>NC_136393.1:50157636-50757636 GCF_965140285.1 Lepidochelys kempii | reverse complement strand
TCGTGGACAAGTTCTCCCCACCTGCGCTCAGCGTGACATGGCTGAAGAACGGGCAGGAGGTGACGGGGGGCGTCTACGAGACCGACTTCTACCCCCGCCAGGACAACTCCTTCCGCAAGTTCTCCTACCTGCCCTTCCTCCCCAGCCAGGGCGACTTCTACGACTGCCGGGTGGAGCACTGGGGGCTGCCCGAGCCCTTCACGAAGCACTGGGGTGAGGCCGGGGTGCCCGGGGACCCCGCTGGGCACAGGGCTGGGAGCCAGGACGCCTGGGTTCTATCCTGGCTCTGGGAGGGAGGGGTGGTAACAGCCCCGCTCACTGCGTGCCCTGTCCCTCTCCCCCTCTCTCCAGAAGCCCAGGTGCCCACCCCCGTCCCTGAGACCACCGAGACCCTGGTGTGCGCCCTGGGCCTGGCCGTGGGCATCATCGGCATCATCGCGGGCACCATCCTCATCATCAAGGGCATGAAGATGAACGCCGCCCGCAATCCGCGGGGCCCCTTGTGAGTAGCCGCTGCCCGGGGAGGGCACCCGCTGCACCCGCAACCCCTGGGCCCACACAGCACTCCCCGGGGAGACCCCTGTTAGGATATAGATTTTCAGGCCTATCTGTAAAGGCCTATACTTTAAGAATTTAGGTGTATGTTTATCATTTTAGCTAACTTTGGGTCTTGTTGCTCTCTGTTCATGCGAGAAGGATCAGGGAAGTGGGAGTGAAGGAATAAGCTCTCTAACAAGCCCCCACCCTCTGTGTCCCCCACAGCCAGCCATAACCACTCCCACCCAGCACCCACTGGGAAGACTCCCCACCACCACCTGCTGTGACCCCCCAGCCAGCCAGCACCCCCTGTGCCAATGGGAGACTCCCTGGGGGTGCTGGGGAACGCGTCAGGGCCCAGAGCTCCTGGTAACTGACCCTCTTTGCCTTTCAGATAAACGCGGGGAGGAGCCGGGCCCCTGAACCCTCAGGTGCCTTCGTGAGACCCACTCGTACTGCCCCCCCGCTACCCGCAGGGTCCCTGCTCCGTGCCCGTTGGTGCCAGCTGCTGTACCCCGACCCCGTAACTGGGACAAGCCAACCCGCTAGAGACTCACCGGGGAGCCGGCCCCTCGGACTTCCCTCACCCACCCCGCTGCTGGGCTTGGGAGGGGGCACCTATCCAGGGAGAGGGCTGCTGCCCCATGGGGCTGGGAATGGGGATCGCCCCTCGTCAGGGGCAGCAGGGCCCACGGGGCTGATCCAAACCCCATTGCCATCGTGGGGAAGGTTTCTCTTGACTCCAGTGGGAGCTGGATTGGGCCCCGAGCCCGGCCCCTGTTGGCCAGAGGCTGCTGTCAGTCAGCCCAGGTAAAGCCCCTCCAGCCATTACCCAGAAGGCTTTGGGCCAGATTCGGCCATTCCCGGTCAATGGGGTCCCTGTGGGATGGGATCAGGCCCATGGCTGGGGGTGGGGCAGCCCCAGCGCCCGGCTAAAGGCCCCATGGCACCCGTGTGCGGCTCCCCCGGGTCCAAGGGCCCAGCGCGGGGTCGGTGTGGGAAGGGCCCAGTCCCCGTATAGTCTCCGCCCCGTGTGTGTCCACAGCCTGGCCGCCCCCGATCTCGCTCTGCCGCTTTGCTAATAGCCATAAAGTGGATTTTGGGGACGTTTTTGATCTTTATTTAAAATCTGGTCGGTCTGAGCCGAGCCCACAGCAGCCTGTGTTAGCCCAGCCCAGGTGCAGTCGGTCCAGGAGCCCCGGGTTATACCGGGAGTTAAGGGAGTTTGGTAGACGGGCTAAGGAAGGAACCAGGACTCCTGGGTTCTGTCCCAGCTCTGGGAGGGGAGTGGGGTCCAGTGGGTTAGAGCAGGGGTTTGAGAGTCAGGACTCCTGGGTTCTATTCCTATTGCTGTCAGTTACACACAGCAAGCTGGGTCACGCGGGGAGTTGGGCCCATTCACACGTGTTTTCGCACAGCCGGGTGCCAGGCTGGACAGCGAGGAACTGAGGATGTGGGTCCCACATGATGGGGGTCAGGTGGGCTGCACCCTGGGACATAGAGACATTGAACTGGACGTGGGGGGTCAAGGCAGAACCCAACTGAGTGTGAGCTCCCAGTGCCATGCTGTGGCTTAGGGGGCAGGTGTGACCCAGGGCTGTAGGAACAGGGGAATATCGGGCAGGCACCGGGAGATGGTGTCTCCTCTGGACACGGCCCTGGTGAGATCGGCACTGGCTGCTGTGTCCAGCCCTGGCGTCGGCCCTGCGGAAAGGAGGCTGAAACGTTAGCGGGGTTCAGAGGGGAGCTGCAAAGGTGCCTCAAGGTCTGGAGAAGCTGCCTGTGAGTGAGCGATGGAAGGAGCCTGTTCTGTGCAAGGCTCAGGGGTGACCTGATCCCGGTCTGTAAGGACCCACCCGGGGAGCCGATTTCTGGGAGCAGGGGGCTTGTCAGTCTCCCAGACAAAGCAGAACAAGAGCCAGCATTTGGGAGCTGACATGAGATGACCTCAGACTAGAAACCCGGGTCACATTTTTACCAGGGAGGGCCCCTAACCACTGCGACATCTGAGCCGGTGGGAGCACGTTGCTCTCCAAACACAGCCACAACCCTGAGACTGGATCTGCACAAGCAGACCGTGCGTGGGGGGAGCCCCCTTGAGTCCTGCAGGGGCACAGGAGTCCACACACAGCCAGCCACCAGCGGGGTCCAGGCTTTGGGTTAAAAAGGCTTTTTAAAAATGCAGCGTGAATGGCTGGAACATGCAAACACTGAGCTGGTTGGAGATCAAAGCCCACTCAGTACAGAGGATGGGAAACAGGAAGTAAAGGGCAAAGAATATAAGTTACAAGTAAACATGTAGGCAACTGATAAGGGAAACTAAAGGATCCAATGGCCAATAGTGTGAAGGACAATAAGAAGACAGTTTAGAAACACATCAGGAACAAACATAGCCCTAGGTTGGGTCCGGGTCCGGGTCCGGGTCCAGGGCTGGATGCAGATGGTGAAACTGTAACTAGTGAAGCAGGAAAGGCAGAAATGTCCAATAGCTATTCCTGTCTGTGTTTGGAGTGAGGCAGGAGGCTGTGTCCGTCCTTGATGATGCTGTGGATGGACCAGAAAATTTCCCAGCTCTAACAAAGGAGGAGGTGAGGCAGCAGCTGCTAAAATCAGACACGCTGACATCACCAGTCCCAGATCATTTATAGCCAAGAGTCTCAAAGGAACCGGCTGAGGTGTGTAAATACAGCCAGTGCCAGGCAGGCCAGCTGGGCAGCACAGAGGCTGCCTTGGAAAGCCGCAACCCAGAGCAGGGCCCAGGGGTCACTGCAGATCCCAGCCCCAACACGATCTTTGCTGTGTCCTGTAGCCGGGTGGATCCGGGGAGATCAGAGAGACATGGTGGGGGAGGGGAGGTCACAGCTTTGATTGGAAAAACTTCTGCTGGGGGCAGAGACGAGCTCGTGAGCTGCCCAGAGTCCTTCACACCCCCCCCCCCCCGCCTTTCCCCTCCGCCCTGCGTCCCGGTTCCCAGCAGCTGGGGCTTTCCCCAGAAGCTTCCACTTCACCTTGAACTCAAGTAACCCCCGTCTCCTGGCCAATCAGCACGCAGCTCCAGGCAGCGTCATCGGTCTCCGGCTGATTCCGGCCATGCTGGGCTGCTATGGGGCAAGTTGAGGAGCAGCCAGGTGGGCTGGGCTGGGTGACAGGCGGGAGCGGGGATGGGGATGGAGCAGTGGCTCCTCCAGCCGCAGCCTCACACCCACCCCACTCACCCCCCCGCAGGCTCAGGCCAGCCCTGACACCTCCCCTCCCCCGGCCTGAGTCACTCTGAGCCCCCCGACCCAGCCCCGCTCAGCACCCAGCTCGCCCCAGGACAGCCAGTGAGGCCCCCTCCACAGGGACTGGGAGCCAGGACTCCTGGGTACCGTGTGGGGTCTGGTGGGTTAGAGGAGGGAGGGGCTGGGAGCCAGGACTCCTGGGTTCTGTGTGGGGTTCTGGTGGGTTACAGGGCGGGAGGGGCTGGGAGCCAGGACTCCTGGGTTCAGTTCCCACCTTCATCACTACTGTGCTGTGTGCACTAGGGTCAATCCCTCACTCTGGGGCTGGTGACCCCCCTTTGTCTTGGTGTCTTAGGCTGCAACCTCCAGAGGGCAGCGCCCGTGTGTCTGGGCATCGCCCGGCACAACACAGCCCCGATCCCAGCTGGGGTCCATGCAGCCCCGTGGCGGGGGGTGGAGGGCTGGCTCAGGGGTGGGAATGGGCCATTGGGCCTTTCCCCTCTGCGGGGCACCAGTTCCGATCCAGCCCCCTTTGGCTCCGTGGCCCCCTGCCCCAGTCAGACCAAACCTAGATTTGGGCCCAGGGCAGCCGGTTAGTAGCCACAATTCCCGCCTGGTCTCTGATTGGTGCCCTGAAGGGTTTTGCCGGCCCAACCAGCCCTGCCAGCCCTGAGATGCCTGGACAAGAACCTCCCTGTGACCCAGTGTCACGGAGTCCCTGGGCGATGCTCTGGAACTGCTCCCCATGAAGCCAGTCAGGACTCTGGGGCAGTCGCCTTTCTGTGAGCAGCCTGTCTTCAGGACACACAGCTCACCCGGCTCCACCTTCCTGGGTCTGACATCGGAGCATTCAGCATCCTCTGCCCCTCCGTGCGCTTCCCCCCAGCGAGTCCGCTCAGGAGGGGCTCCTGGGGAAGCCAGAGGGTCCTGCACCCCAACTTCGCAGTCAGACGGGACTCTCAGCCAGCCAGGAAAACAGAAGGTTTATTAGACAACAGGAACATGGTCTGAAACAGAGCTTGCAGGTGCAGAGAACGGGACCCCTCAGCTGGGTCCATTTTGGGGGGCAGTGAGCCAGACAACCACATCTGCACTTCACTCCATGTCCCAGCCAGCCCCAAACTGAAAACCCCCTCCAGCCCCTCCTCCTCTGGGCTTTGTCCCTTTCCTGGGCCAGGTGGTCACCTGATTCCTTTGTTCTCCAACCCTTTAGCTCTCACCTCGCAGGGGGGAAGGGCCCAGGCCATCAGTTGCCAGGAAACAGGGTGTCGGCCATTCTCTGTGTCCAGACCCCTGCACACACCTGCCCTCTAGGGCTCTGCAATGATCATACACCCTTACTCCAACCCCCTAGATACTTAAGAACTGCCTAGGGGAAACTGAGGCACCCCCACACTATTCAGAGGAAACATTAAGAACAGTCCCACTTCGTCACACCCAGCCCCGGAGTCCGAGCCCACGCGCTGGGCTTTGGGCCTGGGGCATTTGGGCAACTGAAGGCGTCTGATGTCAATGACTCTCTCGAGGGGCAGGGATCCCCAGAGCGGCTCAGCCCCGGGGCCCGTCTAACCTGGTCTCCTGTCTCTGAGGGGGGCCAGTCCCAGCGGGTCCAGGGGGAGGGGCAGGAACCCCGCAGGGACGGGATAACCTGCCCCAGGGGACCTGCCCCAGTAGCTAGAGCTCAGCTCCTGTCCTGACACAGCTGGGGGTAGATCTTGTCCCACACTCCCGTTAACCCCTTACTGCAGACACCCACCATCCTTACAAACCTCCAGTTCTTGTGTGAATCCACTGAGCTCTTGGCCCCAGTGAGTTCTTGTGGCAGTGAGTTCCAGAGGCCAATAGCACGTATTTCCTTTTCCCAGCTTTCAACTAGCCACCTTTCAATTTCACTGACTGTCCCTCGTTCTTGTATAAATTATTTCTAATACAGTGGGGTCTGGGGCACCCGACTCAGGCTGGGGTGCTGCGCATACACCCCAGACTGAAACTGAGCTCCCCACCCTGCTCTCCTGCTGGTAATAGCTCACCTTACCTGATCACTCTCCTTACAGTGTGTCTGGTTACACCCACTGTTTCCTGTTCTCTGGGTATATAAATCTCCCCACTGTATTTTGCACTGAATGCATCCGATGAAGTGAGCTGTAGCTCACGAAAGCTTATGCTCAAATAAATTGGTTAGTCTCTAAGGTGCCACAAGTCCTCCTGTTCTTTCATAGAATCATAGAATATCAGGGTTGGAAGGGACCCCAGAAGGTCATCTAGTCCAACCCCCTGCTCGAAGCAGGACCAATTCCCAGTTAAATCATCCCAGCCAGGGCTTTGTCAAGCCTGACCTTAAAAACCTCTAAGGAAGGAGATTCTACCACCTCCCTAGGGAACCCATTCCAGTGTTTCACCACCCTCATAGTGAAAAAGTTTTTCCTAATATCCAATCTAAACCTCCCCCACTGCAACTTGAGACCATTACTCCTCGTTCTGTCATCTGCTACCACTGAGAACAGTCTAGAGCCATCCTCTTTGGAACCCCCTTTCAGGAAGTTGAAAGCAGCTATCAAATCCCCCCTCACTCTTCTCTTCTGCAGACGAAACAATCCCAGCTCCCTCAGCCTCTCCTCATAAGTCATGTGTTCTAGACCCCTAATCATTTTTGTTGCCCTTCGCTGGACTCTCTCCAGTTTATCCACATCCTTCTTGTAGTGTGGAGCCCAAAACTGGACACAGTACTCCAGATGAGGCCTCACCAATGTCGAATAGAGGGGAACGATCACGTCCCTCGATCTGCTGGCAATGCCCCTACTTATACATCCCAAAATGCCATTGGCCTTCTTGGCAACAAGGGCACACTGCTGACTCATATCCAGCTTCTCGTCCACTGTCACCCCTAGGTCCTTTTCCGCAGAACTGCTGCCTAGCCATTCGGTCCCTAGTCTGTAACTGTGCATTGGGTTCTTCCGTCCTAAGTGCAGGACCCTGCACTTATCCTTATTGAACCTCATCAGATTTCTTTTGGCCCAATCCTCCAATTTGTCTAGGTCCTTCTGTATCCTATCCCTGCCCTCCAGCGTATCTACCACTCCTCCCAGTTTAGTATCATCCGCAAATTTGCTGAGAGTGCAATCCACACCATCCTCCAGATCATTTATGAAGATATTGAACAAAACCGGCCCCAGGACCGACCCTTGGGGTACTCCACTTGTTACCGGCTGCCAAGTAGACATGGAGCCATTGATCACTACCCGTTGAGCCCGACAATCTAGCCAGCTTTCTACCCACCTTATAGTGCATTCATCCAGCCCATACTTCCTTAACTTGCTGACAAGAATACTGTGGGAGACCGTGTCAAAAGCTTTGCTAAAGTCAAGAAACAATACATCCACTGCTTTCCCTTCATCCACAGAACCAGTAATCTCATCATAAAAGGCGATTAGATTAGTCAGGCATGACCTTCCCTTGGTGAATCCATGCTGGCTGTTCCTGATCACTTTCCTCTCATGCAAGTGCTTCAGGATTGATTCTTTGGGGACCTGCTCCATGATTTTTCCAGGAACTTTTTGATTTTTTGATTCTTTGAGGACCTGCTCCATGATTTTTTTGCAGATACAGACTAACACGGCTGCTACTCTGAAACCTGTAATAAACCTTCTGTTTTCCTGGCTGGTTGAGAGTCCCGTCTGACTGCGGAGTTGTGGGGCAGGACCCTCTGGCCCCCCCAGGACCCCGCCTGGGCGGACTGGCTGTGGGAAGCGCACGGAGGGGCAGAGGATGCTGAATGCTCCGAGGTCAGACCCAGGAAGGTGGAAGCCGGGGGAGCTGTGTGTCCTGCAGACAGGCTGCTCCCAGAGAGGAGACTTCCCCAGAGTCCTGACTGGCTTCGCAGGGAGCAGTTCCAGAGCATCGCCCGGGGACTCCGTGACAGGATCAGACCCGCCTTCGGCCCTCGCCGGAGTGCCAGTCCAGTACCCGCAGCCGTGGCAACGCTGGTGTCGGGTGCGTCGGAGGTGGGGTCGGGAGCCCCCCTCGGACACCTCCGGGCCCAAGGTCGCGGGATGAGATCTCCTGGCACGCAGATGTCGGAGCTCAGAGCGATAGCTTGGCCCGCGAGGTGTTCCTCCCGCCGCTCTCCGGCCCGAACGGGCCCGTGCTAACGGCCAGAGCAGCCGCCCTGTTCTCTGTCAGCCGGCGGGGCGCCCGCGGCAGGGCCCTCGGTCCGGAAGCCCCGGGCTGGGGGAGTACTGCGTGAAACACTCGGCCCATCCGGGGGCATCGCACCTCCCCGGGGAGTGGGACCTATTCGCCGGTCGACTCAGCAGGTCCTTCTCCTCTCACCACGAGTGGTCTCTCCGCCCTCAGGTCCCCAGCGCCGTCTTCCAGAGGCGGGGGACTCCCCAGGGGACCTGCTGGCCGCCGCACGGAGCAAGAAATTGTCACCTCTTTTGCGCGAGGCTCGGTCACGGCAGGGGCTCTCGGACGCTTTCCTACAGCCACGGTCGGGTGGCGACCGCACGCTCTCCCTCCGGTTCCCCTCGTTCACAAGGGTCTCCTGGAGATCCAGGGGGACAAGGCAAGGGGCGTTCTGATCGCTGCAGCCTGGCCGCGCCGGCATTGGTTCGGCATGCTCCGGGATCTCATGGTAGCAGCCCCGTGGATGCGACCGGATTTGCTGTCTCAGGACCACGGGCGCCTGCTCCATCTGTCTCGAGCAGCCCTGCCCTTGACGGCGTGGCGGCCGCATGGCTGAACCCGGCCGAGGGAGCAGGCTCTGAGCAGGTCCAGCCAACTCCGCCAGGTGACCAGGGCCGCCGACCTGGCTAAGTGGAAACGCTTCTCTTGCCGTGCAGCCGAGCAGAACCTGTGCCCGTCGCCGGCGCCCTGGCCATCCATCGTGGAATATCTCCTGCGCCTGGAGCAGCCCGGCCGATCACTGCCTTCAGCCAGGGTCCACCTGGCGGCCATCTCTGCGTCCCATCCCCCCATCTGAGGCAGATTGGTCTCGGCCCGGGAGGTGACAAGCAGGGTCGTTAAAGGGTTGGAGAGGCTCCATCCACAGGTCCGGGACCCGATCCCACCGTGGGCCCTAAACCTGGTCCTGTCTAGGCTCACGAGGCCTCCATTCGAGCCCTGCATCCTGCTCCTTGCTGCTCCTCTCGTGAAGGTCACTTTCCTGGTGGCAATCACTCCGGCCAGGAGAGTCTCAGGGCTTCAGGCCTTCACCTCTGGGCCTCCCTATACGGTTTCTTTTCGGACAAGGTCCAGCTGCATGCCCCGCCAGCCTTCCTACCCAAGGTGGTCTCGCTGTTCCATGTCAAGCCAGACATTGTTCTGCCGGTCTTCTTCTCAGAGCCGCATGAGTCAGAGGCGGAAAGACGCCTGCACTCTCTGGACGTGAGAAGGGCCCTAGCCTTTTATATTGACCGGACGAGCCCCTTCCACAGATCGACGCAGCTGTTTGTCACAGTCGTGGGTAGAACGAAAGGTCCCATAGGGATCAGGGCCCGCATCCGGGCGGGCTACGAGCAGGGAAAGATCCTGCCTCCAGCCATCGCAAAGGCCCGTTTTACGAGAGTGCAAGGGTTTTCCGCAGCCTTCCTGGCACCGGTTCCGATCCAGGACATTTTCAGGGCTGCGACGTCGCCTCGATCCAGAGGTTCACTTCCCATGACGCCATCAGCCACCAAGCCAGGGATGGCACCGGCTTCGGGAGAGCTGTGTCGCGATCGGCAGGCCCGAGAGCTCTGAGCCCCCTCTGGGGATGCTGCTTGTGAGTCACCGGGAATGGAGTCGACACGAGCCAGCACTCGGTTCCCGGCCTCTCGTAGCTTGTTCCTCGGGACGCGTTGCCCGCGCCCAAACCCGCCCTCCTGCCCCGGAGTTCGGTGAGAAGGAAGCGAGAGGGCACAGGGACCGACGCGTGAGCGCTCCGGGGGCGCCAGAGCCAGCCCGGTGGATACACTGGGAGAGAAATCGGCACACGCGGCCACAATCCCCACTTGAGGGAAGCCGGGACTGAGGCTGGAAGGTGAGGATAGGGTCCAAATGATGCCGGCTCGGGCTGTACCCCCGGGATGCTGGCTGGACGTGACCTTCTGCATCCCCCTTTATCACCCGCTCCTCCAGGGACGGGTAGGTCTGAGGTGGGCCGCGACCACCGCCCTGCACGGTGTGAAGCCTCGCGGGGCCACCAAAAGGCCAAAGGGAAGCGCAGTGAACTGGTAACAAGCGTGGCCCACCACGAACCCAAGGAAGCGCCTGAGGCCTGGGAGAAAGGAGATATGAAAATACGTGTCCTTCAAATCGAGGGCGGCATCCCAGTGCCTGGATCTAGCGAGGGGACGAGGGAGGCCGGACGGAATCTCACCTTCCTGAGAGACGCGGGGAGTCGACGCAGGTCTAGGGTTGGCCGTAGACCCCCCTTCGCCTTGGGAACAAGGAAACAGCAGGATAAGAATCCCTTTGCTCTCCGCTCCGGGCAACCGCCTCCACTGCCCCAGCCCACAGCCGGGCCGGCAGCTCCTGGGTGAGAAGCTGCTGGGGAGGAGGCCCCTGAAGAGGGACAGGGATGGGGGGGTGAGGAGGCGGGATGGGAATACACTGAGGGGTGCACCCCGCAGCGAGGTGCTGAGCCCCCAGCGCTCTGACGTTATTGCTGCCCGAGCGGGGAAGGACGGGGAAAGGGGGTGCAAAAATAAACGGGGGGGGGTGTTGATGATCCAGGAGGGAGACTGATCGTCCGTCCCCGGCCTGCCTTCAAAAGGCCTGTCTGTGCCCACGCGGCAGGCTAGTGCCCCGCTGGGCAGAGGTGGGGACCAGCAGGCCTTGACTGCACCGGTGCCCTCGCCCCTTTCGTTTGTGAGGCTCTTGCCGGGAGGGACCCGAGACCCGAGGGGGCCGCTGAGGCCTGACACGCTTGCGCCAGATGACTGACGCACACAGGGCCCGGGGCCGATCGCAGTGCGGCTCTGGAGCCCTTGAGGCCAGGCAGCTTCATGGGGTCCCAGAAGAGCGAGGCCCCTTCGAAGGGAAGGCCCTGAGGTCGGTGCTGCACCTCCTGCGAGAGCCCCGAGGTCTGCAGCCACAGGCCTCTCTGCAGGGCGACCGGTCTGGCCACCGAGTCCGCCGTGTCCCAGGCAGGCTGGGGGGAGGTTCTCGCCACCCTCGGTCCCTGCCGCACGACGGCGGGAATTCCTGCCACAAACCTTGGGACAGCCAACCCTGGAGTGGAGCCAGGGAGTCCCAGACGCCGAAATCCTATCGCCCCAGCCACACCCGCTGGTTCGGCAGACGTGGCTGGAGGCTCGCAGCAGGAGGAGGCTTTGTACCGGACAGGTCCCAGCGCTTTGCCTCCTGGTTCTCGGGGTAGCGCGAGCCTGGCCCTGCCTCTCCCGCTCGCTGGCTGCGGTGACCCCCAGAGAGCCCCGGGGGGCACAGAGAGTCAAACCCTTCTGCAGGCAGGTGACGCGTCTTCTCTGCCCTTTCAGACACGGGGGGCAGAGAAGCGGGGTCTGCCCTGGAGCCGTCACTGCTCGGAGCACCCCCGGGTGGGGGCAGAACCACCGGTGCCAAACCGCCAGGGATGGGGTCCGCAGGTGTGACAAGGCGGCCTTTGGGGGGCCCCACTGGGAGTGTCAATTCAGGACAAACTGCTTAGAGCAGGGGAGTCAGAGCCCACGGCTGGGGTCCTTCGTCCTACACCCCACAACCGTTCTTAGCCGCAGCAGCTTTCCTCCCCTCGGGGCTGCTGCCCACGGCAGGGTCCAGCCTGCGCCCAGCGGCTCCTCGTGCCCCGGCTCCCCGCCAGGGAGAGCAGCTCCGAGCGCGTGGCCCAGGGACCCGGCCCCGTCACAACGCCGGGCACCGCTTCACACTGGGCCGCGGGGCACAGAGCATCCCCGGGCTGGGGGCACTGAAATGACCCCTGGCAGCCCGGCAGTGCCGAGGGGTCGCCTGGCCATGCCGGGGCAGGGGGTCTGGGCCGGGCCTGTCCGCCTGCCGAGGCTGTGATGGCAGATTGCGCCTGGGGAGCAGGGTCAGCGAGGCCAGATGGGGGGCAGCGAGGGGGGATCAAGGCTGGATGGGGGGCAGTGAGGTGGGGGCAGGGCCAGATGGGGGGGCAGGGCCGGATGTGGGGCAGCGAGGGGGGATCAAGGCTGGATGGGGGGCAGGGACAGTGGGCAGGGTCGGATGGGGGCACTGGGCGGGGGCGGGGGCAGGGGCAGTGCTGGACGTGGGGCAGAGGAGCTGTTTTTGTGAGTGCTCAAAATAGCAACTCTACCAAACTGCTGAACAGAACCAGTCCCAACTTTCTTCCCACCTGAGCCACGGGAGACCCAGAGACCCCAGGCCAAGAGCCACCAGCCCCACACGTGTCTGTCCCCCCACGGCAGCCAGCTGGGGACCCGCCAGCCCATAGCCAGCCAAACCCCAGCCCCGTGAGGAAGGAGAGGGCGCCCTCGGCAGGGCAAGGAGGGAACAGCAGCCGCAGCGGGCGCCCCGGGGCAGGCTGGGGAGAAGGGACGGGGGTCGGGCGCCCTGCAGGGCCCAGTCACAGACGTCAGCGGGCGAAGGGCCCCGGGACCAGCCCGGCCTGGTCTGCACCAAACGCTTGGGTCAACGGAGTGCAGCGCTCCGGGGTGTGACAAACTCACCCTGAGCGACCAGCTCCGCCAGCCTGAGCCCCTGTCCGGACAGCGCCGGGATTTCGAGGGCAAAGGACCCCGTGACCAGCTAGGCTGAGTCTGTACCAAACCCCCCCCCCCCCAAAAAAAACCCCGGTCACCCACCTATTCATAACTGTTGTTCAAGCCGCGTTGCTCATGCCCGTTCCGTTCTCGGGGACTCACCAGCAGACTCCAGGGAGGTGGGCTCCGAGTTCACAGTCTTACCCACTGGAGCACAGCTCTGCCGAAACCGGCGTCATCTCAAGCTTGCTGGGTCAGCACAAAGTGCAAAGCGATCATGAGGACGGATGACCCGGTAGCAGCCCGACAGATTTCTTGGATAGGCCCCTGTGCCCTAGTTGAGTGAGCCATCACGATCACCGGTTGGGGGGATCTGTCACGGAGTCCCTGGGCGATGCTCTGGAACTGCTCCCCATGAAGCCAGTCAGGACTCTGGGGCAGTCGCCTTTCTGTGAGCAGCCTGTCTGCAGGACACACAGCTCACCCGGCTTCCACCTTCCTGGGTCTGACCTCGGAGCCTTCAGCATCCTCTGCCCCTCCGTGCGCTTCCCCCCAGCGAGTCCGCTCAGGCGGGGCTCCTGGGGAAGCCAGAGGGTCCTGCCCCCCAACTCCGCAGTCAGACGTGACTCTCAGCCAGCCAGTAAAACAGAAGGTTTATTAGACGACAGGAACATGGTCTAACACAGAGCTTGCAGGTGCAGAGAACGGGACCCCTCAGCTGGGTCCATTTTGGGGGGCAGTGAGCCAGACAACCACGTCTGCACTTCACTCCATGTCCCAGCCAGCCCCAAACTGACACTCCCTCCAGCCCCTCCTCCTCTGGGCTTTGTTCCTTTCCCGGGCCAGGTGGTCACCTGATTCCTTTGTTCTCCAACCCTTTAGCTCTCACCTCGCAGGGGGGAAGGGCCCAGGCCATCAGTTGCCAGGAAACAGGGTGTCGGCCATTCTCTGTGTCCAGACTCCTGCACACACCGGCCCTCTAGGGCTCTGCAATGATCATACACCCTTACCCCACCCCCTAGATACTTAAGAACTGCATAGGGGAAACTGAGGCACCCCCACAATATTCGGAGGAAACATTAAGAACAGGCCCACTTCGTCACATCTCTCCCCCCTTCGAGATCGAACTGAGCGGGGTCACTTTACCCGGTGACCTGGGGAAGTTCGAAGCCACCAACGTTCCCATGGATGCCCCAGCATCTCTCCCATTCCTTGGTAGGAGTTACACCAGGCCCTTCCAGTTTCACGCCCTCCCTTAGGTCGGGGGTGGTCGATAGCACTAGCAGGCTGCATGTGGGAAGGTTTCTGCAGCCCATGCCCTTTGGCCACCCCAAAACCCCAGGGGGTCAAACTGGGATTGGGTTTTCTCCGAGTGCTCCAGTCTGGAGGGCTGCAATTCGGGCTCTCTTGGTTAAGGGCCCCCATCTTGACCTGGGCCACATACTGTTCACTTACAGAACTAGCATGGAGACATCCCTTTCTCCACAACCTTGTCTCCCCAACAAGCTGGCCAAACACAGCCACTTGGTTATAGGACGGTGTACCTTTCTTAACAGCTTTCACTCCATCTGAGACCTTCTCAAAGCTCTCCACACTGGATCTTTCAACAGGAAAGTCAGTGGATCCATTCACAACAGAACATTTCTGGCTGTTAGGAACTGAAACTTTCTTGATTAAATCATTTTCACACCCTTCAGTTGCAGTAAACTGCTTGCAAAGACTCCATGAGGATTCCTTTCCCTAGGGCTTCTCTATGCAACAATTCACCCCTCCCAGAAATTCTGCTCTTACCCTCTTTACCTAGGGCTTGCTCTAGGGGAACACTTTCCTGAGCAACAACAGACTCTTTCTGGGTCTCCCTTACATCCAGAATCACCTCTGGCCCATCAGGCGGATTCCTACACAATCCCCTTTGAGGCAAACTTACAGACTTCCTAGATAAAAGGTTAGAAGCATTCTCCTTCCCTTTGCCACACACAAGTTCAGGAATCTTTTCCTTCTTGCTACAGGTTTCCACACCCTCAGTAGGTAACACAATCACACACCTTCATGCTCTCCTTGTGCCCTGGCTAGGATCTCACCCTGATTAGACAGAGTTGCTCCACCCTTTCCAACAACACACTAGCAACAGGCAAAATACAAGCACCAGAATTGTCTGGTCTCTGGGATTTTACATAGACCCTAACTGGATGCGACCTAGTTACAGGGCCATTCTCCCGAGCAGACAGAAACTTAGGACCCTTCCCTTCCTGGGCTTTAGCTGAATCCAGAACCAGCTCTGAGACAACTGCACGACCCTCAACCATCACAGGCTGAAAGGCCCCTTCTGTCTGCTCCACAGACAAAGAAGAGCCGGACACACTTTCTCCTTTACCAGACACACAGGTTGGGATCTCATTCCCTTTGTCCCAGCACACAAGGCTGGTCACAGACAACTGCTTGGAGATCAGGGTAGCTCCCTCCATAGGCAAGTCAATACCCCTGACAGACAGAGACCCATTTCCTTCACTGTCCCAATTCTCCACCCAGCTAACAGGTAAGGTCCAGGGACTCTCATCTTCCACTCTCCTCGCCTTCCCACCCTGCTGACTGGACACAGCCATCAGATCACAAGGCTGCCTAGGCTCATCCAAACTTTCCTTACCAAGCACCTTGCCACTCCCCACAGATCCCGTGCCCTGCCTGTGTCTCCCCCCACTCAGCTGGGGTCTCAGCTCCCACTGTGCTCAGCGCTGCCCTTGCTGTCCCAGTGGGGGCAGGCCACTGCTTTCCTCAATGCATCAGAGCCAGCCTGAGCCCCCTCTCTGGTGTGCAAGGGGGCAGGGAGCATCTCTCTGTCTCACCCAGCCCCAGGGGTCTGGTTACAGGCAGGCAGGTATCCTGAGCCTAGCAGCTCCTCCCTGCTGCCAGCCAGGTCATCTGCATTTTCACTGACCATTTCCCTCTCCGCCGATTGGTTCCCTGGATTCAAATTCAAACCCTCGGCAGTTACAGGAACAGGGCCTGGATCCTGTCCCAAAGAGACACAGTCACCCCACAACAGGGTCTCGCAGCTGGTGTCCTGGGGCACCCCAACGACCAGCCAGCCCCACCCCTCCTGGGTCTGCACAGGGATCTGGGCCATAGGCAGGGCGAGGGGCTTTGTCCCTGGGACCCTCACCCAGCTCACACAGCCCCTCAGCATCTGAGGCTGCACCACCCAGGGCCTGACACCAGTTCTCTCTGTCCCAGGATCTTGCCACCCCAGGAATGTCTCCCCATTGACCATCACCTTCCGCTCCCACTGGGGGTCCGAGGGGCCTGGCCCCAGGAAACTCCACACAGACATATAGGTTGGGGTCAGGAGTGGGAGCGTGTCCACCTCCCCACCCATCTGGCTGATGGAGTCTGTGGCCTTGGGACCCAGCAAGGGAGCTAGACACCGGGGCTTTTCCGCAGGGTCCCCTTGGTTCAAATCGCCAGCCTGCTCAAAGGCAGTGAGGTGGGCATCCACATCCCCCCCTCCTTAACCAGGGGCAGCAATTTAGTCTCGAGGTTCCCTGCGGAACTCGCCCCCCGGGGTCTATCCCCACTCACCCCGGGGAGGTCCCCTAGGCCTCTCCGCTCCCCCACCGCCAGTTCATGCTGCTGCTGCTTCTGCAGCTCTTTCTCGGGCTCTCGCTGTCTCCCACAGTCCTCTTGCTCCCTCGGACTCAGCGCCAATCCCGTCCATCTCCGATCCCCGGATGGAAGACCCCCGTCTGGTCGGGGACAGGAGTCTTGGGGATGCCTGGCTCCCACTCCAGCTGCTCCCAGATCCTGCTATAGCCCCATTGGGGGTCAGGAATCTGTTCCTTAGAGCGGTCATCCTCCTCCAGCTGCGCGATTAACTCTGCTTTGGTGAACTTTCCAACACTCAACCCTCTCTTTCTGCACAGGGTTACAATGTCCTTCTTAAGGAGACGGGGACAGGCCATCACTCCGCTCCTCCCAAGGTGTTGTGGACTCACAGGCCCGTGTGTTCTCAGCTCCCCACGGTTTCCAGGGAGAACCCCTAGTGTGCCAGCCCTTCTCGAGGTCACCACCTCTTTGCCAGGGTCGAGCTGCAGACTCCTCCGCCCCTGGGACTGCTCGCTGCAATCCCCAGGGGAACCCTGTTACTGCACAGTCCTTCTCGCTGGTCACACACTCCCAGGGGTTAACCGCCCCCCGAAACCGCTCCTCTCCGAGCCTTCAGCAGGCCTGGTCCTCGGCAATCCCCCTTCGTGTTACTGCTCCCCAGTCACTTACTGCAGGAAGCGCCATCCACGGGGTGCAGTACATCCCACCGCTGCCACCAGTTGTCACGGAGTCCCCGGGCGATGCTCTGGAACTGCTCCCCATGAAGCCAGTCAGGACTCTGGGGTAGTCGCCTTTCTGTGAGCAGCCTGTCTTCAGGACACACAGCTCACACCTTCCTGGGTCTGACCTCGGAGCATTCAGCATCCTCTGCCCCACCGTGTGCTTCCCCCCAGCGAGTCCGCTCAGGCAGGGCTCCTGGGGAAGCCAGAGGGTCCTGCACCCCAACTTCGCAGTCAGACGTGACTCTCAGCCAGCCAGTAAAACAGAAGGTTTATTAGACGACAGGAACATGGTCTAAAAGAGAGCTTGCAGGTGCAGAGAACGGGACCCCTCAGCTGGGTCCATTCTGGGGGGCAGTGAGCCAGACAACCACGTCTGCACTTCACTCCATGTCCCAGCCAGCCCCAAACTGAAACTCCCTCCAGCCCCTCCTCCTCTGGGCTTTGTTCCTTTCCCGGGCCAGGTGGTCATCTGATTCCTTTGTTCTCCAACCCTTTAGCTCTCACCTCGCAGGGGGGAAGGGCCCAGGCCATCAGTTGCCAGGAAACAGGGTGTCGGCCATTCTCTGTGTCCAGACCCCTGCCCACACCTGCCCTCTAGGGCTCTGCAATGATCATACACCCTTACCCCACCCCCTAGATACTTAAGAACTGCCTAGGGGAAACTGAGGCACCCCCACACTATTCAGAGGCAACATTAAGAACATTCCCACTTCGTCACAGGATCTTTGCCAGCTCATAACAGTAGGGGATGGAGGCCATGATCCAGGACGAGACTCTCTGGGTTGACCCCGGGCAACCCTTCATCCTGTCCGCAAAAGCGACAAACAGCTGCGTTGACTCACAGAATGGCTTCGTTCTATCAATGTACAAGGCCAGCACCCGTCTGACGGCCAGGGTATGTAGTCTATTTTCCTCAATCCTCGCATGAGGCTTTGGACAGAGGACTGGTAAATATATGTGTTGACCAGTATGGACCGGGGAGACGACCTTGGGCAGAAAGGCCGGGTGTGGACGCAGCTGGACCTTGTCAATGTAGAAGACCTTATAAGGTGGCTCTGACATGAGCGCCCTGATGTGGGACACCCTGCGGGCCAAGGTTATAGCGACCAAGAAGGAGACCTTCCAGGAGAGAAGGAAGGAAGGAGCAGGAAGCCAAGGGTTCTAAGTGGGGGACCCATGAACCTCGACAGCACCAGATTCAGGTCCCACTGGGGGACCAGCTCCCAGACGTGTGGGTAAAGGTGCGCCAGACCTTTCAGGAACCGCGCCGACATGGGATGGGCGAAGACCGACCTGCCGTGAAACGGAGGGTGGAACGACGAAATGGCCGCCAGGGGGACCTTGACCGAAGAGAGCGACCAGCCCTGGAGTTTAAGGTGCAGCAAATAGCCCAGGATGTTCTGCAGCGGGGCCTCTTCAGCTCGAATGTGTCGGTCCAAGGCCCAGCACCTGACCCGCTTCCCCTTCCCCACGTGGGCAGCCCTGGGGGAGGGTTTCCTGCTGCCCGGCAGGACCTGCCAGACACAGCGGAGCGAACGCCTGTTCACCCAGACTCAGCCACGCAGCAGCCAGGCCGTCAGGGGCAGGTTCGGGTGCAGCAGGTTCCCGGGGCTCGGGGACAGCCAGTCCGGCCGAAGAGGCCGCTGCAGGGGGCTGGCTGCTGACAGACCAGTGCTGGCGAGGCCAGGCCGGGGCTAGGAGGGTGACACTCGCTTTGTCTTGCTTCACCTGTAGCAGGACCCTGTGGAGCAGCGGCACCGGCGGGAAGGCGAACATCAGCGTCCCTGACCACGGGACCAGGAAGGCGTCTGACACGGAGCCCTTGTCCCTGCCCTGCAGAGACCAGAACCCGGGGCACTTCCTGTTCTGCCGGGATGCGGACAGGTCCACCTGGGGAGTCGCCCACCTGCGGGAGAGGAGGCTGATCACCTCTGGATGGAGCGACCGCTCGTGGGGAGACGAGAAGGCCCTGCTGAGGGGATCCGCCAGGACGCTCTTGGGGCCAGGCAGGCGGGTGGCTACCAGGTGAATGGCTGAACGCCTCCCGACATCGCGGCTGTCCTGTCTGGCAGGACCTGCACCACCTGGCAGGCCAGGAGAACCGCTCTGAGCTCCCTGATGTTGCTATGAAGGGCCAGGTCGTGTTACAACCACCGGCCCTGGGTGCTGAGCTCGCCCAGATGGGCTCCCCAGCCCAGATCTGACGCGTCTGTGACCAGGGCGAGTGAAGTGGACGCGAAGGGAGCTCCTTGCAGCACCGACTTGGGATCCAGCCACCAGTCTGTGGACGAAAGGACGTGGCTCAGCCCCGTGACCACTCGGTCCAGGGCCTGCCTGCTGGGGATACAGACCACGCTTGCAGGGACCACAGATGAAGTTGAGCACGGCTGACCAGGTCCGTGCAGGCAGTTGCAAGCGGGTGTGGGCCACGGTGAGCAGATGGATCCTCACGTGGGGGATCAGGTCTGACATGGCCTGGAAGAGCTCTTCCGGAAGGAAGGCCCTGGCCTGCGTGGAGTGGAGAACCGCTCCCCAGGCCGAATGGAAGGGGGGACAGATGGTTGAGGAAGAGATGGGGAGGATCTGGGGCATTGCTCTCGAGCACACCCTCAATACGATCGCTCCTGGCCCCCGGGGTGTTTGGCGGGCCCAGGCTTGGCTGGCGAGCAGGACGAAGAAGGACGTCGATGAGTAAAACTAGCGTCTCCCCTTCTTGCAGAGCCCTGACGGGGCCTTGGCAGCAGGGAGGGCCAGAAGGGCTTATGAGCAGACTGCGGGGGGCATCCCAACAAGCGAAGGGGGGCCCTAGTGTCCTTCAACCTGTGCAGCCTGGCGTCCGTCCGCTCGGAGAAGAGACCAACCCCGTCGAAAGGAAGGCCCTGAATGGAGGTCTGCATCTGCTGGGAGAGACCCGCTGTTTGGAGCCCGGAGCTGCATCGCATGACCACCGCCGCGACCACCGGAGCCGGCAAGTCCCCCATGTCCCAGGCCGTTCGCAGGGAGCACCTGGCCACCGCGGTGCCCTCCTCCACCAGGGTGCCGCACTCCTGGGCCAGACCCCGCAGGAGAGACTCCTGCAACTTTCTGAGACTGTCCCAACACAGCCTGACGATTCACCACCTGAAATTTTAAGCTGGCGGTTGAATACATTTTTCTCCCAAAGAGATCGAGCCTTTTGGCCTCTTTGTTCTTGGAGTTGAGGACGTGTGACCCTGCTTGTCCTTCTCGTTGGCCACAGAAAACCAGCGAGCCTGGCAGTGGGTGGGTATAAAGCTATTCAAACCCTTGGGCCAGAACAAAGTGCTTCTTTTTGGCCCTTTTGGAAGTGGGAAGAATGAAGAGGGGGTTTGCCATAGGGCCGTAGCAATCTGAAGAACCCCTTCATGCATGGGTAGGGTGACCCGGGAGGGCGTAGAGGCTGAGAGGACACTGACGAGGGTTTCCTCCTGCTCCACCATCTCCTGTACCTCCAGACCCAAATTCTCAGCCAGTCGCCGAAGTAGGGCCTGACGATCCCTGAAGCCGTCCGGCGAGCTAGCCCTCCAAGGTCCCGCGACCGCCTCGCCTGGGGACGACGAGGAAGATTGGATCACTAGAGGGGGTCCCAGGGGAGAGGGAGGCTTAGGGTGGGCACAGGTTCTTCCACCCCGACTCCGAATGGGCCCCCGGCACCGAGGCCGGTGCCGCCGACCAGTGCTCTGCACGCAGTGAGGGAAGAGCTGCGAAGGGGGCATCGTCACGGCCAGTACATCCCACGTGCGCCCATAAAGCCATTGCGATGCCACCGACGACAGCCCGATCTCGCCGGTGGGAGCTTGGTGATGGGCTGAACTGGCCCTCCATGCCAGAGGAATCCCCCTCTGCCGGCCAGGGAGGGGCCGTCCACACCTGGGTTTGTTTTGCGGTTGTGGCTCCTGGCGACCGATGAGCAGACAGGGGAGACCAGGTGTCAGTACCAGGGAGACCGGTGCTGAGAGGGGGAACCCTCCCGCTGCAGCCGGCGGCCATCAGGGCTGACGTTGAAAGGATGACCGGTGCCGGGAATCGTGTGGGGAAGGTCGCCCCTGCACAGATGAGTAACGCCGAGGGGACCTTGACGCTCGTCTCGGTGACCGATAGCGAGCCTCGGACCTGTCCCGGGATCCTTGGCGCAGTGGAGAGGATTGTTGACTCTTCTCTGGTGGCCGGCGCGGTTCCCCTGCCCCCTGAGGGGTCTTAGAGGCGGGCCTCCCCCTCGGGGAACCTTAGCTGAGACCTGCGGCACCAGAGGGGTCATCGGAGCAGGTGGAGACCTCTGCCCGTCCTGCGCCTGGGGAGCCAGGGAGGATGACGGTGCCGGCCGGGGAGTGGGTCCCTTTGAGGGAGCTGGGGGCCCCAACCGGGGAGGCACAATCGTGTGGCTCCGCAGTAGCCTGGCAGCCAGGCCCAGGTCCCCTGGCCAACGACCCCTTGGGTTGCTCTGCTCGGTGCCGGGGAGCTGCGCTTTCTGGTTTTCTTTTTTGGCCACGGCCATGGCGAACGGTGCCGGGAGGAGCCGTGCGCTGCGTACGGAGGCCGAGGAGCTCGGTGCGACCTGCCTGGACGGCTCGGAAGCTGGGCGGAGGACGGGCTCGACCAGCAGGGCCCTGAGGCGGACGTCCCGCTCCTTTCGGGTGCCGGGCTGAGAGATATTGCAGAACCGGCACCCCTCCTTAACATGCGACTCCCCCACGCAGTGACACAGCTGCTGTGGGGTCACTGACGGGCAGGGGCCTGCTGCAGTCCGAGCAGGGCTTGGACCTGGGACCCTGGGGCCAAGTCCCCGCTGGGACGCTAACCACTAGCGCTAAACAACTGCTTCATGCTGCTGTCTGCAAACTACGGACAGAGGCCCTGAGGCACTAAGTTCCAAGAGGGGAAACCGCTGGCTCCTGCCAAACGAGAGGTGGCTCCGACTGACCACCCCGGGCGCGAAGAAGGACCTGAGCAGGGCCGGCGGAGCCTGGCGTGCTGCGGCATGAACCCTCCCGAGGGCGGCACGGCCAGCCCTGCGGGCACCGACAACCACACGGGCGGGCGCGGGCACCTGGAATGGACACGAGCAAGCACTTGAAGAACCTGGGTTTCCCGTCCCTGCCAGAAGTCAGGGAGTAACCTTGGGATACTGAGATTTCCCCCCCGACACCCCCCCAGACTGCCTGGGGACACACTCCAATGCCAAGGATAAAAGGACAGGAATCACAGTGCCTCCGACGAGCCAGGAGCCTAATTCCCAGGATGACAGGGCGGGGGGTCACTCCCCCTTTCCCACCCAGGGGACAAGTGTGGCAGACAGAGGGGTCAATCTGTTCCAGTGCTGCACCCCCCCCCCCCCCAGCACTGTGGCTGACACCCACCCCACACCCTCTGCCTGGACAGAGCCAGGAGCCAGCTGCTCCCCTCCGTTACTCAGCAATGGACGAGGGGGTCACTGGCTGGGTTCTACGCACCGCGGAACTGCTGGCTACAGACCCCCGGTCCCAGGGGCCTGGAGCACGGGCGACCCACAGGTGGGGACACATAGGGACAGCACGCGACTGTCCCGATTTAGCATAAAGGGGCTGCCCAGACCCATGGGCTCTGCTCGCAGGAGCCTGAGACAACAGGACGAAGGTGGGATCAGCCCCCCGCATTACAGCTGGGAACGGAGACCCAGAGAGAAGGATTTACCCCCATGCACAGCCCCAGCTCCCAGCCACCCCCGCCCTAGCCCCTGCTGCCCCCTAGTGGACGCCTCCCTCCTTACACACACCCCTGCTGGCTGGCTGGCATGTCAGCGCCACAGGCCGGGCCGTAAGAAACTCCCGGGCCACGGTGGGGTTGCGACAACCACGACTCTTCACAGACACCCCACAACCCTTCTTAGCCGCAGCAGCTTTCCTCCCCTCGGGGCTGCTGCCCGCGGCAGGGTCCAGCCTGCGCCCAGCGGCTCCTCGTGCCCCGGCTCCCCGCCAGGGAGAGCAGCTCCGAGCGCGTGGCCCAGGGACCCGGCCCCGTCACAATGCTGGGCACCGCTTCACACTGGGCCGCGGAGACCCCCCAGCCCATAGCCAGCCAAACCCCAGCCTCCTGAGAGCAGAGGGCACCCTCTGCAGGGCAAGGAGGGAACAGCAGCCCCAGCCTGCCCTCCACAACCCCGGGGGGCCAGCTGGGGAGGAGGGAGGGGGCTCATTTCCAGGGCAAAGGACCCTGTGACCAGCCAGGCCGGATCTGCACCAAACACTAGCTAAAACTCACGGGCCTGAGCAGTGCCGCGCAGCCCGCCTGAGCCCAGCGGAGTCATGGAGGGAAGACAACGTTCTCCAGCGACCTCGTTCCTGCCCATCCACGAGGTGCGCTTACACGTGCCCCCTGAGCATCTACATGACTGAGCCCTGGGAATGTTGCTAACGGACACTGGCCAGCCCAGGCCAGAGCACGCCCCTGACCCAATGCCGGCTTGGACCCAGCTGTTCCTGGGGTTCATTCCCATCATGTGGGAGCGCGGGGGCCTGGGTGGGGACCTGCCCTTTGGGGAAGTGCTGGGTGGGGAGGGTCTGGGGCTCCCCCTGGCACCACTGCCCCAGGCTGAAAGTGTCAGGAAGGGGGTGTAGCAGCACCGGCTCTGAACCCAAAGCAGGGGCTGGGGGCTCCCAACTCCATCCTTGGCCACAGCCTGGTCTGAGACCCCTTGAGCTCCCCTGCTGGGAGCCAGGCAGAGATGGGATGTGCTGGGAGACCCCAACGCTGCAGGGTGGGTCCCCGACTCCCAGTGCCTCCGGCTGGCCCCAAGCCCAGCTCCCCCCTCACACCCTTCCAGCCGGAGGGCTCACGACTCAGCCCATCACAGGGTGCTAGAGTGCCGACCCCCGGCTGAGTGCCCGGGGCTCCGTCCCCCTCCAGGGGCTGCTCTGCACACCCCGGGGCTCCAGTTCCAGCTATGGGAGTTGGGGGGGGACGGGGTCCGTGATTCAGGACTCTGGGGGTCCATCTCAGCAAGTGGGGGGGGTGTCTAGGACTCAATCCCACGTCTGCCACAGGCTGGGTGACCCTATTCCCAGGCCCAGCTGGCACCGAGGAGAGACAACAGGGACTCCAATAATATTTTCTTTATTTACATGTTCCAGGCTGGAAAGGTCTGAACAGCTGAACCCGCCCTCAGGGTCTCACAGGGCCAGGCAGGGGATGGGGGAGGGAAAAGGAAGGAGGAGTAGAAAACAATTGTACAGTCAACATAAAAAACAACCCCCTCCCCGCTCCCCCCCCCAGTAAGGAGCATGCTGCCCGGGCCGTGCCCCCGGCGGACTCTGTACACTGCAGTCCTGAAGCCGGGCGGGCGACACCCGCCTCTGCAGGGCCCCACGGCCCAACCGCTGCTCAAATAAATAAACCCTCCCCAAAGACGGGGACGATGCCACCGGCGGGACGTGAGATGGGGGGACCCGGCAATGCAGCCCAGAGCATGTGAGGGGCCCGCGGCATCCGTCTGTCCAGCCAGGCCCCCACAAAACCCACAGCCCCCACCCCTCCCAAGAGCAAATCCAAACATGGAGGTTTCCAAACCCTTTAAAACCCAAACTCTGCCCTGGGAAAAGCTCCCATGTGTCAGAACCAAACCAAACCAAACGGTAAAACCTGGCCGGGGTCGTGCCGGGGCCTGCGCAGGCCGTGCCCGGCAGGTGCCGTGGCGCCGACAACCCCCAGGGGCCTCCGAACTGTAAACACTGGGGCAGTGCCCATGTCCGTGCAGGGGGCAGTCACTGGCGCCCCACAGGCAGGGAGTCCTCAGCGCCCTCCCTCGCCTCGGGGGTGCTGCCCGCCGGGTGGAGCCGCTCAGTCTGGTTCACAGGGGGTCCGGTCCCGCAGAGCCTCTTCTGAACCTGCCCCGCTTCCACCCGGCCGCGCCGCACCCGCCCACTGCCATCGCTGCCGCCATCGCTGCCGCTCTAGCCAGAGTCCGAATCGCTGGTGTCCGAGGACGAGGACGAGGAGCTGGAGCTGCTGGAGTCGGAGCTGGAGCTGCTGGCGCTGAGCCGCGACACGGGCGCCTGTTGGGCAGACTCCGGCTTCTCGTTGGCTGCAGGGGAAGGAGGGAGCCGGTCAGCAAACAGAACATGCCCTCTTTATCCGGCGCTGGGGAGCCAGGCTGGGCTAGCAGGGGCTTCAGGTGGGGAGTGAGGGGCACCGGCAGCGCGTGGGGGAGCCAGGACTGGAATCATCCACCCGCCAAGGCGGACGCTCCACGGAGGGAAGGCAGGGGCCCTCCCGCCCCCTGCCCAGCACTCACCCTTCTTGGGGGGCTTCTTGGTGGAGTTGAGCTGGCCGCTCACGTCCTGCAGCCGCTTCTCCAGCTCCCGTTTCTTCTCCAACGCCAGCTCCTCCTTCGTCTTCCCCACCGGCTTCTTCATGGCTGCAGCGGGCAGGACAGACGTGCTCAGAGGGCTCCCCGCAGCTGGCTGCCCTGTTGAACAGGGCCAGGCTGCCTGCCTGCGCCCGCGCTACTCCCACCCAGCTTGGGGAGCAGACAAGCCCACTGCTGCACTCAGCTGTTGTAACGACCCCGTCGGGGGACCCCGTGGCTCCACTCCCACCCCATCTCTGTACCATGTGCACAGGGTGCAGAGCGCACTGCTCCCCAATTTCTGCAGTAGGTCTCTGGGCACTGCATTCGGTCAGGTCTTTACCCCGCAGCCCCGGGCAGCATGGCAGGGCTGTTCTCACACTGGCACCCGGAGGCTCCAGGACTGGCCTGAGACCACAGGGGTCTGTGGCAGGGCCGGGAACTGAACCCAGGGCTCCCACATCCTAGGCCAGAGCCCAGCCCCGGGACCATCCCCCATCCTCCCCACTCACTCTCGCTGTAGGGCTTGCGTGGCTTCTTGCGCAGGCAGGACAGCACGTAGCGCTCCAGCTCCCGCAGGGTGGAGGGCTTGAGGGTCTCGAAGTCGATCTCGATCTCCTCGGGGTTGGAGTCGCGCAGCGAGGGCTCCCGCGACTGGATGATGTGCACCACCCGCCCCAGCTTCTCCCCCGGCAGCTTGTTGATGTCCAGGCTGAGCTGGCGCTTCTCGTCATAGGTCATGGGCTTGCTCTCCTCCTCCTCCTCCGAGTCGTAGAGCATGGGGGGTGCCGGCAGCGCCGCCTTCAACACCTTACTGGAATTCCTGTGCGGAGAAGGAGGGTGTCACGCACTGCCACCGTGCACCAGAGACCCCGCTCCTCCGGGCCACCGTGCCCAGAGAGCCAACCTGCCACCCGCGGAGCCAGAGACCCCATCCTCAGAGCCATGATGCACCACAGCGCCAGCGTGCAATTCCAAACGAACCCAACTGGGAACTGAAAAAGCAGGGCAAAGCTTGTTGCTCTCCAGAGACTGGAAGGGGGTAAGTTAGGTGTGAGCTCTACTGGTTCCAAAGGCTTGAAGGAAACGGTGACCAGAAACAGCCACTTCAATCCACTAACTAGCGATAAGACACTCTTTGTTCACTAAATCAGTTTTAAACACAAAACATTTTGATAAGTTTCCTTTTTCTTTACGTGTCCACCACTGTTAAGGTCATTTCACCGAATTATCTAAAAATGTGGGACCTTCTTAAATTGCATTCCAACTTCCCTCACAACAGACCATGACAAGTTTAACCAATAAATGCATCATTCCCAATTTCCTTGCAGAATAAAACACATAATATAATGGCTTAAATAAAAGCGTACAGTAGGTCTCGTACACACTCCTGGATAGCAAAAGAACCACCAAGTTTAGCATAAAGGTTACGTTCAGTTGCAAATCAATACGTTTTAATGGTTTGCAACTAGGGAGAATGACACTTGGTAGGAAAAGAACTAAATACAATTGCAGAACAAAATTTCAATCCAGATTATCTGCTTGCTAATTGAAATCAATCCACCGTGATGGCCACAGATCCACCTCCTGTGGCTATCACAGAAGCCAACCCACCACCCAAGAGATCTGCTGTGGAACTTGGGGGGGGGGGGGAGGTGGGGGAAGCTGAGGGGTGAGCAAGACCCTTTGCTCACTCCCTGTCAGACACACCCATCAGGAAGTTGATGCTGCTGAGATGGGACCTGCCTTGGGACTCATGTAGAAGGGGAGAGGTGCTCACACACCAAGCTCCTCCCGGGGCTCCCAGGAAAACCCTGCAGCCACAGTGCGGGGACCCCAGGAACTGCCCAGTCGGTGTCAGACCCATGCTACCCCCATCCCGGCAAGGGCCACCGGCCTGGGATCTCGGGGAGTCGGCAGCAGGCAGCCATCAGACATGCTTTGGCTTGTTCACAAGGTCATCGCCACGGTCGATCCGCCGGGGAAAGAGAGTCATCACACAGCTGCCCTCACCGCTTCTCCGCTGGGTGGAACACAGGCTGCCCTGTCACCCCCACGTATTCCCACCACCCGCAGGGCCCCACCCTGCTCACTTCGTGATGCTGCTGCTGCTCCCCCCGCTGGTCCCTCCACTGCTGCCCCCGGCCTTTTTGGCCTTCTTCAGCTGGGCCTGGCGTGCCCGCGCCTCCTCATCGCCTCCCCGGCCCTTGTGCTTCTCCGATTTCTTCTTCTTTCTCTTCTCCTTCCTCTCCCGCTTCTTCTTGGGCTTGGAGACCGGGCCCTGCGACAGGGCCGCGAGCTGCTCATGCACTGCCCGCAGCTGGGGGGAGACACACCAGTGAGGGGACCCAGAGACACGAGGGGAACCCTGCGACAGGGCGGCCAGCTACTCATGAATTCTCACCAGCTGCAGCTGGGGACAGATGCCAGGGAGCAGGGGAAGGGAGCTCAGCACTAGCTCAGAGACAGGGCCCCCATGCAAGGGGGCCAGGACACAGCCAGGGAAGATAGTGCCCTGCCCGTGGCCAGGAGGGAGATGGAAACTAGACAGGAAGGAAGGCACAACTAGGGGCAGGGGGATCTAACTGCTAACTACGGGACACGTGGCAGGGAAACAGCACCCCACAGAGGAGCCAAGTGCTGAGTGGGGGGACCAAGCCAAGCACTGGCCCCCCAAGACAAGGCGCCACCTACACGCCCCTACGCTCAGGGGCGACGGCCTCACCTGCTCCTGCAGCTCCGCCAGCCGGTTGGCGCGCTCCTCCTCCGAGTCGGAGCTCTCCTCGCTCTCTGACGAACTCTCGCTGCTGCTCTCCTCCTCGTCCTCATCCTCGTCCTCGTCCTCATCCTCGTCGTCGCTGGACGACTCCTCGGAGGAGGATTTCGAGAGGGCTCCAGACAGCGCTGCCGACGGCAGGTTGGTGTCCAGGGGCTCGTCTGGCATCTTGGCGTAGCTGAACTCGAACACGTCCTGCGGGAGGGGGAGGGAGGGGAGGGTTAGCGGGTGCAGTGGGGAAACAAAGGCGTGCTTAGACCTGGGGCAGGGGAGGGGAAACGTCAGCTGGCCCCGCTGCCCCACTCACCTGCAGCTTGCGAGCCATGGCCACGACGTCGTGGTCAGGCGGGTTGTACTTGTAGCAGTTGGAGAACATTAACCGGACGTCGGCAGCAAATTCCTGCGCGTCGTGGTAATCCCGGTTCTCCATCTTCCGCTGCACCACGGGCAGAGAACACAGGGTGAGTGGGGGTGGCTGCACCAGGGAAGGGGCACAGACCCCCCACCCCCAAGGTTCTCCCCAGACTGGGCTGCAGCAAGGGGGCTCATACCAGCCCATCAGGCAGTTACCACTGGCCAGAGCCTTCCAGGCACTGCTGGGGGCAGGACAGCCCCCACCGCCCCCGAGGAGGGACAGGGTCTCAGGCTGCCACAGGAAGCCTGTGAGCCAGTGACGCCGCCTTCCACAGGGCAGAGATGCAGGGCAACCCCGCAGGCTCCTCAATGGGGAACCTGTCTCCTGTAGACCTGCACCAGGAAGGCCTCAGCTCATGCCTGGGACGGCACAGAGGTTTCTGGGATGCCCCCTTCCCAGGGCCAGGTCACAGGCTGTACTTCAATGATGCCTTGGGACTAAGCTCTCTCCCAATCCCCAGAGAGAGACGCCAGGACACACCCGGAGGTTCCCCAGCACCCCTTTCCCTCCCTTCCTGCAGAGCCCCCAGCTGTACCTTGATGGTGCTGAGGTCCATGGGGCACTTGATGATCTCGTGGTAGTCGTGCAGCCCCAGGGCCGAGGCATCGACAGGCTTGTAGAACGGCCAGGCATAGGCAGCGTGCTTCTTGGACACCAGGTCCTTGAGGATGCCGTTGCAGTACTTGAGCTGCTCGGACAGCTTGCCCTTCTTGGAGGTCTGGTGCTGCTGCGAGTCGGGCAGGTCCTTCTTGGGGGGCTTGATGGGGCGCCCGCTCTCCCGCCGGGTGGGGATCTTGGCTGCTTTGGGCTCCAGAAGGGGGGCCGACGGGGATGACTCCCCGCTAGTGGCGATGATGGCTGTGGTGGTGGGGGTGGTGGTGTCCGCTTTTCGCTTCACACCCTTCTTCTGTGGGGCAGGGACAGAGAAAGTGAGCAGTGCGCTGAGCCAGCCCCCCCAGTTCCATGCCCATACAGGACCAACGGAAGCCCCAAACCACCCAGCACCCATCCCGTGCGGGCCAACTGCAGAAGGGTTTTCTGACCCCCACAGGGCCAACCGCAGCCCCTTCCTCCAGGTCTGCAAACGCCACCCTCTCCACAGCAGGACAGACTGCAGACAGCTCAACCCAGCCAAACCCCCTTGCCCCACAGGGCTGACCCACCAATCCCCCTGCAAGTCTCACCAGCGGCTCACTCGACCACCCCCCCAGCCCTATGCCAGACAGGTGGGTGCCTACCTTGGCCACAGGCTGCGTGGGAGCAGGCACGGCCAGCACTGGCTGGCAGGCAGCGGAGTGCAGTGATTTGAGAAGCGGTGCAGAGATCACCGAGGGGTGGGGAATACTGAGCACAGTGGCGGGGATCTCAGCGCTTGGGGTGTAGAGCGAGGTGTGTGAGACCGAGGAGACTGCAGGCACTTGGTGAGCTGCAGTAACTGCTCCTGCCAGGAGAGCTGGGGGAATACGCAAGCACCAGTTAGCACCAGCATCTGGACATTTAGTCACCACCACACAAGGACTGGCCCAGTGTCACAGCTGACCATGGAACCCAGGAGTCCTGGCTCCCAGCCCACCCATCTCTTAACCATGACATTCCCCCCACATTTCCAGACCACCCCCTTCCAGGGGGACACTCATTCCTCCAGGTCTGGGATCTGCTTGCCCCCACACTGGAGCTGCTCCCTACTGCCCCCCACTCCTCTGGAGCCAACTCCGGCTAGTCTCCCCATCACAGAGATCAGGTACCTGCCGCCCGGGAAGCCCCCTTCTTGTGGCTGTTCTTGGCCACGGTGATGACGATCTCCTGCTCCTCCGCGGGCATCTGAGCCACTTTCTGCAGGAAAATCTTCTCCAGGGTCTGGGCCATCAGCACAATGTCATCCGTGGGCTGTAGGTCAACGCAGAGATGAGGGATTAGAGGGAGCAGGGAAGGGGCTGGGGCTCACACCGGCTCCAGGGAAAGCTCAAGAAGGAGAACTGTGACGAAGTGGGACTGTTTTTAATGTTTCCTTTGAATACTGTAGGGGTGCCTCAGTTTCCCCTAGGCATTTCGTATGTCTCTAGGTAGTGGGATAAGGGGATGTGATTGTTGCAGAGCACAGGGCCAGGGTACGTAAATGGCTGACACTCTGTCTCCTGGCAACTGATGGCCTGGCCCTTCCCCCCTGCAAGGTGAGAGCTAAAGGGTTGGAGAACAAAGGAATCAGGTGGGGAAAGGGTCAAAGCCCAGATGAGGAAGGGGTGGAGGATGAATCAGTTTCACTGCCCCCGCAAAATGGACCCGCCTGAGGGGTCCTGTTCTCTATACCTACAAGCTCTGTGTTAGACCATGTTCCTGTCGTCTAATAAACCTCTGTTTCCCCAGCGGGCTGAGAGTCACATCTGACTGCAAAGTTGGGGGTCAGGACCCTCTGGCTTCCCCAGGACCCCACCTGGGTGGACTTGCTGTGGGAAGTGCACGGAGGGGCAGAGGAGGCTGGAGGCTCCGAGGTCAGACCCAGGAAGGGTGAGCTGTGTCCCCTGCAGACAGTCTGCTCCCAGAGAGGAGACTCCCCCAGAGTCCTGACTGGCTTCATAGGGAGCAGTTCCAGAGCATCGCCCGGGGACTCCGCGACAAGAGCACTGCAGGGAGGGCTGGCTCTCACCTTGTTGTAGATGTAACAGTTGGTGAACATGGTGTTGAAGTCCTGCATGCACTCCGCCGCCCCCCAATAATAGTTGTTCTCCAGGCGCCGCTTGATGGTCCCCATGTCCATGGGCTGCTTGATGATCTTGTGATAATCCTGCCAGCAGAAGAGCACAAGGGGCCAGGAGGTGAGTCACAAGGCATGAGCCCTACAACAAGGATCCCAGTCACACCCACGCCCCAGAGGCAAACGATCAAAGGAGGGGGGTGGCATCTCAGTCCAGAAATACCCAAGAGCAGCTCACGGACGCAGGAGCTGTGTAATGTCACTCATGCACACAGATCTCACTCCAGTTTCTACACTCGAGTCACCTGGCAAAGGACAGGGGTTGTATAGCCTCAGGAACACTTCCTAGGGTGCCTGCAGCGTTCCAGCCAATGCTGGATTCAGCCTCAGGGACGGGGACCCCTGCGCACCCCAGAGCGGAGATCAGCTCTGCCGGGAGAAGCCTAAGCTACTGGGACAGCTGGCGACCATGAATGGCTGTGGCCCCAGTGACCCAACAACCTGGACGACTACTGTCCCAGGCGAGGTGCGACAGGGGCTGGGAGACTAAAGCTAAGGAAAGAGTGGAATTTACCTCCGGGCTTTAAATCCTTGAGCGCCACAGGTGCACGGGGGGCTGGCGTTTAATATTGGGGTCACGTGATGTCTTCTACAAATTCATGGATGGGAATCTGCAAAACGCATTCAGGGCACAAGAGATTAGGTGGGGAAGTGTCCGGGTTACCTGTAAAGCGGCTGCCTCACCTCATCCACACCTTTGGAGGGAGCAGTAGGGAGGAGCGGCTGTTCTGGGGAAGCTCCCAGGACAAGCCAAGCAGGCCGGATCTACAGGGACCTGGAGACCCTCAGCTCTGGGACAGCATGGAACCAGCTGAGAGAACACCACAGGTCGGGAAGGAGGAGTTGGGGATGGCACAGCCCAGGCACCTGCAGCTGCATCTTTGTGGCACAGATCCCAGGATGGGACAGTGCTGTCCCTGGGACTGTCAGGCTGGGGGGCAGGGAATACTTTAAGTTAGGCCACACGGTGAAGCAATATTTGAACGAGGCATCCTCCTAACACCCCTGGAACTGCACACACTCCCCCAGCCAATAAGGATCAACTGGGGACACACACACACGCATGCGCACCTCCCACCCCCTGGGCCTCAGACACTCCCATGCCCAGCCCACAGGGCTCATTACCGGCAGGCCCAGCTTGACAGCATCGACGGGCTGGCGGAAGGGCCAGGCGAACTGATGTTTCCACAGGGCCTTCATCACCACCTTGTGGAGATACTGCAGCTGGTTGGTGACCCTGCCTGGCTTTTTGGGGTTGGACACCTCCGGTGGTGGAGGGTTCACCTGGGGCAGGTGCAGGGCTGGCACCGATGCCATGGTGGGGCTCTCGAAACCCTCGTAGAGCAGTGACGGCTTGCGGATCCGCTTGCCCGGGGTCGACTCCGTTGCCAGGCCCATGAGCCCAGTACTGCCCTCCCCCAAAATCCTGAAATGGGAGCAAAGACACCATTAAAAGGGCAACTCTAGGACTAAGAAAGAAGCTCATGCCATCTGGCCCTGGGCCACCAGCACACAGCAACACTTCGAGCAAAAGGGCCTGCAGACCCCACTGGGGCAGGACACCTGTAGTGCAGGGAAAGAACTCTGTGCCTGTTGGCGACAGCTACTCTTGGGTCCGGGAAGGAGCTCTTCTGAAAAGCCTCCCCAAAACCATTCCTGAAGCAAAGCCAAGAGGGGCCTGTGCTACATGCCCCCGCTCCCAGGACACAATTAGTGCTGGGAAGATTGCTCTGCTTATTTCTAAGCTCCGAAAACATCCATCCAAAACGAAGCAAAACGTGTACAAGACAATCTGTTTCTCAGGGACTTGAATTCTCAGCCCCACGTGTGCCCAGGGAGAGGCCATGAACTCTAGCCAGCTGCTGCTAGCCTAGGGCTGCATTCCCTACTGTTTCTATGGGAGCCCGAACCAAAGGCCTTTCCTAAGGGCCCAGACCCCAGAGATCTTGCTGTCCAACACCAACACCCCACACAACACTAGTGTGTCACCAGTGAGGGACTAGCTACGAATCCACACTGCAGGCACCAGAGAGATTCAGGGCTGCAGAGCCAAGTTCTGGCACACATCCAGGTTATGTCTGGAAACAAAGGGCGGCAGATTAGCTCCATGAAAAGCCTCATCTATTGCTATCCCTTCTGGACAGGACTGCCCCCTAGAAGTCACTGCCCAAGGTCCCAAGCAGAAGATACCGAATGGCACAGGGCAGGGCCCTGCCCAAGGAAATGGAAGGGACAGGAGATGGGGACTCCACTTCCGCAGCATTACGCCCAGAAGTCACACTGCATGGAGGTCTCCTGCTACTCAGTAATCTAGCATGGAAGAAGCTATAGATTCATTCCTACTTTAAGGCCAGTCTGACCTTATCCCAGGCTGGTACCTTTCAGCCATTTCCCTCTAATGCAATGCGTTGCCAGGGCCAGCTTAGACTGTCACTGCCCAGGGCTCAGGCTTCTGCTTCAGCCCTGGGCAAATGAGCTCAGGTTACAGCACCCTGCCCCCCCCCCACCCCCCATGAAGCTCTTGGGCCTTTGGCTTTGACCTCCCCCAGCCAGCTCAGGTCCCCACTCCTGGGGTTATTTAGTAATTTTTATTGAGAACCGCTGCTCTAATGAACCAAATCCCCTGCGCTATACAGAGCTGTGCTGTGCATACTAGCCAGAGACAGAAAATGAATAAACTCAGGGGAACAGCATCCCCAGGGCCAAACTCCTAGGAACCAGACATCCCCACCACTCTTTAGGGGCACACACAGCAAGGCAATGTCAAGAGCTAGGACTGTGTCACCAGGTTGCTATGGGGCCCTCTAATCACAGCCCTGTAATAACCAGGGGAACTGACCGGCTGTTACAATCCCAATTCACAGCTTGCATCGCACTTAACAAGGAATGAGGTGGGGGGTCCCCTGGCTCCACAGTTTGGGGAACCTGGGTTTCCTATCCCTGGCAACCAGCCAGAAATCAGGGAGTAATCTTGGGACACTGAGATTCCCCCCCCCTCCCCACACCAGCCAGGGCCTTTGGACAGGCTGACCAAAGGTGGAGGGCTGGTGCCTGTGAGTCAGGAGTGGGTGACGCTGGCAGAACCACAGCAGCCCCAGGGGCCTGCATGCTGTCACCCATAACACTTGGGAGACTCCTAGCAAAATCACCACTTCATCCCTCCCTGAGCAACTACCATTCAACTCCAAGGCAAGCGGTCTTTGCCAGGGGACTAGTTCTGACCGTTCCTGCCTTCCCTGGGGGTCCAGATGCGGGGGGGGGGGGGGGGGGGGTCGTCTCCCTGTCAGAATGCCCTGAGCTGACATGTCAGGGTCATGGAGCTGTCAGCACAGCAGCGTCCCTCATGGGCAGGAGGCCATGTGCGGAGGGATTCCCCAGGCTGCCCGGGGACACACTCCAATGCCAAGGATAAAAGGACAGGAATCACAGTGCCTCAGATGAGCCAGGAGCCTAATTCCCAGGATGACAGGGCGGGGGGTCACTCCCCCTTTCCCACCCAGGGGACAAGTGTGGCAGACAGAGGGGTCAACCTGTTCCAGTGCTGAACCCCCCCAAGCACTGTGGCCGACACCCGCCCCACACCCTCTGCCTGGAGAGGCCCAGAAGCGAGATGCACCCATCCTTTGCTCAGCAATGGTAGAGGGAGTCACTGGAGTGGAGGCAAAAGCCACATAGTAGATCTAGTCCACACCTGAGAAGCTTATTTTCTCTCAGGGGATTTAAGTCACCCCCACAAGGCTGCATGTGCTTCTGTTTGGGTTGGGTTCAGTGTCAGGTCCAGCCCAGGTGGTCCCCTTGGGAAGTCTGGAGACAGGCTGAGGTCATAAGCAACCCCAAAGGGTTGACCTCACACCTGTCCCCTCTCAGGCACCCGAGATAACAAGGGAGCTGGAAGCAGGGATCATGGAGTAGAATTCTCTCTGTTGTACAAATCAGGTATGTTCCTAATGACCCTTCTTGCCTTAACATGAACTCTTTCTACCCCCAGGGACTAGGGGCAACCTCCCTTCTCTCCCAGAGGAGCAAGGCTAGTGAACAGTGGTGGGAGCAGGCCAGGGGAAGCTGGCAAACTGGCCACGCACACAGGGCTGACATGTGCCTGACTGCAGCCCTCCTCCCTGTGCCACAAGCATGACTGCACAGAAAACTCACCCCTCCCAATACACTCCCCAACCCAAGCCCAAGCCCCAAACCCCATTCCAATGACCCTGCTGCAAGGCACAACTCCAGTGACAGCACAGTGTCCCCCCGCCCCCTCTGGGCAGGCCCCCATCAAACACCCCAGCCAAGAAACAGCAGTGCAATGAAAGCTGTGGCAGGGCTCAGAGCACCCATGCACCTAACGCCCAAAGGTGGCAGGTGCAGACCCAGTATCCTCCCACAAAAGAGCAGGATAGAAATTGATTCTGTGTAAATAAACCCAAACCATCCAATGCATAAATTCCCTACATAACACAGGAAGCCCAGAGGCAGAGCTCCCCCATTTAATGCATTATTTAAAAAAACCAAAAACCACTCCACAAACACCCTGGCAGCATCTGGCGCTCCCAATTAACACAAGGAAGCAAACAGTTACTACACAACCCATTAGCAGGCGAAGCACACACTTGCTAGTAGGAGCTGGCCCCCCCAATTAAGGGTGCATCGCAGAAACACAGGCTGCCAGGCGCCTTGCTACCAGAAAACGAATCAATGGAAAACCCTAACCTTGCATAACTAGAAGGGCCCCAATCTGCTTGGCTCTCCCCCATGTAACGCAGCAATAGTCACCTAGGACAGTGCTTAGCAGGAAGGCTGAATACCAACTTTCCCCAAGACATGCCAGGGGGACAAGCGCACCCCAGGGCAAACCAGCCCCAAGCCCCAGTCGCCCCATTTCCCCCAGGAAGGGGCAGGGACGGCGCACACAAACCCAAGCCCCCCAACACATGACAAGCGGTCACTGAATTCCCACCGGTTCCCCGCAGTGAAGCCAGCGATGCAGAACATACATGGGGCCTGCGGGGGTAACAGCAGGGCACACAAGGTACCCCCATCAAAACCGGTGGCAGAGCCCACTGCCGCCATCCCCTGGGCAGACATCACCCCACCAAATGCAAACCGGGGGGGCGCCCGGGCTCCCCCAGGGAGAGCCCGAGGTACCTACTTGTTGTGGGGATTCACATTCTGCAACATGCCTGCAGCTGCTGCTTTCCAGGGTCTCTCTCCCAAGAGTCCACCTCCTCCTCCTCCTCCAGGTTCTGTGTCCTCGGATGACCCCCCCACTTTGCCAGGGTGCGGGGGGGGGGCGCGGGGAAGAGGAATCTTAGCGACACATGCTGCTCCCGCACCTCTGGGAGCAGGGGTGCCCGCGGCCGAGCATCACAGGCGGGGGGCGGGCGGGCGGCTCCCCCCAGCAGGCCCTTCACACGCGGGGGAAGGCGCCAGGGGAGGGGGATCGGCCTGGCACCCCCTCCCCTCCCCGCCGGGGGATGCTACCCAGACGCAGGGGCTCAGGCGAGCGGCAGCCGGGGTGCCGGGCCCATGCGCAGCAGCGGGGCCGACGCTCTCCAGCTAGGCTAGCGGCGGCACCAGCCAGGGGCGGGGGCAACAATCCGAGGCAGCGGGGGCCCCAGCACCATTCACCGGAGTTTACATGAATGGGAGCAAAGAAAATGGCGGCGGCACTGAAGGGAGGGGGGATGCAGGGCGGGGGCCCCCTCTTCGGAGCCCCCGACGGGCTCCAAATCCTGCCGGGATCCGGTCAATATAGGGCTCGCTGGGTCCCTCGGCGCCTGCTCTGCCCGTAGAGGCCGGTCCCCAGAAGGATGGTCCCCGTCAGGGAGGCGGATGGCACTGGATTGCGCTGGGATCACTGGCCCGGCTCCATCTTGGCTGCCGGGGGCATGGGGGCGTTCTGCGAGGGCCCTCGAGGCCGCAGGCAGGGGTCTCTACGGAAGCCGGGGAGGTCCTGCGAGCCCGTCGGTAGTGTGGAGGCGGGGGTTGGGGGCCGCCCGGCGGAGGATGGATCCGGATTGAGTCCGCCCCCTTCACGGACCAGGCCTCGACCAGCTCCTTCCTCCGCTTCAGCGAAATGGCGCCTCTCGGCCTGCCCCCGGTCGGCCTTATATAGACAGCGGCTCGCCTCTGATTGGGCGTCGACACCTGTGACATCACCCCACCGACCGGGCTCGCCCCTTCGCCGGCTCATTGGACGGATGCTTGCCAGGCGCCGCGTTCTCATGGGCCTCCATACACATCAGTCACATACCCGCTCTTCCCGCCCCCTCGTAAGGCGCTCGAGCCGCCGGCCTAGGCGGCGCGCGCCGCCATTGGCCAGCGCTGCCATTCGTTGCTGGCTGACTGGCTGCTGAGTCACGTGGGGGCGGGGCGGCCGTTGGAACTGGCAGTTGGATGTTGTTGTTCTGCTCCCGCGAAGGAGGGGGAGGGAAGCGCCATTTGAGTCGCAGCCGGGAACCGGGCGACAATAAAGCCGCGGCTCCCTTCAGGCGGCCCCCAATGCTCAGCCCACCGCTCCAAAAACCCTGTGACAGCGTGCCCCGAAGTCACGCCGCCCCCCAGCCTGGGCGCCCCCCCGGCGCCCCACACCCAAAAGACGGAGAGCGCCAAGGAAAGGCGCCCGCAAGCCTGCCCAACCAACCTGGCGCGTGGGGCGGCCCCGGCTCCTGGCGCTCCCTCCACTGCTCCGAGGCGAACAGCAGCCCCCCCCCCGGCTGCTGGTGCCCCCCAAACACGGGGACCCGAAATCCCGCCAGAGCCGCATCCCCACGCCCCCCCCCGACACCAGCCTGTCTGCAGCCCCCCCCCGGAACAGATGTCAACCGCACCGCCCCCCCCTCCCAGCAAGCCCCCCCCGACACCAGCCTGTCTGCAGCCCCCCCCGGAACAGATGTCAACCGCACCGGCCCCGCCCCCAGCAAGCCCCCCCGCCCCCCCCCGACACCAGCCTGTCTGCAGCCCCCCCCCCGAACAGATGTCAACCGCACCGCCCCCCCTCCCAGCAAGCCCCCCACGCCCCCCCCCGACACCAGCCTGTCTGCAGCCCCCCCCCGGAACAGATGTCAACCGCACCGCCCCCCCCTCCCAGCAAAGCCCCCCCCGACACCAGCCTGTCTGCAGCCCCCCCCGGAACAGATGTCAACCGCACCGGCCCCCCCTCCCAGCAAGCCCCCCACGCCCCCCCCCGACACCAGCCTGTCTGCAGCCCCCCCCCCGGAACAGATGTCAACCGCACCGCCCCCCCCTCCCAGCAAGCCCCCCCCGACACCAGCCTGTCTGCAGCCCCCCCAAGCCACACAGACGTCACCAAGAAGTCTGTCCCCAAACCCAGCAAAGCCCCGGGGCGCTCGCCCGGCCCTGCCGCCAGCAGCCCCCCGAGCAGACGCCCCCGCTCCCGCAGAGCCGCCCCCCCCCAGCGACCTCCACCTTGGGCTCCAGCACCCCTCAGGCCGCGGGGGCAGCCCTGGCCCCCCCAGGGGGCAGATGTGGGGTTTCCCGAGCCCCCCCCCAAGGGACCAGCAAAGGCAAGCGGACACGGCTGCTCCCAAGGCGCCCGGGCAGGCCCCGGCAGGAAGGGGTCCGGCCTGGGAACCCGTTCCCCGGCCTCTCCCCTCCGCCGTCAGGCGGCCCCCACGGGGCCGGCAGCCGCCATCTTGGCCGCTCCCCCTCCAACGCAGGCAGCAAATCTCCTCCCGCACGCGCTGCGGGGGGCGGGAAAGGGCAACGGTTACGGGGTAACTTGAGGGGGCGTCCGGTGCTTTTCACCCCCCGTTTCCCGCGGGCGGGGGGGGGGCGCGGCCCCTCCCTCTCTCCGCCCGTGGGTGCCCGCCCCTGCGTGTCCTTCCGCAGGTCACCCGCCCGGTGCGGGGGACCCCAGGAGCGAGGGGGCGCGGGGGGCCAGCGGGCTCAGAGCGGGGGTTCGCGCCGCACGCCGCGGGGAGGGGGCTCCCCCTTCGCTCTGCCCGCAGCCGCCATTTTACACGGAGAGGCCTGGCCGGGCTGGCGCGGGGCCCGGGCCCGAGGCCCGCGTCGGCCCCGGCAGCCTGAGGCGCTGCCCTGCGGGGCGGGGACGCGAGGCCGCCAGCGAGGCCTGAGTCCCTGCAGCCGCCGGAGTCACCGGGTCGCGGGGCAGGGCGGGCCCCCGGGCAGGGCCCCCGGGCAGGACAGGGCCCGCGCCATGACCCAGCGCGGCGGCGGCGGCGGCCCTGCGCACCGGGGAGTTCGCCACCGCCCTGCTCCTCGCCGCAAGCCCGGCGCGGGTCGGGAGCGGGAGGCGCGGGGTTGGGGTGCGTCACCCCATCACGCACCCGCCTCGCGCTGCGGGCGGGCGGGCGGGAGCTGGGGGGGCCCCGGCGGATCCGAACCGCGCCCCCCCCCCCCGCGGCCCGCCGCAGGCCCCGAGACACGGCACACCCCGTGCGCCTCCCCCACCGGGACTCCCCCTGCTCCGCGGGACCCCCGCGCCGGGCCCGCCCCCTTCCCCTGGCGAGCCCCACCCCAGCTCCCGCAGCCCCCCTCGCCCGGCCTGCCCCTGGCTCCCCCTTCCCCGCAGGGACCCCCCGCCAGGGACCTCCCCCACCCCCGCGTCCTGACTGGGCCCTCCACGAGCTCCCTCTGCCCCCTTCCCCCCCAGGGATCCCTCAGCCCCCCCCCTCGACTGCCCCCCCAGGCTCTCACTGCCCCCTCCCCCCCAGGGATCCCTCAGCCCCCCCCAGGCTCTCACTGCCCCCTTCCCCCCCAGGGATCCCTCAGCCCCCCCAGGCTCTCACTGCCCCCTTCCCCCCCAGGGATCCCTCAGCCCCCCCAGGCTCTCACTGCCCCCTTCCCCCCCAGGGATCCCTCAGCCCCCCCCAGGCTCTCACTGCCCCCTTCCCCCCAGGGATCCCTCAGCCCCCCCAGGCTCTCACTGCCCCCTTCCCCCCAGGGATCCCTCAGCCCCCCCCAGGCTCTCACTGCCCCCTTCCCCCCCAGGGATCCCTCAGCCCCCCCCTCGACTGCCCCCCCAGGCTCTCACTGCCCCTTCCCCCCCCAGGGATCCCTCAGCCCCCCCGTCTGGCCCATCCCAGGCTCTCACTGCCCCTTCCCCCCAGGGATCCCTCAGCGCCCCCTCGACTGGCCCCCCCAGGGATCCTCACCCCCCCGACTCGCCCCACCCCAGGCTCACTGCCCCCTCCCCCCCAGGGATCCCTCAGCGCCCCCCTCGACTGCCCCCCCAGGCTCTCACTGCCCCCTTCCCCCCCAGGGATCCCTCAGCCCCCCCAGGCTCTCACTGCCCCCTTCCCCCCAGGGATCCCTCAGCCCCCCCCGGCTCTCACTGCCCCCTCCCCCCCAGGGATCCCTCAGCCCCCCCAGGCTCTCACTGCCCCCTTCGCCCCCAGGGATCCCTCAGCCCCCCCCCGTCTGGCCCCACCCCAGGCGCTTACTGCCCCCTTCCCCCCCAGGGATCCCTCAGCCCCCCCCCCTCGACTGGCCCCATCCAGGCTCTCACTGCCCCCTTCCCCCCCAGGGATCCCTCAGCCCCCCCCGTCTGGCCCCACCCCAGGCTCTCACTGCCCCCTTCCCCCCAGGGATCCCTCAGCCCCCCGACTGGCCCCACCCCAGGCGCTTACTGCCCCCTTACCCCAGTGACCCCCCACCCCAGGACCCCCCCGTCAAGCCGGCCCCTTTGCCCCAGGAATCCCAGCCCCCCAAGTGCCTGTCCTCACCCCCACCCGAGTTTCCCCAATTTATTCAGACATATGCTAATGTTTGCTAATTACCCCTCTAGGCTGTTCGTTACAGCACCTTCACCCCCCCCGGCTATAGAGCCCCCCCCATTGTTCGGCCCCACACAATGGTGGCGCCCCCCCCACTAGCAGACCACGTGACCCATCGATGGGCGCGAGGCCCGGCGCCCGACAATCACCGCCATCCTCGACCGCGATTGGCGGAAAATCAGCCCGGGGGCGGGCACGCGGTTGATTGACGGCTCCGCACGCCACGTGGCTCCCCCTCCCCCAGCCCTTAAAGGCACAGGACGCACTCACCGGAGGGGCTGCCGGGCGGGCGGCAAAGCCCCGGCCCGCGGTGCGGGGGTCCCATCGCCTCGCCCCCGGCGGAGCCCGGCCGCAATCCCCGCGGCGCCCCGCCCGCGCGGGGCCCAGCACACCCCGGGGCGGAGGGGGCCGCCGCCTACGTCACCGCCGCGCTGATTGGCTCCCGCCGTCACGTGACGCGCCAACTCGCTCTTCCCCCCCCGGGGGGCCCGTGCCCCCGCTCGGTGCCGGGAAGGCCGCTGGGGGGGCCGCGCGCCGGCCGGGCCGAGACGCAGGGCCCGCGGGGGGGGCCCTGCCCACCAGGCCCCCCCCCGGCTCCTGCTTTGGGTTAATGTCAGCATGGCGGCGGCACAAGGAGCCCAGGGCGCATGCGCGGGGAGGGGGCGCATGCGCGTGGGGCTCTCGCTGCAGACCCGACTCTCCCCCTCCAGGGCAGGGCAGGGCGGGGCGGGGCCGGCCGCGCGCAGCTGCTCGGCGGGGGAGGGGCTCTGCAGTGCCGGGCAGCGCGCAGCGCGCACGTGACTGCAGTGCGGGGATGCAGTGTCCCCGCGGGGCGGGGCGGGGCGGGGCGCGGCTGTGGCGGCCGGAGGCGCCGCAAGGGAGCCTGGGCCGCCCCCGGGAGCGGGGATGCGGCGGCGTCCCGCAGGGTGCAATGGGCAGCCCTGCGGGGAGAGCGGGAGCCGGGCCCCTGGGGCCCCTGGCAGGCAGCGGGCGCGGGAGACCCGCGCGGGGACCTGGCGGCTGCAGCGGGCGCCGGAGACCCGCGCGGCGACCTGGCGGCTGCGGCGGGCGCCGGAGACCCGCGCGGGGACCTGGCGGCTGCAGCGGGCGCGGGCCCCTGGGGCCCCTGGCAGGCAGCGGGCGCGGGAGACCCGCGCGGCGACCTGGCGGCTGCAGCGGGCGCCGGAGACCCGCGCGGGGACCTGGCGGCTGCAGCGGGAGCGGGCCCCTGGGGCCCCTGGCAGGCAGCGGGCGCCGGAGACCCGCGCGGGGACCTGGCGGCTGCGGCGGGCGCCGGAGACCCGCGCGGCGACCTGGCGGCTGCGGCGGGCGCCGGAGACCCGCGCGGGGACCTGGCGGCTGCAGCGGGAGCGGGCCCCTGGGGCCCCTGGCAGGCAGCGGGCGCCGGAGACCCGCGCGGGGACCTGGCGGCTGCGGCGGGCGCCGGAGACCCGCGCGGGGACCCGCGCGGCGACCTGGCGGCTGCGGCGGGCGCCGGAGACCCGCGCGGGGACCTGGCGGCTGCGGCGGGCGCCGGAGACCCGCGCGGGGACCCGCGCGGCGACCTGGCGGCTGCAGCGGGCGCCGGAGACCCGCGCGGGGACCTGGCGGCTGCGGCGGGCGCCGGAGACCCGCGCGGGGACCTGGCGGCTGCGGCGGGCGCCGGAGACCCGCGCGGGGACCTGGCGGCTGCGGCGGGCGCCGGAGACCCGCGCGGCGACCTGGCGGCTGCAGCGGGCCCCGGAGACCCGCGCGGCGACCTGGCGGCTGCAGCGGGCGCCGTCAGCCCGAGCCCCGGCGGGCCGCGTTCTGCGCGAGTGAATTTGGAAGCGCGAAGCAAGAAAGTGCGTTGCAGAATTCCCGCTTGAACTCTGCCTCTGAAGAAGTGGGGTTGTTACCCAGGAAGGCTTATGCCCAAAGAAATCTGTTCCTCCTTAAGGGGCCAGCGGGCTCCTCCTTGTTCCTGTGCACACTAGCTAATCGTGCAAAGCACAGGTGCCAGGCAGGTGGAAATTCAGCACATGCAAAACAGGAAGAATACTGCATGAAGTAGCAGAAGGCAACCGTGGGAGGAGGTTTAGAAGGTCCTAGTCCGGCTAACGCTTAAGCGAGTGCCTGATTTTACTCCCACAAGTCGTCAGTGGAATGACTCTAGTGCTTGGAGTGATGCAGGGCCAGAAAGGGTTAAGCATCCTGCAGGATGGGTGACCCAAATTCAACCCTTAGAGACATTTTGGCATTGTGTGTTTCCATATGTATGGTTAGAGGTTAACAGTGTTATCAAACAGTTCCTGTCTATGCTGTATTCTCTTAATTCAGAGACCAAAGGAAATATTAAAATTTAAATGAACTGTAAATATAGTGACAGGTTTCAGAGTAGCAGCCGTGTTAGTCTGTATTCGCAAAAAGAAAAAGGAGGACTTGTGGCATCTTAGAGACTAACCAATTTATCTGAGCATAAGCTTTCGTGGGCTACAGCCCAATTCATCGGATGCATAGAATGGATGCATCCGATGAAGTGAGCTGTAGCCCACGAAAGCTTATGCTCTAATAAATTTCTTAGTCTCTAAGAAAGTCCACAAGTCCGCCTGTTCTTTTTGTAAACATAGTGACATCTGACATCTGCTGGGAGAGGAATACAGCAGTGCACAGACAATCCAGGAAGGTTTTGGAGAGCGTTAGGGACAACTTCCTGGTGCAAGTGCTGGAGGAACCAACTAGGGGCTGTTCTTCTCTTGATCTGCTGCTCACAAACAGGGAAGAATTGGTAGGGGAAGTAGAAGTGGGTGGCAACCTGGGCAGCAGTGACCATGAGATGGTTGAGTTCAGGATCCTGAAAAAAGGAAGCAAGGAGAGCAGCAGCATATGGACCCTGGCCTTCAGAAAAGCAGACTTTGACTCCCTCAGGGAACTGGTGGGCAGGATCCCAGGGAGGCGAATATGAGGGGGAAGGAGTCCAGGAGAGCTGGCTGTATTTTAAAGAAGCCTTATTGAGGGTGCAGGAACAAACCATCCCTATATGCAGAAAGAATAGCAAATATGGCAGGCAACCAGCATGGCTTAGCAGCGAAATCTTTGGTGAGCTTAAACACAAAAAGGAAGCTTACAAGACGTGGAAACTTGGACAGGTGACTAGGGAGGAGTATAAAAATATTGCTCGACCAGGAAGGCCAAAGCACAATTAGAGATGCAGCTATCAAGGAATATGAAGGGTAACAAGAAAGGTTTCTATGGGTATGTTAGCAACAAGAAGGTGGTCAGGGAAAGTTTGGGACCCTTACTGAATGGGGGAGGCAACCTAGTGACAGAGGATGTGGAAAAAGCTGAAGTACTCAGTGCTTTTTTTGCCTCGGTCTTCACAGACAAGGTGCACTGGGCAGCAGGTAAGCAGCCTTCAGTGGTGAAGGAACAGGTTAAGGACTACTTAGAAAAGCTGGACATGCACAAGTCCATGGGGCCGGATGTGCTGCATCCGAGGGCGCTGAGGAACTTGGCTGATGTGATTGCAGAGCCATTGGCCATTATCTTTGAAAACTCGTGGCAATCAGGGGAGGTCCCGGACAACTGGAAAAAGGCAAATATAGTGCCCATCTTTTAAAAAGGGAAGAAGGAGAACCTGGGGAACTACAGACCAGTCAGCCTCACCTCAGTCCCTGAAAAAATCATGAAGCAGGTCCTCAAGGAATCCATTTTGAAGCACTTGGAGGAGAGGAAGGTGATCAGGAACAGTCAACATGGATTCACCAAGGGCAAGTCATGCCTGACCAACCTGATTGCCTTCTATGATGAGATAACTGGCTCTGTGGATATGGGGAAAGCAGTGGACATGATGTATCTTGACTTTAGCAAAGCTTTTGGTACGGTCTCCCACAGTATTCTTGCCAGCAAGTTAAAGAAGTATGGGCTGGATGAATGGACTCCAAGGTGGATAGAAAGCTGACTCGATCATTGGGCCCAATGGGTAGTGATCAACGGCTCGATGTCTAGTTGGCAGCCGGTATTAAGTGGAGTGCCCCAAGGTCGGTCCTGAGGATGGTGTGGATTGCACCCTCAGCAAGTTCACGGATGACACGAAACTGTGGGGAGAGGTAGATACGCTGGAGGGTAGGGATAGGGTCCAGAGTGACCTAGTCAAATTGGAGGATCGGGCCAAAAGAAATCTGATGAGGTTCATCAAGGACAAGTGCAGAGTCCTGCACTTAGGAAGGAAGAACCCCATGCACTGCTACAGGCTGGGGACCGAATGGCTCGGCAGCAGTTCTGCAGAAAAGGACCTGGGGATTACAGGTCTACTTCAAAGTCTCCATGATTGCCTGTTTTTCACCTAAGGACTCCAAGTTGTCAAGAGAAGGCCTGGAACTGTATAAAAAATCCCTTGGGTCCTGATCCTTTTTATTTCAGATCTGCTTGATGCTTCATGCAGGGGAATCTTAAATCGTAAGACTGAGATCTCCAGTCCTAATCTGGATCACCCTGAGTATGAACATTGGACTATAACATATGGACTGATTCTGAAAGAACTCTTTGCAACTACAAAGCTCACCATCTTTACCATGAATCTGAGCTCAGAACTGTACTCATGTCTGTATGTATACTGATCTTTTAACCAATATTCTCTTTTCTTTTTAAATAAATTTTAGTTTAGTTAATAAGAATTGGCTATAGTGTGTATTTGGGTAAGATCTGGAATATTCATTAACCTGGGAGGTAATGTGTCCAATCCTTTGGGATTGGTAGAACTTTCCTATATGATTAATACGATTTTCAGTAATCCTCATCATATTTGGCTTGGCTGGCTGGGTGGGAGCCCACAGCTGGATTGCTTCAAGGGAACTGTGTTGTGGCTTGGTGAATCTAAGTACTGGACTATTCACCAGCTTTGGGGATTGTCTGCCCCATTCTTTGCAGTTTGCCCTAATTGAGTAACTCCAGTGTGGCCCCCTGGGAGCCCGGTCACACATGTACATCACAGTATTGGGGTTTAGATATAGGAACTCCAGCTTGTGACAGCAGAGCACGGGGAGCAAGGCTACTACAGACTGCATAGGTTCTGGGCCTGTGCAGTGTGACCTCTACAATGCAGCACAGAATACAATCATGCACTGTGAAATAATGCAGTACAGCTTGATGTCAAGTGAAATAAAACCATACGATAGTCACTAATACAATGCACTATAAAAAAATGGAAAAATATACCCAGGAAATCATTCTAGGCAATACAAGAGGAAATGCAATGCAATGCACAACAGCATATTACAGCATAAAATAGGGTAGCAGTCTGTGAAATATTATCGTCAATTATGCAAAGTAAAAGAGTGGTGAGCAATGCAATATGAAATCACATATTGCAAAATACATGCAGGTCCATATCCAAGAAGACAGACCAGTGCTGTAAAGCACTGAACGCTCACGCTATACTGCCTCTAGGGCATGAGAGGATCAAGCCTGATATTGGGCAGAAAGGAATTTAAAAGCAAATAGATATTGGGAGCTAGCTGCTGCCGAAATGGACTTCAGGCCCTGGAGCAGTTTGCAAGATTTTAGTCTTAGTGCCGTCTTCTGCAGAGTTTAAGATTTGGTTTAAAAAAATAGATTTCTATTTAATTTTTCAGCAAAGATGGAGTGAACCCTGTCAATTCTTACCCCATCAGTCAGACAGTGTTGCAGGAAATAAATAACAGCTTCAGCAAAACCCCATTCAGTTCAATGACCTGTTAATTCAGCCCAGCTGTGAATCCTTCCAGGGCTCAGATCTGGGCTCTGCAAACCATTCACCCAGTTAAGATCACAGTTGAAATTAAAGGTAAGAAAGTTTCCATTGAAGTTATTAAATTGCAATTTAACTCAATGGTGTGAACTAGTTTGGAAAGGCTAGTCTAGAGACGGATCCCAACCCTTTGAACAATGACTCCAGGGACGGGACATGAAGGTTGTGATTTGCATGCAATTAACTCAGGAGGAATGATCGTAAAAAGTGACATTAACTCCTCTGCAAGGGTCAGGGATAAATAGTTCCAGCATTTCCTCAACCCCCCTGGTCACATCCTGGGGTGCAATCGAGATCAGTGCAGGGCAAACAGTGACACCCCTGCATCCAAAGACCAGTGAGGCTGGGACCAGAAGGGACCACTGCGATCATCCAGGCTAGTAGAGAACAGGCCACAGGGCTACCTTGAATTAACCCCGGTTTGAGCTAGAGTAGCTTTTAGAAAAACAACCAAGCTTGATTTTAAAATTGCCCCTGACAGAAAACCCATTGTGAGCCAGAGCCACAGAAATAATGAGATTGGCTTAAAAATCATGCAATCTAAAGAAAGTAATAAAGGCTGGATTCTTTTTACTTGCCTCCTATTATTGTTTGGTTTTTTGAGCCATTTGGGATCATTGCTTCAAGATTTTCTCCCCAACCATTAGAGTTAACAACTTGCTTTTTAAAGACGAGCGCCGAGGTTCTTACACAATCTCACGACCCCGGGAGCTGAGAGGTCACTCACCTGCCTGAGAGAGCTGGCCACACAGCCTCTGTTCCAAGAGAAAAGGAGGACTTGTGGCACCTTAGAGACTAACCAATTTATTTGAGCATGAGCTTTCGTGAGCTACAGCTCACTTCATCAGATGCATACTGTGGAAAGTGTGGAAGATCTTCTTATATACACACAAAGCATGAAAAAATACCTCCTCCCACCCCACTCTCCTGCTGGTAATAGCTTATCTAAAGTGATCACTCTTAAGCTATTACGAGCAGGAGAGTGGGGTGGGAGGAGGTATTTTTTCATGCTTTGTGTGTATATAAAAAGATCTTCTACACTTTCCACAGTATGCATCCGATGAAGTGAGCTGTAGCTCACGAAAGCTTATGCTCAAATAAATTGGTTAGTCTCTAAGGTGCCTCAAGTCCTCCTTTTCTTTTTGCAAATACAGACTAACACTGGCTGTTACTCTGAAACCTGTTCCAACCTGTTTGTATCCCAGCTGAAGTTTGATTAATAGCTATTAAGGCCAAAAGGGTCCCCTGTAGTCTGACCTCCTCTACATCATAGGCAGAGAATCTCAGCCACTCATTCCAGCATCAAGCTCACGGCCCTCGCTTAGCTCCATCTTGTCCTTTAGAAATAGGGTGACCAGATGTCCTGATTATATAGGGACATTCCTGATATTCCGGGATTTTTCTTATATAGGCACCTATTACCCCCCACACTCTGTCCCGATTTTTCATACTTGCTATCTGGGCACCCTATTTAGAAAGAGCTGCAATCTTGATGTAAAGACTCCAGGTGATGGAGAACCACCAGAGCCCAGGTTAGTTACCCTCCCTGTTTAAAGAATTGCCCCTCACTTCTACTCTGAACGTATCTAGCTTCAGCTCCCTTTGATTTCATTGTGCCATACCCACTGGGTGCCCTGACTAGCATTTGTAAATGCAGGTTAATTGGCAGGCAATTAACTTGAGTTAATAAGACCTCCAGTGCAGACCTGCCCAATGGAAGGTGAATTCTGTAACCTATTCCGTGAAAGCCTTGGGAGTCTCTCAGAGCCCGGAAGAGAAGAGTCATTCAAAACAGGCCATTCTACTAAGATAAATTAAATAGATGTAACTCCATTGATGAGTCATAAAGGTCATGGCTTTAAATGAATACACTCTGCAGAAGGATCCCAGAGTGACTCCTGGAGGAAATACTTCTAATGGGACTAGTTGGGCAGTGAAGGGTATGTTCTGTGTATGTTCCCACTCAGATCTGAGCTGTAGTCGTAATTGCTAAAGACTTAATTATTGTGCTAGCCTTTTAAAGGGGAGTGAATGCAGCGTTGCCAACTCTCCCCATTTCATTGCAAGTCTCATGATATGTGGTGGTTTTCTTAAAGCCCCAGGTCCCAGAGTCATGGTATTATGTAAAAAGAAAAAGGAGTACTTGTGGCACCTTAGAGACTATCCGATGAAGTGAGCTGTAGCTCACGAAAGCTCATGCTCAAATAAATTGGTTAGTCTCTAAGGTGCCACAAGTCCTCCTTTTCTTTTTGCGAATACAGGCTACCACGGCTGTTACTCTGAAACCTGATATTATGTAAGAATCTCAGCTTTCATTTAAAAAAACCCAAGCTTCTAGCTCCCTTAGCTGTAGAAAAAAGCTTGAAAACACAAATCTAGAAGGCAAATAAAAGATCTCAAAATTGTTATTTTGAAAATTTCATGATTTTTAAACCAAACTTATGGGAGTTTTTTGCTGGGGGGAGGCACTGATTCATGACTTTTTGAATCCTTGTGCTTGGTGATGATGTGAATTTCATTTCCCATAATAAGGCTGGGATTAAGTATTCATTGACTCTTAAGCCTGAGGGACCCACTGGGATCATTCTAGTCTGACCTCATGTATACACAGGCGATAGGACTGCCCTGAATTCAATCCTGATTGAATTAGAGCTGGGGCAGGCAAATTTTTTGGCCCAAGGGCCACATCTGGGAATAGAAATTGTATGGCAGGCCATGAATGCTCACAAAATTGGGGTTGGGGTGCAGGAGGGGGTGAGGGCTCTGGTTGGGGGTGCAGACTCTGGGGTGGGGCTGGGGATGAGGGGTTTGGGGTGCAGGAGGGTGCCCTGGGCTGGGATCGAGTGGTTTGGAGGGTGGCAGGGGGTTGGGCCACAGGGAGAGGCTCAGGGGTGCAGGCTGCGGGTGATGCTTACCTCAAGTGGCTCCTGGAAGCAGGGGCATGACCCCCTTCGGCTCCTACGTGGAGGCACAGTCAGGCGTCTCTGCATGCTACCCCATCCGCAGGCACCACCCCTGCAGCTCCCATTGGCTGTGGTTCCCGGCCAATGGGTGCTGCGGGGGTGGCATTGGGGTGGGTGTAGCAGGCAGAGCAGAGCCCCCTGGCTGCCCCTATGCGTAGGAGCCGGAGGGGTGCCATGCCGCTGCTTCCAAGAGCCCTGTGGAGCGGTCCCCGACCCTGCTCCCTGGTTGGACTGCAGGAGTGGGGCAAGCCCCAGACCCCACTCCCCAGCGGAGCTCGAGGGCCGGATTAAAACAGCTGGCGGGCCAGATCTGGCCCAGGGGACGTAGTTTGCAAACCCCAGAATTAGAGCAAATCTTATAGAAAAACATTGCCAGTGACAGCAAATAGATCTAAGCGTTGCTGGTGATGTCACCATTTGATTTAAATCAGTCCGCCCTGATAGAAATCATGTTCCCAGAGCACCTACCGGCTCTAACTGAAATCACGGAACTGCATATAATTAATTAATCCAAATGTTAATATTTATAAATAAACGATACACGAATATGAGCACAGTAGAAATAAATACATAGGAAGGGTGGTATTTGTGCGCCCCTACCCTAGGCAATGCATATAGACATCCTGATCCGTATAAATAAAGCATTTCCAATGACTGTTTTACAGCACCCCAGTCCATGCTTGGCACAGCACATGCTTTCCTGAATCGGGGCCCGTGCTCGGGGGTGTACATTAAGGCAAAGCACTTACGTACTTCACTTGAAGCATGTGCTTAAATCCCATTCACTCCGAAGGGATTTAAGTTAGTCCCATAAGGCTGAATGCGTGGGTAAGTGCTTTGCTGAGTCTGGGCGCAGATAAGTGCTGTCCCTGCCCTGGGTCGCTGACATCCAACGGAGCTGGTACAGATGCAGGGGTTGGATGGCAAAGCAGAATTAGCATTGTATTATTATCATTTCGCTAATTTTTCTACCTGCGGAACCGCGGAATTCCTTGCCTGGATCAGTTCAGTGGGCCCATCTACCCCAGCATCCTGTCTCTAAGAGCGGCCAGCACCAGCTGCTCCAGAGACAGGGGCAAAAGCCCTACAAGGATGGGCTCATCTGCCTTCAGGAGATGAGTCGCCACTCCCCAGCCATATCATATTAGGGTCTGAGAGTTTACACCCCAGTCAATTGATGTTTGATCCTATCTAGTGTCACTCTGGATTGTCTCACTGTCCATAGAAATCTCCCACCCTTTGGGGGATCCTGCTGAGCTCTTGGCCCCAATGAGGTCTTGTGGTAATGAGTTCCACAGTCTAACTATAGGAGAGACAGTGTTTCCTAGTGGCTAGAGCACTGGGCTAGGGCGCAGGAAACGTGGCTTCTATACTTGGCTCTGCTGGGTGACGTTAGCCAGTCATAGCCCCTCTCTGTGCCTCAGTTTCCCCCTCTATATGAGGGGAATAATCATCCTGACTCCTTTGTACAATGTGTTGAGAGCTTCTGATGAGATGAGCACACCACTATTGTTTTCAAGTCCCCTCTTATTCGCCTCCTATTGTTAATTATTCTCTCTCTTGCTGGGGTGCCGGCAGGCTGCAGTCCTGGCTCAGGGCTGTACAGAGACAGGCCATTCCACAATCTGAGACAGACAGACGGGGGAGCACAAGGACGCAGTGAGGCTCTGCATTGGGGGCACCCCACTGGCCAGGCGCCCACTGGCCCAGCCCCGACAAAGGTCTAACGACCTCTTATGGCTGGAAGTTGAAGCTGGACAAATTCTGACGGGAAATAAGGTGTGAATTTGTACCCCAGTGGAACTAACGACTAAGATGCCCAGGGCAGCGGTGGATTCCCCGTTCCTGGCAATGTAGGGCACTGAGATGGGGGGGTGGGTTTGTCAGGGTGTGTCTACATGGCAACACCCCCCCACACACACCAGTGAGTCTCAGACCCCGGGTGGGGGCTGCAGACTGGGGCTCATGCTACGGCCCTACAAACAGCCATGTAGCCATTTGGGCTGGGGCTGGAGCTCGGGTTCTGCACCCACCCCAGGTCCAGTGCCTGGGCCCATTACCCCCCCCCACCCCGCGGGGTGTACACCCCCTCGAGCTCCCCCATATCCCCCTAGTGGTCAACTCGTTATATGCAGAGTTGCCACTTTAGCCACTTTCCAACTGGGTCTAGTTCCAAATTTTCTCGTTGGAAAACAATTCCACTGAGTCTGGCTGGAAATTTGAATTGAAACCGAACCCTGAACACTCCCTTTCAAAGCGGGTGGGTGCTGAGAGGCTCGTCCCTGAGAGCCCGTAACGGGTTTGAAAGGAGGAATGGCGACGCGTCGCCTCACATCGCTGCGTTTGTTCTGCCAACGCCGGCAGCCGGCGCCCGGCCCGGTGCGTTCCTTTCGGCCGTGCTGGCCGACCTGATAATGTCACATTCCGATTCATAAACAACTAGAAATCGGCAGCCGCCCCAAGGCTGCTGTTTATTGGTGTTTTATCCTGTCTAGAACGTGGGGCCCAGACTTAGCGCCAAATGGCCTTCCTGGTGAAAACGTACGGTCCACCTTCGCCTCAGGGCCTAGCCCTTGACCCCCCTGGAAATTCAAACACCCTCTCCCCTCTGATTTCAATTCCTGGGGAAAACCCTGACACGGCCGACCACCTCTGCAGACCCTGGCTCTGCGCGGCTCCGGTTTTTGTTTGGCTGTGTGGACATCCCAAAGAGATCAGCTCTGATTTAGCCAGGGGTGAATCCAGAGCAGGGCTCTGGCCTGTCTATACAGGAGTGAATCTGGAGCAGGGGCTATCTGGGGTGAATCTGGAACAGGGCTCTGGCCTGTTTATACAGGAGTGAATCCAGAGCAGGGGCTATCTGGGGTGAATCTGGAACAGGGCTCTGGTCTGTGCTATACAGGGGTGAATCCAGAGCAGGGCTCCGGCCTGTCTAGACACAAGTGAATCCGAAGCAGGGCTCTGGCCTGTCTAGACAGGCGCGAATCCGGAGCAGGGGCTATCGGGGGTGAATCTGGAGCAGGGCTCTGGCCTGTCTAGACAGGAGCGAATCCAGAGCAGGGGCTATCGGGGGTGAATCCAGAGCAGGGCTCCGGCCTGTCTAGACACAAGTGAATCCGAAGCAGGGCTCTGGCCTGTCTAGACAGGAGCGAATCCAGAGCAGGGGCTATCGGGGGTGAATCCGGAGCAGGGCTCTGGCCTGTCTAGACAGGAGCGAATCCGGAGCAGGGGCTATCGGGGGTGAATCCGGAGCAGGGCTCTGGCCTGTCTAGACAGGAGTCAGACCAGATGCTCACAATGGTCCCTCCTGGCCTCGGACCTTCCCACGTGTCTCCATCCCGGCGGCCCATCTGTGCTACCCGGCTCCCCGCGGCGGGCGTCTCCCTGGTAACAGGTGACAAGCGCTGGCGGGGCCCAGCCATTGGCCAGGAGGCGGCGGGCGCCCGCGGATTGGCCGGCAGCCGGCCGCAGATGCCCCGGGAGCCCAGGCGGGCGCGGGAGCAGAGGCAGCCAGGCGGGGATGGAGGCGCCCGGCTGCTGGGGGCTGCTGCTGGCCCTGGGGCTGCTGCGGGGGGCGGCGGCCACCCCCGCGACTGAGGGTAGGAGCTGCCCGCGGGCGTTATTGCACGGCCAGTGTGGGTGTGTGCTCTGTGCACAAGGGGGTTGGGGGTGTCGCCGTGGGTGTGCACGCACGGGCAGTGGGTGTGCGCACAGGGGGCCTGTCTGGGTGTACCTACAGGGGGACTGTGTCTGCGAATGATTGTGCACGTGGGGACGGTGTGTGGGACTGTGTGTGAACCGGTCCCTGCGTGCATCTCGGGGAGTGTGTGTTTTTGCGGGGGGGGGGGGTGTGAAAGTGTGTCGGGGTTGTGTGTGTGTGTGTGTGTGTGTGTGTGTGTGTGGAATTGGGCACGCATGGAGATCGTGTGTAAATAGGGTGTGTTATACTGTGCGTGCGTGAGAGCAAGCCCTTCCCAGGGCTTAGCCAGGCGCTGCCTGGGTGTGTGTGGGGAGGATTGTGTGAGTGTGTGGGTGAGGCAGCTATCCCTGCTCTTTCAGTGTGTGTCCGTGTCCAGTGTTGTGTTCATGGGTATTGCTGGGTGTGTAACCATATAACTGGGAGTGTGGGGCGGCGGTAGATTTTGCGTGTGTGTGATTGTGCACACAGGGGAGTGAAAAGTGGGGGGGATTGGTTGGGTGTGATTGTGTAGGTGTGCAGTGTGGGGTCAGGGTTGGGGGGCTTGTGGTGTGTTGTGTGACTGTGTGCTCATGCAGGCTGTGTGTGTAGATAGGGTATTTAATGCATGTGTGTGGTGGTGTGTACAGGGGGTGGAGTGTGGGTGTGTGGGAAGAGTGTGCTTCCACATGGCTTGTGATGTGGATTTGTGTGTGAGGGATAGCAGCATGGTGTGGTGGGGGGCTCTGGGTGTGCCGGGGCTGGAGTGTGTGTGTGCAAAGGAATGTGTGTGTGCAGAGGCTGTCATGCCCCTGTGGGTGTGTGACTGTGTGTGCTTGCATGTGAGTGGCCGTCGTGGGTGTGAACGTGTGTGTGTGGGGGGGGGTGTCTGTGTGCGTGAGGAGTGTGGGAGCTGGTGTGGGCACAGAAAACGGGGTACGGTGTGCACAGTGTGTGTGACAGGGGGGTGAGGAGTGTGTCGTGTGGGGGATTGTTTGTGTAGGGTTGTGTATGCACAGCAGTGCGTGCCCCGTTGCTGACCCCGCTCGGTGTCTCTCTCCCGCAGCGCCCCCGGCCCACGTCCTGTCCCGTGTGCTGTTCTGCCAGCCGGACCGCCCCTCGCAGGGCCTGGCCGACACCTTCGACGGGGACCAGCTCTTCTCCTTCGACTTCCCGGGGGCGCGCTGGGAGCCCCGGCTGCCCGACTTCCAGCCCTGGGTGGGCGCCCAGGAGAGCGCGGAGCAGATCCGCAACAACTCCCGACTATGCCAGGACCTGCTCTTGGTACTCACCAACATCACCACGGGCTTCCTGCCCGAGGCCAAAGGTACCCGGCCCTCGGAGCCCCTGTCTCCCCCAGTCCCGCATCCCCTCCGCACGGCACCCCCAGCGATCCCTGACACTGCCCTGCCCTGCCCGAGGCCAAAGGTACCCGGCCCTCAGAGCCCCTGTCTCCCCCAGTCCCGCGTCCCCTCCGCACGGCACCCCCAGCGATCCCTGACACTGCCCTGCCCTGCCCGAGGCCAAAGGTACCCGGCCCTCGGTGCCCCTGTCTCCCCCAGTCCCGCGTCCCCTCCGCACGGCACCCCCAGCGATCCCTGACACTGCCCTGCTCCTGCCCGAGGCCAAAGGTACCCGGCCCTTAGTGCCCCTGTCTCCCCCAGCCCCACGGCCCCTCCGCACGGCACCCCCAGCGATCCCTGACACTGCCCTGCCCTGCCCGAGGCCAAAGGTACCCGGCCCTCGGAGCCCCTGTCTCCCCCAGTCCCGCATCCCCTCCGCACGGCACCCCCAGCGATCCCTGACACTGCCCTGCTCCTGCCCGAGGCCAAAGGTACCCGGCCCTCGGTGCCCCTGTCTCCCCCAGCCCCACGTCCCCTCCGCACGGCACCCCCAGCGATCCCTGACACTGCCCTGCCCTGCCCGAGGCCAAAGGTACCCGGCCCTCGGAGCCCCTGTCTCCCCCAGCCCCACGGCCCCTCCGCACGGCACCCCCAGCGATCCCTGACACTGCCCTGCTCCTGCCCGAGGCCAAAGGTACCCGGCCCTCGGTGCCCCTGTCTCCCCCAGCCCCACGTCCCCTCCGCACGGCACCCCCAGCGATCCCTGACACTGCCCTGCCCTGCCCGAGGCCAAAGGTACCCGGCCCTCGGAGCCCCTGTCTCCCCCAGTCCCGCATCCCCTCCGCACGGCACCCCCAGCGATCCCTGACACTGCCCTGCTCCTGCCCGAGGCCAAAGGTACCCGGCCCTCGGTGCCCCTGTCTCCCCCAGCCCCACGGCCCCTCCGCACGGCACCCCCAGCGATCCCTGACACTGCCCTGCTCCTGCCCGAGGCCAAAGGTACCCGGCCCTCGGTGCCCCTGTCTCCCCCAGCCCCACGTCCCCTCCGCACGGCACCCCCAGCGATCCCTGACACTGCCCTGCTCCTGCCCGAGGCCAAAGGTACCCGGCCCTCGGAGCCCCTGTCTCCCCCAGCCCCACGGCCCCTCCGCACGGCACCCCCAGCGATCCCTGACACTGCCCTGCTCCTGCCCGAGGCCAAAGGTACCCGGCCCTTAGTGCCCCTGTCTCCCCCAGCCCCACGGCCCCTCCGCACGGCACCCCCAGCCCCCAGCGATCCCTGACACTGCCCTGCCCGAGGCCAAAGGTACCCGGCCCTCAGAGCCCCTGTCTCCCCCAGTCCCGCGTCCCCTCCGCACGGCACCCCCAGCGATCCCTGACACTGCCCTGCTCCTGCCCGAGGCCAAAGGTACCCGGCCCTTAGTGCCCCTGTCTCCCCCAGCCCCGCGGCCCCTCCGCACGGCACCCCCAGCGATCCCTGACACTGCCCTGCCCTGCCCGAGGCCAAAGGTACCCGGCCCTCGGTGCCCCTGTCTCCCCCAGTCCCACGGCCCCTCCCCACGGCACCCCCAGCGATCCCTGACACTGCCCTGCCCTGCCCGAGGCCAAAGGTACCCGGCCCTCGGTGCCCCTGTCTCCCCCAGCCCCACGTCCCCTCCCCACGGCACCCCCAGCGATCCCTGACACTGCCCTGCCCTGCCCGAGGCCAAAGGTACCCGGCCCTCGGAGCCCCTGTCTCCCCCAGCCCCACGGCCCCTCCGCACGGCACCCCCAGCGATCCCTGACACTGCCCTGCCCTGCCCGAGGCCAAAGGTACCCGGCCCTCGGAGCCCCTGTCTCCCCCAGCCCCACGGCCCCTCCGCACGGCACCCCCAGCGATCCCTGACACTGCCCTGCCCTGCCCGAGGCCAAAGGTACCCGGCCCTCGGTGCCCCTGTCTCCCCCAGCCCCACGTCCCCTCCGCACGGCACCCCCAGCGATCCCTGACACTGCCCTGCCCTGCCCGAGGCCAAAGGTACCCGGCCCTCGGTGCCGTTGTCTCCCCCAGTCCCGCGTCCCCTCCCCACGGCACCCCCAGCGATCCCTGACACTGCCCTGCCCTGCCCGAGGCCAAAGGTACCCGGCCCTCGGTGCCCCTGTCTCCCCCAGCCCCACGGCCCCTCCGCACGGCACCCCCAGCCCCCAGCGATCCCTGACACTGCCCTGCTCCTGCCCGAGGCCAAAGGTACCCGGCCCTCAGAGCCCCTGTCTCCCCCAGCCCCACGTCCCCTCCGCACGGCACCCCCAGCGATCCCTGACACTGCCCTGCTCCTGCCCGAGGCCAAAGGTACCCGGCCCTCGGAGCCCCTGTCTCCCCCAGTCCCGCGGCCCCTCCGCACGGCACCCCCAGCGATCCCTGACACTGCCCTGCCCTGCCCGAGGCCAAAGGTACCCGGCCCTCGGAGCCCCTGTCTCCCCCAGCCCCACGGCCCCTCCGCACGGCACCCCCAGCGATCCCTGACACTGCCCTGCTCCTGCCCGAGGCCAAAGGTACCCGGCCCTTAGTGCCCCTGTCTCCCCCAGTCCCACGGCCCCTCCGCACGGCACCCCCAGCGATCCCTGACACTGCCCTGCCCTGCCCGAGGCCAAAGGTACCCGGCCCTCGGAGCCCCTGTCTCCCCCAGCCCCACGGCCCCTCCGCACGGCACCCCCAGCGATCCCTGACACTGCCCTGCTCCTGCCCGAGGCCAAAGGTACCCGGCCCTCAGTGCCCCTGTCTCCCCCAGCCCCACGTCCCCTCCGCACGGCACCCCCAGCGATCCCTGACACTGCCCTGCCCTGCCCGAGGCCAAAGGTACCCGGCCCTCGGTGCCCCTGTCTCCCCCAGCCCCACGGCCCCTCCGCACGGCACCCCCAGCGATCCCTGACACTGCCCTGCCCTGCCCGAGGCCAAAGGTACCCTCCCTGTGTCTGTGCACCCATGCCCTTCACCCCACAGCACCCCCTGCACAGGTGCCCATGCCCCTTACGGTGGTACCCCCTCCCTGCCCACGTCCCCCCAGCAACCCCATCCCCCTTCCCAGGCCCCCCAGCACCTCCTCCTCCTCCCCACATATCCCCAGTGCTCCATCCCCTGCAGGCCCTCCCTCACCATCTCCCCTCTCCCCGCAGGCACCCCCATGGCCAACGTGTTCACAGCCCGGCCCCTGGAGCTGGGAAAACCCAACACCCTGATCTGCCAGGTGGGCAACCTCTTCCCAGCCTCGGTGACAGTGTCATGGCAGTGGCTGGGGGAGCCGGTGAGCCAGGGCATCAACACCACGCGGTACTACCCCACCGAGGACCTGGGCTTCCTGCTCTTCTCCTACCTGGAGTTCACCCCGCAGGAGGGGGACGTCTACACCTGCACCATCACGCGGCCCAGGGACCGCTTCACCACCGTGGCCTACTGGGGTGAGAGATCCCCCCGATCCGCTCCCTGATCCACCCCCCGCACTCCGATCCTCCCCCCTGCACCCCGTTCCTCCCGCTGCACCCCGACCCTCCCCCCTGCACCCCTACCCTCCTCCTGCACCCCTACCCTCCCGCTGCACCCCGTTCCTCCCCCCTGCACCCTGACCCTCCCGCTGCACCTCCCCCCTCCCGCTTGCACCCCTACCCTCCTCCTGCACCCCGTTCCTCCCTGCTGCACCCCGTTCCTCCCCCCTGCACCCTGACCCTCCCACTGCACCCCGGCCCTCCCGCTGCAACCCAATCCTTTCCCTGCACCCCGATCCTCCCTCCTGCACCCCATTCCTCCCTGCTGCACCCCGTTCCTCCCCCCTGCGCCCTGACCCTCCCACTGCACCCTGGCCCTCCTGTTGCACCCCATTCCTCCCTCCTGCACCCCGTTCCTCCCCCCTGCACCCTGACCCTCCCACTGCACCCCGTTCCTCCCTCTGCACCTCCGCCTCCCGCCTGCACCCTGACCCTCCCACTGCACCCCGGCCCTCCCGCTGCAACCCAATCCTTTCCCTGCACCCCGATCCTCCTGCACCCCATTCCTCCCTGCTGCACCCCGTTCCTCCCCCTTGCACCCTGACCCTCCCACTGCACCCCGGCCCTCCCGCTGCAACCCAATCCTTTCCCTGCACCCCAATCCTCCTTCCTGCACCCCATTCCTCCCTCCTGCACCCCGCTCCTCCCCCCTGCACCCTGACCCTCCCACTGCACCCCGGCCCTCCCACTGCAACCCAATCCTTTCCCTGCACCCCGATCCTCCCTCCTGCACCCCATTCCTCCCTGCTGCACCCCGTTCCTCCCCCCTGCACCCTGACCCTCCCACTGCACCCCGTTCCTCCCTCTGCACCTCCGCCTCCCGCCTGCACCCTGATCCTCCCACTGCACCCCGGCCCTCCCGCTGCAACCCAATCCTTTCCCTGCACCCCGATCCTCCCTCCTGCACCCCATTCCTCCCTGCTGCACCCCATTCCTCCCCCTTGCACCCTGACCCTCCCACTGCACCCCGGCCCTCCCGCTGCAACCCAATCCTTTCCCTGCACCCCAATCCTCCTTCCTGCACCCCATTCCTCCCTCCTGCACCCCGCTCCTCCCCCCTGCACCCCGGCCCTCCCGCTGCAACCCAATCCTTTCCCTGCACCCCGATCCTCCCTCCTGCACCCCATTCCTCCTTGCTGCACCCCGTTCCTCCCCCCTGCACCCTGACCCTCCCACTGCACCCCGTTCCTCCCTCTGCACCTCCGCCTCCCGCCTGCACCCTGATCCTCCCACTGCACCCCAGCCCTCCCGCTGCAACCCAATCCTTTCCCTGCACCCCGATCCTCCCTCCTGCACCCCATTCCTCCCTGCTGCACCCCGTTCCTCCCCCTTGCACCCTGACCCTCCCACTGCACCCCGGCCCTCCCGCTGCAACCCAATCCTTTCCCTGCACCCCAATCCTCCTTCCTGCACCCCATTCCTCCCTCCTGCACCCCGTTCCTCCCCCCTGCACCCTGACCCTCCCACTGCACCCCGTTCCTCCCTCTGCACCTCCGCCTCCCGCCTGCACCCTGATCCTCCCACTGCACCCCGGCCCTCCCGCTGCAACCGAATCCTTTCCCTGCATCCCGATCCTCCCTCCTGCACCCCATTCCTCCTTGCTGCACCCCGTTCCTCCCCCCTGCACCCTGACCCTCCCACTGCACCCCGTTCCTCCCTCTGCACCTCCGCCTCCCGCCTGCACCCTGATCCTCCCACTGCACCCCAGCCCTCCCGCTGCAACCCAATCCTTTCCCTGCACCCCGATCCTCCCTCCTGCACCCCATTCCTCCCTGCTGCACCCCGTTCCTCCCCCTTGCACCCTGACCCTCCCACTGCACCCCGGCCCTCCCGCTGCAACCCAATCCTTTCCCTGCACCCCAATCCTCCTTCCTGCACCCCATTCCTCCCTCCTGCACCCCATTCCTCCCCCCTGCACCCTGACCCTCCCACTGCACCCCGTTCCTCCCTCTGCACCTCCGCCTCCCGCCTGCACCCTGATCCTCCCACTGCACCCCGGCCCTCCCGCTGCAACCGAATCCTTTCCCTGCATCCCGATCCTCCCTCCTGCACCCCATTCCTCCCTCCTCACCCCAGTCCTCCCCCTGACCCCGATTCTCCCCCTGCACCCCAATCCTCCCCCCTGCACCTCGATCCTCCCCCATCCTTCTATCCCTCCCCTGCACGTCTCCCCACCGGCACCATCACGCAGCCCGGGGACCGCTTCTCCACTGAGGCCGACTGGGGTGAGAAATTTCCCCCCTGCACTTGATTCAAGCCCCCGCCCTGAACTCGATCCCCTCCATACCCAATCCCCTTCCACCTGATCCTGCACCTCCCTCGCTACCCCCCTGCTGCTGGGATCCTTCCCTGATTTCCCGCCCTTGGCCTGTGTGCCCCACACCTCCCGCCTCCCCCACTGCCAGGAGCCCCCACAACCTCCCTGGTAGCCCTGGCCTCACCCTGTATCTCTCCCCCCCGCGGTGTCTCTAGTGCCCCAGAACCCCATCCCATCAGAGCTGCTGGAGAACGTACTGTGTGGCCTGGCCATCGCCCTGGGCATCTTCTTCATGGTCACCGGGATCGTCCTCCTCCTCAAATCCCGCAGGCCCAGCCCCACAGGTACACCAGGCGCTGCCCCAGCTGGGGATGGGGGGAGTCTAGAGGGTTAGAGCAGGGGGATGGGGGCCAGGACTCCTGGGTTCTCTCCCCAGCTCTGGGAGGAGGGTGGGGTCTGGTGGGTAAAGCGGCAGGGCTGGGGGCCAGGACTCCTGGGTTCTTGCCCCAGCTCTGGGAGGGGAGTGGGGTCTATTGGGGCAGAACGGGGGGGCTGGGAGACAGGACTCCTGGGTTTTTTCCCAGGTCTGGGAGGGGAGTGGGGTCTCGTGGGTTAGAGCAGGGGGGCTGGGAGCCAGGACTCCTGGGTTCTGTCTCTGTCTCTGGGATGGAGGGAAGGTTAGTGCAGGGGTCTGGGGGCCAGGAGTTCTGGGTTCTATCCTAGCTCTGGCAGGGAAGTGGGGTCCAGTGGATTAGAGCTGGGAGCCAGGACTCCTGGGTTCTATCCCTGGCTCTGAAGGGAAGGGGGACGTCTGTTGAATTACAAAGAGGGAGGCTGGGCACCAGGACTCCTGGGTTCTATCCCTGCCATTGAGTCTCCTTGTTCTGTGTTTTCACCCTCAGAGTGAACACCGAGTGGCTGGAAACGCCTGAAGAACTATAAGGAGACGCCCCGTGTTCCCCGAACCCCTCCCCATTCCAGCCCTTGGGAACTGTGGGAAAGGCAGTTCCTGGACCAGCTGCAGTCAGCACGGAGCTGAGACTGGACACACTCCCTACACACGGGGCACGTCCCTGGGAACCTGGTGCCTCTCCTCCGGGGGTACCACGCTCTGCCCCCCCCAGCATTCCAGCAGTGCAGCACCCAGGGGCAGACTCCGACCCCCAGCCTGTGCCAGGGGTTGCCCCACTCCGGCGTATCGGTGCCTTATCCAGCCTCCTGCTAATAAAGGTCTATTTCCTGGAGCTGTTTTGCCATTGCCCCTCTGTATCAGGACCTCTCCCCATAGCCTTCGCCCCATGCCACCCCCCACCCCCTCTCCTGTCCTGCAGGGACCCCGCTGGGTGGGAGGGGAGCTCACATGCTGCGGCCAGTTCAGCCCTCAGCCTGGCTGCTGGCGAAGGGGCCGGTTACTGCCCGTGCTGGGGGCACCTGCCCTGCTAGGATCTGGGCTGAGACCCACCAAATTCGTTACACTGATCAGAGCCTGCATCCTATTCCTTGCTGCCTGAGCCAGCCAGTCCCTGCCCTGGGGCCGAATCGGAACCAACGCCCCCTGGAAGGGAAAGGCCCCGGGTCCCATTCCCTGCCCCCCTGAGCCAGCCTGTCCCTGCCCTGGGGCCGAATCGGAACCAATGCCCCCTGGAAGGGAAAGGCCCTGGGTCCATTCCTCACTCCCGTTCCCGAACCGGCCAGTTCCCTCTGGATAATCAAAGTCTCTGTCTCCCTCAGAGAGGAAATGAAAGTGTCTAAGCTGAGCCAGTTGGTTTCACGTCCCCATGCAGCTGGGAGCTGAGTCCCGGGGGCCAGCTGCCGCCCAGATGCCTGTGAAGTGCCAGGCTCCACTTCCCCATGCGGGGGCTGGGGGAGGGGAGAAGGGCGGGGATACGTGGGGGGGGGCGTTAGCTTTCCTGGGAACAGAAGGCCGTTGGCCCTGGGCCGAGGGGAAGTGTCTGGTGCACCGTGGAGAAATGGGGCCGTGGTTCTCACCCAGGGGCCCCCTCGGGAGCCTCGAGCAGGTTTCCGGGGGTCCTCCAAGCATGGCCGGCGTTAGACACTCAGGGCAGAAAGCCAAAGCCCCGCTACATGGGGCTGAAGCCCGGGGGCCCCGAGTCCTACCACCTGGGGCTGCAGCCGAAGCCTGAGCAGCTTAGCTCCATGGGAGGCCCCGTGGGGTGGGGCCCCAGGGACCTGCCCCCCTGGCTGCCCCCTAACGCTGGCCCCGGCTGCGTGGGCAGAAACCCAGGTGTGGAGGCACAGGTGGGCGGTGGAGCTTTTATAGCACGGGGGGGCGGGGCGTGGGGGGTGGGGCCCCCAGAAAGGAAACGGTTGCGAACCCCTGAAATAGGGGAAGCTGGGCCCAGAATAGGGGAAGCAGCAGGCCGCGAGGTTTCAGACACGCCAGGGCCAGCCCTGCCCACCAGGGAAGTGAAATCCCCAGGCTGGGAGAAATGGGGCCCATCCCCTGTTCCGGCGAGAGCAGCCGTCCCGCTGCTCCTCTGCCAGGATCCCCCCAGCTGCCCCCTCTGCTGGGATCCCCTCCCCTCCTCCAGGGCCCCCCTCTGCCAGGATCCCCCCCAGCTGCTCCTCTGCCAGGATCCCATCCCCTCCTCCAGGGCCCCCCTCTGCCAGGATCCCCCCCAGCTGCTCCTCTGCCAGGATCCCATCCCCTCCTCCAGGGCCCCCCTCTGCCAGGATCCACCCCAGCTGCCCCCTCTGCCGGGATCTCTTCCCCCCCAGCTGCTCCTCTGCCAGGATCCCCCCCAGCTGCCCCCTCTGCCAGGATCCCATCCCCGCCTCCAGGGCCTCCCTCTGCCAGGATCCCCCCCCAGCTGCTCCTCTGCCAGGATCCCCCCCAGCTGCCCCCTCTGCCAGGATCCCATCCCCGCCTCCAGGGCCCCCCTCTGCCAGGATCCCCCCCAGCTGCTCCTCTGCCATGATCCCCCCCAGCTGCCCCCTCTGCCAGGAGCCCCCCCAGCTGCCCCCTCTGCCAGGATCCCATCCCCGCCTCCAGGGCCCCCTCTGCCAGGATCCCCCCCCAGCTGCCCCCTCTGCCAGGAGCCCCCCCCAGCTGCTCCTCTGCCAGGATCCCATCCCCGCCTCCAGGGCCCCCCTCTGCCAGGATCCCCCCCAGCTGCACCCTCTGCCAGGATCTCCTACCCCATCCTCTCCCCCAAACTGCCCCCTCTGCCAGGATCCCATCCCCTCCTCCAGGGCCCCCCTCTGCCAGGATCCCCTCCCCCCAGCTGCCCCCTTGGCCGGGATCCCCTCCCCCCGGCACTCGTCCCTTTCCCCTGCAGCCAAGCCCTCCGCCACACGTCTGGCCCCGTGCCCCATGGCTGCTCCGTGCCTCAGTTTCCCCACCTGTAATGGGGGCGGGGGGCTGTCACAGGTCCCCGGTGCCGCGGGAGGTCCGGGGAGATAAACCCACCACGGCCCGAGGGCTGCCCCGAGTCTGGGCCCAGCCCCACGGCGCGGCGGGACATCTCCCCGTCGGGCTCCCCGCCCGGCCGCCTCCACCCAGCGACTGATGATGCCGGCAGCGGAGCCGGCTGCCATTGGCCAGGGCCGGCTGGCGGGGGGGTCAGGACAGCGGGACCTGCCTGCGCGGTCCGGAGCCAGAGGGACCCCTGCAGAGCCCAGGGATCCCAGAGAGAGATCTGCCCCCCCAGACCCAGGGATGCTAGAGAGAGATCTGCCCCCCCCAGACCCAGAGATCCCAGAGAGAGATCTGCCCCCGCAGACCCAGGGATCCTAGAGAGAGATCTGCCCCCCCAGACCCAGAGATCCCAGAGAGAGATCTGCCCCCCCCAAACCCAGGGATCCTAGAGAGAGATCTGCCCCCCCAGACCCAGAGATCCCAGAGAGAGATCTGCCCCCCCAGAGCCTGGGAGATCTGCCCCCCCAGACCCAGGAATCCCAGTGACAGCTCTCCTGCAACAGGCCCAGAGATCCCCAGCGCCCCCCACCAAGCCAGGGATCCCGTGGGATCACCCCAAAGCAGCTGGAATCCAGCAGCAGAGACGTCCGACACCCAGGATCCAGAGAGAGCCTCTCCCGGAGCCCCTGGGATCCAGCGATCTCCCCCCGCAGAGCTGGGGATCCCGGAGCAGGGAGAAGGGCCTGTGGGATCCTGAGAGATCCTCCAGCCAGAGATCCCAGAGCGCGCCCGCCGCAGAGCCAGGGAGCTGGAAACTTGCTTCAAGGAGCAGAGACCCGAGACCCCCGTGCCGAGCCGGGGACCCCGCACACAGACCTGCCCTGGCCTGGGACCGAGGGGCCGCCATGAAGCTGGTGCTGTGGCTGCTGTCCATGGCTCTGAGCCACCACGGAGCAGGTGAGGGCGCCCGTCGGTGCCACGGACCTGGGGGGAGCTTGGGGTCCCTGCCCCCTATAATCCTCTCCGGGGGTCCCCGCTTCAGAAACCGGCCTAGCGACCGTCTGACCACCTGTCCCCAGGGCTGTGCCCCGGGACCAGGACCCATGCTGGAGATGTCAGGCTAGGGCTTAAACCCCATGTCTAACCTTAGGGGACAGTGCCTGTGTGTGGATGGGGGATAACCCCAGTCTGTAGCCCTAGGGGGCTGTGTGTGTGTGTGTGTGTGTGGGTATAACCCCAGTCTGTCTGTACCCTTTGGGGGCTGTGTCTGTGTGTGCAGGGGGTATAACCCCAGCCTGTACCCCTTGGGGGCTGTGTCTGTGTGTGGATGGGGGATAACCCCAGTCTGTACCCCTTGGGGGCTGTGTCTGTGTGTCCAGGGGGTATAACCCCAGTCTGTCTGTACCCCTTGGGGGCTGTGTCTGTGTGTGTGGGGGGGTATAACCCCAGTCTGTCTGTACCCCTTGGGGGCTGTGTCTGTGTGTGTGGGGGGGTATAACCCCAGTCTGTCTGTACCCTTTGGGGGCTGTGTCTGTGTGTGCAGGGGGTATAACCCCAGTCTGTCTGTACCCCTTGGGGGCTGTGTCTGTGTGTGCAGGGGGTATAACCCCAGTCTGTCTGTACCCCTAGGGGGCTGTGTCTGTGTGTGCAGGGGGTATAACCCCAGTCTGTCTGTACCCCTTGGGGGCTGTGTCTGTGTGTGCAGGGGGTATAACCCCAGTCTGTCTGTACCCCTTGAGGGCTGTGTCTGTGTGTCCAGGGGGTATAACCCCAGTCTGTCTGTACCCCTTGGGGGCTGTGTCTGTGTGTGCAGGGGGTATAACCCCAGCCTGTACCCCTTGGGGGCTGTGTCTGTGTGTGCAGGGGGTATAACCCCAGTCTGTCTGTACCCCTTGGGGGCTGTGTCTGTGTGTGCAGGGGGTATAACCCCAGCCTGTACCCCTTGGGGGCTGTGTCTGTGTGTCCAGGGGGTATAACCCCAGTCTGTCTGTACCCCTTGGGGGCTGTGTCTGTGTGTGGGGGCGGTATAACCCCAGTCTGTCTGTACCCTTTGGGGGCTGTGTCTGTGTGTGCAGGGGGTATAACCCCAGCCTGTCTGTACCCCTTGGGGGCTGTGTCTGTGTGTGGGGGGGGGTATAACCCCAGTCTGTACCCCTTGGGGGCTGTGTCTGTGTGTGGGGCATAACCCCAGTCTATACCCCTAGGGCCTTTGTCTCTAGGGGGGGGGCTTGTCTGTGTGTGGGGGGGTATAACCCTAGACTGTACCCCTAGGGGGCTGTGTCTGTGTGTGCGGGGGTATAACTCCAGTCTGTCTGTACCCCTGGGGGGAGGAGCGTATCTGTGTGTGGGGGGGGGGTATAACCCTAGTCTGTACCCCTATGGGCTGTGTGTGGGGTGTGGGGGGGGTATAACCCCAGTCTCTACTCCTAAGGGACTGTGTCTGTATGTGGATGCGGGTATAACTCCAGTCTGTCTGGACCCCGACAGAGCTGTGTCTGTGTGTCGTGTGTGTGTGTTTATAAACCCCGTGTGTACCCCTTGGGGGCTGTGTCTGTGTGTGTGGGGGTATTATCCCAGCCTGTACCCCTTGGGGGCTGTGTCTGTGTGTGCAGGGGGTATAACCCCAGTCTGTCTGTACCCCTTGGGGGCTGTGTCTGTGTGTGCAGGGGGTATAACCCCAGTCTGTCTGTACCCCTTGGGGGCTGTGTCTGTGTGTGGGGGGGTATTATCCCAGTCTGTAGCCCTAGGGGGCTGTGTGTGTCGGGGGGGTAGCCCCGATCTGTACCCCTCGGGGCTGTGTGTGTGTAGGGGGGGTTAACCCCATGGTTCCCAGCGTACACACCCACAGTAGGGCTCTACAATTGCAGAGGAACCCTCTGGATGGGGTTTCAACCCAACGTCCCCTGGTCTACACCCCGGGGGCATGGCCTAGTGTGGAACCGGTCCCCACCTGTCCCCATAACCTCCCTGATCCCCATCCCCCCAGTGGCCCGCCCTCCTTGACCCATCCCTCCGTCACCCCACTGGTCACTCCCGCCCCCCATGGTCCCAACGTCTCTGTGCCCATCCCCCATGTCCCGCCCTGCCCCGAACCCGCTTCTGACGGCCCCGACCCCGCAGGCGGGTTCCTTGTGCACCTGGCCACCGAGTGCCCCCTGGCAGCCAACGGCTCCGTGCTCTGGTTCAGCTTCACCTTCGTCTTCAACAAGAACCCGCTGGTGTGTTACAACGACCACGACCAGCTCTTCGAGGCCTGTGACATGGGCCTGCTCCACAACATAGCCACGGGCATGGCCACCCAACTCAACGCGGACCCCGACTGGCGCCGGCATATGGCAGGGGGGCGCCAGGCCTGCCAGAACCAGAGCCAGCGGCTCTGGAGCCGCACGGGGCAAAGGAAGAGTGAGTGGGGGCTGCAGGGCACCGAGCTGGGGCGGGGGAGGGGGCTGCAGGGCACCGAGCCGGGGCGGGGGAGGGGGCTGCAGGGCACCGAGCCGGGGCGGGGGAGGGGGCTGCAGGGCCCCTGGCACCGAGCCGGGGCGGGGGAGGGGGCTGCGGGGCCCGGGGCACCGAGCCGGGGCGGGGGGTGGGGGCTGCGGGGCCCGGGGCACCGAGCCGGGGCGGGGGAGGGGGCTGCGGGGCCCCTGGCACCGAGCCGGGGCGGGGGAGGGGGCTGCGGGGCCCAGGGCACCGAGCCAGGGCGGGGGAGGGGGCTGCGGGGCCCAGGGCACCGAGCCAGGGCGGGGGAGGGGGCTGCGGGGCCCCTGGCACTGAGCCGGGGCGGGGGAGGGGGCTGCGGGGCCCCTGGCACCAAGCCGGGGCGGGGGAGGGGGCTGCGGGGCCCGGGGCACCGAGCCGGGGCGGGGGAAGGATTTGATGTGGGGGGATACTGGGCAGGGGGCCCGTGGGTCTGATCCCCGTGTGAGGTGGGGGGACCAGGAGCCGGTTCACACAGTGACTCCCCCCCAACAGCGCCCCCCAGCGTCCGCATCGTCTCCACGGCCCTGCCGAACCCCGCGGGGACCATGCGCCTCACCTGCCACGTCTGGGGCTTCTACCCGGCGGAGGTGCTGGTCACCTGGCTGCGGAACAGGAGCCCCGTGGAGCCCACCGAGAACGGCCTGAGCCCGGCGCTGGCCAATGGCGACTGGACCTACCAGACCCACCTCAGCCTGCTCACCGCCCCCAAGCCCGGGGACACCTACACCTGCCTCGTGCAGCACTCCAGCCTGCCCGAGCCCCACCAGGAGCAGTGGGGTGAGCCCGAGCAGGGCAGGGTACGGGTTTGGGGGGCAGAGGCATCGGGTGGGGGGGAGAGAGTGCTGGGTGGTTGGGGTGATGGGGGGCAGCAGGAGAGGGGTGCAGGGCAGGGGAAGGGCATGCTGGGGGGCAGGGTATGGAGTAGGGGGAAGGGGGTGCAGGGGGCAGAGGTACAGGGTGGGGGGAGGGCATGCTGGGGTTTGGGGGGCAGCAGGAGTGGGGTGCAGAACAGGGGAATGGGGTGCTGGGGGGCAGTGGTCTGGGGCAGGGAGCGGGGAGAGAAACACGGGGTGAAGGGGATCTGGGTAGGACTTCGGCTGGGGGTGCAGGGGTGCTGTGGGGGGCTCCTCAGTCTACCCCCCCCGTTAACTCCTCCCCTGCTGTGTCCCCCAGGGCCCGGCCTGTCCCCGGGGCTGACGGTCAAGGTCAGCATGGCTGTCGTGGTGCTGATCCTGGGCCTCATCCTGCTGGGCACCGGCATGGTCTTCTGGTGGAGGGCGCCCGCCCCGGGTAAGGGGGGGGCTGGGGCCATGTGTCCCTCTCGCCTGGGGTCCTGAGCCCCCAATTCCCAACGCAGGGGGGCGGGCGTCCCCGGGGTCCCTGCAAGAGATGGGGACAATGTGAGGCCCATTTCCGGGGTGCTGGGGATTGAGTGTGTGTGTCCCCTGCTGCCCCCTGCTGGTGAGAGTGTGTGTGTGTGTGTGTCCCCTGCTGCCCCCTGCTGGTGAGAGTGTGTGTGTGTGTGTGTCCCCTGCTGCCCCCTGCTGGTGAGAGTGTGTGTGTGTGTGTGTGTGTGTCCCCTGCTGCCCCCTGCTGGTGAGTGTGTGTGTGTGAGTGTGTCCCCTGCTGCCCCCTGCTGGTGAGAGTGTGTGTGTGTGTGTGTGTCCCCTGCTGCCCCCTGCTGGTGAGAGTGTGTGTGTGTGTGTGTGTCCCCTGCTGCCCCCTGCTGGTGAGAGTGTGTGTGTGTGTGTCCCCTGCTGCCCCCTGCTGGTGAGAGTGTGTGTGTGTGTGTGTCTGTGTGTCCTGCTGCTCCCTGCTGGTGAGTGTGTGTGTGTGAGTGTGTCCCCTGCTGCCCCCTGCTGGTGAGAGTGTGTGTGTGTGTGTGTGTGTGTGTGTGTCCCCTGCTGCCCCCTGCTGGTGAGAGTGTGTGTGTGTGTGTGTGTGTGTGTGTCCCCTGCTGCCCCCTGCTGGTGAGTGTGTGTGTGTGTGTGTGTCCTGCTGCTCCCTGCTGGTGAGTGTGTGTGTGTGTGTGTGTGTGTGTGTGTGTCCTGCTGCTCCCTGCTGGTGAGTGTGTGTGTGTGTGTCTGTGTGTCTGTGTGTCGTGCTGCTCCCTGCTGGTGAGTGTGTGTGTGTGTGTGTGTGTCCCCTGCTGGTGTGTGTGTCTGTGTGTCTGTGTGTGTGTCCCCTGCTGGTGTGTGTGTGTGTGAGTGTGTCCCCTGCTGCCCCCTGCTGGTGAGTGTGTGTGTGTGTGTGTGTGTGTCCCCTGCTGCCCCCTGCTGGTGAGAGTGTGTGTGTGTGTGTGTGTGTGTGTGTCCTGCTGCCCCCTGCTGGTGAGAGTGTGTGTGTGTGTGTGTGTGTCCCCTGCTGCCCCCTGCTGGTGAGAGTGTGTGTGTGAGTGTGTCCCCTGCTGCCCCCTGCTGGTGAGAGTGTGTGTGTGTGTGTGTCTGTGTGTCCTGCTGCTCCCTGCTGGTGAGTGTGTGTGTGTGAGTGTGTGTGTGTCCCCTGCTGCCCCCTGCTGGTGAGTGTGTGTGTGTGTGTGTGTGTCCCCTGCTGCCCCCTGCTGGTGAGAGTGTGTGTGTGTGTGTGTGTGTGTCCTGCTGCCCCCTGCTGGTGAGTGTGTGTGTGTGTGTCCCCTGCTGGTGTGTGTGTGTGTGTCCTGCTGCCCCCTGCTGGTGAGTGTGTGTGTGTGTGTGTCCCCTGCTGCCCCCTGCTGGTGAGAGTGTGTGTGTGTGTGTGTGTGTGTGTCCCCTGCTGCCCCCTGCTGGTGAGAGTGTGTGTGTGTGTGTGAGTGTGTCCCCTGCTGCCCCCTGCTGGTGAGTGTGTGTGTGTGTGTGTCCCCTGCTGGTGTGTGTGTGTGTGTGTCCTGCTGCCCCCTGCTGGTGAGTGTGTGTGTGTGTGTGTGTGTGTGTCCCCTGCTGCCCCCTGCTGGTGAGAGTGTGTGTGTGTGTGAGTGTGTCCCCTGCTGCCCCCTGCTGGTGAGTGTGTGTGTGTCTGTGTGTCCTGCTGCCCCCTGCTGGTGAGTGTGTGTGTGTGTGTCCCCTGCTGCCCCCTGCTGGTGAGAGTGTGTGTGTGTGTGTGTGTGTGTGTCCCCTGCTGCCCCCTGCTGGTGAGAGTGTGTGTGTGTGTGTGTGTGTGTGTCCCCTGCTGCCCCCTGCTGGTGAGTGTGTGTGTGTGTGTGTGTGTGTCCCCTGCTGCCCCCTGCTGGTGAGAGTGTGTGTGTGTGTGTGTGTGAGTGTGTCCCCTGCTGCCCCCTGCTGGTGAGAGTGTGTGTGTGTGTGTGTGTCCCCTGCTGCCCCCTGCTGGTGAGAGTGTGTGTGTGTGTGAGTGTGTCCCCTGCTGCCCCCTGCTGGTGAGAGTGTGTGTGTGTGTGTGTGTCCCCTGCTGCCCCCTGCTGGTGAGAGTGTGTGTGTGTGTGTGTGTCCCCTGCTGCCCCCTGCTGGTGAGAGTGTGTGTGTGTGTGTGTGTGAGTGTGTCCCCTGCTGCCCCCTGCTGGCTGGGGCAGCGCATGTGCGGCGGGGGGCAGGATCCCCTCTGACTGACTCTGTTTCCTTCCCCCTTCCAGGTTATTCTCCCCTCCCCGGGCACAACTATGCTGGAGGTAACGGCCGCCTGGCTGAGTGTCCCTGCGTCCTCCCCACCCCCCCATCTCCCCACAGACCCCTCCCCACACCCTCCATCCCTCCCCTCATCCCCCCATCTCCCCACAGACCCCTCCCCACACCCCTTCCCTCATCCCCCATCTCCTCACAGACCCTTCCCCACACCCCTCCATCCCTCCCCCCACAGACCCCTCCCCACACCCCTCCATCCCTCCCCTCATCCCCCCATCTCCCCACAGACCCTTCCCCACACCCTCCATCCCTCCCCTCATCCCCCCATCTCCTCAGACCCTTCCCCACACCCTCCATCCCTCCCCCCACAGACCCCTCCCCACACCCTCCATCCCTCCCCCCACAGATCCCTCCCCTCATCCCCCCATCTCCCCACAGACCCCTCCCCACACCCTCCATCCCTCCCTCACAGACCCTTCCCCACACCCTCCATCCCTCCCCCCACAGACCCCTCCCCACACCCCTCCATCCCTCCCCTCATCCCCCCATCTCCCCACAGACCCCTCCCCACACCCCTTCCCTCATCCCCCATCTCCTCACAGACCCTTCCCCACACCCCTCCATCCCTCCCCCCACAGACCCCTCCCCACACCCCTCCATCCCTCCCCTCATCCCCCCATCTCCCCACAGACCCTTCCCCACACCCTCCATCCCTCCCCTCATCCCCCCATCTCCTCAGACCCTTCCCCACACCCTCCATCCCTCCCCCCACAGACCCTTCCCCACACCCCCCATCTCCCCACAGGCCCCTCCCCACCCCCCTCCCTCCATACCCCTCCCCACACCCTCCATCCCTCCCCCCACAGACCCCTCCCCACACCCCTCCATCCCTCCCCTCATCCCCCCATCTCCCCACAGACCCCTCCCCACACCCCTTCCCTCATCCCCCATCTCCTCACAGACCCTTCCCCACACCCCTCCATCCCTCCCCCCACAGACCCCTCCCCACACCCCTCCATCCCTCCCCTCATCTCCCCACAGACCCCTCCCCACACCCCTTCCCTCATCCCCCATCTCCTCACAGACCCTTCCCCACACCCCTCCATTCCTCCCCCCACAGACCCTTCCCCACACTCCTCCACCCCTCCAACCATCCCTCCCCTCATCCCCCCATCCCCACACAGACCCCTCCTCCGACCATCCCTCCATCCACCACCCCCTCTGCCTCGGTCTCTCCATCCGTCCGTCTGCCCCCCTCTGTCTCGGTCTCTCCGTCTGTCTGTCTGCCCCCCCACCCCGTCTTGGTCTCTCCATCCATCTGTCTCTGTCCCGGTTCATTCACGCCTCTCTCGCTGTGTTTACCCTGCAGGCAGCACCTAACGCCCCTGGGCACCGAGACCCCCAGCTCCAGCCCCCCAGCCCCAGTGGAGGATCCCGACTCATCCTGTCTGTCGCCCCCCAGCTTAGCCACCCCTCCCCATGGGGTTTCGATCCATGGGACCGAGACGGAACATGTCTCCGTGCCAGCCGGGCACCGCAGCGAGGACGGCTCAGACCAGATCCCCCGTGGGGCCTGTACGGCCCAGCACCTCCTGCACCCCTCCCCCACTGTGGCTGTATATACTGGGGCCTATAGATGGCTGTAGAGACCTCCCCTTCCCAACTCCAAGCGCCTGATGCAAGTAGGACAAAATAACGATATAATGACCTGATTGCTGGCCTCAAGCCCCAGCCCAAATTAGAGCCGACGACACTGTATAGACCAGCAGGCCAATACAGAGATATAAGGACCTCAAAAGAGATCCCCTACACACCCCATTCTCAACGCCGAACCCCAGAGCCCAGACAGGCTGCCCCCCACTCTTGCACACCACACTTGTATACTGGGGCTATAGGTGGATATAGGGACCAGACCCTGCCACCCCCTCCAGAGAGAGAGCCCCTGAGACCACAAGGACTGCCCCCCACGCACCCGCTGTGAATAGCAGGGCCCTTAAAGGGCTAGAGGAACCCCAGGATAGACCCCCGTCCCCACAGACTTGGAGTCCTCTGCCCTGTACAGCTCAGCGGGGCAATACAGGGATATACCGATCTGATCAGACCCCTAGCCTCTCCCCAGCCCCCCAGATCCCTCAGCACTGGGGGATGTGCCCAAATCCCCACCCCCGGTACAATCCCACTCCCCCCACCAGGGGTCACCCTAGACCTGGGCTCCCTCCTGGGTCATCAGACGATTCCCCCATTACTCACCCAGCCACCCCTCAAGCCTGGCAGCCAACACCCCCTCTCCCCCCCCCCCGCCGTTACCCCTCCTCCTCTCAGGCTGGCAGAACATCCTCACCCCCCCCGCCTGGCAGACAGGCCGTGGCACTCTCCACACTGGGGGGGGGGCGCGGGCAGGGCTATAGGGAGTGGGTGCCCGATTCAGGGTGCTGACCGTGTGTGGTGTATACGGAGAGGGTGGCTGTTGTAATCTGCCGCCCCCCACATTAAAGATCCTCTCTGGTGCAGCAGGGAATGCTCTGTGGATGGCTGCACTGGTTCCTCCCCACCCAGAGATCGAACCCAGGAGTCCTGGCTCCCAGCCCCCCCTGCTCTAACCCACTAGCCCCCACTCCCCTCCCAGAGCTGGGGAGAGAACCCAGGAGTCCAGGCTCCCAGCCCCCCCTGCTCTAACCCACCAGCCCCCACTTCCCTCCCAGAGCTGGGGAGAGAACCCAGGAGTCCTGGCTCCCAGTCCCCCCTGCTCTAACCCACCAGCCCCCACTCCCCACCCAGAGCTGGGACAGAACCCAGGAGTCCTGGCTCCCAGCCCCCCTGCTCTAACCCACCAGACAGGGGCGGCAGGTTTGTATAATTTTTGGTGGTGCCCAGAACAGGTTCAAGTTGCGCCCCCCACCCCCCGCCACCTCCCTAAGGGTCTGGGAGGAAGTTTGGGTATGAGAGGGAGGAGGCATCGGGCTCTGGGGGCGCGTTTGGGTGCAGGGTGTGGGATCTGGGTTGGGGCAGGGGGTTGGGGGGCAGGAGCAGGTGTGGGGGGCAGGCTCTGGGAGGGAGTTGGGGGGTGGGGTCTGGGCTGGGGCAGGGGGTTGGGGTGAGGGGGACGGGCTCTGGGAGGGAGTTGGGGTGCAGGAGGGGGCTGAGGCCCGGGGCTGAGGGTTGGGGAGCAGGGTGTGAGGGCTCTGGCTGGGGGTGCGGCCTCTGGGGCGTGGTGGGGCCGGGGATGAGGAGTTTGGGGGCAGGCAGGCTGCGCCGGGGCTGGGGCCAGAGAGGAGGACTCCCCCCAGCCCTCTCCCCGCCGGCAGCAGTGAGCTCTGGGGGAGGGGCCCCCCTCTCCCCCCCACCACTGTCACTGCACGTGCTCCACGGGCCCCTCCCAGGCCCAGGAAGCCCCCTCGCCTCCCCCGCGCTGGGGGCTGGGGTGGGGGCTGCCATCATGTGTGGCCACCTCCCCTGCTGCTGCCCCTCCCTGGGGGTGGGGGAGGGGGCTTCCCCGTTGCCCAGCATGGGGCAGGAGCGGCGACTGCGGGGGGGGGTGGGGGGGTCACAGGGTCAGACACTCGCCGTAGCCCCCAGCATGGGGCAGGAGCGGCGACTGCGGGGGGGGTGGGGGGGGTCACAGGGTCAGACACTCGCCGTAGCCCCAGCCGCTGCTCAGGTGAGTGAGGTCCGCTCCAGACGTCTCCTGGCCTGAAGCTCCCCCGGCAGCGCCTCCCGCTGGGTCCCGGGGCGGGGGGGGCTGCCAAGATGCCTCCCGAGGACTCCTCAGGTCCAGCCACCGCCTCCGGTGCTGTAGCCTTGCCTGAGGGCCCGTCTTCGCTGGTGACTCGTTAGCGTGGCTCGTGGAGCGAGTCCCAGTGCTGGACCGTGCTGCGCTCGGGGGGGGGGGGTCCCCCCCAAGCGAGAAAGTTGCAGCGCTGTGAAGCTCCCGTGTGGACAAGCCCTTTGGGCTGCGTTCTTGTCAGCTGCTGGAAATGGCCCACCTTGATTATCGCTACAAAAGGTCCCCCCCCCTGCTAGTAATAGCTCACCTGACCTGATCTCTCTCGTTATGGGGTGTACGGCAACACTCCTTGTTTCCTGTTCTCTGTGTATATAAATCTCCCCCCTGTATTGTCCACTGCAGGCATCCGATGAAGTGAGCTGTAGCTCACGAAAGCTTAGGCTCAAATAAATTGGTTAGTCTCTAAGGTGCCACGAGTCCTCCTGTTCTTTATTCTGGATATTGTGGCGAGTCACAGAAGTTTCCCTTGCTGTATCATGCTCCGTTCTTGGCCTCTGCAACATCCTGTGGCAGAGAGTTCCACAGGCCAATCCCATGTGCATCCTTTTATTGGGTGTGAGTAGGTGGGAACTTGCCCCCTTTCAGTTCCACGGAGGGCTGGTCTACACCACGCAGCTTTTAGCGACAAGGGTGTGTCGACTGAACGTCGGAGTGTGTAAACGCGCTTTGTTGGCACTTTGGCCGACAGAATACTTCCAGTCCCGCGAGCGGCATTTGCTTTGGGGACAGGAGAGTGCTCCGGCCGAAAAAGCTGCGTTCACACTCCCACTTGCCAAGGCAAAACTTCTGTCTTTTGGGGCGGGGGGCGGCTTTTTTAAGCACCCGTGAAAGATAAAGGTTTTGTTGACAGCTTGGTAGTGTAGACAAGCCTGAGCGTCCCCTTGTCCTTGTGTCCTGACACAGGGAGAACACAAGCCGGCAACAGCCAGGAATAACTAGTCTGGGTATTTTTGTGGCTCACAAGAGTCCAGCGTCTTTGTGACTCTCCGTCAGTTCCCGGCCTGTGACCGTGGCAGTGAGTTCCACAGGCTGAGCTGGGAGAGGGTCACCCCGGGGTGCACCATCCGGCGAAGGAAGCAAGGGTTTGTGGGATGTTAAAAGCTGTTGGTCGAGCTCCACCCATCAGCCCTTCGTCACAAGGCGCGGCCTGGCTTTGCTGGGCTCTGCTACCTGGGAAGGGCAGGGCCCGGGGTGGGAAACGGAAGGCTGCTCGGACTCACCCTGCCGTCCTGGGGCCTCCGTCCCGCCCCGCAGCAGGCTCCTCAGGGTGGCCACGCCCGCCCCTGCAGGGACTGCTTTGCAAGCAGGGTCCAGGTGTGACCGGCCTCCCGGTAGAGCGTCTCGTTGAGGGCTCCGGGTGCCAGCGGGGCCCACGCGGATTGGTTTCTCTCCAGGACGAGGAAATCCTGCCCGTCGAAAGCAAAGCGAAAGTGCCCTCGCACGGGGGTGTCCCCGTCCAGCGCACAGTTCACGTGCAGCTGCAGGGTGTGAATCCACGAGGGAGAGACAGGGAGAAAAACGGTGCAGGATATTGTCTAATTGTTGGTACATCTACAGCTCCGGCCCCTCCCCATCCCTATGCATGTATCCCCCTCACCCCATGCAACAGGGCTGGGCCATTGTCCCTGGGTCACAGATGGGGAAACTGAGGCCAGCGATACAGAGTGACTGGGCCCAGCTCACACAGGGCATCGGGTGCACCCCGGCACTGCCGCAGGGAGCCCATCACTCCTGATCTAACTCCAGAACGGAGTATCCAGCCTCCACAGAGAATCCCCCATGTCCCTGGGACTTCTTCCTTAAATATCTTGTGCCAAGAGCCTGTTCTACCCACTCGCTCTTGGGTTTCGTCTCTCGTGTGTCGCTGCCGTAGGAGGCGAATTCGAGATTCTCCACTTTGCTGAGCATGAAGAACCTGTAAGTCACGTCCGGCTCGTTCAGTGCAGTGAACAAGATGTCCAAGGTGTGGGGCTCTGGACCAGCAGGAAAGACAAGTTAAGGGCCCTCTTAACCCTTTATCCAGGGGAGGAGGAGTTTGCTCCCATGGGTCAGGCTGAGCCCCCATCTCCAATCACACCCCTATTCTTAACCCCCCTCTGCTACCCCTAGTGATAGGGCTTGCAGAGTCAGTGGAAAAGGGGATGCAGCAGCCATGGGGGTCAGAGCAGTGGGGCAGGGCTGTCCCCAAACCTCACCCACAATGGCTTCTGCTAAAATGTTCAGCGGTGACATACTGAGAAATGTCAGTGTGTTCCATCACCATCATTAGGGTTCAGAGTTAACACATCCATTGAGATGAATGGGGCAGCTCAGTCCTTGCAGGGCTATTGGCTCAGGCTGGCTGTAGCCAGTGAGAAAGCCTCCCCCACCCCATTAAGGTCACAGCTGGGAGGTTTTTTTAGCCATTGGAAGAGCCAGTTTTACTGTATTTTGAAATGAGAGCTGAGATTGAACCTGGGGGAGCTGCCAGAGAAGGCTGTCACTGCCAGTGTCCCATGGGCCTGCTCAGTCCAGACCCCCTGGGGAAGGGGGGCATTAGAGGCAGAGGAGCAGGGCCCCCGGGAGAGAGAAAGCCCCTGGGCTGAGGGGGAGTTGGGAGACCTCTGGTGCATTACGGCACGTGGGGGGTCGAAGACGCCCTCTGCAGAGTGGCACAAAGCCACCTCCGGAGGGCCAGAGAACACAGCCAGGGCGGCAACAGGGGCTGAAGTGGATGAGGGACAGTTTGGTGGTTAGGGGGCCAGGCTGGGACCCCGACGGGTGCCAACGCCCTTAACTCTGCCCTCTCTGAGGATGCCGGGGGCTACAGAAGCTAACTGCAGGGGCACCGGCTATTTTAAAGGCTGCAGCCACAGGTGGGCAGCGTGTCTCGTATGGCCCCTGCCCGCTCTGCTACCACGGGGACGCCAGCCGCGCAGGCGGCGAGGCCCAGCGTAGGCGAGTGCGGACAGGCCAGACCCGACCCGGCTCTCTACAGGCCTGAGCGCGACCTCCCACGTCTCCACTGCTGTGTGTGGCAGACCTGTGTCCCGCTGCCTCCCCCCGCCAGAGCCTCCCACCCCGCGGTGCGGACACAGCCTGCCTTTCCCGGCGGCCCACAGGACCGACTGGCCGCCACCAGGGCAGACGCGGCCTGAGATCCCTGCGTGGACACAAGGCCTCGGTGGGGAGAACAGGACCAAAAGTTCCTGCGGTAAGGAGTGGGATTAACCATTGCGCTGATGTCATGGAGACTGCAGCGTTATCCTGCGGGTCACAGCTCGGCCACCTCTTCCCAGGGCGTAGGAGGCCAGCACACGGCACCTCCCTGGCCCCAGGGCCACCCCCAACCACATGTCAGGGTCCTTCTCCAAGAGTCTCTGGCACGAGGGCTTGTCGCAGCCCCCCTCCCCACCCCCCATGCCCTCCCGGAGCCAGCCGCAGTGTGACAGGTGGGGCCTGCCTTACTTCCCCCTCCTTCAGTCCCCGGAGCGAGCCACACTGCCCATCCGTTCTGCCCCAGGCCAGACCCCCAACCGTCCTGCCTGCTCAGGGGTGGACCCAGGCCCCTGGCAGAGGCCAGGAAGAGCCCTGTGTCCGGGCAGCTTTTAACCGCATCCCCAGGTCTGTTCTCCCTCTGCCGGTCCCCTGCCCGAGAGCTCCCACTCCCTGGCCCCTGCCAGCCAGTCTCCACACCTCCTCACGACCACTCCACCACATCCTGCACCCCAGGGCTGCCCCGAGCGGGGTCCCTGCGGCCCGTCACCCCAGCCCTCGTCGCCCGCCAGCCCTGCCCCTGCTGGGCACCCACCCTCTGCCCAAGGGTGCAGCCTGCCCCGGCTCAGCTGGACGCCCCCTTAGCTAGGGGCTGCTGGTGGGTCCAGCCAGTCCCAACCCCCAGCTCTGTCTCTAAACCAGCTTTGCACCTGCAGGTCCATCCACTGCAGCTGTGCTCTCTGCCTCCTGCTTCTCAGCGCCTGCCAGTCGCCCGTGACGGCTCTTCGAAAGCAGGTCACCAGCCATGTCACAGGGCTGGAGCTGGGGGTGCTCTCCGGAGCTGCGGGACTGTTCCTGACCCAGCTTTCTCACACTCCCAAGTCAACCGTCAAACTGAGACAGAAACCGAGCCAGGGAAGTGGTGGTCTGGCAGGAGACAGCGTGGCCGGGTCACCCGTGCAGCTGTGAGAATAAAGGAGTTTCTGGGCCTCCGGCGCTTTCAAAAAAGACGTGTCGAGGGCTGAACCAAAACCGAAATTTTTCAGTGACTCAGGCGAGGGAAGAATTAATTCCAAGGGACACAAAGGTTTTGTTCAGTCTCAAACAGAACGAGTTGTTTAGATTCCGAGCTTTTTAAAATTATTTTCATGTTTTTGGGACATTTCAAAAGAAAAAGTAATTTTGAAACAACCTCCCCCCCCCCCCCGCAAGAGTTGCGTTTTTGGAGCGGAGCATTTGGCTACATCAACACAAACTCACCAAATGTTTGCGTAGCCAAAGCGGCTTTTTTGGCTGAAAAAACATGTTGGCTACAAAATTCTCGCCGGGCTCGGGTGAGAAGGTGCCGAGAGGCGGAGGGGCCCGCGGGAAGGACAGTCTCATCCCGCTGGGAAAGTCACCTGGCGCCAGGTCGGAGCCCCCCACCCCCGCCGCATCTGAGCCAAAGGCTGCAAACATTCAGGGTTGTAAAATCCTCCCCTTCGGTCCCAGGTCTGTCTGGGAGCCACGGTGCCGGCCTCGTTATTTACCCAGCCCCACGTCCCCCCAGGCAATCTCTGGGCTGGTGCCCAGCCTGGCCTGGGGCTGGAGAACCGCCGAGCGTCCGCCGTGCGGGAGCATGGGAGAGGGAAGGAAGGTGACACCTCAATCAATCCACGGCCTTGCCTGGCTCCCACTCTTGTCTCGCTCCCAGCAGACGGGGGGCAGGAGGTGGGTCGGACAGCTCTGCCTTTGGGTACCGGGCCTCAGCCCCGCCTCGCCCCCTCCTGTTCCCCGCCTCGCCCCCTCCTGTTCCCTCCCGTACTCACCAGCGGCTGTGGCCCCCAGGAGGCCCCAGCAGGGCCCCAGCCAGAGGCAGGCCCATGGAGGGGTCGAGCCTCGGGGAAGGAGCGAGCGGCCCAGCTCGGGGCATCGGCCGGTTCAGGCTGTGAGCAGGAACGGGGAGTGGGTGGTAAATCAAACGGTTTATTACCAGGCTGCATTGGATACACACTCTGCCCTCAGCAGCCCAGCCCAGCACCCACACAGCCAGTGGGGTGGCCCATTGTGGGTGGCCGTGTTCCTGGAGGTGCCATCACATGACGTAATCTTTAATGAAAGACTAATTTGTAATTCTTGGAAACTCCAGGACCATCCTGGAGGGTTGGCAACCCCCACACCAGAGCCCTCCCAGCCCCACCCAGACTGACTGCACCGGCTGCCACCCCCACCACCGAGGGGCCCGGTCACTCGCCCTCTGCTTCCAACGCACCCCCCGTCCGTCTCCCCCTCTAGGGCCGCGAGCCTGGCACGGGCAGACTCTGACGGGCCGAGGCTGTGGGTAGTTTCCCGCGCAGTACGCCACCTCCCTCCCCCCTTCCCCCCCGTGGGCCGGTGCGGGGAGCCCCCCGGCGGCACCTGCAGGCTCCCAACCCTCCTGCGGGTGGCGCATTAGGTGACGAGGGAGTCGGCTGCCTCTGGCCCTGCCCGCGACGAGGGGCTCGCCGGCTGGGCCACGCACGCGTTGCACGTGGCCCCTCGTGCCTCACCCTGCCCATTGCTCTGTGCACGGCTCGCTCAGCCCCCGGGCGCCCGCTGCTGCCCACCGGGCCCCTCGCTGCGCCGCGGGGGTGTCGATGGCGGGTGCCACCAGCCGCAGGTCTCGGGAGTTGGGCGACGCCCTGTGTCACGGAGTCCCTGGGCGATGCTCTGGAACGGCTCCCCATGAAGCCAGTCAGGACTCTGGGGCAGTCGCCTTCCTGTGAGCAGCCTGTCTGCAGGACACACAGCTCACCCGGCTTCCACCTTCCTGGGTCTGACCTCGGAGCATTCAGCATCCTCTGCCCCTCCGTGCGCTTCCCACAGCGAGTCTGCTCAGGCGGGGTCCTGGGGGGGCCAGAGGGTCCTGCCCCCCAACTCCGCAGTCAGATGGGACTCTCAGCCAGCCAGTAAAACAGAAGGTTTATTAGACGACAGGAACATGGTCTAACACAGAGCTTGTAGGTGCAGAGAACAGGACCCCTCAGCTGGGTCCATTTTGGGGGGCAGTGAGCCAGACAACCACGTCTGCACTTCACTCCATGTCCCAGCCAGCCCCAAAACTGAAAACCCCCTCCAGCCCCTCCTCCTCTGGGCTTTGTTCCTTTCCTGGGCCAGGTGATCACCTGATTCCTTTGTTCTCCAACCCTTTAGCTCTCACCTTGCAGGGGGAAGGGCCCAGGCCATCAGTTGCCAGGAAACAGGGTGTCGGCCATTCTCTGTGTCCAGACTCCTGCACACACCTGCCCTCTAGGGCTCTGCAATGATCATACACCCTTACCCCGCCACCTAGATACTTAAGAACTGCCTAGGGGAAACTGAGGCACCCCCATACTATTCGGAGGAAACATTAAGAACAGTCCCACTTCGTCACACCTGGCACTTGTGGACTTTGACTGGTGCACTCCCAGGCTGAGCGGGTACCAGGAACCAAGCTCCCTGCGGCTCGGTGCCAGGTTTGGGGCTGCGATGTCCCCAGGGCCTCTGGGTCACAGCTGCCACCTGCCTCCCCGCGGCATGGGGTGCTGGGGGGCAGGCCGCTCGCAGGCGGCTCCCTGACACCGGGCCCTGCTCGGCGCCCTTGGCCAGGTGCGGGGCAGGGGCGCGGGGGGGACCCTGGCGGTTTTCTCAGCCCCGCTGTTCCAACAGCAGCCTCTGCCCCACACAGGGAGTCCAGCCAATCAGAGATCAGGGGCTTTGGCAGCCAGGGGGCTGGAGGCCACGGATTGGTTGGAGGCCTGATTGCGATCAGGAGGAGACAAGCAGGTGTTGGGCCCCTCAGCGAGGCAGGAAGCTCCCCGGGGTGGGGGGGCGCTGCTAGGAGCATGAACTTCAGTGTAGGGGAATGTATCCCAACGGGCCCATCTACCCTGGTATCCCGCCCTGTCCCCACTGCCCCGGATGAACCCACTGGCCCACCTACCTGTGTGGGGAAGGGAACTGGGGGGCCCTGCCCAGGGTGAATGGGGCACACAGAATCCCTGGTGGGGGAGAATGGGGGTCCCTGGTATAAGGGTAATGGGGCACACACCGAACCCCAGGAGGGGAAGGAAACAGGGGACCCTGGTGTGGGTGGAATGGGGCACACACAAACCCCAGGTCCAGGGGAATGAGAGCTGAGGGGTGCAGGGATGCCGGGGCCCGTGGGGGGAGGGAGGCCGTGCGCCCCCCGAATTGGCTGATGGGCGGCGGGGGGATGAGCCCCCCGGCGCTCACCTGCAGCAGGCGGTTCCGCCGGCCGCGCGGAGCTCCGCCCAAAGATCCCGCCCGGCGGCCCCGTTGGCCGGGGCCGGCCCCACGTGTGACCGGGGCGGGCTGGGCTAGCGGGCTCTCCCCTGCGGCTGTGGGCAGACCCGGCCGCGGTGCCATGGCGCTGGCCCTCGCCCTGGGGCTGTGCTGGGGGGCGCTGGCGGCGGCGGGTAAGTGGGGCGCGGGGGGGACGAGCAGACCCGGGAGGACCGGCTGGAAACCCGGGAGAGAAACGCCCAGCGGGGCCGGTCCCGTCCCGTCGGCGGGTCAGGCGCTGGGGACGCTGCGCTGGGGCCGGCCGTGGGAGAGCGCGGCTGGCCCGGGACGCGGGGTCCCTCCCCGCAGGGCGCGGCCGGGACGCTGGCCCAGGGCGGGGGAAGGGGGTCCGGGGCCCGGGGGGAGTCGCCGAGAGCCGCTGCGGGTGCGTGGCTGGGGTGGGGGGACGGGACTGGCTGGGACCCTCCGGCAGCCCCTGGCTAAGGGGGCACAGGGTGGGTCCGGGGCGCTCAGCAGGGGCGGGGCTGGCGGGCCAAGGGGCCTGGGGGTGACGGGCAGCGGGGACCCCGCTCGGGGCAGGCCTGGGGTGCGGGTTGTGCGGGGGGCGCGGCGCTGTGGAGACTGGCCGGTGGGGCGGGGCCCTGGCATCGGGGCCCAGGCCTGGGAGCTCTGGGGTGGGGGACTGGCCTGGGAGCCGCTGCCCCTAACCCAGAAAGAACAGGGGGACTCGTGGCACCTGAGAGACGAACCATTTACCTGAGCGCCCGCTTTCCTGAGCGACAGCTCACTGCTTGGGAGCATTCAGGGGAAAATACAGGGGGAGAGTTATATACCCAGAGAACAGGAAACCATGGGGGTTACCCTACACACTGGAAGGAGAGCGATCGGGTAAGCTGGGCTATTACCAGCGGGGAACCTTTTGTGGTGATAATCAAGGTGGGCCATTTCCAGCAGTTGACAGGAACGTCTGAGGAAGGGGGTGGGGTGGGGGAATAAACCCGGGGAAATAGTTTTACTTTGTGTAATGACCCATCCACTCCCAGTCTCTAGTCAAGCCTAAGTTAATTGTATCCAGTTTGCAAATTAATTCCAATTCAGCAGTCTCTCCTCAGAGTCTGTTTTTGAAGTTTTTTTTGTTGAAGAATTGCCACTTCTAGGTCTGTAATCGAGTGACCAGAGATTGAAGTGTTCTCCAACTGGTTTTTGAATGTTATAATTCTTGGTGTCTGATTTGTGTCCATTTATTCTTTTACGTAGCGACTGTCCAGTTTGGCCAATGTACATGGCAGAGGGGCATTGCTGGCCCATGATGGCGTAGATCACATTGGTGGATGTGCAGGTGAACGAGCCTCTGATCGTGTGGCTGATGTGATTAGGCCCTGTGATGGTGTCCCCTGAATAGATCTGCGGACACAGTTGGCAACGGGCTTTGTTGCAAGGATAGGTTCCTGGGTTACTGGTTCTGTTGTGTGGTGTGTGGTTGCTGGTGAGTATTTGCTTCAGGTTGGGGGCTGTCTGTAAGCAAGGACTGGCCTGTCTCCCAAGATCTGTGAGAGTGAGGGGTCGTCCTTCAGGATAGGTTGTAGATCCTTAATAATGCGTTGGAGGGGTTTTAGTTGGGGGCTGAAGGTGATGGTTAGTGGCGTTCTGTTATTTTCTTTGTTGGGCCTGTCCTGTAGCAGGTGACTTCTGGGTTTATATACCAGTGGGAGAACACTTCAATCTCTCTGGTCGCTCGATTACAGACCTAAAAGTGGCAATTCTTCAACAAAAAGACTTCAAAAACAGACTCCAGCGAGAGACTGCTGGGTTGGAATTAATTTGCAAACTGGATACAATTAACTTAGGTTTGACTAGAGACTGGGAGTGGGTGGGTCATTACACAAAGTGAAACTATTTCCTTGGGTTTATTCCCCCTCCTGCTGTTCTTGTAAAGTGCTGGAAATGGCCCACCTTGATTATCACTACCAAAGGTTCCCCCTCTCCCCCGTTTTCCTGCTGGTAATAGCTCACCTCACCTGATCACTCTGGTTACCCTGTGTCTGGCAACACCCATTGTTTCCTGTTCTCTGTGTCTATAAATCTCCCCCCTGTATTTTCCACTGAATGTGTCCGATGCAGTGAGCTGTAGCTCACAAAAGCTTATCTCAGATAAATTTATTCATCTCTAAGATGCCACAAGTCCTCCTGTTCTTTTTACGGATACAGACTAACCCGGCTGCTGCTCTGAAACCTGCCTCTCACTCGTGTCCCGTTGGGGTGCAGCCGGCCACTGGAGGGTGGGGGGGCGGTGACAAGCCCTTAGCGCCAGAGAGGCTTGGAGAAGGACCCCGACATGTGGCTGGGGGTGGCCCAGGGGTCAGGGAGGTGCCGTGTGCTGGCCTCCTGACAACCCGGGAAGAGGTGGCCGAGCTGTGACCCGCAGGATAATGCTGCTCATGTCACAGAGTCGGGACAAGGGTTAATCCGTCCATCTTCAGACAGGAACTCCTGCTCCCCCCGGACCCCCAACACCTTTAGGACATAGAGAAAATCAGCCGGTGCCCCTGCAGGTAGTGCGTGTAGCACCCGGCATCCACGGAGGGGGCAGAGTTAAGGGTGTTGGCACCCGTTGGAGTCCCAACCTGGCCCCCAACCACCAAACTGTCCCTCATCCACTTCAGCCCCTGTTGCTGCCCCGGCTGTGTTCTCTGGCCCTCCGGAGGTGGCTTTGTGCCACTCTGCAGAGGGCGTCTTCGACCCCCACCATGTGCCATAGTTACCCAACTCCCCCTCAGCCCAGGGGGTTTCTCTCTCCCGGGGGCTCTGCTCCTCTGCCTCTAATGCCCCCCTTCCCCAGGGGGTCTGGACTGAGCAGGCCCATGGGGGCACTGGCAGTGACAGCCTTCTCTGGCAGCTCCCTCAGGTTCTTCCCATTCTCCGCTCCCATTTCTAACTATAATAAAACTCCTGGCCCTGAAACTGTGGGCCAAGAAAACCTCCCAGCTGTCACCCCCGACAGGAGGGTTTCTCACTGGATACAGCCAGCCTGAGACAACAGCCCTGCGAGGGCTGAGCTGCCCCATTCATCTCAATGGGTGGGTTAACCCTGAACCTTAATGATGGAGATGGTACACATTGACATTGCTCAGTATGTCACCGCGGAACATTTTAGCAGAAGCCTCTGGTTTTTCTGGCATTATGGGTGAGGCTTGGGGACAGCCCTGCCCCACTGCTCTGACCCCCATGGCTGCTGCATCCTCTTTCCCACTGATTCTCTGCAAGCCCTATCGCTGAGGGTAGCAGAGGGGGGTTAAGAATGGGGTGTGATTGGAGATGGGGGCTCAGCCTGACCCATGGGGGCAAACCCTCCTCCCCTGGGTAAAGGGATAAGAGGGCCCTTAACTTGTCTTTCCCGCTGGTCCAGAGCCCCACAGCTTGGACATCCTGATCACCGGGCTGAACGAGCTGGGCGGGACTCACAAGTTCTTCATGCTCGCCAAGCTGGACGGTCTGGAGCTCGCCTCCTACAGCAGCGACACCCGAGAGCTGAAACCCCTGAAGGAGTGGGCGCTGCAGGCCGTTGGCGTGAGATATTTAAGGAAGAAGACCGAGGAGTTCAGGCTCTACGAGGCCATCTCCCGAGTGGTGACTCGCCGGTGGATGGCGCAGCACAACCAGACCGGCGGTGAGTGCTGCCCCCGCGCCCAGCGCCCACAACCTCACCGCCGGCAGCCCCAGGGCGCGGGAACCTGCACCAGCTTTCCAGCCCTGATTGGCTGCCCTTCCCCACTGCCCCGCCTCCGGGGGTAGAGCAGCCAATCAGGGCAGCGGCAGGAGCGTGGCCGAGTTCTTGCTCCCTAGAGGCAGGTCTCTGTGGCCAGAGGCTGGCTGGGAACCAGGCCCCGGGACGGGGCGGGGGATCTGTGCAGTGACTTATCCCACTCTGTAAGTACCCGCGTGTCACGGACTCACAGATCGTGCCTACTCTTGGCCCCGTGGGGGGGTGCCCCTTTCAGTGCGACAGCCCTTCTCCCGGGGGTCCACTCTCTCTCTCTCGGGGTTAAGCCCCTCCAGCTCCTGGAGCCGCACCTCTCTGAGCTAAAGCATGCCTGTCCCTGTCGTGGGCCCCCTCAGGGACCCCCCTCTCTCTGGACCCCCAGGGCCTCCACCCCCCCCCGAAGGGGATGATGCCCCCCTGTTCTCTAGGCTGGAGTGACTCTCAGCTAGCATAAAACAGGAAGGGTTATTGAGCATTGAACCAGCACAGGAAACTCTCCAGGCCTCAGACCTGGCCTCCCTCAGCACAGCACGTCCCAGTCTCCCCTGCATCCAGGGGGGCTCTGCCTGCTCCCTCCTCCAGCCCCGAGCCCCCCTGCTTCCCAGCTGGGCATCTGCTATCACCGGCCCCAAGCCCCCCCTCTGTCCACTGTCTTCTCTCCAGGTAAACAGGGTCCCCTGGGCCTCCTCTCCTCTCTTCACAGCCCATTGTCCCCCCACCGGCCAGACCGGGCTGGGACTCCTGAGCCAGGTCACCAGTCGCTGGGGTCTCCATTCTCCACGCCAGTGGTTGGGGTCCCAAGTTCCCTCGCCGGTCCTCTGTAACAACAAACTCCCTCTCCCATCACCTCCTTAAACCCGTAGCACCGAGGGAAACTGAGTCCCACCCCCTCTGCATGCAACCCATAGGAAAACCAAGAAAATCCCCCATAGGAAACAAGGAAAAACAAGAAACTCCCCCACTTTGTCACACCGCGTGGGCCGGGATTTCCGAGTGCACACGGAGCTTGAATCCCAGCCGCCTCGAGCGAGACCTGGTGGCTGCAGCGAGACAGACTCAAAGGGGCTAATTTTAACCAGGAGTAACTCCTGCTGGGATCAGCTCAGCCAGGGGCGCAGGGGATTCTCCGCAGAGGCCGGACACCCCGTTCTGGACTTAGATGGAGCGATGGGCTCTCTGCGGGATGCACCCGACGCCCTGTGTGAGCTGGGCTCAGTCACTCTGTATCGCTGGCCTCAGTTTCCCCATCTGTGACCCAGGGACAATGGCCCAGCCCTGTGGCAGAGGGTGATGGGATATGTGTGTTAGGGATGGGGAGGGGCTCAGGTCCTGCAGTGACTGGGACGGGCAGGGGCCGTAGATGTACCGGGACTTAGACAATATCCTGCACCGTTTTTCCGCCCTGTCTCTCCCCCAGGGATCCACACCCTGCAGCTCCATGTGAACTGTGTGCTGGACGGGGACACCCCCGTGCGAGGCCACTTTCGCTTTGCTTTCGATGGGCAGGATTTCCTCGTCCTGGAGAGAAACCAATCCGCGTGGGTGCCGCTCGCGCCCGGAGCCCTCAACGAGACGCTCTTCTGGGACGCCGGTCACACCTGGACCCTGTTTGCAAAGGAGTTCCTGCAGGAGGAGTGCGTGGCCACGCTGAGGAGCCTGCTGCGGGGCGGGACGGAGGCTCTGGGACGGCAGGGTGAGTCCGAGCAGCCGGCTGCACGGGCCGGAGGGAACCGCCGGCTGATGATGGAGCTGTGAGCGCCCCTCTCTCGCTCCCGTGGCCGCTAGTCCTCAGGGCTTTGCAGACTGCTCCGCCCTGGCTCAGGGCTGATTGCACCCACTGACGTGTTCCCCTCCCCTCCAGTCCCCCCAGGGGTGTCGGTGACCTACAGAGACACCCCCCACGGCTCCGCCACCCTCCGCTGCCACGCCAGGGGCTTTTACCCGCGTCCCATCCGCGTCTCCTGGGTGCGGGACGGGGCGGAGATCCTGCCGCCCAGGAACGCCAGCGGGATCCTGCCCAACGCTGACGGCACCTACCAGCTCCAGCAGTCCCTGGAGATCCCCCCGCGGTGGGGCCACGGCTACGCCTGCCGGGTGGAGCACAGCAGCCTGCGGGAGCCGGCGCTCACCGCGGGTAAGGGGGGGCAAATGGCGGAACTCGGGGGGGGGGGGGATGTCCCCTGTGGGGCAGCCCCCCCCAGGAGTGGGCTCTCCACAGCGGTGTCTGCGTGGCCTGATTTGCACCAGACAGTGCCTTGCACCGGTGTGAGTAATGCCCTTCGAAAAGCATCTCCGGGAGCCCTAGCGTGGATGTCCTGAGACGGGGCTCCCCACCGCCGCCCCCCTTTGGGGCTGTAGCCGAGGGCTAAGCTGGCCGGGAAGCCCCTCGCTCCTGCGTGGGGTGTCTCTGAGCCATGCCAGGCCGAAGGTGCCTCTCCTCCTCGGCGGGTCAGTCCCCCGGGGGCAGTAACGCGGTGAAGACAAACGTCCGAGGCGTGGACGGAGTCGCTAATTGTGCCACGTGTAACTAGCAGGAACGCTCCTGTCCGGGCAGCCCCCCCCTTCCGCCGCGCCCGGAACGCTCCTGTCCGGGCAGCCCCCCCCTTCCGCCGCGCCCGGAACGCTCCTGTCCGGGCAGCCCCCCCCTTCCGCCGCGCCCGGGGTGGTGTTTGTAGCTGTGATGTTCCCTTTCGCTGCTTCCGCTCCGCGGGGCTGACAGGGCACCCCATGGTGCTAAAACCGTGGGGCAGCCACGGCCCGAGCGCCGGTTCTGGGGGCAGCGGGGCTGCGAGGGGAGCGGGGCAGCCCGGGGCTGCAGGGCTGAACCTCCCTCAGGGTCTGGGAGCGGAGCTACATCCGTTCCCCCCTTTGCCGGCCGTTCGGCTCGGTATAAGGCCGCCGGGACGTGTCGCTCTCTAAGCCTTGGGTGTAAACACGTCCGTGTCCTGTAACCACTGAAATGGGGGGGTTGGAGGCGGCGCGTCCCCCTCGGTCCAGGCACCAAGGACTTAACAGTCAGAGCAGAACAAATTTACTGTGTGGCCTTTTCTCTCCCCCACGCCCGCCCCGCCCCGCAGGTCTCCCCGAGGTCTCGGTTTCCCGCAGAGACGCCCCTGACGGCTCCGCCACCCTCTCCTGCCGCGCCAGGGGCTTCGACCCACATCCCATCCGCGTCTCCTGGGTGCGGGACGGGAAGGAGACCCCAGCGCCCCCCACCAGCGACCCGTCCCAGCTCCAGAGGTCCGTGGGGATCCCGCAGCAGGGCGGGGACGGGCACAGCTACTCCTGCCGAGTGCAGCACCGCGGCCTGCAGGAGGCGCTAGCGACCACGGGTAATGGGCTCTCTCGGGGCAGGGGTGGGACCCCCGCTAACACCACCCCCGAGCGGGTCTCCAGCGTGAGCCATTGCTGAGCACGTCCGGCTGCATCTCCTGCCCGGGGCAGGTACCGGAGTGAAGCCCACGGACCTGGCAGCCGGAGCCAGGTGCCCCCACCGCCCATGGCCCCCACGCTGTTCCCACCCACCTACCCGCATTGGAGGTTCCCGACAGCCAGGCCTCTCAAGGACTTGGACGCCGGCCGGGTTTGCTCCCCAGCTGGGGGAATGAGACGTCTCTCCCCCTTGCCCCCCCGAAAGGGGCCTGCCCCAAACCGCACTGGTCTGTGCCCCCACGAGCAGCCTGCAGCAAGCTGGGTCCAGCATCCCACGGGTCAGTGCCTCGGGCTGCAGGGGGGCTGGGACGGCTCCTTCCCAATGAACAGGAGACTTTCACCCTGAGAACTCCAAGCTCAGCCCCCACTGGGCAGGGCTTGGCCGTTACCCTGTCTCACATTACCCCCGGGGGGGGAAGGCTTTTGCCTCCAGCCTGGTCGAAACTGGAGCTCGGTGTTACATGGTTAGCCAGGAAGGAGGGAAGCTGCAGGAGTCTCTGTCAGGCACTGGCTGGGGTTCCCTCTCCCCATGGCCGGCACAGCTGGGGCTCCAGGGCTGGGTGCTATAGTATTTAGGGGCCCAACTTCCATTGACTTCAATACCGTTACCAATCTGGGCTCAGCCCCTTCACCCCAAGGACACTTTATTGGCTGGACCCACCGGCTGGGAGCTGCCAGGTGTGAGGAAAAGCCGGAGGCCCTGTCACGGAGTTCCTGGGCGATGCTCTGGAACTGCTCCCCATGAAGCCAGTCAGGACTCTGGGGCAGTCGCCTTTCTGGGAGCAGCCTGTCTGCAGGACACACAGCTCACACAGCTTCCACCTTCCTGGGTCTGACCTCGGAGCATTCAGCCTCCTCTGCCCCTCTGTGCGCTTCCCCCCAGCAAGTCCGCTCAGGCAGGGCTCCTGGGGAAGCCAGAGGGTCCTGCCCCCCAACTCCGCAGTCAGACGTGACTCTCAGCCAGCCAGTAACACAGAAGGTTTATTAGACGACAGGAACATGGTCTAACACAGAGCTTGCAGGTGCAGAGAACGGGACCCCTCAGCTGGGTCCATTTTGGGGGGCAGTGAGCCAGACAACCACGTCTGCACTTCACTCCATGTCCCAGCCAGCCCCAAAACTGAAAACCCCCTCCAGCCCCTCCTCCTCTGGGCTTTGTTCCTTTCCCAGACCAGGTGGTCACCTGATTCCTTTATTCTCCAACCCTTCAGCTCTCACCTTGCAGGGGGGAAGGGCCCAGGCCATCAGTGGCCAGGAAACAGGGTGTCGGCCATTCTCTGTGTCCAGACCCCTGCCCACACCTGCCCTCTAGGGCTCTGCAATGATCATACACCCTTACTCCACCCCCTAGATACTTAAGAACTGCCTAGGGGAAACTGAGGCACCCCCACACTATTCAGAGGAAACATTAAGAACAGTCCCACTTCGTCACAGGCCCGCAGTGTCTGTCAGGGACATGTACGATCCCCCTTCTCCACCCAGGATGGGGTCACATGCTTTGTTTGGGGCTCGATCCCCGTGTCCGTTCCTGAGCTGGGGCAGGTCTCTGCAGCGCGGGGCCAGCCCTGTCCATCTCCACCGATCAGGTGCTGATTTTCTACGTCGCTTTTTGATGAGACATGTTTAAGATTCCTGGTGGTTTGAGGGAATCTCTCTCGTATTCCACGCGTGGCATGGAAAGTGTCTTGTCTCCCTCTCCTCTGTCCCCATGGCTGCGCGTTTGCTCCTCTCTGGGGTCGGACGAGAGCCGAGCAGGGAACCGTTCTCCCAGCCTGGGAAAAACATTGAGATTTCCACACGCTCCAGCTTTTCATCCTGCTGCAGGATGGGAGAATCTTAGACTTTCACAAACTGAAAATCCAAAGGATCTTTCTCTTCAGGTCAATGGAAACACTTTGATTTGAGAAATTTGAAATGTTTGGTTTCAGTTTTGACCTTCGATTTTTTAAAAAAAAACATTTATTTACTGTAAATTCACTTACTTGTCTCGCTGAAAAGTTGTTTTGAGCTGAGAAAGGGGATTTCACAAGAAAACGCTGAAACAGGACGTCTGACAATTTCAAAACTTTTCCAAAAGGGGAAATTGGTTAAAACCGACCCTTTGCCCGGAACCATTTCTGTTTCGCAGAAGTGACGCTTTAGGATGGAAACCGTTCCAAGCAGTTCCCATCTGTGCCTTTCAGTAGAGGGAGAAGGAAACATCACATGGATGAGGGACTCTCCCGGTGTCCCTGCAACACACATGATAGGAGCAGCCAGGAGTGGGTCGTATCCAGCCCTCAGGAACTGTCCCAGGTTCCCAGCTGGGCCCTGCCCCGGCCTGTCCGCAGTGACCCCGTTGCTGTGCAGGCCCCCGAGCACCCTTGGGGCAGCCCCGCAGCCCAGCTACCCCCCGACCAGGGCCTGTGACTTCAGCCCCCACCTTTCGCGGCCGCTGTGTGTGGCGGGGCCGGCTGAAGTTGGACTTTGCGGGGATGTTGCCTGCTTTAGGGACACAGCCAGGGCTGCCCGGGGCTAACGGCCCATCCTGGCTCTCCCCATGCCAGCTCAGGGCCCTGCCAGCCACAGGTGGAGATCCCAGGCCAAGCCGTCTGGTTCCAGCATGACCCGGACCCTGGCCCTTGTCCCCCTGCCCGGGGCGGGGGGTCACTCGGCCCCCCATGGGCAGCGACACAGAGCGGGGAGGGCCCTGAGTCAGACGCCCGGTAAATCCCCCATTCGCCCCAGTGACCATCTCTCCTTCCGGTAAATCCCCCATTCGCCCCAGTGACCATCTCTCCTTGTCCCTGCAGCGCCTGGGGAGCTGGGGGGCCTGGCCCCCGGGATCCTGGCCACCCTCGGCCTTGCTGCGCTGACTGGGGCCAGTGCCGCGGTGGCTGGTTTCGTGGTGTGGAGGAGAAAGCGCTCGGGTAAGGGAGCGACGGGGGGCGGGGGAGGAGGTTCCCATCAGGCAGAACCTGGGCAGGGGCACGGAGAGGGTGCCAATCTCCTCTGGGAGGGCGGGGCGGGGCCAGGTCACGGGGCCGTGGGGTGGAGTGGGTAGCCCCATGGCAAGGGGCTGTGGTGTGGGGTGGGGCGGGTTCCTGCCTCGGCAGAGACGGGTGATGAGCTGGGCTGGGGTAGGTGGGGTCAGGATCACTGTGGGGCGGGTGTCCTTGGCTGGCCGGGGGTAGAGTTGGGGGTCACTAGGAAGGGGGAGTTCAGGTGGGGCAGGGATTGCTGGAGGGGGGGTCCTTGGCTGGCCGGGGGCATGGAGATGGGGGTCACTGTGACAGGGGGGTTCAGGTGGGGCCAGGATTGCTGGAGGGATGGGGGGCCCCCCAACCATTTCAGCCCTCCCCCCCCGTGCCCGGTCGTGATGCGCTCGGGCTCTCTGCTTCCATTTCAGACTCCAGCAGAAGCGGCTTCACCCCGACTCCCAGTGAGTGACCCCAGGGACACAGGGACCGATTCCTTCCCCCCACCCCCGGGGACTGCCCTGCCCCAGTGCATTGTGGGTTCACTGGGGGGTGGCGGGGGTCCCTCGCTGGCTGGGCCCTGCCCCTGGTCTACTGGTCCCGGTCACCCGCCCCACGCAGCCGCCTCCCTAGAACCCAGCAAGGGCGGCCAGTCCCTCTGTGCCCACCCGACGCCAGGCCGGCTGGGGCTGGGCTCGGGGTTAGCAGTCGCCGGAGCCGTCGTCCATTGGGCAGGGCCCCCAGAGACTCGGTCTGGGGCTCCGGGAGCTGGGAAACCCCACGGGGTGGTGGTGAAGGGGGGTGTCACACCGTGAAATCGGGAACACGGAATAAACCTTCCTCTGTCTCCCCAGGAGAAGACCCTGCGCCCGGCCCGGACCCTGCTTGCCAACGTGACACCACGCCTGTGTGACGGGCCGGGCGCCCGGTCACCCCACCACCCCTGCTGGCCCGGACCCCGCCGACCAGTGTCGGACCCTGCCGGTGTGAGAGGCCGGGTGCTGCTCAGCCGGACTGGAGATAAGGCGCCAAGTTTTGCCAGTGAGGGGGATAACAGAAGCGTGGTGGAATCGTAGTCATGACCGGAGTGCGGGTATGGAAGGGTAGGTGCTGTTTAGGAAAGACCGAAACGAAGGTAAAGGTGGTGGAGCAGCATTGTACATCAATGAGGAGGTCGAATGTAAAGCAGTACGAAGCGATGGAATGGATAAGACAGAGTCCGTCTGGGCAAAAATCACATGGGGGAAGAAAACTACTCGAGCCTCCCCTGGGATAGTGCTTGGGGTGTGCTAGAGACCGCCGGGATCCGACGTGGATATGGACAGAGCCCTCTTTAATGTTTTTAATGAAGTAAATACTAATGGAAACTGCGTGATCATGGGAGACTTTACCTTCCCAGATACAGACTGGAGGGCGAGTGCTAGGAATAATAATCGGGCTCAGATGTTCCTAGATGCGATAGCTGATGGATTCCTTCATCAAGTAGTTGCTGAACCAACTAGAGGGGATGCCATTTTAGATTTGGTTTTGGTGAGTAGTGAGAACCTCGTAGAAGAAATGGTTGTAGGGGATAATCTTGGTTCGAGCGATCGTGAGCTAATTCAGTTCAAACTGAACGGAAGGATAAACAAAAATAAATCTGTGACTAGGGTTTTTGATTTCAAAAGGGCTGACTTTCAAAAATTAAGGATATTAGTTAGGGAAGTAGATTGGACTGAAGAATTTATGGATCTGATGGTAGAGGAGGCCTGGGATTACTTTAAGTTAGAGCTGCAGAAGCTATCAGAAGCCTGCATCCTAAGAAAGGGGAAAAAATTCATAGGCTGGAGTTGTAGACCAAGCTGGATGAGCAAGCATCTCAGAGAGGTGATTAAGAAAAAGCAGAAAGCATACAGGGAGTGGAAGACGGGAGGGATCAGCAAGGAAAGCTACCTTACTGAGGTCAGAACACGTAGGGATAAAGTGAGACAGGCTAAAAGTCAAGTAGAGTTGGACCTTGCAAAGGGAATTAAAACCAATAGTACAAGGTTCTATAGCCATGTCAATAAGAAGAAAACCAAGAAAGAAGAAGTGGGACCGCTGAACACCGAGGATGGAGTGGAGGTTAAGGATAATCTAGGCATGGCCCAATATCTAAACAAATACTTTGCCTCAGTCTTTAATAAGGCTAAAGAGGATCTTAGGGATAATGGTAGCATGACAAATGGGAATGAGGATATGGAGGTAGGCATTACCATATCTGAGGTAGAAGCGAAACTCAAACAGTTTAATGGGACTAAATCGGGGGGCCCAGATAATCTATAAGTTTATGGAGGAGATGGTATGATGGGATAACATGATTTTGGTAATTACTTGATGTCACGGAGTCCCTGGGCGATGCTCTGGAACTGCTCCCCATGAAGCCAGTCAGGACTCTGGGGCAGTCGCCTTTCTGTGAGCAGCCTATCTTCAGGACACACAGCTCACCCGGCTTCCACCTTCCTGGGTCTGACCTCGGAGCATTCAGCATCCTCTGCCCCTCCATGCGCTTCCCCCCAGCGAGTCCGCTCAGGCGGGGCTCCTGGGGAAGCCAGAGGGTCCTGCACCCCAACTTCGCAGTCAGACGTGACTCTCAGCCAGCCATTAAAACAGAAGGTTTATTAGACGACAGGAACATGGTCTAAAACAGAGCTTGCAGGTGCAGAGAATGGGACCCCTCAGCTGGGTCCATTTTGGGGGGCAGTGAGCCAGACAACCACGTCTGCACTTCACTCCATGTCCCAGCCAGCCCCAAACTGAAACTCCCTCCAGCCCCTCCTCCTCTGGGCTTTGTTCCTTTCCCGGGCCAGGAGGTCACCTGATTCCTTTGTTCTCCAACCCTTTAGCTCTCACCTTGCAAGGGGGGGAAGGGCCCAGGCCATCAGTTGCCAGGAAATAGGGTGTCGGCCATTCTCTGTGTCCAGACCCCTGCACACACCTGCCCTCTAGGGCTCTGCAATGATCATACACCCTTACCCCACCACCTAGATACTTAAGAACTGCATAGGGGAAACTGAGGCACCCCCACAATATTCGGAGGAAACATTAAGAACAGGCCCACTTCGTCACATCTCTCCCCCCTTCGAGATCGAACTGAGCGGGGTCACTTTACCCGGTGACCTGGGGAAGTTCGAAGCCACCAATGTTCCCATGGATGCCCCAGCATCTCTCCCATTCCTTGGTAGGAGTTACACCAGGCCCTTCCAGTTTCACGCCCTCCCTTAGGTCGGGGGTGGTCGATAGCACTAGCAGGCTGCATGTGGGAAGGTTTCTGCAGCCCATGCCCTTTGGCCACCCCAAAACCCCAGGGGGTCAAACTGGGATTGGGTTTTCTCCCAGAGCTCCAGTCTGGAGGGCTGCAATTCGGGCTCTCTTGGTTAAGGGCCCCCATCTTGACCTGGGCCACATACTGTTCACTTACAGAACTAGCATGGAGACATCCCTTTCTCCACAACCTTGTCTCCCCAACAAGCTGGCCAAACACAGCCACTTGGTTAGAGGACGGTGTACCTTTCTTAACAGCTTTCACTCTATCTGAGACCTTCTCAAAGCTATCCACACTGGATCTTTCAACAGGAAAGTCAGTGGATCCATTCACAACAGAAAATTTCTGGCTGTTAGGAACTGAAACTTTCTTGATTAAATCAGTTTCACACCCTTCAGTTGCAGTAAACTGCTTGCAAAGACTCCATGAGGATTCCTTTCCCTAGGGCTTTTCTATGCAACAATTCACCCCTCACAGAAATTCTGCTCTTACCCTCTTTACCTAGGGCTTGCTCTAGGGGAACACTTTCCTGAGCAACAACAGACTCTTTCTGGGTCTCCCTTACATCCAGAATCACCTCTGGCCCATCAGGCGGATTCCTACACAATCCCCTTTCAGGCAAACTTACAGACTTCCTAGATAAAAGGTCAGAAGCATTCTCCTTCCCTTTGCCACACACAAGTTCAGGAATCTTTTCCTCCTTGCTACAGGTTTCCACACCCTCAGTAGGTAACACAATCACACACCTTCATGCTCTCCTTGTGCCCTGGCTAGGATCTCACCCTGATTAGACAGAGTTGCTCCACCCTTTCCAACAACACACTAGCAACAGGCAAAATACAAGCACCAGAATTGTCTGGTCTCGGGGATTTTACATAGACACTAACTGGATGCGACCTAGTTACAGGGCCATTCTCCTGAGCAGACACAAACTTAGGACCCTTCCCTTCCTGGGCTTTAGCTGAATCCAGAACCAGCTCTGAGACAACTGCACGACCCTCAACCATCACAGGCTGAAAGGTCCCTTCTGTCTGCTCCCCAGACCAAGAAGAGCCGGACACACTTTCTCCTTTCCCAGACACACAGCTTGGGATCTCATTCCCTTTGTCCCAGCACACAAGGCTGGTCACAGACAACTGCTTGGAGATCAGGGTAGCTCCCTCCATAGGCAAGTCAATACCCCTGACAGACAGAGACCCATTTCCTTCACTGTCCCAATTCTCCACCCAGCTAACAGGTAAGGTCCAGGGACTCTCATCTTCCACTCTCCTCGCCTTCCCACCCTGCTGACTGGACACATCCATCAGATCACAAGGCTGCCTAGGCTCATCCAAACTTTCCTTACCAAGCACCTTGCCACTCCCCACAGATCCCGTGCCCTGCCTGTGTCTCCCCCCACTCAGCTGGGGTCTCAGCTCCCACTGTGCTCAGCGCTGCCCTTGCTGTCCCAGTGGGGGTAGGCAGCGAGCTCGCTGCTTTCCTCACAGCATCAGAGCCAGCCTGAGCCCCTTCTCCAGTGTGCAAGGGGGCAGGGAGCATCTCTCTGTCCCACCCAGCCCCAGGGGTCTGGTTACAGGCAGGCAGGTAGCCTGAGCCTAGCGGCTCCTCCCTGCTGCCAGCCAGGTCATCTGCATTTTCACTGACCATTTCCCTCTCCGCCGATTGGTTCCCTAGATTCAAATTCAAACCCTTGGCCATTACAGGAACAGGGCCTGGATCCTGTCCCAAAGAGACACAGTCACCCCACAACAGGGTCTCGCAGCTGGTGTCCTGGGGCACCCCAACGACCAGCCAGCCCCACCCCTCCTGGGTCTGCACAGGGATCTGGGCCATAGGCAGGGCGAGGGGCTTCGTCCCTGGGACCCTCACCCAGCTCACACAGACCCTCAGCATCTGAGGCTGCACCACCCAGGGCCTGACACCAGTTCTCTCTGTGCCAGGATCTTGCCACCCCAGGAATGTCTCCCCATTGACCATCACCTTCCGCTCCCACTGGGGGTCCGAGGGGCCTGGCCCCAGGAAACTCCACACAGACATATAGGTTGGGGTCAGGAGTGGGAGCCTGTCCACATCCCCAACCATCTGGCTGACGGAGTCTATGGCCTTGGGACCCAGCAAGGGAGCTAGACACCGGGGCTTTTCCGCAGGGTCCCCTTGGTTCAAATCGCCAGCCTGCTCAAAGGCAGTGAGGTGGGCATCCACCCCCCCTCCTTAACTCGGGGCAGCAATTTAGTCTCGAGGTTCCCTGCGGAACTGGCCCCCCAGGGTCTATCCCCACTCACCCCGGGGAGGTCCCCTAGGCCTCTCCGCTCCCCCACCGCCAGTTCATGCTGCTGCTGCTTCTGCAGCTCTTTCTCGGGCTCTCGCTGTCTCCCACGGTCCTTTTGCTCTCTCGGACTCAGCTCCAATCCCGTCCGTCTCGATCCCCCGATGGGGAACGTCTGCTCGGGGACAGGAGTCTTGGGGATGCCTGGCTCCCACTCCAGCTGCTCCCAGATCCTGCTATAGCCCCACTGGGGGTCAGGAATCTGTTCCTTAGAGCGGTCATCCTCCTCCAGCTGCACGGTTAACTCTGCTTTGGTGAACTTTCCAACGCTCAACCCTCTCTTTTTGCACAGGGTTACAATGTCCTTCTTAAGGAGACGGTGACAGACCATCACTCCGCTCCTCCCAAGTTGTTGCGGACTCACAGGCCCGTGTGTTCTCAGCTCCCCACGGTTTCCAGGGAGAACCCCTAGTGTGCCAGCCCTTCTCGAGGTCACCACCTCTTTGCCAGGGTCGAGCTGCAGACTCCTCCGCCCCTGGGACTGCTCGCTGCAATCCCCAGGGGAACCCTGTTACTGCAAAAGTCCTTCTCTCTCCCCACGCCAAGCTGCAGGCTCCTCCGCCCCTGAAACTGCTCCCCGCAGTCCCCAGGGGGACCCCATTACTGCACAGTCCTTCTCGCTGGTCACACACTCCCAGGGGTTAACCGCCCCCCGAAACCGCTCCTCTCTGAGCCTTCAGCAGGCCTGGTCCTTGGCGATCCCCCTTCGTGTTACTGCTCCCCAGTCACTTACTGCAGGAAGTGCCATCCACGGGGTGCAGTACATCCCACCGCTGCCACCAGTTGTCACGGAGTCCCTGGGCGATGCTCTGGAACTGCTCCCCATGAAGCCAGTCAGGACTCTGGGGTAGTCGCCTTTCTGTGAGCAGCCTGTCTTCAGGACACACAGCTCACCCGGCTTCCACCTTCCTGGGTCTGACCTCGGAGCATTCAGCATCCTCTGCCCCTCCGTGCGCTTCCCCCCAGTGAGTCCACTCAGGTGGGGCTCCTGGGGAAGCCAGAGGGTCCTGCACCCCAACTCTGCAGTCAGACGTGACTCTCAGCCAGCCAGTAAAACAGAAGGTTTATTAGACGACAGGAACATGGTCTAACACAGAGCTTGCAGGTGCAGAGAACGGGACCCCTCAGCTGGGTCCATTTTGGGGGGCAGTGAGCCAGACAACCACGTCTGCACTTCACTTCATGTCCCAGCCAGCCCCAAACTGAAACTCCCTCCAGCCCCTCCTCCTCTGGGCTTTGTTCCTTTCCCGGGCCAGGAGGTCACCTGATTCCTTTGTTCTCCAACCCTTTAGCTCTCACCTTGCAAGGGGGGGAAGGGCCCAGGCCATCAGTTGCCAGGAAATAGGGTGTCGGCCATTCTCTGTGTCCAGACCCCTGCACACACCTGCCCTCTAGGGCTCTGCAATGATCATACACCCTTACCCCACCACCTAGATACTTAAGAACTGCATAGGGGAAACTGAGGCACCCCCACAATATTCGGAGGAAACATTAAGAACAGGCCCACTTCGTCACACTTGATCTTTAAATATTCATGGTAAATAGGCCCAATGGCCTGTGATGGGATGTTAGATGGGGTGGGATCTAAGTTACTACAGAAAATTCTTTCCTGGGTACTGGCTGGTGAATCTTGCCCATACGCTCAGGATTTAGCTGATCGCCATATTTGGGGTCGGGAAGGAATTTTCCTCCAGGGCAGACTGGAAGAGGCCCTGGAGGTTTTTCGCCTTCCTCTGTAGCATGGGGCACGGGTCACTTGCTGGAGGATTCTCTGCTCCTTGAAGTCTTTAAACCACAATTTGAGGACTTCAATAGCTCAGACGTAGGTGAGGTTTTTCGCAGGAGTGGGTGGGTGAGGGTCTGTGGCCTGCGTTGTGCAGGAGGTCGGACTGGATGATCATAATGGTTCCTTCTGACCTTAGTATCTATGAATCTATAAACCCCTGGAGCTATTTCCCAAGGGTCCTGGTGGACTCTACACCACTGGCCTTGTTTAACTCACAGTTGGCTGGTTTTCTCCAGGATCTGCTCTGGGGATTATTGGAGCAGGTCTCTGGCCCCTGCTGTACAGGGGATCAGACCCGATGATTACAGTGAACCCCTTTGGCTTTGGGAGCTGTGTCTCTATGAACCCACCACCCATAGCCCTGCCTGCTGACCCGGACCCGCTGTCCAGCGTCGGACCACGCCTGTGTGACGGGCCGGGCGCCCGGTCACCCCACCACCCACAGCCCCTGACTGCCAGGAGTCTCCCACAGCACGGCTCCTCCCCGGCCGCCAGAGCCTCCGGCTACCCAGGCCCTGCGGCTCTCGCACCGGCTCGGGACACAAACTCCCCATGCAGCTCGCTGGGCCCGTGCGGGTCCCGGAGAGCTCAGCGGGGCTGGATCGTCCTGCGAGCTGTGGGGTTCTGGCTCCCAGCTGGGTGGGCGGATCCCTGGGGAATCGGACATGGTGGGTCTGCCAAGCAGCCCCCTCCCCACAGCCTGTCTCCTTCCTGCTGGTGGCCGCGGGGGAAGGGGCTGAGCCGGGAGGGGGCTGGGCTCTGGTTGGGGGCCAGGAGCAACTTGGCAGCTGGAGAGAAGCCCAGGAATGGTGCCAGAGCCGCACGTGGAATAGGTTGCGAGTGCCGGACGTCCCAGCTGGGGCAGGTCTGCCTGGGACTTGGGGAGCAGCAGAGACCCAGAGCCGGGAGCCCAAGGAGAGGCACTCCCTGAGCCTGGCCTGGAAACCCACAGACACCGAGTGGCTGGGCTGGAGTCCGGGCTGGAGCGGGGGCATGCGGCTGCTGGGTCCGGACTCTCCGCTGGGCCGCCCTGGGGGCCCGAACGGGAGCAGCTATCGCTTCCCTGGAACTGCAGCTGCCTCTGGGCTGGGGGATCTGCCCTCGCCCCCTTTGCTGCCGGCCCTAGTAAATACCCCTTCCCTGAGCCCTGTGTCTGAGTGTTACTGGGATACAGTGGGTGTGGGGTACAGTGGGTGCGGCTGGCACCCCAGGGCTCGGGTTCTCCGGCACTGAGCAGCCTCAGTCGTTACACGTGTGAGGAGGGGGATGTCCCCCCCTGCTCTGTCCCAGCCTGGGGGGTTCTGGGATTCATGGTAAAGCTGCATTTCATGCCCAGGAAGCAGTGGGGGAAGTACATAATTATTCCTGCCCCCGCCTGTGGGGAAGGAGGATGCTGCATGAGTTCCACCCAAGGGGCTTAGCTGGCCCCCAGGGCCCCATGGCCCCCATCCGTGCTGCCCCAGAGCAAACCAATGGATACAGCTAACCCCCTGCACCCCACTCCCTGTCTGAGGGGAGAGAACCCAGGAGTCCTGGCTCCCAGCCCCCTCTGCTCTAACCCACTAGACCCCACTCCCCTCCCAGAGCCGGGGATAGAACCCAGGAGTCCTGGCTCCCGCCTCCTCCTTCTCTAACTCACCAGATCCCACTCCCATCCCAGGGCTGGGGGCAGGGGTGTCTGCTGGTCTGGATGGCTCTGATCCAGGCAGGCTGGACCTATGGGGGAGGGGGAATACCGGCCCGCCTGGACCCGTGGGGCTCTGCCTGCGATGGCCCCCTGGCCCTGGCGGAGCTGGCTGCCTCGCAGGCGCAGGGGCCCCATCCTGACCCCTCTCTCCCCGGTTATAAATTGCTCTCAGGCCTCCAGCCCAGCAGCGATCCCCCCTCCCATGGTGCCCTGTCGTGGGAGTTGGGCGGGCAAGGGCGCCAGTCTGCTGGGTGTTTAACCCTGCACCTGCCATGGGCAAGTCTGGCGGTGGGGGGTGTCTATGGCCTGGTTCAAAGCCCTGGGTACATGCTGGGTCCTGGTGGCCCTGGGGTGGTCGATGGGAGGGAAGGACCCTGGTTGTGGCTGGCTGGACCCCACGTGCAGCCCATAGCCCCTTCCCTGTGATGCAGCTGGCCCCTGCCCTGAGCCCCACAGCCGCCCCCTGTCCCCTGCTGGCAGGTAGTGGGTGAGGTCGGCAGATTCTCTGCTCTGCTGTTCTCCGATCCCACTCCCAGGCTCAGCCGCAACGCAGGGGGCAGGGGGCTGGCTCAGCTGCTGGGGGCAGGAGGCGGCCAGGGTGAGTGCTAGGGTGTGGGGGAGATGCAAGGGGTAGCCTGGGGGGTGGGCCATGAGCCTGAATGACCCTTCCTCCGCCCCAGCCCCCTGTGAGCCCCCATCCTTCCCTGGAATCTGAGGGACCCCCCCATGCTGAGCCCCCAGGGAGACAGGGCCCGGGTCCTGTGTGCTGTGCGGGGGTGTTGGGGTTCCCCTGAGCAGAGCAGTGTGGGGGTGGGGTAGTGCACAGGGGGAGTCGCGTGGGGGGAGCCCAGCCCTGAATTTCCCCCATCCCTCCTCTCCCTGAGCTGGTCCCTTCTGCCTCCCTGACTCCAGCCACTCTGGTTCCAGCCAGGTGCACCAGCCTGGGTGCAATTTTAATAGTGGCGTGTTGTGATTTTTTGGCCCCCTTGCGTTTGTTTTTATGGGTTTTTTAGAACATTTGGTTTGGTGATGGTTCTTGCACTTATTTTTTTAATACACATATTTTATTCACACACAAAACAGGATTGATTTACACGGAGCATTTGAACAGGGCATCAAGTTGCAATGCAGGAGAAAACAATCATTCCATTCTGTTACTTCTTTCAAAATGCTAAACCTACAATGAAGTGGTGACCCGAAAGGTCTGTCACTGCCTTGAAATCAGCCCAGACCCAGATTCTGGCTGATGCATCTTTACCAGTGGCTCATTGGGCCATTCCTTCCTGCTGCTTATAAAGGGTGGCTGGCAGGCTATGGTGAAATCCTACATCGATACGTTTAATACATGCTACATTGTTATTGTTTATTTTAAATTCTGCAGAATTCAAACATAACATTTTACTACTCCATGTCCCCCTTTTGACCCCCAGGAACAATTCTTGAGTGGGTGATATTTTATACAACTGCTTCATCGCAATATACGGAGAGGCCATTGGAGCTGGGGTGGTAATTTAATAAACATTTCTTTTGTTTAACAGCCCGTACACCCCATTCCTGGCAAGCAGACACAGGACACTATTAACACAACCAGCAATGGGTGAGACATAATAGACAATGTGCCCTTAGAGGTCGGGGACCAGCCCGTAAAAACGTGGGACCAGGGAGAGGCTGGCAGTTTTTAGCACGTCTCCATTTGCACGTGGAATGACACGCTTTCTTGGGTTTGTTGTAAAAACGGAGTCGCTTTGGTTTTTGACAATAAGTGATCAGTTAGATCGTGCCAATCCAGGCCGAGAGTAATGGAGAAATTCACCAGGGTAGCAGTTATAATGCTCTGTGCTTTTTTAATTTTGGGCACATAGTACGTGTGATTGCTGGTCTATGGTACGTTGGCATTACATTCACATTCACGGTTACTTCCTGGGGGTTGGCTGATACTTGCATTTTCCCAAAACACTGGTTCCCAGGATGTAACACACACACACACTGTCCGTTGTACAAAACACGTGGTACATTTTCCAATTTGTCCCACACACGTTCCCAATGAGGTATTTTTGCCACATGGTTTTGGGTAGGGACGAGCACACCCATTTCGAGGGCTCCACTCCGTACACCCTCAGGGCTCCGATAATTTCTCCTCTTTCCCAGCCCTGACCCATAACCCGGGGTAGCCAAAGGGACCCATGGTCAATTGGGGGAGCAGGCTCGCCTGGTATGTTTTTGCTTTATAGGCTGTTGGTGAGCAAATTGAACAATAATTTTACCTAATAACAAATCAGGCCTGGCCATGCTGGAAAGGCCTTGCATCCATTGAGGTTTGTAGGTATTGAACAAGGACCGGTTTTGTTGTTTTAAAAGCTGCCTTGATACCCGAGCGTTCCCCGGCATTACCCAACCCACTCCGTGTTGCAGTGATGCTCAGCTACGAGTGCGCGTTCAGTGCATCCGCTGGCTGAGGCAGTTTTACTTTTGGCCGTTACTCGTCGTTTACACAGCAGCCAGGAGGTGGAGTTTAGCTACCGCCCCGTGTTCCATGTTGCTTTCAGGTTCTTTCGACTTATTTGTGCCAAGTTTGTAGGAGTATTTGCCTGCTTGTGAATGAGACTATTCTGCAGTTGTGACAAGGAACTTAACTTATTGTTAATTACCTTTAGGGTGATAGGGTTTATCATTTTGGTTTTAAAACCAATATTGTTTAATATGGTGTTTACTACGTTTTGTTTTGCCGAGCGTGGATGTGGTTTTATTCAGGCCGTTACAATAGGAAGGGAGTAGGGTGAACATTCAGGTTCCAATTTAGACACATTTAGCTGAGTTTAATTTATACCAATTTTTATTTTTACTAATAGGGGATTGAACAAAACTTTTACTGGATCTCTTTGGGTTACAAACAATTTGTTTGGTTTTTTATTTTAATTGGGGCACCTTTTTCGAATGCCTAGTTCCTGGTCCAGGTTCTGGAACATGTGTCCGGGAACCATAGGTTCCATTCACTACGGGGTATGGGACAGTACCCCCCAATAACTGGTCATATTGGTTTTGTTTTAATCGGCTTATTTTATTGATATGGTAATTGTGGGAAGCTGGATCGTCAGGTGCTATTCCCATCGGACTCTTCTATTTTAACCCTTATTTGTTAGTGGTTTGGTGTTTTTGTGGTGTTTATAAGGTGAACTTTAAGGTCCACTTCCCCTTCCCAGGCATATACCTTGGTATTTCCTCAGGGTTTTAAGAGTTGGCTGGTGTTTTTATTAGCCCATTTCATGAGGATCCCTGGATTACAGGCAGGAATCCATGACTGGCTGGCAGGAAGTGAATTATTCCTTAAAGATTGGCTTATGAGGAAGGCTGCATTTTTTCCCATGATCACGCTAATTATCTGGGCACTGAACGTTCCCAGAAGCAGGTGACGCCAGACCTGACCCTGGAGTCTCATTTCCTGGGGGTTAAGGTGGTGATGGTTAAGCAGCGCCTCGTGCTCAGGTTCCAGGAAGTTCTTTTTTTGCAAAGAATTTAAACATTATTATTTCTGTAAACAGTTGAATTGGTGAAACATGGACCCCTTTCAGTTTTCCATCATTTCCACTGCAGTATACCAACGGGCTAAGGCAGTCCACTGTGGAGTAAGGGCCTATCCATTTTGATTTTAGTGAGTGGTTTCTTTAGTTTTTTTATTTTAAGGTACATGACTTGGTCCCCTGTTTCCCATAAGGCTGCCCCTCACCGCGGTGGTGTTATCCACCCAGAGCATTATGGGTACACGAGAGAGGGGAAGGATGCTGGGCCGCGGCTCCCCCTCCCACCCGGCTGGGGCGGGGTTACAGCACGGCTGGTACATGGACACTGTGCGTGCACTCAGCCCACGAGCACACGTGCACTCACCCACACACTCACACGCAGCTCGCACGATGGCTGTACGCGCTCCGCAGCACGACACCTGCCCCAGCCAAGCTCACTGGGCCTTTGTCCCTTCCTCTCCATCATCAGCCGGGCAGGCTGCAGGGGACAAAGGGCAGGAAAGCCCCACCCCACAGGGAGATCTCGGCCGCGCCCGGCCCGCCGGGAGCCTGGGCCGGGACCCGGCCAGCGAGGGGGAGAGACGAGGTGTTGAACTAGAGGGACTGGAACGACGGCTCAGCACGCGGCTGGCTCCACGCAGCTCGTTGACACTGGGCGAAGGTGAAATGGGACAAGGCCGAGCTCCCAGGGTCTCCAGCAGCAATGTCCCCTACCATGCGGGCCCGAGACCCCGGGTTCGATTCCCGGCTCTGCCACAGACTCTGTGTGACCCTGGCCCCGTCACGTAACCTCTCTGCGCCTCTGTCCCCAGCTGTGCCACGGAGACATGGCCCTGCCCTGCCCCACGGCAGGTGGGGGGTGAATGAGACAGAGGCGGGGCAGGTGCAGAGACTGGTGCGGGGCCGGTAAGCACCTGAGCAATGTGAAATGTCGCCCAACGGCCAGCCGGCAGAGCAGAGCCGGCCAGGGTTCCCAGTATGCACTAAGGGTGTGACTCTGACTCTGGTCTGGTTGCAGGAGCGTCCCCTGGCCAGCATGGGTCTGTTGGGCAAGGTCAGGGATGAATTCTCCTGCTCCCCTGACTGGGGTCTGCCCAGACCCCAAAACTGCCTCCCCAGCGCAGGGCTAAGAGCTGCTCCCAGTGCCTCCCTGGACCAGGCGGCTCTGTCCCTGCTCGGGGTCTCTGCAGGGGCTCAGTGCAGAGCGACCCTGCCCCTGTACGGAGCCTGCCGGGGCCTCTGCTCCTCTGACTCGGCGTGAGCCAGCCGCTCTTGGTGTGAACGCGGCACTCAGCCAGGCCGTCTGGACAGGCCGCAAGGAGAGGTTCAGGGTGCGGGGGGCTGGGCTGCAGGGCCAACGCGCACCCCAGCGAGTTCTGCAAACGAAGGGGGGAGCCCAGTGGATCTAGTTGCTCCCCTTACCCCCGCACAAGGGGAAGGTGGTTTGGGACCAGGCCTGGGGGATGAATGCACTAAAGATTGTGAGGTGCCCTGGTCCTGCAGGGTTAGAGATAAATGCCCAGCTCTGTCCGGCTGCTGCTACGCTCTGGGCTCCGATGATCTCCTGCGACAGGGAGTTCCACAGGGCGACCCATGGTGTCGCTCCGCAGGTCTCAGGGGAATTGCTGGGCAGCAGGGACACGGCCCAGATACGCCGACACGGGTCTCTGGACCCGCCGGCGTTGGCCCCGTCTCTCATGGCAGGCAGGGGGTGTCTCAAGGGCTGGGTTTAAAGCACTGACGAGTTTTATGTAAAGTGGTTGGTCGATTAAAGCTGCCTGGATTCCCGAGCTGTTTGTTTTCAAGGTGAAGTCAGAGCAGGGCCTCTGGGAAGGGAGCAGCGTGGGGAGCAGAGGATCCCTGCCCCACAGTGCCTGGCTCAGAAGCTGTACGAGGAAATAGCTGGCTGCAGGGGGGTGGTGGGGGGCGCTGGCTGCAGAGGGGAAGTGGGGGGCGCTGGCAGCAGAGGTGGGGGGGCACAGGGAAAGCTGCGCCCTATGAGAAGAGGCTGAAAGCTGCATCCCACCTGGCCCTTCCTGACCCTTGGATCCAGGCCAGGGCTGTCCCCTGCAGCCTGTCCCCAGGCTCCAGCCTTCACCGGCCCCAGCCCTGGGTACACAGGAGAGAAGCTGAATTTGCATTCGGGGCAAAATTTATCAGAGTTCGACAAATTTTGGGGGGGGAATGTTGTGGGGCAATGGAGCAGCCAGGGGAAGCAGCAGCCGGGGGAAGGGGCAGCCGGGGGTAAGGGGAAAGCGGCAGCTGGGGGAAGGGGGAAGCTGCTCTCCATTATCCCGTTACCCCCTTTTTTCTAGTGGCGAGAAAAGGTTTAAAACATGAGAAAAGGTGATTTCACCGCCCCCCCCATGAAAATGTTCATCCAAAATAGAAATGGTCACAGAAAACTCTGAACCAAAGAAAACCAGTTCATTTCCACTCCAGCATTTCATGAACACGAATACCCCTCCCCTGCCAATGCACCAGTCACAGCCCAGCACAGCCCCCTCCCCGGGGAATGGGGGCTCCATTGCCCTGGGATGGGCCAGGGGCTCTGGGGTCTGTGGGGGGCTCAGAGGGGCTGGATCACCCCATTGCCCTGGGATGGGCCAGGGGGCTCTGGTGTCTGGGGGGTGGTCAGAGGGGCTGGGTCACCCCATTACTCTGGGATGGGCCGGGGGGCTCTGGGGTCTGTGGGGGGCTCCAAGGGGCTGGGTTACCCCATTGCTCTGGGATGGGCCGAGGGGCTCTGGGGGGCTCAGAGTGGCTGGGTCACCCCATTGCTCTGTGATGGCTCATGCCCTGCTGGGATTCCCCCCAGTAAAGCTGCAGTCTATTGACGAGACAACCCTTCGTAACTGTCCCTGCCCCAGTGGTGCCCCCTGCCTGTGGGGCAGAGCGGCTGTTGCAGCTGGGGACACCAATAAGCCCATCTAACCTGGTCTCCCTCCTGCCCTGCTGGCCCAGGTGAGACCAACGGGCCCAGGTAACCCCTGCCCCCTCTCAGATCCCACCCTGGGCGCAGAGACACAGTGTGCGTGGAAATATCCCCCGCGTTGCTCTCTGACCCCCGCCGCTCCAGGCTTATCCCCTGACGCAGGGCAGCTCGGACCCCTGGGCGCTCTGCCCGGTTAGAGCAGGGCGCCCTCCTTCACCATAAAGTGCCGGGTGCCAGGGTGAACCCTGCGGCGCTCTCGGCTCCAGTGAGATCTGGTGGCAGAGAGTCCCACGGGGCGGGGGAGATTCTGCCCTTTGTGTCATTGTCACACTCGCTGCTCCCCACTTCTTAAAGAGTCCCTGGCTCAGGACGGCCTCCCCCCAGGAACGTGGGAGTAGCCATGCCCCCCCCCCCCAGATAGCCATCCTCTGCCAGCAAACACCAGGGCGGGGATAAAGCTGTGTCCAACCCGAAGGGCCAGTTCTCAGTTTGGTCCCCTTGGCTGGGAGCCAGGACTCCTGGGTTCCGTCCCCAGCGCTGGGAGGGCAGCGGGGTGGAGTGGGTTAGAGCTCGGGGGGTCTAGGAGCCAGGACTCCTGGGTTCCGTCCCCAGCGCTGGGAGGGCAGCGGGGTGGAGTGGGTTAGAGCTCGGGGGGTCTAGGAGCCAGGACTCCTGGGTTCCGTCCCCAGCGCTGGGAGGGCAGCGGGGTGGAGTGGGTTAGAGCTCGGGGGGTCTAGGAGCCAGGACTCCCGGGGCTCCAGGCCGTCCCTGGCCCGGCGCCAGCTGGCTCTGGCAATGGGGGGCTTGTTTGTGCCCCCCCAGCTCCTCCGGGGGCTGCTCCACCCTCGCCCCTCGGAGGGTCCGCAACCTTCGTCAGCTTCCCAGCCGGGGGTCGCTCCTGGGCCCCCTTTGCGCCCCATGGTGCCCGGTGCCCTGCCCCAGAGCAGGTCCAGCCCCTCCCACGAGTCCCCGAGTCCCCGCCCCGCCCGCAGCGCGGCCCCGGCCCCTCGCCCCCACCCCCAAGTATGGGGCCCGCGGTCTAACCTCGCCCAGCCCGGCCTGCCCGGATACCGATGACGAACCGCCGCGGCCTGCGTCCTGATTGGACGGCCACGGGCAGCGGCGACGCTTGGGACAGTGCCAGGGAGCCCGCAGGTCTGCGCCCCGCTGCCCGCTGCCCGGCTCTCCTGGCCCCGCAGGGCTGCGCCCCGCTGCCCGGCTCTCCTGGCCCCGCAGGGCTGCGCCCCGCTGCCCGCTGCCCGGCTCTCCTGGCCCCGCAGGGCTGCTGCCCGCTGCCCGCTGCCCGGCTCTCCTGGCCCCGCAGGGCTGCGCCCCGCTGCCCGCTGCCCGGCTCTCCTGGCCCCGCAGGGCTGCTGCCCGCTGCCCGCTGCCCGGCTCTCCTGGCCCCGCAGGGCTGCGCCCCGCTGCCCGCTGCCCGCTGCCCGGCTCTCCTGGCCCCGCTGGGCTGCGCCCCCCGCGGGCCGGGTGACCCCACGCCTGGATATTCGGGGCTCCGTCTTCTCGAGGCGCCCATTCCCCGCCCCGCGGCCAGGACCCATGGCCTGGGGGCTGCTCCTGGCGCTCTGCGGGGCGCTCCTGGCTCCAGCCGCGGCGGGCGGTGAGTACTGGGGGGCTGGGGGGGGCAGGGTGAGCCCCAGCTGGGGGTGTCACCGTAACAGGCCGGGCATCCCCCTCTGACACGGGGGGGGGCGCAAACTGGGGGGGGGGGATGCCGGGGCCCCCACAGGACCTGCTGCCGTGAGAGCGGGCGCAGGGTGAAAACGGGGTGGGAACTGGTGCGGGAGGGGATTCGATAACGGGTCCTCCCGCGCCGCCCCAGCCAGCAGCCGCCGCTCTCCGGCCGCCCAGCTCTGAAGGCCGGGCCCCGCCAGCAGCCGCGCCGATAGACGGATTAATGCCGACTACCAGTAATGGGGGGCGGGCGCCACGGGGCGAGGGGGGCAGCCGCCCAGGGCGAAAGGTGCAGGAGCGGAAAACGGGGTGGAAATATGACGAAATAGCCGGGTAGGGGGCTTGCTGGCCCCCGGGCACTAAAATAGCTAGTTTCCAGCTGGGCGTGGGGATGGCGGGGGGGCACCCCATTGGGCGGCCATTGGGGGTGGGCTCCTTGGGCTGTTGTTCTGCCTTTGTACAGACCTGGGCAGCCGCGTCCTGGGCCAGGATGGAGGCTCCTAGGCGCTGGGAGCTAGTTCAGATAATGAATGGTCCCATCTGGCCTTGAAATCTACAACAGTCCAGCCCCTTGGCTCTGTCTCCTCCATGGGCCTGAGCCGCGTCCCCCCATCCTTCTTGGGGGGCTCTGCCAGGAGTCCCCAACACGCCAGCCCCCAGGGGCGATGTCAAACCAGGGTGACTGAGCGCAGGGAGAGGAGCCAGCCGGCGCTGTGGGAGCAGAGGAGGACTCTGGGGGCTGCTTTCCCTGCAGGGTAGGGGGGCTTGTTGTCCCCGACCTCTGGCACAAAAAAGGGGGGGAACTGCTTGATTGGCCCCCTGAGAACCCCACATCCCTGTAGGACTGGCCTGTTTAGTTCCGAGGAAGGGGAGTGTGAACCCCACCAGCCATGGCATGTAACTGTTGATAGTGGGGGGGCACAATTTAGAGGTTCTGGTGGTATGCAGTGGGGTTCAGGGCCGGGCACATAAACCCTGGCAGAAATCTGGGGGCACCTGACCCTTTGTGTCCCCTCCCCCCCGATGCATCACCTCTGCACACCCATATGGACCCCACACGCCCCAGGTCCTTTGTTTTCAGGTTTTAATTTGTTTAAATGTTCCTGGGAATTTATCAGTGCTAATTACAAACCTTGTAAAAAGTGGGTGAAAACCAGCACAGGCTATTAACTGCCCAGATTTCTGGGGCAATCTCCGGGTTAATACTGGGGGACGGGAGGGCAGAAAAAACGCAACAAAGAGGGAAAAGTCTGAGTAGTGAAAGTGAAAGCAGTTTAATGTTGTGGTTTATTTCAGGAACTGCATTTACTGGTATGTACTCCGTGTGTGTGTTGTGTGTGTATGTAACTTCCTCTCCATTGCCTTACGTTAACAGGCAGCCTTGCATTGACACTTAGACCAATTCATTATTCACACAAACACATCGACCTGCTGTCAGGGGTTGGATTTTCTTACCACAATCAGTATTTCCGTGGGCCTGAGTGAGCCAAAATTGGGGTGAAAAATGAGTTAACACCAAATAACGGCTTCTGTCAAACCCGGGAATTATTCAGTAAAAACTGACAACGAAGGGCCTTGCACACGCACGTGCCCCCCCCACAAGTACACCCGTGCAGACATAACACGCACACGCACACCACAGACAGGCACATGGGCCACAAATGCCCCTCCCATCCTCAGGGCATTTGCACATGGGGGCAGTTCTTAAGGGGGCAGTTAACCCCCTGCCAATATCTGACCCCCGTAAACAAGCCGCCGGCTTTCAGAGGCGCGGGCTGGGAGATCATCCTTCCTGATTCCCCCTCGGCTCCACGCAGTGTGAGTTACTCACACACCCCAGCTTGTCCCTCGCCCAGGATGGGGCTGAGGGCAGAGGGACGTGGCTGGGGGTGGGAGGTCTCTGCTGGTCCCCACTGGGTGACCCTGGTGTCCTGTGAGCAAGGGACGAAGCCGCTTGTTAACTCGACCTCACTCCTGTTGCTTTAGGGCACCACAGCCTGGCCGTGCTAGTCACAGCCGTCATCAGCGAAGACGGGACTCATCACTTCACCATGATCACCAGCGTGGATGACGTTCAGATCGCGTACTACAGAAGCGACACGCGAGAGGTCAGACCCTCCCAGGAGTGGGTGGCACAGGCCCTGGGCGCTGAGTATTTCCAGGAAAAGACCCAGCAGTTCTGGAGGCACGAGGAGGGCTCTAAAGTTGAGACCAGGAGGTGGATGCAGCTGTACAACCAGACGGGCGGTGAGTGTCTGAGAGTTGTTGTTATTAATGGACACGTGAGAGCTGCCCGCTAAGAATCACTCCCACTGGGGATCAGGGCCTCGCTGTGCTACGTGCTGCCCAAACCAGAGCTGGCTGGAAAATGGAGTTTTCTTTCCACAGAAAATTTGTTATTCCCAGAAGTGGTTTCATTCCCGATCGGAAGGAAAGTCAGAAATGGGAGGTTTTTATGGGAAGGAAATTTTTCAGAAATTCCATCTCTGGAGAACCCCAGGCAGGGAGCCAGGCAGCCCCAGGATCAATTTCTCCAACAGAAAATCAATGTTTTCTGGCCAAATTGAAATTTTCTCATGAAAAATTATAATTTTGTGGATACAGCCTGTCCCAAGGCTAACAGAATGTCAGGAACCATTAGGAAAGGGATAGAAAATAGGAGAGAAAACATCATAATGCCTCTATATAAATCCATGGTATGCCCACACCTTGAATACTGTGTGCAGACCTGGTCACCCTGTGACGGGTTGATCACAGAAACCCCTTTGGAACTGCCACCTGATATGCCTAGACTACCTCTAAGCCCGTTTTCCCTGCCAGGCTGGGACTTGAGTACCTTGCCTTGTTTGAGCCAGACATGCTTGCCTGCTGCAAACACAGATCCAAGTCTGAACCACGTCCCCCGCAAGCTGCAGGCTTAACTGAAAACAGCTTAAGAAGTGCTCCTGTCTCCAGCATTCGGCTACCCAACTCCCAATGGGGTCCAAATCCCAAATGACTCCATTCTACCCCGTATAAAGGTTATACAGGATAAACTCATTAATTGTTTGCCCTCTATAACACTGATAGAGAGATATGCACAGCTGTTTGCCCCCCAGGTATTAATACATACTCTGGGTTAATTAATAAGTAAAAAGTGATTTTATTAAATACAAAAAGTCGAATTTAAGTGGTTACAAGTAATAACAGACAGAACAAAGTAAATTACCAAACAAAATAAAATAAAACATGCAAGTCTAAGCCTATTACAGTAGGAAACTAAATGCAGGTAAACCTCACCCTCAGAGATGTTCCAATAAGCTTCTTTGACAGACTAGCCTCCTTCTAGTCTGGGTCCAGGGATCACTTACACCCCTGTAGTTACTGTCCTTTGTTCCAGTTTCTTTCAGGCATCCTTTGGGGTGCAGAGGCGATCTCTTGAGCCAGCTAAAGACCAAATGGAGGGGTTTCCCAGGGGCTTATATAGCCTCTCTCTTGTGGGTGGAAACCCCTCTATCCCCCTGTGTAGAATCCCAGCTACAAGATGGAGTTTTGGAGTCACGTGGACAAGTCACATGTCCATGTATGACTCAGTTCTCTACAGCCTGACGCCATCGTCTACATGCTAGTTCGAATGTTCCCAGGAAAGCTCAGATGTGGGTTGGTGTCTCTCAAGGTCCATTGTTCGCCAAGTACTTCCATTTACCTGAATAATCCCCTCACACTATGTTGACCAGATTTGCCTTAGGTGCTTCCTACAGCAAACACTTTAAATAGAAAAGGAGTACTTGTGGCACCTTAGAGACTAACCAATTTATTTGAGCATAAGCTTTCGTGAGCTACAGCTCACTTCATCGGATGCATCATGAAAGCTCATGCTCAAATAAATTGGTTAGTCTCTAAGGTGCCACAAGTACTCCTTTTCTTTTTGCAAATTCAGACAAACACAGCTGTTACTCTGAAACCCGACTTTAAATAGAAGCACAGAGCCAACGCTCATAACTTCAGATATAAACATGGTCCATGCATACCAATAGGATGAAGACTTCAGTAGAACATAACCTGTGCAAAGGTGTATTACATGGCATATGTAGCGTAAAACAGATTCCAGTTATGTCATATTTACACTCATATAAAGCATTTCTATAAAGCATTATGGGGTGCAACGTCACACACCCCATCTCCAAAAGGGCAGCGTGGAACTGGAAAAGGCTCAGAGAAAAGGGTAACAAAAATGATCACAGGTATGGAACGGCTTCCGTATGAGGAGAGACCAAAAAGATGAGGGGTGTTGAGCTTAGAAAAGAGACGGCTAAGGGGGATATGATAGCGTCTCTAAAATGATAACTGGTGTGGGGAAAGTGAATAGAGAAGGGTCTTTACTCTTTCCTGCAATAATAAACCAGGGGCTGCCTGATGAAATCAGTAGGCAGCAGGTCTAATACAAACATGTGGAAGTACTTTTTCACACAACACACAGTCACCCTGTGGAACTCATTGCCCGGGGATGTTGTGAAGGCCAAAAGTATAACTGGGTTCAACAAAGAACGGGATAAGTTCCTGGAAGACAGGTCCATCAATGGCTATTAACCAAAATGATCTGGCATACAACCCCATGCCTGGGGCGACCCTAAATCTCCATCTGTGAGAAGCTGGGAGGGGAAGACAGGGGTGGATCACTCCAGAATTGCCCTGTTCTGTGTACTCCCCCTGAATCTCTGGTATTGGCCACTGTCAGACCTTGATCTCACCCAGTATGGCTTGTTCACCGGAGGAGAGACTCCAGGAGCTCAGTAACTGTCCGGCAGAATCCCAACACCTCAGTCCTTCCCGTGGATCTGCTCTGACCCCTCCTGCTTCTCAGCGTCCTCTGGGATTGTTCGCTAGCTCAGCATGAGGCCAGCCGCATGGTCAGAGAGAGTAAAGTGCTGGTGTCACCGTCTGGCCGAGCCCCCCTCTGACCCTACCTGCCTACAGACACATTGCCCCGAGCTCAGTGCAGGGTCTGAGCTCTCTCCCTCCCCGCAGGGATTCACACTGAGCAGGTTCACGTGGGCTGTGCCCTGAGCGACCAGGCTCCCGTGGACCCGAGGTTCCAGTTCGCCTACAACGGGAGGGACTTCATCAGCTTTGACAACCAGACAGGGACGTGGGTCGCGGCCGTGCAGCCGGCCTTCGCCCCGAAGCAGCACTGGGAGACGACGGGCAAGGCTTGGACCAAGTTTGTCCAGCAGTATCTTCAGTCCGAGTGCCTGGGGACCCTGCGGAGCCTGGTGCTGCAGGGGAGGGCGGTGCTGGAGCAGCAGGGTGAGTGAGCAGCGGGGACTTATTGTGGGGAGTGGGGTACAGGGCACAGTGACACCACTGCGACTTGGATGTGATCAGAAGGGGCAGTGTGGCCTAGTGGATTGTGCACTGGGCTGGGACACAGGACAACTGGGTTCTAATCCCAGCTCTGCCACTGGCCTGCTGGGCGACCTTGGGCTGGGGCCATTCCTGCCCACTTTTTAACGTGGGCATAGTTTGTGGGGCAGCAGGCAAACTGCAAGCCTCGGGCAGGTACAAAGCGCAGCCCCTGCTGGCAGCACCAGCCTGTTCACACTGGCGGAGCTGAGGTTGGCCTTAGCCACCACGAGGCCCCGTCCCGCTCTGTGGCCCCGTCCCCTGCTCCTCCTTTTCCCGCCAAGGCCCTGCCTCCTAGCCAGGCTGGAAGCTGAAACCAGAATGTGGTAGGACCGCCCAGGGTGTGGACATGGGCCAAGGGCTACTCTTGGGGACCCCAGCCCCAGCCCCCGTCCAGGGCAGGTGGAGGTACCGTGGCTCCCCACAGCAACCCGGGCTCCCTGCCCAACTCCAACTTCTGGCCTGGTCAGGAGGCATGGGCTTTGGGGAAGGGGAGGGGCTGGGGCAAGGCCATGGAGGGGAGTGGGGCTTCGTAACCCCCCCCCACATCTACCGAAGTTCTGGCACTCCTGCCTTGGGTCAGTCATGCCCCAGCTCCGTGCCTCAGTTTCCCCACGTGTACAATGGGTTTAACGACACGGATCTCCTTTTTAAAGCACTTTGAGATTGACCGATGACAAGCACTAGACAAGAGCTAACTAGCTGTTATTAGTGCAGACAGATTATTAGCGGGTTCTGGCTGCCTGGGCATCTCCGTTCTGCAGGGCCTTTCCCGTTGGCTTCCAGCTGCCTCAGACTTCCCTTTTCGGGCTGAAACATCCCAGCTCTGGGCTGTGAGTTGATTTTTTTGGCATGTTTGAGCCAGAAAAGGCCCAGCCCTTTGTGAGCGTGAAGGAGGCAGGGAGGGGGGATACATGTCTCTCTACAAAGAAAAACTTGTTTTGAGGTTCTTGTGCCCAGAGCTGGCACCTCCGCAGCTGAGGGCAGAGACATGGACGGGGGCAGGGACCATGTGACAAAGGGATGTAAGCGCCTGACAATGCAGACAGGGGCCAGCTGGGATTTCCGAACGGAGGCGCCTGACTCCCCACGAAATCACCGAGGTTAGGCACCGAGGGACGTTTGGAAATCTGGCCCTTAGCCCCTAAATCGCACACACATGTTGGGGCGGCCCAGTGACAGCCTGCCTGGGCGTAGCCGTGTTACAGCGCGGGATTGCGGGCAGCGAAGGAGACCCGGGCCCAGGCCTGTTCTGGCAACCACCCAGTTCAGCTGCACCGATTTGAGCAAGGATTAGAGCAGTTTGAGTGAGTCTGCAGAGGGGCTTTACACCAGATTAACTAGCTCCATTTACAAATCAGTGTAAACGGGGGCACACTAGGTCTCACATACATAGGGGAGGTTGACATGCTGCGGTAGAGGTGCCAATTTTGTCCTTTCCTGGAGGGGTGCTCGACCCCCCATCCCCCAAGATCCCACCCCCACCTTGCCTTTCCTGCCCCCGCCCCCTCTTCCTGCCCCATTCCACCCCCTCCCCCGGACACGGCGCACCCTCGCTCCTCCCCCTCTCCCCCCAGCTGATCCAAGGCTGGCAGGAGGCACTGGGAGGGAGGGGGAGGAGCTGATAGGGGGGCTGCCAGTGGGTGCTGAGAACCCACCATTTTTTTGTGCATTGTGCACCTTTGTCTTCTGTCTGTTATTGGTCCCGGCCCTGGGCATGTGGCTCACATGCTGTGTCTCCCCGCAGTGCCCCCCGAGGTCTCGGTTTCCCGCAGAGACGCCCCCGATGGCTCCGTCACCCTCTCCTGCTGCGCCAGGGGCTTTCACCCGCGTCCCATCCACGTCTCCTGGGTGCGGGACGGGGAAGACATCCTGGCGGAGAAGGACTCCAGCGGGATCCTGCCCAATGCCGACGGCACCTACTCCACGCAGTCGTCCCTGGAGATCTCCCCGGAGCAGGAGGACGGGCACCGCTACGCCTGCCGGGTGGAGCATAGCAGCCTGCCGGAGCCCCCACTCATCTGGGGTAAGGGGGGCGTGAATGGCAGGGCACAGCCCCATGGGAATTACAGAGATGGAGGACAGCCCTGCCACAGGAAGGTCAATATCCCTGCCCATTGTCAGAGTGAACGTCTAGATCTGGGTATTCGTGTGACCCACAAAAAGGGCTGATGCTTCAGATTACCTCATTAAGTTCCTGGCTGTGGTGATATCCTGTGGCGGTGAGTTCCACAGGCTGATGATATTACGAGGGAAGGGCTCGGTTTCTCCATTTGCTGCATGTCTGGCAGTGCCCAGCAGAGCGCCTGTCCTCTATGACCCATTGCCCTCCCCCACTTGGCTCAGCCTTTCCCCTCCCCTGGGGTCAGGTCTCTGCAGATGCCCTCGGGGAGATGTTCAAGGCAAAGGCCTGTGGCTGCCCCAGGAGGATGCCCCAGCGGTTGCTCCCTTCGGTGACCTGGGTCCTTCTTCATCCCACAGCCCCTGGGAAGAAGGGCCCCCTGACCCCCGGGGTCCTGGCTGCCATCGTCCTACCCGTGGTGGTTCTGGCTGGAGCCGTAGGGGCCGGCGTCATCCTGCGGAGGAGAAAATCAGCAGGTAAGAGCCGGTCCCCGTGGAGCCGTGATGTGGGGAGGTCTGGGGAGCGGGGCGGCCCAGCCAGCCCAAGGGGGAATGGCTCTTGCCACTGCCCCCCAAGCAGAGGTGGGGCAGGGCCATGGGGCAGGGCCAATGGCCCCCATGTGGAGGTGCTGTGAGCCCTGGATCACCATAACCTGGCCCTGCTGGGGGCAGAGTGGGCTCTCTCGTTGGCTGGGTGCCATGTGCCCTGCTGTGGGGGCCACTGGGATCGGACTGACCTGGGTGAGGTGCAGTTGGGGTGGCGGGGAGCCCTGTGTCTGGGGGATGGCGGGAGGGGTTACCCTGCTGCCCTGCACTGACCCTCATTCTCTGCTTGTGTTTCAGGTCCTCGCAAACCCAGTTACGCTCCGGCAGCCAGTGAGTAAATCCTGGGTACGGGGCCCACGTGCCCCAGTGCATTATGGGTGTGTAGGTGGTCCCCATGAGGGGAGAAGGGAGCCCAGCAGTGACTGGACGTGGGCCCCGATTTCCCCTGCCCCAGGGGAGCAGTTCTGGGCGGCGTGATGTAAGCAGGGGAATGGTCCCACTATTGTGGGGAACTTTCCTGGCTTACACACTACCCTGGTGCAATGGGCTAGCGAAAGGATCCGAGTCCTCGCTCCAGCTCCCTTTACCCAGAGGCCTGGCTGACCTCAAGGGCTCCCCTTCCACTCTCCTGTGTGGCAGAGTCCTCGTAACCCCAACAAGGCTGGGCCCAGGATTCCTGGGGGGCTCGACCCCCCAACCTTGTTGTGGTCACTGAGGACAGGGGCTAGGGTGTCCCCACTCTGGGGTGCTCTCTCCGCACTGGCTGCTTCCCTGACCCACAGATCATTACATACAGCTCAAAGCAAATACAATTTATTAAACAGCAACTAATTAGAAAAAATAAGGAAAAAATGGGAAAGGTGAAAGGAAACACATCACCCTGCTCTGTGGCCTGGGGGATGCGTCTCTGGCACGTCAGGGCAGTTCAGTCTGTCCCTCACACGGCCCAGCCCTGCCCAGGCCCTGGCCGAGCTGCAGGGATGCAGCGGGTTGGACACTTGCTCTGGCGGTGGCCACACGCCCTCAGGCTCTGGGTGGCAGGACCCTTCTTCCCAGCATCGGGGCCCCCATCGGGGTTATGATTCCCCCCAAGTCTGGCCTGCAGAGCCTCTTGGCTGGGGGCGTCTCCCTGCGCTGGGCCCACTGCCCAGGATCCCCCTCGGCCTCCCCAGCCAGCTGCTCTGCCTCCAGCTCCCTGGGCTGCTCCTCCGGCCCCTCTGGCTCTGTTCGGCGCGACTCTGCTTCCCAGCCCAGCTCGGGCCCCTGCTCTCCCCTTAGCTCTGCCCACTCTGGCCAGGCAGCTCCAGCTCACATGGAGAATGGGACATCTGGCCTCCTGACTCCCTCATTAGCCTGCCTGCCCTGTCAGTCAGGCTGACCTGTAGCGCTGGTCTCTCCCCATTGCCCCTGGGGACGGTCAGTCTCAGGGTCCGGGTTTCCCATCGATCCTTCCCCTTCCTTCTGGCACTGGGAGAGGGCCAACCAAAACCCCCACTCAGTGTCAGTGAGGGGCCACTAGTCCCCTTACATTGAGCCACACACGTCACTCCAACGACCCATTACAGGCCAGGCCAGCCGTCCGGGAGCTGCCGGTGTGTGGGGAAAAGCCAGAGCCCGGCGGCGTCTGTCGGGGGCGGGTACGACCAGGGTCACGTGCTGCGTTTGGGGTTCGAACCCGTGTCCTATCCCAGCCTGGGGCAGGTCGCTTCACAGAGAGGACTTAGTCTGAGGTGCATGGGGGGCGCAGTGTGGGGGGAGCCCAGAGCTGAATTCCCCTTCCCCTTCCCTAGCTGGGATCCCCACAACTAACGCCGCCTCTGAACGATTTTCTTCTCTCTCCGCAGCAAAGAGCGGGGAAGATTCTGCCTCCAGCTCGTCATTGGGAACAGACCCCCTTAGCGTGGGACTCCAGAGCTAGATGCAGAATGACCCTGCCCAGCTGTTGACTCTGCTGGCTGGCGATCTCTGTCCTCTGACTCCCTTCTGCTCTAGGGGGAGATTTCCATTTGGTCGTTATAACCGTTTCCTCCTCTGGGTGTTGGGCCTTAGGCTCTCGTATTGCAGGGTTTGTGTTCTCTCCTTCTGCATCCGGGACATTGTGTCAGATTCCCTCAAAAAGGACCGACTCACTCCAGTGTCTCGTCTCTGCGGGGGCTGCACCGCCGGTGTCAGGGACGGGGCAGTTCCCCTTGTCCAGCAGCAGAAATTGGCATAGAGTCTGACGAGCCGGCAAAGACGGGGGCAGGGGAGCTCCACAGAGGGGAATTATGGGTTACCCCACCCCCATCTGAGAGGCAAATGGGCCTACTTGGAAAAAGCAAATCCCAAAATTGTGATTTTCAGAGGAAAAGACTCTGTGCTCTGGTCAAGTTCAGGTCTGAGCTTTGCCCTGAAACCCCACCACCACCACCAAACCCCCCAAATTCTGCACAAAGCTGAGCCACTGAGTCTCAGAATCTCAGCACGTGTGGAACAGGAACAGCGGAAGGCCGAGGACCTGTCCCTCTCTGGCCCTGGCTCCGGGAATGCAGAAATGGGGTTTTTCCTGTTCAGGTCCAACTTCTTGCTGGCTTTGCATTTTTTAAAATCATGTTCAATAAGCCCATTCACCCCCCACTGGCCACCGAGGGGTAAGATCCGGCAGCGTGGGGCGTCGAGATCTGACGTGTACAAGCGCTAGCTGGCCTGCAGAGCCATCGACCTTAACACACGTGAGCTGACAGGGCCACCGGCTAATCGCACCCCAGCTGGCTGAATGGGACCCCGAGAGTCGCGCTGAAACACCCAGCAAAAGCGTCCCCCTCTCGGGGTGTTTTCTAGTTTTCATTGGACGCCTCTGGCTTAGCGTTCTGGCCTGTGTGTGTGAGAGACCCACAGAATCTATATGAGCCCAGTGCCTATAGAATAGCTGCCCGGATCCCTGCACCAGCCCTGGGTCAAACAGCCTCACACACGCGGGTACTTCAGGGGATTAGCACCTGCGCATTTAACCCGACGAAGTCCTGTTCTTTTCACTACGTTCCTCGTCTGAGCGTTCAGTGTATTGCACGGTGACTCTGTGTGACGTGGGGAAGAGATGGGCTCTTGCCGAATCTGCCATACTTCGGGCAGGCGGCCTTAATGGAACCGACAGCTCTGCTGCCAATGTTCACGTCCCCCGGGGAGCGATGGGACCCTCCCTCTAGCCGCCCTTGGGCTGGAACCCAAACGTACGGCTTTGCCCTGGGGATGCGCTGCACCTGTGGTACCGTTAGGGACCCAGATCCGCCGCCTTCCCGGTGCTACGTAGCCCTGAGCAGGGGTTAAGGTATGTGGGGTGGTTTAATGACCCTGCCTGAGCACAGTAAGTAACTGGATGATTTCATGTTCTTTCATTTTTACATATTTTGTTTGATGCTTTTGCTCGGTGATTGAGCTAATAAAATACAGACCATGGAACCGTGGGCAGCTCGGCTGTTTGTTCCCCAGACATCAGGGGGAGACTCTTTGCCCCACCGCGGGCTGGTCCCTAGAACTTCCCCAGTGTCCTCTAGTGACGGGCACCAGCCCTGGCAGCTGCTGGCTGTCGAGGGAAAGTTGACCTGTGCGTCGATCATTTATTTCCCTCAGCAACGTGGATCCAGAGCGTTGGGGGGCCCAGGGTGGATCAGTCTGTGAATCAGTCCCCGCTGAATCAGTCTGTGCTCCCCACACCTCCACCCCCTCAGTTACTCACTGGCTTGTGCCCTGGAGCTAGGGATTTATCTCTCTGATATCTTTGAATCCCAGCATACAGCTGGTTGTTCTGAGTATGCCTGTGGCATTCCAGTGGTTAGGGTGCTAGCCTGGGAGACCTGGCTCTGCCACACACTTCCTGGGTGACTCTGGTCTCTCTAGGCCTCAGTTTCCCCATCAGGATAATAGCCTTTCCCTGTTGCCAAGGGGGCATGAGGATAAAAGGACTGTGAGGTGCTCAGACATTGCAGCATTCGATAGAAATGTTCCGACTTGTTCGGTATCCTTCTTAGCTCTTGCCTTTTAAATCATGTGGCAGGGAGTTCCACAGGATCATCCATTACACTGTGTCAATTTTAACATCCTAGAATAGACTTTAACAGCGAAGTAGAAGCGCTGCAGAACGCCGGGCACCGTGTTTTAGGGCTGCAGAGTGCTCCAGACAGGACAGCCTGGTGTCCCCGGCCTCCCTGTGTCAGACCCGGGGTTGCCAATTCTGGCCGGACAGATTCCTGGGGGCGGCGTGCGGCCGGCCGGCAGGGGGCGTCCGAGCCACGTGCCGCGAGCCGGCGCACGGCCCCGCCCCCCAGGCGGCCAGCCAATGGGGAGAGACGAAGGCGGGACCCCCCCTCCACCCAGGGGAAACTAGGGCAAAGGGGCGGGCTCCTTCAATGAAGAGCGCGGGGGGGCGGTGGCCTAGCTGCTCGAAGAGGCGGGTCTCGCCTCGCTCCTACCAATCGGGCGCCTAGGGGCGTGTCCGCTCTCTACCAATGGGGAGAGAGGGTGGGGATTCGAACGGCGCCTGCGGCAGCCGCCAAGTCGCGGGCGCGCGCGGCCCAGCCGGCCGTTGGGCTCTAACGGCCGCGGGGCGGGGCCAGGGGGCGGGGCCAGGCCCCGAGCTGCTCCCGGAAACGGGGTCAACAGCCCCGGGCCTGGCAAGGGAAAGAAACCGGGGGAGCTGGGACCCCGCTTCCCGCCCGCGCCCGGACTCCTGGGTTCTCTCCCGGCTCGGGGGGGCTGGGAGCCCGGACTCCTGGGTTCTCTCCCGGCTGGGGGGGGGGACTGGTGGGTTAGAGCAGGGGGGGCTGGGAGCCCGGACTCCTGGGTTCTCTCCCGCTGGGGAGGGGGAACTGGGAGCCCGGACTCCTGGGTTCTCTCCCGCTGGGGGGGCTGGGAGCCCGGACTCCTGGGTTCTCTCCCGGCTCGGGGGGGGGACTGGTGGGTTAGAGCAGGGGGGGCTGGGAGCCCGGACTCCTGGGTTCTCTCCCGCTGGGGGGGCTGAGAGCCCGGACTCCTGGGTTCTCTCCCAGCTCGGGGGGGGGACTGGGGGGGCTGGGAGCCCGGACTCCTGGGTTCTCTCCCGCTGGGGGGGCTGGGAGCCCGGACTCCTGGGTTCTCTCCCGGCTCGGGGGGGGGGACTGGGGGGGCTGGGAGCCCGGACTCCTGGGTTCTCTCCCGCTGGGGGGGCTGGGAGCCCGGACTCCTGGGTTCTCTCCCGGCTCCGGGGGGGGGGACTGGTGGGTTAGAGCAGGGGGGGCTGGGAGCCCGGACTCCTGGGTTCTCTCCCGGCTGGGGGGTGGCTTGGACCCAAGAGCAGCCTGAAGGCTGGGCAAGGCAAAGATGGGGAGGTCCCAGGGGGCGGGGCCTTGGGTGGGGGCGGGGCGCTGCCCAGGGGGCGGGGCCTTGGGTGGGGGCGGGGCGCTGCCTGGATTCCCCTCCGCGCTCATCTGGTTTCGCTTTCGCCTCCGCAGCCTGCCCGGCCGGGCTCTGCCCAGCGACCGGTGACGCGGCAGGTCTGCGGGCGGCTATTGGAGGGGACAGCGCGAGCCCGGGACGGCGAGAGGGGGCCCGCTTCCGCCCGGGCGGCGATGGCGCAGAGCGGGCGGCGATGGCGCTGATGCTGGGGGCTGCGGCCGCCCGGGGGCTGCTCCGGGGGCTCCGCCCGGGACGGGGGGCCGTCAGCCCTGCTGCGCTCTCCGTCCGGACTGGAGCTGGGGTCCGGTCGGTGCCGGGCGGGGATTACATCCCGCGCTCGTGGCCCCGTTGTGCTCGGCGCTGCGCACCCCGGTCAGCCGGCCGGCCCGGCTGTGGGGCTCACGGGGGTCGGTTCTGGTTTGTCGGGGTGTCACGGAGTGTGGGGGAGTCCAGGCCCTGCCCCCCTCTTCCTGGGATCCCCTGAGACTCTCAGCCAGCCAGTAAAACAGAGGGTTTATTGGACGACAGGAACACAGCCCCCAACAGAGCTTGTGGGTACAACCAGGACCCCTCAGTCACGTCCTTCTGGGGGAGCAGGGAGCTTAGACCCCAGCCCTGGGGTTCCCTGTGTTCCTCCCCCCAGCCCCAAACTGAAACTAACCCCCCCAGCAGGTTCCCTGCTGCAGCCTCCATCCACATTCCCGGGCAGAGGTGTTACCTCCCCCTCCCCCTCCTGGCTCAAGGGACAGGCTCTCAGGTCTCCCCTCCCCAGGGCACATTCCCAGGTCAACACTCCCCCCCCCCCTCACATCATCACAACCGGTAACACACTGGGGGCCAGGCTGGGGTCTGTGCCATGGGGCTGAGGGCCCGAGATTGCTGCATGGCCTGCGGCGGGCAGTGGGGGGCGCTCCGTCTCTCCGGCCCAGCTGCTCCTGGAGGAACACCCCACAGCGGGTTGTGTGGGTCCTTGGCCGGCAGGGGGCAGGGTGACCAGACAGCAAGTGTGTGAAAACTCAGGCTGGGGGGCGGGCGGGGGTGATAGGGTCAGACAAAGCCCCGAATCGCAGGCCTGTCCCTATAAACTTGGGCTATTTGGTTCCCCCCAGCGGGGGTCACGGGGTCACGCTCCTTCTGCCCTCGTGGCCGGCTCCATCCGCCCCTCCTGTGCCCAGGTGATTTCTCGGAAACCAGCCGAGATCCTGGCAGGGGGCGGCATGCGGCCGGCAGGGGGCAGTGGAGCCTCGGGCAGTGAGCCGGGGCGTGGTGGCACCGAGGGACTTTCCAGTGACTCAGCCCAGCCGGCAGAGCGCGGCCGCGTGCCCGGGCACAGGGCCGCACGGTGTGTGCGGGGCAAAGGCCGCTCCGGGCACAGGGCCGCACGGTGTGTGCGGGGCAAAGGCCGCCCCGGGGCTCCGGGCACCGCCCACGGAGCTGGGTAGCTGGAGCCCTGCCAGCCTTCCTCGAGAGCCGGGGCTGGGAGCCAGGACGCCTGGGTTCTCTCCCAGCTCTGTACTTCCTTGATCTCCCCCGCCGTCCAGCCTGGGAATCTGTCTGTGTCCCCTGCCCCATTGTTCTCAGAGGTGCTATCAGGTTTTTGTTGTAATGTGGAGCACAGCTAATGTGTGGGGTGCCCCACACTCTGTAAGGAGGTGGCCTGGACTGAGCTGAGCCCTGACGCTGCCGTGAGACAGGACTTTCCAGCCGGCTCCACCCAGCCTCACCCACGCCTGGATCTCACCCCACACACACCGGGGCACGTTCGCGGCTCTCCCCTGCGTCTCAGCCCGTGGCTCGCTCAGACCTGCCAACGGGAGCTGCAGCAGCTGCCCCAGGCCTTAAACTGCCAGGGGTGGGGGGGCTATGAATGCAGGCAAAGCCCCTCACCCCCACGGCCGTTCCCAAAGGACAGGCCTCCCTGGTTTGTGCCCCAGCCCAGGGCTGCTGTGCCCACGCCCCACAGGGAGCGGCTGAGCTGCGTTACCATGGGGCACACAGCCCGGGCTGCCGGGTGTATGGTTACGGCTCAGGAGACCTGGGTTCGGTTCCCTCCGGGGCCAATCATTGAATCTGTCTGGCTGAGAGAAACTCAGTGGGAAGGGGGTGCCTAAGCCCCTTGGGTTCCTCTGAAAATTCCAGCCTGTGGGCCTCAGGCCCCCCTCTGTAAAATGGGATAATAATCCTTCCTTCGCCTGGCTACCCCAGTTACACTCAGGGCAACTCCCCGCCCCTCCCCAGCATTGGACTCAGGCTCTCTGCAGACCCAGGCAGCGTCACTGCCTGGATCACACACGGGGCAGCTGCCCCTTCTCATAGCGCTTGGCTCCGGCTCTCTGCACACTCAGGCATCACTGGGCACACTCAGGGCAGCTCCTCCCTCTTGGAGTGATGGGTTCAGGCTCTCTGCAGACTCAGGCAGCGTCGCTGAGTCCGTCACGCTCAGGGCAGCTCCCCCCCAGCAATGGGGTCAGGCTCTCTGCAGACTCAGGCAGCGTCACTGCGTCAGTGACACACGAGTCATGTTCTCAGTGCGTCTGTGCGGCCGGCAAGGCTGGACGCTGCCGGCTTTACTCGCTGCCAGGGCCCGAGGCACAGACCTTCAGCGCCGGCACCGTGATCCGGCCCTGGCAGGGTCACCGCTCGGCTGGAGCAGGGCCAGGGGCAGAGGCAGGAATCTGCTTGTGCCCCGGTAAACACAGGGCAGGGTTAGCACAGCCAAGGTCCCGGGGCGCACGCGATGGCTGGGATGGAAACGCCGCCGGGCCTGGATGGGTGCTATTGGGGGGGGGGTTCCCTGGCACTCCTCCCCCCCGCCCCCAATGCTGTGACACTGACGGCCGAATGATTCACAGCCCAGGGGGGGATCTCCAGCCAACGTCCCGCAGCGGGCGAAGGGCCCAGCCTGAGCAGGCGGATTGTTGTGGCCGGGGTGGCATCACAACACCAAGCTGGCTCTGTTCCCAGGGGGCTGCTTTGGCCTCTGCCCACCTGGGGCTGCCTCCCCCCAGAGGGGCTGGGTGCACAGTCAGCATGGGGGGTCCCAGCCCGGGGGGGAGGGGGTTGTCCCCATTGCACAGAGGGGAAAGGGAGCTGACTCTGCTCACACTCTGACTCAGCAGCAAACCTGGGGACAGAACCCAGGAGTCCTGGCTCCCAGCCCCTCCGCTCTGACCCACTGGGCCCCACTCTGTAGCTGCTGACACAAATCATATGGTCACAAACCTCCCTTCCCCCCATGGTGCTGTTCCTGCCTCGGTTGCTGCTTTCAGGCCGTGCTGCAGCCTGACCCAGGGGCGGGGGGTCTCTGGCCGGACTCCCAGGCGAGATGCGGGAACCTGGTGTCTCTGATCCTGCCCAGCCATCACACGGGGCCTGGTTCACCCACTGTCGCCCTGCGGCTGGCCCGGGCAGAGCAGTGGGCAATGCCAGCTGGGGGGTGTCAATGCCCGGGCTGGAGAGGTACCACGGGCAGTACAAGGTGCCGGGCGGGGGGAACCAGGCCTATGGGGATAGGGAGCCATTGGCCTGGATCACCCTGGAACCCCTCGTCCGCAGCACCGGCCCCAGGGTGGGGCAAGACGGGGGGAGGGGGGAACTGCCCCAGGGGCTCCTCAGTGCAAAGCAGGAACATTTTCCCTTGGACCCTCAGACTCAGCTGCTGGATGGGACCTGCCGTCGGGCTCGGACCCCGGCTCCCCTCAGCCCAGCCCAGCCACACACGGCGCCCTGGAGGCTTCCAGTTCTTCCCCACAAGGCAGCAGGAGCCTTTCTGGGAATGTGGCCCAGGAACAGGATGGTCGGTGGCGAAGCTACAGGCCTGGGGCTCAAGACTCCTGGGTTCACTGCCTGGCTCTGCCACAAACTCTGTGTGCAACCTTGGGCAGATCACTGAACCTCTCAGTGCCTCCGTTTCCCCATCTGTGCATACAGCACACGGCTCAATGGGGGGGTCTGCGGAGCGCCCGGCACCACGGGGCCCTGATCTCAGTCGGGGTCTGTGCAGGCCGCCCAGACTACAGGGCCACAGTCTGGGGTTCCAGATAACATAAGAACGGCCATAATGGGTCAGACCAAAGGTCCAGCCAGCCCAGTGTCCTGCCTTCCGACAGTGGCCAATGCCAGGTGCCCAGAGGGAATGGGCAGAACAGGGAATCACCACGTGATCCATCCCCTGTCGCTCATTCCCAGCTTCTGGCAAACACAGGCTAGGGCCACCATCCCTGCCCAACCTGGCAAATAGCCACTGATGGAAGGATCCTCCATGAACTTGTGTGACGAAGTGGGACAGTTCTTAACGTTCCCTCTGAATAGTGTAGGGCTGCCTCAGTTTCCCCTAGGCAGTTCTTAAGTATCTAGGGGGTGGGGTAAGGGCGTATGATCACTGCAGAGCCCTAGAGGGCAGGTGTGTGCAGAGGTCTGGACACAGACAATGGCCGACACCCTGTTTCCTGGCCACTGATGGGCTGGGCTCTTTTCCTTCTTGCTACAGGTTTCCACACCCTCAGTAGGTAACACAATCACACACCTTCCTGCTCTCCTTGTGCCCTGGCTAGGATCTCACCCTGATTAGACAGAGTTGCTCCACCCTTTCCAACAACACACTAGCAACGGGCAAAATACAAGCACCAGAATTGTCTGGGCTCTGGGATTTTGCTAGGACACTAACTGGATGTGACCTAGTTACAGGGCCATTCTCCCGAGCAGACACAAACTTAGGACCCTTCCCCTCCTGGGCTTTAGCTGGCCGGCCGGGCGAGGGGACGCAGGCTTCACGGTTCGGTTCAATGGCTCTCAGCACCCCGCTATACACATGGGTCCAGCGCCCCTGCACACACGTGTGCCTCCTCTTGAACACACACACGCACACACGGCCCCTCCATTATCGGCTGGGCCGTGGTCCAGCAGCGGCTGACTTCATAATAGGCATCCGCTCGTGCCCCAGAGCCTGCTCGTAGGGTCCTGGGGGTCTCAGGTAACAGCCATCGGGTGGATTTAATGGAGTTGTCATGGCGGGGGGGGGGTGCGGCAAATCCCTTTGCTTCCCAGTAGTCCGAGGTTCAGTAACATTGATGATAACAAAAAGAACAGGAGGACTTGTGGCACCTTGGAGGCTAACAAATGTATTTGAGCATCAGCTTTCGCGGGCTACAGCTCACTGCATCGGCTGCATCCCTTGTATCCTGCACAGTCAACCAGAGTAATAGAATTGAATAGTAATTGAATCCAGACCAGAGTAATAGAGACACGCTCGGCGGTACACAGCAGAGCAGGATATGCTCAAACCCAGCCGGCCTGCCTCTGTGCAGGGCAAAGAGATCCCAGCCCCAGCTAACCCTAATCAGCTTGCACGCTGGGTGGCCAGTCCCAGGTCGACTCGGGACACAGGACCCCGTTCTGGTTGCTGCGGCCCAACCATGCCATTCTCTGTGGCTAAACCCGGCTCTCACAGGGGCAGGAACCCCAGCAGGGAGACGGATGCTGCATGTCTCAGGTGCAGTGTGGAACCGATTAGGGCAGGGCTGGGTCACTTTGCAAATTCCCCTTGGGACCGGCCCGGCCAGCCGTTCAGCCCCAGCCCTGCGGCCTGCCTGTGCCCCGCTCCGGCCCGGTTGCCAGGTGAGCTCTTTGGCCAGCTGCAGGGAACGCCCCGCGCTGGCAGCCAACAAGGAAACGCTGCACCGTTTAATTCCAGCCCCAGTGAGTCGGACGCTGCCGTTTCTGGGAAATCTTGTGAGGAGGCAGAACTGTCCCCGCCCTGGGCTGCGGGGGCCCTGCAAGCTCAGCACAACCTCAGCCGCAGCTGGGGGGTGCTGGGATCCGGGGGTGGCAGGGAGAGGAAATCCCCTGGCTGGGAACATGAGTGTGTGACCCAGCCTGGGAAGCTCTGTCCCCTGGGCGTGCGGGGACCTGGCCGTGGGACGGGGACGGATCGCTGATGTGTGCAGTGTTGCAGCCGTGCTGGTCCCGGGACATTTAACAGCACCCAGGGGAGAACCCCACCTGGCTGGGCATGGGGAGACCAGGAGCAAAAAGAGCAGCTGAGCGGGGACCAGAGGGGTTCAGTTTGGTGCCCAGGCTAAAGTTCCTCATAAACACAAAGTGATCCCCTGGAGAATGGGGGACAGGATCCCCCACCCAGAGACAGACGTGTTCTCCCCACTGCATTAAAGGGGAAGGGGGACCTGAACCCAGACTGGCGGAGAAAAGGCCTGGCAGGGTGAGCCAGAGAGAGGACATAGAATGAAATCCCCCCGGCTCAGCCTGTATCTTTACTGCTGGACTCCCAGTATCAGCCCCGCAGAGACGGGGAGAGACAGCCGCGCTGAAGAAAGGGCCGTCTGTTTAAATGGGTGCTGGGCCCCTGCTGGGGTCAGGCATTGCCGTGTATTCGCAGCAGCCAGGGGGCGATTTGGGGCTGTGAGTATCAGGGTGACACACTGGAACTGCAGGGGAGAATCCCTGCTCCCTCCCCCTTGGACTGAGCTCCTGGCAGGTCATCATGTGCGGGTGGGGGACTTGGGGGAGCCCTTAAACCCCGAGGCCTGTCCAATGGGTGTAGAATAAAGGGGCACTTTCCATTAGAGCAGGGGTTTGCCCCACAGACCTTGGCTGACATTTCCCCTGTGTGTTTGGCCGATGCGCTCTTCCCCAGAGCTGGCTGCATCTCCATGGGGCTGCAGGTGCTGTGCATTGTCTGTGAGGCCCTTGGGGGTGACGGGAACTACATAAATGGCGAAAGCAATGAACCCCACAGTGCGGGGAGCTCACTCTGTGGACAGGGTGCCAGGAATACAGGACACCCCCTCCCTGGAGGGCTCTGGTGCTGTCTGCATTGCTCTGAGGGTCTCTCTGATCACAGCCCCACCCCAGCATGGCTCAGAGGCCAGCAGGGAGCCCGCTTTCCCAGCTTGGTAACCGTAAATTACTGGCCTGGCTGGGGGAACCTGGGACTGTCCTGGATCCACCGCCCCCTCTAGCCCACGTCTCGACCTCAGGGAGGGTTTTTTCCTACTCCAGCTTCCCAAAGAAACCCACCCGGACACGTCCCGTCCCCTGAGCTCTGAGCCTCTGGAGCAGGGGGAGGGAGACGAGATGATAGAATCATAGACGATCCGGGTGGGAAGGGACCTCAGGAGGTCATCGAGTCCAACCCCCTGCTCAGAGCAGGACCCACCCCAACTAAAATCATCCCAGCCAGGGCTTTGTCAAGCCGGGCCTTAAAAACCTCTAAGGATGGAGATTCCACCCCCTCCCTAGGGAACCCATTCCAGTGCTTCAACCCCTTCCTAGGTCCCCAGTGGTGGTGGGGGTGAACCCTGGAGAATGGGGTGGGGGGCGCTGAGCCCCTTTCTGTGCTGGGAGGCCCCTGGGGTGAGGGGTTTAAGGCCACACTCTCAAAAGTGGCCCCTAATTCTGGGTGCCTCCTATTCTGGGTGCCCAATTTGAGGCTGATGTTGCGGGGTGCTGGGCACCCGCAATGCTGGGGGAAATCCCAGGGAGCCAGGGGTGCGCCGCACCTCGAGAGTCAGGGCCCGGGTGTCTCCAGCCGGGCACCTAAAAATGTAAGCGTCCAGCTGTGGAGGCCATTGTGAAAAGGTGGGCCTGTGACGGAGCGGGACTGTTCTTAATGTCTCCTCTGAATACTGTAGGGGTGCCTCAGTTTCCCCTAGGCAGTTCTTACATCTCTAGAGCAGGGGTCGGCAAGCTATGGCAAGCGGGCCAAACATGGCATGCGAGCCAATTCTGAATGGCACGCTGCTGCCTGCGGGACCCGGGCAGCCAGCACCGTGCCACTAAAAATCCTGCCCGGCTCGGCCCGGTCTCCTCCGCCCCCCCGCCCCCCGCGTGCTCCTTGGAGGGCAGGCGACCTCCCCCCTCCCCCCGCCTCTTCCCCCATCGTGCGGGGTTCCTGCCCCTCTGTGACGATGTGACTCAGCAGGGAGGGGGGAGTGTTGACCTGGGAATGTGCCCTGGGGAGGGGAGACCTGAGAACCTGTCACCTGAGCCAGGAGGGGGAGGGGGAGGTGACACCTCTGCCCAGGAATGTGAACAGAGGCTGCAGCAGGGAACCTGCTGGGTGAGTTTAGTTTCAGTTTGGGGCTGGGTGGAGGAACACAGGGAACCCCAGGGCTGGGGTCTAAGCTCCCTGCTCCCCCAGAAGGACGTGATTGAGGGGTCCTGGTTGTACCCACAAGCTCTGTTTTTGGACTGTGTTCCTGTTGTCCAATAAACCTTCTGTTTTACTGGCTGGCTGAGAGTCTCAGTGGATCCCAGGAAGAGGGGTGCAGGGCCTGGACTCCCCCACACTCCGTGACAACTGGTGGCAGCGGTGGGATCTACTGCACCCCGTGAACGGCGCTTCCTGCAGTAAGTGACTGGGGAGCAGTAAAACGAAGGGGAATTGATGGGGACCAGGCGTGCTGAAGATTCAGAGAGAGACGGTTTCGGGGGGCGGTTAACCCCTGGGAATGTGTGACCAGAGAGAAAGACTTTTGCAGTAACAGGGTCCCCCGGGGGATTGCAGCGAGCGGTCCCAGGGGCGGAGGAATCTGCAGCTCGACCCTGGCAAAGAGGTGGTGACCTCGAGAAGGACTGGCACACGAGGGGCTTTTCCTGGAAACCGTGGGAAGCTGCCCGGCCTGCGAGGGGCCAGCAGGGAGATGTACGCTAAACGCCTGAAGAGCGACCTGGTGGAGCTGTGCAGGCAGAGGGGGCTGCGCATCGGGAGGTCCACCAAGGAACAGCTGATTGCCCAGCTGGAGGAGAGGGATCGCTTGGATGACCCGATCCCTGTCCCTGAGGGAAGCCGCCCGGCAGACGCAGCGTGGGCCCTGGGGCCTGACCGGGCTGGGAGGGGTCAGACCGCTGCTGAGGACATCCCGAGACCCTTCCTACCTATGTCCGGGGGAGGGGTTGGGGGAAGCCCGGCGAATACCGAGGGCACCCTGACCCCGGCAGCCAGCAGGGGATCCTCCTGGCGGAGCTCCCCATCCCTGGAGCAGAGGCGGCTGGAATGGGAGAGGGAGATGAAAATGAGGGAGCTGGAGGATCATGAAAAACAACGTCAACATGAGCAGGAGGAGAAGGAGAAACAACGTCAACATGAGCGTCAGGAGAAGGAGAAACAAAGGCAGCATGAACTGGAGCTGGCCAGGCTGAGGAGCAGTGGGGCCCCGGCTGCGGTGAGTGCGGGGGGACCCAAGACTGCAAGGAGCTTTGATAAGTGCTTCCTGGCCCAGCGGAAGGAGGGGGAGGACATGGATAGCTTCCTGACGGCCTTTGAGAATGCCTGCGAGCTGCACAGGGTTGACCCTGCAGACAGGCTCCAGTTCCTCACCCCCTTACTGGACCCCAAAGCCGTGGAGGTGTACAGCCGGATGACAGGGGCGGAGGCAGGGGACTATGAACTGTTCAAACAGGCCCTGCTCCGTGAGTTTGGGCTGACCCCCGAGATGTACCGGAGAAGGTTCCGGAGTCAGCGTAAAACGCCTGAGGTCACCTACCTACAACTGGCCAACCGGATGCAGGGGTATGCCCGCAAGTGGACAGCTGGGGCCCGAGCTAAAGAGGACCTGCTGGACCTAATCGTACTGGAGCAACTGTATGAACAGTGCCCGTCCGACCTGAGGCTGTGGCTGGTGGACAAAAAGCTCGAGAACCCCCAGCACGCAGGGCAGCTGGCCGACGAGTTTGTGAACAGTCGGTCAGGGGGTAGCCGGGAGGAGTCCCAAAAGAACAGGCCCCCCCCGATGCAGAGAGAGAGTCACCAGGGGGCCTCCCAGCGGGGAAATAGGGAGAACCCCCTCCCACGGGGAACGCCTGGCGTCGGGCCCCTCCGACCCGCTCGAGGGGACCAACGTGACCTGAGCTGCTATCACTGTGGCCAGAGAGGCCACGTACGGTCCCAGTGCCCCGGGCTCAGGGACAGACTGAGCAGACCCAACCTACCCAGGGTTAACTGGGTAGGGACCCAGCTGGACGAGGGGCAGACGACCCAGGAAAGGGGGCCTACCAGTTTACCACCTGCCCCGGAGGGAAGAGTACCCCAGGCCAGCTCCACCAGAGGGCTGGAGGCTCTGGACTCAGGGTGCTCGGTTTACAGGGTGGGCGCGGGGCTGTCCCTCCGGAGAGAGTGCCTTGTTCCCCTGGAGGTGGATGGGAGGAAGGTCAATGGATACTGGGATACGGGCGCGGAGGTGACGCTGGCCCGGCCCGAGGTGGTGGCCCCAGATCGGGTGGTGCCCAACACCTATCTGACCCTGACAGGGGTGGGCGGGACCCCATTTAAGGTGCCCGTGGCAAGGGTACACCTGAAATGGGGGGCCAAGGAGGGCCCCAAGGATGTGGGGGTACACCACCATTTGCCCACTGAAGTTTTGATGGGGGGAGACCTAGAGGACTGGCCGTCACAACCAGGCCGCCCTGGTTGTGACGCGTAGCCAGAGCCGGCGAGGGGCACTGCGCCCTGACCTCGGGGAGGGTATCACACCAGAGGCGCAGGACCCTACCCTGGTGGGGAGGGAGGGCCGAGGGGCACGGCTCAGAGAGGCGGAGGCCTCGGACCTGGCCAGCGAGAGGGAACCGGGCCCCATCCCTTCCCCAGCCGCTGAGTTCCAGGCCGAGTTGAGGAAAGATCCCTCCTTGCGGAAGCTCAGGGACCTGGCCGACCTCAGTGTGGTACGGACCATGAGGAGAGGCTGCCAGGAGAGGTTCCTGTGGGAGAAGGGGTTCCTGTACCGAGAATGGGCTCCCACAAGGGAAGTAGAGTCCTGTGGGATCAGGAGGCAGCTGGTGGTCCCCCAGAAGTATCGCCGCAGGCTCCTGTACCTGGCCCATGACATCCCCCTCGCAGGGCACCAGGGAATCCGGCGCACCCGGCAGAGGTTGCTACAGAACTTTTACTGGCCCGGGGTCTTTACCACGGTCCGGCAGTATTGCCGATCCTGTGACCCTTGTCAGAGGGTGGGGAAGGCCCGGGACAAGGGGAAAGCGGCTTTGAGACCTTTGCCCATCATAGAGGAGCCTTTCCAGAAGGTGGCCATGGACATCGTGGGGCCTCTCAGCAAGACGACCCGGTCGGGGAAGAAATACATTCTGGTGGTGGTAGATTTTGCCACCCGCTACCCCGAGGCAGTGCCCTTAGCTTCCATTGAAGCAGACACCGTGGCCGATGCGCTCCTGACCATTTTCAGCCGAGTGGGGTTCCCCAAGGAAGTCTTGACAGACCAAGGCTCCAACTTCATGTCGGCCCTGCTCCGGTGCTTGTGGGAGAAATGTGGGGTCCGGCACGACTGGGCCTCAGCTTATCACCCCCAGTCCAATGGGCTGGTGGAGAGGTTTAACGGGACGCTAAAGATGATGCTGAAAACCTTTATGAACCAGCACCCACAGGATTGGGACAAGTACTTACCGCACCTGCTGTTCGCGTACAGGGAGGTGCCCCAGGAGTCGACCGGATTTTCGCCTTTCGAACTGTTATATGGCAGGAGGGTGAGGGGCCCCCTGGACCTGATGAGAGACGAGTGGGAGGGGAAGGCCACTCCCGATGGAGAGTCAGTGGTGGAGTATGTCCTGATCTTCCGAGAGAGACTGGCTGAACTCATGGGCCTGGCCAGGGAGAATCTGGCCAGAGCCCAGAGGAAGCAGAAGCTCTGGTATGACCGCACGGCACGGGCCCGTGCCTACGCCACCGGGGATCAGGTGATGGTTCTCATCCCAGTGAGAAAGAACAAACTACAGGCCGCCTGGGAGGGCCCTTTCAAGGTCGTCAAGCAGCTCAATGAGGTAAACTATGTGGTGGAGCTGTCAAACCGGGCGCACCACCGCCGGGTGTACCATGTGAATATGATGAAGCCATATTATGCCAGGGGGAATGTGGTGTTGGCCGTGTGTGGACAGTGGGAAGAGCAGGGAGATGACCCTTTAGTAGATCTATTCCCTGGGACCAGAGCTGGTTTCCCCCTGGAAACAATTCCCCTCTCGGATCAGCTAACCCCTGCCCAGCAAGCTGAGGTCAGGGAGGTGCTGCATCCGTACCGACAGCTGTTTTCCAACCAGCCTGGACGCACTAATCTGACTGTCCACCGGGTGCAGACAGGGTCGCACCCGCCGATAAGATGCTCCCCCTTCCGAGTCACAGGGAAAACTGCTCAGGACCTGGAAAGAGAGGTCCGGGACATGCTGGCTTTGGGGGTGATCCAGCCATCTGCCAGCCCTTGGGCCTCGCCGGTGGTGCTGGTCCCCAAAAAGGACGGGTCGGTCCGGTTCTGTGTGGACTATCGGAAGCTCAATGCCATCACTGTATCTGATGCCTACCCCATGCCCAGGCCGGACGAGCTCCTAGACAAGCTGGGAGGAGCTCGGTACCTTACCACCATGGACCTTACAAAGGGCTACTGGCAAGTGCCGCTGGATGCAGATGCCCGACTGAAATCGGCCGTGTTACAGCGCGGGATTGCGGGCAGCGAAGGAGACCCGGGCCCAGGCCTGTTCTGGCAACTACCCAGTTCAGTTATACCAATGTGAGCCATTTGAGTGAGTCTGCAGAGGGGATTTACACCAGATTAACTGGCTCCATTTACAAATCAGTGTAAACAGGTGCAGACCAGGTCTCTTACGCACCTGACTACTCAAATTCAAACTGGAACAGAGAAGGGCTACTAGGATGATGCGAGGAATGAAAAACCTGCCTTACGAGAGGACACTCAAAGGGCTTGGCTTGTTTAGCCTGACCAGATGCAGGCTGAGGGCAAATCTGATTTAACAAAGGCTGAGGGAGATATTTAAGTTAAGCGCCAATGTGGACACAAGAACAAATGGATACAAACTGGCCATCAACAACTTCAGGCTTGAAATTAGGCGAAGGTTTCTAACCATCAGAGGGGTGAAGTTCTGGAGCAGCCTCCCAAGGAGAGCAGCGGGGGCAAAACACCAAACTGGCTCCAGGACTGAGCTTGGTGAGTTTAGGAGGGGATGGGATGATGAGACTGCCTACTGTGACACGTGGCCCATCGGCCACTGCTAATAGCAAAAATCCCCAAGGGCCGGTGATGGGGCACTGGCTGGGGAGGGCTCTGAGTTACTACAGGGAATTCTCTCCCAGGTGTCTGGCTGGCAGGTCTCACCCACATGCTCAGGGTCTAACCAATCACCAGATTTGGGGTCGGGAAGGAATTTTCCCTCAGGTTACACTGGCAGAGACCCTGGTGGGGTTTTGCTTCCTCTGCAGCATGAGACACGGGTCACTTGCAGGTTTAAACTAGAGTGAATGGAGAAATGTTCTGTCACTTGACCTCTTTAACCCATGGTTCGAGGATGTCAGTTACCCAGCCAGAGGTTCGGGTCTGTTACAGGAGTGGGTGGATGAGGGGCTGTGGCCTGTGATGTGCAGGAGGTCGGACTAGATGATCACAATGGTCCCTTCTGAGCTTAAAGTCTATGAGACGCTGCAGGGCCTTTACCTGTTGTCTGTTACATGGTCCCAGCCCCTGGCACGTGGCTCACGCACTGTGTCTCCCCCACAGTGTCCCCCGAGGTCTCAGTTTCCCACACAGACTCTCCCGACGGCTCCATCACCCTCTCCTGCCATGCCAGGGGCTTTTACCCGCGTCCCATCCACGTCTCCTGGGTGCGGGACGGAGAAGACATCCTGGCGGAGAAGGACTCCAGTGGGATCCTGCCCAATGCCGACGGCACCTATTACATGCAGTCGTCCCTGGAGATCTCCCCGGAGCAGGAGGACGGGCCCCGCTACGCCTGCCGGGTGGAGCACAGCAGCCTGCTGGCCCCCACGCTCATCTGGGGTAAGGGTGGGGTGAATGGCAGGGCCCAGAGGTTGGGGGCACAGCCCATGGGAATTACAGAGGTGGGGTGTGACCCTGCTACAGGAAGGTCAATATCCCTGCCCATCATCAGTGTGAACTCGTCTAGCTCTGGGTATTCATGTGACCCACAGAAATGGCCGATCCCTCAGATACTCTGATTTTCTGGCTATGGTGGCATCCAGTGACGGTGAGTTCCACAGGCTGATGTCATTACGAGGGAAGGGCTTGGTTGCTGCGTGGCTTGTGTGGCTGGCAGTGCCCAGCAGAGCACCCGCCCTCTGTGCCCCATCTCCGTCCCCCTCCCAGCTCAGCCTTTCCCCAACCCCGGAGGCCAGGTCTCTGCAGACGCCCTTGGGGAGACGTTCAAGGCAAAGGCCTGTGGCTGCCCCAGGAGGATGCCCCAGCGGCTGCTCCCCTCGGTGACCTGGGCCCTTCTTCATCCCACAGCCCCTGGGAAGAAGGGCTCTCTGACCCCCGGGGTCCTGGCCGCCATCGTCCTGGCTGTACTGGTTCTGGCTGGAGCCGTAGGGGCCGGCGTCATCCTGTGGAGGAGAAAATCAGCAGGTAAGAGCCGGTCCCCGTGGAGTCGGGATGTGGGGAGGTCTGGGGAGTGGGGCAGCCCAGCCAGCCCAAGGGGGAATGGCTCCTGCCACTGCCCCCCAAGGAGAGGTGGGGCAGGGCCATGGGGCAGGGCTGATCAATGTAGTTGGGGGCGGAGTGGGCTCTGTCGTTGGCTGGGCGCTATGTGCCCTGCTGTGGGGGGCACTGGGGTCAGACTGGCCTGGGCGAGGTGCAGTTGGGGTCACGGGGAGCCCTGTGTCCAGGGGAGGGAGGTCGGGGTCTCCGCGGGGGAGGGGTTACCCTGCTCCCCTGCACTGACCCTCATTCTCTGCTTGTGTTTCAGGCCCTCGCAAACCCAGCTACGCTCTGGCAGCCAGTGAGTAAATCCTGGGTACGGGGCCCAGAGGCCCCAGTGCATTATGGGTATTGTGGGGTTCCCATGAGGGGAGGAGGGCGCCTAGCAGTGACTGCACATGGGCCCCAATCGCTGGTTACTCTGGGTCTGACCATTCCTCGGCGTGTGGGAATCTGCGAGGCCGTCCCCAGCCGTCGCCCTTCCCCGGCTACCCGGGATTCTCTGACACACGCGCTGCCTTCGCCCAAACCAAGGGAACCCAAAAGGGCCGGAACAGCATCCACAGGTCGCCCCTGAGGGCAGAGCTCTGCCAGCGTGCCAGCATGCACTGGGGGCCCTTAGCGCGGCTCTGGGGGTGGGAGTGCAGGCCGGTACCTGGGGCTGCGTAGGGGTGTTATGCTCTCTCCTGGAGGCCTGTCCATTGTCCCGCTGTCAGGACTGAGGGGTTTTGTGCAGAGCGCAATTTGGGGTCCATAGGTGACGCTGGGGGGGTAGCCGAGAGCTGAATTCCCATCTCCCTTCCCTAGCTGGGATCCCCCACAGCTAAAGCTGCCTTGGAACGATTTTCTTCTCTCTCCACAGCATAGATCAGAGAAGATTCTGCCTCCAGCTCTTCATTGGGGCAGACCCCCAGAGCGTGGGACCCCGGCGTCAGGGTGACCCTGCCCAGCTGTTGACCCTGCTGTCTCAGTGATCTCTGTCCACTGACTCCCTTCTACTCTGGGGGAGATTCTGGCGTGGTTGTTAGAGCAGTTTTCTCCTGTGGGTGTTGGGCCTCACACTGTTGTATGGCAGGGTTTGCGTTCTCTCCTGCAGCTTGCTCATTACAAATCACTGATCACGGGGACCTTCTCCAGCCAGAGCTTTGCCTCAGCTTCCCTCCAAAGGGAAGACACAACCCTGTCTCCCGTCTCTGCCAGTGCCAGTCATGGAGCAGTTCCCCCTTTTCCAGTCACAGGAGCCGGCACAGAGTCAGACGAGCTGGCAGAGGCTGGGGGCAAGTGGGGCACTATGGGATCCCACTCCCCTCCGTGGGGCAGATGGGCCGGCCTGGCAAACCGACCCCCAGCTTGTGACCAGCAGGAGGATACGTCTCTGTGCTCTGAGTTCAGCTCGGAGCTTTCGCCTGGATTATGTGGTTCAGACTCCCCACACCCCCCAAGCTGCTTGGGGCCGAGCCGCTGAGTCTCCCAGTGTCAGAGCCGGGCCCCCAGCACAGGAACAGTTCAGACCCGGAGCCCTACAGCCCCTCATACCGCCTTGCCGGAGAGTTTGAAACGACGCCAAGTGGCTGCTCCCTGCAGCCGGGGACCAGACGCTCACAAGGAGCTGACAGCAAGGGGCAGCGATTCATTCGGCTTTACACCGATAAATCCCTCTCGCAATCACACACGTAGCTACGTCCTTGTTACACCCCATGCCCACCCAGACACTGCCCTGCGCTGTCCCTGTCCCTGTCCTTGTGTCTGACACACTCAGCTGCCTGCTCCTCTTTTCCCTCCCTCCCTCCTCTGCGGCGTCCGTCTCTTCCCCTCCGCTCAAGTCTTCTTCACCTCCGTCCCCCCCTCGCCTCCTTCGGCCCCCCTCTGCCTTCTGCTCCCGCTCCCCTGTCAATCACTGCATAGGACCCTTACGTCTGTTATCTGTCAATCGTTGTTTACCACCTTCTTCTTCCCACCAACTCTCCCCCGTGCCCGTTAGCCCACGTTCGATTTACCTCACAGCGTTACGTCCCTTTACCCCCTTTTCTCCCAATTTGGTCTGGAGCGCTGGGTGCCCTGTACCCACCATTTAATGGGGGAGGGACTCTATATTATTTAAGATGGACATATCCAATGAAGTGGGTTTTAGCCCACGAAAGCTTATGCTCTAATAAAATATTAGTTTCTAAGGTGCCAAAAGTCCTCCTGTTCTTTTTGCGAATACAGACTAACACGGCTGCTACTCTGAAACAGGACACAAGATGGAGTTTCTCTGGTATCAGTGGGACTCAGCCAGCAGTTCTGCAGGAACTCAGCTATGAAATTGCAGAACTATTAAATATGGCTTGTGACCTGTCACTTCTCTCAGCCTCTGGAACAGATAACTGACGGGTAGCAAACGTAGTACGGATTTTTAAAAAGGCTCCAGAGGTGATCCTGACGATGACAGGCCGGGAAGCCGAACTTCAGTACCAGACAAATTGGCTGAAAGTGTCGTAAAGACCAGAATGATCAGACACATCGATGATGAACCCAGTATTTGGGGGACGAGTCAGCAGGCTTTTGTAAAGGGAAATCATGGCTCACCACTCTAGTAGAATTTTTTGTGGGGGTCAATGAACGTGTGGACAAGGGTGATCCCCTGCATAGAGTATACTTAGTCTTTCAGAAAGCCTTTGACAAGGTCCCTCCCCAAAGGAGCTGTTAGGAAAGGGATAGGTAATCAGACAGAAAATATCATAATGCCACTCTATAAATCCATGGTGCACCCACACCTTGAATACTGAGTGCAGAGCTGGTCACCAACCTCAAAAAATATATATTAGAACTGGAAAAGCTGCAGAGAAGGACAACAGAAATGATGAGGCGTGTGGAACAGCTGCCTTATGAGGAGAGATTCAAAAGACTGGTCACCTTAGACAAGAGACGACCTCTGGGGATGCGATGGGGTGTACAAACCCCACAGTGGGCAGCCAGGGGTTAAGGAGCTGCTCTGGCCCCAGCCAGCCCTGCCCTGCCACACCTGCAGGAAATGCACCAGCTGCAGGAGGAGTTCGCAGGCAGGGCAGCGGCTGGTTTGGGGCAGCCCAGGGAAGAGAGCAGACTGCGACCTGCAGCTCCAGCAGAGGAGAGCAGAGGGAAAGGCAGAATCTCTGCCCATGACAGCTGAGGGAAGGGAGGGCCTGCCACAGACACAGCCTGAGGGGGAAGCGTCCCCCTCTCCCTCTCATCTGGACTCTGCGTTTTGTTCATTCCCCTGTACTGTGGACAGCCCCAGCGGGGGAAAGCCCGAGGATGGAGCTGGCCCAGGAGGTCGTCCTACAGGAGGAGATGGTGGCCTGGCCGCCTGAGAAGGGATGAGAACTGTCCTGCTGCACGCAGATGCGGGAAGGTGTCTGTTGCTGAGCAGACACCCATCACAGGGCCTAGACCTTGACGGCGACTGTGGGACAATTGCAGGGGGTGGTAGGATGTGGCCCAGGGAGGGCAGCTTTACGTATCCCCTGGCTGCTACATTCCTGATAGCCCTCAAAGGGCCATGGGTCAGAGCTCGGTGGAGTGGGTGAGCCTCGCCTCCCCTACCAACAACCTCCCCTGCAAGTCATGGGCCTCCATCCTGACCACGAGCCAACACTACCTGACCAACCAACCCCCGAGCGAGGACCATCACAGGGGGATATGACAGAGGTCTGTAAAAACATGAAAGGTGTGGAGAAAGTGAATAGGGGAGTGTTATTTACTCCTTCTCATAACACAAGAACCAGAGTCACCCAATGAAATTAACAGGCAGCAGGTTTAAAACAAACCAAAGGCTGTAGTTCTTTACACAATGCACAGTCAACCTGTGGAACTCCTTGCTAGGGGATGTTGTGAAGGCCCAAAGTATAACTGAGTTCTAAAAAGAAATAGATACATTCCTGGAGGATAGGTCCTCAATGGGCTCAAGGACCAGCCAGCCACGCAGATGAGCGGGAGAATGCTGGGTGCCCCCTCAGCACCCTGGCCCTCCCCACCCTGGCCACATCTCCAGCTGTGTCCATCCCTGATGCTGCAGAGGGAGGAGATAAAACAAACCCCAGAACACATTTTTCTGTGCGGGAAGGAATCCTCTCCTGACCCCGGCTTGTAGCTGGCTGAAGCCGTGAAGCACAAATCATAGAATCATAGACTTTAAGGTCAGAAGGGACCATTATGATCATCTAGTCCAATCTCCTGCAGGCCACGGAATCTCACCCACCCACTCCTGTAACAAACCCCTAACTTATGTCTGAGCTAGTGAAGTCCTCAAATTGTGGTTTAAAAGACTTCAAGGTGTGTCATACTATACAAATTATTGCTATGTAAACAAAAATAAGGCAGGGTAGGAGATTAACAGACCACAGAGCTTTAAGGTACAGAACACTAAATACTCTCAGTCAGTCCAACTGAACTTCCAGACAGGTCAGTCCTCTCTGAAGTTCCACTCCCAGCATGATGTTTACACTGGTTGTTCCAGGCAACCAACAGAACACAGGAATTTAAAGAGGTCAGACCCTACATCTAAACAGCCATAAGCAGAAAGCCTTTCAGATCCTAGTTAACAGGGAAGCCCAAATACCACAGTAAAGGGTATGAGACATCAGGGATTATCTCAGTGTCAAATTGGAAAACCCATTTTATTTTGAAAAGGCCATGCATTTCAATCTCCATTTTGATTGCCACCTTTAGTGTGGCATTGTTGTGCATCCATTTTGTAACAGGGATTTGACAACTCAGTGGACAGACTGTCTAGCAAGCTGTGACAGAGCAATCAAGGGACATTGACATTGAATGGTTGTACCCTAGTGAAACAAAGATTTGCTACCAGAAGACCAATGACTTTGAATGAGACTCTACCCAGAAGCCATGAGGGGGACAGGCATAGCTTAGAGCAGGGATCGGCAACCTTTGGCATAAAGAAAAGGAGGACTTGTGGCACCTTAGAGACTAACCAATTTATTTGAGCATGAGCTTTCGTGAGCTACAGCTCACTCCATCGGATGCAAAGCTCATGCTCAAATAGATTGGTTAGTCTCTAAGGTGCCACAAGTCCTCCTTTTCTTTTTGCGAATACAGACTAACACGGCTGCTACTCTGAAACCTTTGGCATGCGGCCCACCAGGGTAAGTCCCCTGGCGGGCCGGGCCAGTTTGTTTACCTGTCACATCCACAGGTTCGGCCGATCACAACTCTCACTGGCCGCGGTTCGCCACTCTGGTTCCATAAACCAGAAGTGAGCCCTACCCCGACCATCACAAGCAACCGTCACGCAGTCCCATGGATACATTTGTTGAGCTCTGTCTGAAAATTAATTAATTGTTCACCCCCACCCCCCCAGCTCCTATGGGGGTTGCTCCAGCCTCGCCCCTCGGAGGGTCAGAAACCTTCTTCTCCTTTCCAGCCAGGATTCGTTCCTGGCCCATTTAGCCCCATTTATTCTTCTGCCAACATTGTCCTTCAGCGCCAGCCACTTGTCTCCCTCCCTGGCACCTGTGCCCTGGTGTCCTGACCCAGAGCAATTCTATCCCCTCCCCGACTGCGCTTTGCTGGGCTAAACCAGCCCAGCTCCCCCGTAGGGTTGCCAGGCCTCTGGTTTTCCTCCGGAATGCCCAGTCAAAAAGGGACCCGGCGCTCCAGTCAGCACTGCCGACCGGGCTGTTAAAAGTCCGGTTGGCGGTGCAGGCAGGTTCCCCACCTTACCTGGTTCTGGGCAGCTCCCCGGAAGTGGCGACATGTCCCTCACCTCCTAGGCATAGGGATGGCTCAGGGGGGGGCTCCGTGCACCGCCCCCAGCCTGAGCACCGGCTCCACAGCTCCCATTGGCTGGGAACTGCAGCCAATGGGAGCTGCAGGGGTGTTGCCTGCAGGTGGAGACAGTGTGCTGAGCCCCCTGGCCACCTCCGAGCAACACATGCCGGCCACTTTTGGGGAGCCACCTGAGGTCAGTGTCACCCGGCCAGAGCACCCCTCACCCACTTCCACGCCCCAACCCTTGCCCCAGGTCAGACCTCCCCCCGCACCCAAACTCCCTCCCAGAACCGGCACCCTATCTCCTGCCCCAGCCCTGATCCCCCTCCTGTACCCCAAACCCCTCATCCCTGTCCCCATCCCAGAGCCCGCACCCCAGCTTGAGCCCTCACCCCCTCCCGCACCCCAAATCCCTGCTCCAGTCGGAGCCCCCTCCCACACTCCAATCCCCTTGGCCCCACCCCCCAGCCCAGACCCCCCTCCTGCACCCCAAACCCCTCATCCTCGGCCCCACCCCAGAGCCTGAACCCCCAGCTGAACCCCGAACCCCCACCCATACCCCAACCCCCAGCACGGTGAAAATGAGTGAGGGAGAGAGGGTGGGGGAGAGCAAGCGATGGAGGGAGGGGGGATGGAGTGAGCGGGTGCACGGCCTCGGAGAAGGGGCGGGGCAGGGGTGGGGCTTCTGGGAAGGGGCGGGGCAAGGGTGTTCGGTTTTCTGCAATTAAGAAGTGGGCAACCCTCTGTGCGCTACAGGTTTAACAAAGCCTGCTAAGAAGCAAGAGGTGGGGGGAAAGGAAGGAAAAACCTCTGCTGGTGTACAGAGCTGTGGTTCTGCTTGCCTGTTAGCCACAATGAACATCACATTGCCTGCACGCCGAACGCTGCCTTCCGCTTGCTGCCTGCATGACAAGAACCAAGGGAGGGCGAGGGGACGCTGGCCGGTCAGGTGCCAGGATTCGCTGTGCACAAAGCAGGCAGGTCACGCCCTGCAGGGAGCTGCACCTGACGCACCCCTAGGACCCAGCGTGTAGAAGATGGTGTCTGCTGCTGGTGCATCTGGCTTCTCCCTGCTGTGGATGCACAGAGATGGGGGAGTGCTGGGCTGGAGGAGGGGGGCACAAGAGACAGAACAGGCAGGCAGGAGAAAAGGGGAGAGGGAATGACAGAAAGCAGCAGGAGCTGCAGGGAGAGAGAGGAGGAACCTCTTATGTACCCCTCAAGCACCCCTAGGAGCCTGGACTGATTAACCCCAGCTTCTCAGAGAGCTTCCTGTGTCCTGCTGCTTCCCTGAACCCACTTGAGGAGAACAGGCAGTCAGCTGAAGTAGTAGGAGCCAGTTAGGCCTTAAGACTCTGATATCTTCCCTCGCTCAGGCCCTGCTACCAGCCTGCTTATTTGTCCCCTTCAATTGAGTGTTGAGAGCCACTTTAGCTGGCCCAGAACAGCAGCCATGAGTGAAAGAAGAAAACGCCCCTCAGGGGCAGCATTCAGAAAAAGAAAGCAAGCAAAGGAAGCTTTTCTATCTAAGCAGGAAGGAGCTTGTGACGTTATTGACTTGAACTGGGACCTTATAGAACATTGTTGCAACCAAGATCCTGTAGTGGCACCAAATCCTGTATAAAGGGGGTCAAATAAGGTGTCTAAGATGAGGTTATGGTTTGCGGGTTAGGATGATGCTGTCTATCTGTGTGCATGTATCATTTTTGTATTTAAAGATATAAGTATGGGCTCTCTACTGTCTGTATTCCAAACTTGTGCTCTGCTTCTGGGAGTCACCCCAGACAAGTTGGTGTCAGCTCTGCCTAGTCCATTCAGGACCATCAGCGATACAAGTGACCCACTGAGAGAAGGCAGACACGCCTGAGGACTCAGCCAGGCAGGCAGGGGAGAACTCTGAGGTGTTTCCAGGCCATGGGATGGGCAGCTTGTCCTTGGGACACAGAAAGCAGAGACCACACGGCAAGAGACTATAAAACGCTGCTGCAGCTCCTCCAGCTGGTCTTCAGTCCTGCTTCTGACCTCTGGAGGGACTTGGCTACAAACGGAAGCTCTACACAAAGGACTGAAAGACCCCTCCCAGCTGGGGATGTTCTCCAGAGACTGGATTTGAACCTGCCGTTTATTCCATCCCTGCTACAAGCCTGAACGCTTGGCCATGACTGTGTGTCATTGATTCCATTTCTCCAATTCTAGCTCTCATCTCTATCTTTTCCTTTTATGAATAAACCTTTAGATTTTAGATTCTAAAGGATTGGCACATTGGATTTACCTCACAACGTTACGTCCCTTTACCCCCTTTTCCCGCCAATTTGGTCTGGAGCACTGGGTGCCCTGTACCCGCCATTTAATGGGGGAGGGACTCTGGGTTATTTAAGATGGACGTTAGGGACACAAGATGGAGTTTCTCTGCTATCAGTGGGACTCACCCAGGAGTTCTGCAGGAACTCAGCTATGAAATTGCAGAACTACTAAATATGGCTTGTGACCTGTCATTTCTCTCAGCCTCTGGAGCAGATAACTGACGGGTAGCAAACGTAGTACGGATTTTTAAAAAGGCTCCAGAGGTGATCCTGACAATGACAGGCCGGGAAGCCGAACTTCAGTACCAGACAAATTGGTTGAAAGTGTCGTAAAGACCAGAATGATCAGACACATCGATGAACTCAGTATTTGGGGGACGAGTCAGCAGGGTTTTGTAAAGGGAAATCATGGCTCACCAATCTAGTAGAATTCTTTGTGGGGGTCAGCGAATGTGTGGACAGGGGGGATCCAGTGGATATAGTGTATTTGGACTTTCAGAAGGCCTTTGACAAGGTCCCTCCCCAAAGGTTCTTAAGCAAAGTAAGAAGTCATGGGATAAGAGGGTCTTCTCATGGATCAATAACTGGTTAAACAAAGGCAGGGCTGTCCCTAGGCATACACAGAATATGCAGCTGCATAGGGCACCATGAAATTTGGGGCACCAATGGTGCCCTAGGCCAGTGATCTCCAAACTTTTTTGATCACGCACCCCTATTGGTAAAAATTTTTTGAGCACGCACTCCCAATATATGTATATTTATTTATGTATAAATTATATACATGTGCTACTGTACTAATATATTATGTAAATTATAAAACATACACAAAAAAAGAAATTAAAAAACGATGAGATAAAGATGAAATAAACAATATTTTATTTATTAATGGTACAAAAAACTTTTTGCTCTCACTAAAAAAATTATTATTAATAATAATATTTTTAGTGAGAGCAATGTGATTGAATATGCTTCATTATTTTTGAAAATCTTGGTTTAACACTTTGTGATACAGCGGGTGCTCAGGGTAGGGTGCGGGGTCTGGGAGGGAGTTAGGGTGCGGGAGGGTGCTCAGGATGGGGGTGTGGGAGGAGACTCAGGCTGGGGCAGGCAGGAGGTGCAGAGCACTTACCTGGGGCAGCTTCTGTTTGGCGCAGGGGCCTGGGCTAAGGGGGCCCCGGGGCCCTGGCCTGCAGCTCTAAAGCCCCGTTCGGAATGCAGCCCTGCGAGCACGGGCCGGAGGACTCGGGAGGAGCAGGGGCAGCCAGCGGCCGGAGAGAAGCGGCCCTTTCCCCTTTGTTGCCAGCACCCAGTGCCCAGAGGCAAACAACAGCAGGGGTTTGTTACCCAGTGTGCGTCACTCAATAAACACAACGGGGTGGAGAAGCAGAAAAGTTTATTTGGAATTTTAAAGAAAGGTACAGGGAGAGAAATTTTAAATTTTGCACATTAGAGCAAGTTATTATATATACTTTTATATTTTTTAATGCTACTGCACTATACATTAGCTAATTAAAGCTTTGTACAAATACTTTGATTTTTTTATATGGGTTATAATAATGTTTATTTTTTGTAACTTTTAACAAGCATTTTTAGCAACTTAAACAACCAGCACATTCTGTCCGGCCTTGTAGCTGTCCCTCCTGTTATCTTTAACTTGGCGTCAGCAAACCTTACACTATGAGGCATTATCTACAGCTGCAACATTGTTTTAAGAGCAAAAGAGCTTACTCAAACCAGCCAGGCCTGAGTTCTATTAAGGGGGGTTGAGAAGAAGCCCTTAGGCCTTCAGCAGGGAGACTTCCTCGACCCTTATGGCCTTTTATCCCCTCGACTTAACTAGTGGCCATGCCCTGGGGTCTCCAACACCTTCAAAGCGCCGCTTCTGTCTGGCCGCTGGCTGCACCGCTGCCACTGCTCCTCCATGGGCCGGAGGACTCAGGGCCGCCCCCCCCTTCTTTCCCCCCCGCGGCGGTGCTCCTCCTGCCGTGCCCCCAATCAATCGTCTTCCCACTTCGGAAACCACTGCCCTAGGCAGCTGCGTGCTGCATACGCAGCAGCACCAGCTCCGGCGACCAGCCCTATCCCCTGGCGCCCACTGCAAGGGGCAGGGCCGTCCCTAGCGCGGGGTGTGGGGCCTGGGACAACTCCCTCCGCCCCACCTCTTAGCCTTCCCCTCTGCTCCGCCCCCGGCCCGCCCCCACCTTGCACTTGCTGGCAACAGCAGGAAGCGGAGCACCCTGGCCCCAGCCCAGAGTAGGAATAAACGGTCCGTTTTCAGAATGGAGAGAGATGAATAGCAGGGTCCCCCCCAGGGGTCTGTACTGGGCCCAGTCCTAGTTAACATAGTCATAAATGATCTAGAAAAAGGGGTGAACAGGGAGTTGGCAAAATTTGCAGATGATACAAAACTACTCAAGATAGTTAAGTCCAAAGCAGACTGCGAAGAATTACCAAGAGATCTCTCAAAACTAGGTGACTGGGCAACAAACTGGCAGATGAAATTCAGCGTTGATAAATGCAAAGCAACGCACGTTGGAAAACATAATTCCAACCATGTATACAAAATGATGGGGTCTAAATTAGCTGTTACCACTCAGGAAGGAGATCCCTGAGTCACTGTTCTCTGAAAACATCCACTCGATGTGTAGCAGCAATCAAAAAAAGTTAACAGAATGTTAGGAGCTGTTAGGAAAGGGATAGGTAATCAGACAGAAAATATTATAATGCCACTCTATAAATCCATGGTACGCACACACCCCCGGCTCCGCCCCAACTCTGCCCCTGCCCTGCCCCACTGGACCCCTCCCCAAATCCCCACCGTGGCCCCGCCTCTTCCCCAAGCGTGCTGCATTCCTCCTCCTCCCCCCTCCCTCCCAGGCTTGCCACGCAAATCAGCTGTTTCATGGCACAAGCGCTGGGAGGGAGGGGGGAGAAGCAGGACGCAGGGGCCCGCTCAGGGGAGGAGGCGGAGGCGGAGCGGAGGTGGAGGTGAGCTGGGGCGGGGCGGGGAGCTGCCAGTGGGTGCTCCGCACCCACCAATTTTTCCCTGTGGGTGCTCCAGCCCCAGAGCACCCATGGAGTCGGCGCCTATGGGCATGCCCACATCTGAAAGACTGACAGGTTTCAGAGCAGCAGCCGTGTTAGTCTGTATTCGCAAAAAGAACAGGGGGACTTGTGGCACCTTAGAGACTAACCCATTTATTAGAGCATGAGCTTTTGTGGGCTGGATGTAGTGAGCTGTAGCTCACAAAAGCTTATGCTCTAATAAATGGGTTAGTCTCTAAGGTGCCACAAGTCCCCCTGTTCTATCTGGAATACTGTCTGCAGATGTGGTCGCCCCATCTCAAAAAAGATATGTTAGAACTTGAAAAAGTACAGAGAAGGACAACAGAAATGACTAGGGGTATGGAGGAGACATTATGAGTGTTAGGACTGTATATAGGTCTGTTTGTTAGCCTGGGATAGAATTTTGGGTTTGACTTTTTGATACTCTTATATTAATACGTGTAAACAAAGGACAAAGACACTGTGATGTTGCTTCGGCCTAGTCAGCTGGATTCGTTAGTACAATGGAAACAGATAAGAGAAGTTAAAGTGTTACTCAGAGCACACTTTAATATTGCCTCAACCCCTATCTCAAGGCAAAATCAAGCAACCAGTCGGGAGGGGCAAAGGGGTTTGGGGGGAGGTATAAAACACTAAAAGACCAAAGAAATGCCCATCCCTGACAGAGCACAACCTCACTCCTTACGCCTCCCATGGGGCACAAAAGGGGTGGGATGAAGACCCCAGACCCAAAATGGAACATGACCCTAAGTTGTAAGGGGTGGGACTGTGGGCCTGCATTGCAGGTGTATTTGGGCCTACTGAAAAGGAGGAGCTGGGAATAGGGGAAATGAGAATGGGGAATTGGGATTAGGGAATGGGGAACAGGGACACAGGCAAGGCTCTGTGGTGTCAGAGCTGGGAACAGAGCACTGGGAAGCACATTCTACTGGTTTGTAGAGCTCTGGATATGCTTGTTTGGAACTAACCCCAATAAACATCGCATTGTCTGCACTTTGGACTTCTGGTCTTTTGCTGCTTGCTGTCTGCGTGACAAGAACCAGGGAAGTGGGAGGGTGAAGGAAAAGCCTTCTAACAATGAGGAGAGATGAAAAAGACTGGGATTGTTCACCTTAGACAAAAGACAACTAAGGGGGATGCAATGGGGTGTACAAACCCCACACTGGGCATTCCAGGGTTAAGGAGCTGCTCTGGCCCCAGCCAGCCCTGTCCCACCACACCACACTTGCTTGTCTCAGCTGCAGGGTTGTGCAGGGCGCTCTGCATTTGTGTGTGTGTGTGGGGCGGGGGGGTTGGGGAGTGTCATAAATATCAAGGGAAGGCTATCTACCTTTAAAATCCCTCCTGGCCAGAGGAAAAACCCTTTCACCTGTAAAGGGTTAAGAAGCTAAAGGTAACCTCGCTGGCACCTGACCACAATGACCAATGAGGAGACAAGATACTTTCAAAGCTGGAGGGGGGGAAAAACAAAGGGTCTGGGTCTGTCTGTGTGTTGCTTTGGCCGGGAACAGAACAGGAATGGAGTCTTAGAACTTATTAAGTTATCTAGCTAGATATGCGTTAGATTATGATTTCTCTAAATGGCTGAGAAATTAAGTTGTGCTGAATAGAATGAATATTCCTGTCTGTAAAAAGAAAAGGAGTACTTGTGGCACCTTAGAGACTAACCAATTTAACACAGATTCCTGTCTGTGTGTCTTTTTGTAACTTAAGGTTTTCATAGAATCATAGAAGATCAGGGTTGGAAGGGACCTCAGGAGGTCATCTACTCCAACCCCCTGCTCAAAGCAGGACCAATCCCCAACTAAATCATCCCAGCCAGGGCTTTATCAAGCCTGACCTTAAAAACTTCTAAGGAAGGAGATTCCACCACCTCCCTAGGTAACTCATTCCAGTGCTTCACCACCCTCCTAGTGAAAACGTTTTTCCTAATATCCAACCTAAACCTCCCCCACTGCAACTTGAGACCGTTACTCCTTGTTCTGTCATCTGCTACCACTGAGAACAGTCTAGATCCATCCTCTTTGGAACCCCCTTTCAGGGAGTTGAAAGCAGCTTTCAAATCCCCCCTCATTCTTCTCTTCTGAAGACTAAACATCCCCAGTTCCCTCAGCCTCTCCTCATAAGTCATGTGTTCCAGTCCCCTCATCATTTTTGTTGCCCTTCGCTGGACTCTCTCCAATTTTTCCACATCCTTCTTGTAGTGTGGGGCCCAAAACTGGACACAGTACTCCAGATGAGGCCTCACCAATGTCGAATAGAGGGGAACAATCACGTCCCTCGATCTGCTGGCAATGCCCCTACTTATACAGCCCAAAATGCCATTGGCCTTCTTGGCAACAAGGGCACACTGTTGACTCCTATCCAGCTTCTCGTCCACTGTCACCCCTAGGTCCTTTTCTGCAGAACTGCTGCCGAGCCATTCGGTCCCTAGTCTGTAGCGGTGCATTGGGTTCTTCCGTCCTAAGTGCAGGACCCTGCACTTATCCTTATTGAACCTCATCAGATTTCTTTTGGCCCAATCCTCTAATTTGTCTAGGTCCCTCTGTATCCTATCCCTACCCTCCAGCGTATCTACCTCTCCTCCCAGTTTAGTGTCATCTGCAGACTTGCTGAGGGTGCAATCCACACCCTCCTCCAGATCATTTATGAAGATATTGAACAAAACCGGCCCCAGGACCAACCCTTGGGGCACTCCACTTGATACTGACTGCCAACTAGATATGGAGCCATTGATCACTCCCCGCTGAGCCCGACACTCTAGCCAACTTTCTATCCACCTTATCGTCCGTTCATCCAGCCCAGACTTCTTTAACTTGCTGGCAAGAATACTGTGGGAGACAATGTCAAAAGCTTTGCTAAAGTCAAGGAACAACATGTCCACTGCTTTCCCCTCATCCACAGAGCCAGTTATCTCGTCATAGAAGGCAATTAGATTAGTCAGGCATGACTTGCCCTTGGTGAATCCATGCTGACTGTTCCTGATCACTTTCCTCTCCTCTAAGTGCTTCAGAATTGATTCCTTGAGGACCTGCTCCATGATTTTTCTAGGGACTGAGGTGAGGCTGACTGGCCTGTAGTTCCCAGGATCCTCCTTCTTCCCTTTTTTAAAGATTGGCACTACATTAGCCTTTTTCCAGTCGTCCGGGACTTCCCCCGATCGCCACGAGTTTTCAAAGATAATGGCCAATGGTTCTGCAGTCACATCCGCCAACTCCTTTAGCACTCTCGGATGCAACGCATCCGGGCCCATGGACTTGCCCTCGTCCAGCTTTTCTAAATAGTCCTGAACCACTTCTTTCTCCACAGAGAGCTGGTACCCTCCTCCCCATGCTGTGCTGCCCAGTGCAGTAGTCTAGGAGCTGACCTTGTTCATGAAGACAGAGGCAAAAAAAGCATTGAGTACATTAGCTTTTTCCACATCCTCTGTCACTAGGTTGCCTCCCTCATTCAGTAAGGGGCCCACACTTTCCTTGACTTTCTTCTTGTTGCCAACATACCTGAAGAAACCCTTCTTGTTACTCTTGACATCTCTTGCTAGCTGCAACTCCGGGTGTGATTTGGCCTTCCTGATTTCACTCCGGCATGCCTGAGCAATATTTTTATACTCATCCCTGGTCATTTGTCCAATCTTCCACTTCTTGTAAGCTTCTTTTTTGTATTTAAGATCAGCAAGGATTTCACTGTTAAGCCAAGCCGGTCGCCTGCCATATTTACTATTCTTTCTACACATCGGGATGGTTTGTCCCTGTAACCTCAATAAGGATTCTTTAAAATACAGCCAGCTCTCCTGGACTCCTTTCCCCCTCATGTTATTCTCCCAGGGGATCTTGCCCATCAGTTCCCTGAGGGAGTCAAAGTCTGCTTTTCTGAAGTCCAGGGTCCGTATTCTGCTGCTCTCCTTTCTTCCTTGTGTCAGGATCCTGAACTCGACCATCTCATTGTCACCCAGGTTCCCATCCACTTTTGCTTCCCCTACTAATTCTTCCTGGTTTGTGAGCAGCAGGTCATGAAGAGCTCTGCCCCTAGTTGGTTCCTCCAGCACTTGCACCAGGAAATTGTCCCCTACACTTTCCAAAAACTTCCTGGATTGTCTGTGCACCGCTGTATCGCTCTCCCAGCAGATATCAGGGTGATTGAAGTCTCCCATAAGAACCAGGGCCTGCGATCTAGTAACTTCCGTGAGTTGCCGGAAGAAAGCCTTGTCCACCTCATCCTCGTGGTCCAGTGGTCTATAGCAGACTACCACCACCACATCACCCTTGTTGCTCACGCTTCTAAACTTAATCAGAGACACTCAGGTTTTTCTGCAGTTTCATACCGGAGCTCTGAGCACTCCTATGGCTCTCTTACATGCAGTGCAACTCCCCCACCTTTTCTGCCCTGCCTGTCCTTCCTGAACAGTTTATATCCATCCATGACAGTACTCCAGTCATGTGAGTTATCCCACCAAGTCTCTGTTATTTCAATCACATCATAATTCCTTGACTATGCCAGGGCTTCCAGTTCTCCCTGCTTGTTTCCCAGGCTTCGTGCATTTGTGTATAGGCACTTGAGATAACCCGCTGATCGCCCCTCTTTCTCAATATGAGGCAGGAGCCCTCCCCTCTCTCACGCTCCTGCTCATGCTTCCTCCCGGTATCCCACGTCCCCACTTACCTCAGGGCTTTGGTCTCCTTCCCCCGGTGAACCTAGTTTAAATCCCTCCTCACTAGGTTAGCCAGCCTGCTTGCGAAGATGCTCTTCCCTCTCTTCGTTAGGTGGAGCCCGTCTCTGCCCAGCACTCCTCCCTCTTGGAACACCATCCCATGGTCAAAGAATCCAAAACCTTCTCTCCGACACCACCTGCGTAGCCATTCGTTGACTTCCACGATTCGACGGTCTCTACCCAGGCCTTTTCCTTCCACAGGGAGGATGGACAAGAAGACCACTTGCGCCTCAAACTCCTTTATCCTTCTTCCCAGAGCCACGTAGTCCGCAGTGATCCGTTCAAGGTCATTCTTGGCAGTATCATTGGTGCCCACGTGAAGAAGCAAGAAGGGGTAGCGATCCGAGGGCTTGATGAGTCTCGGCAGTCTCTCCGTCACATCGTGAATCCTAGCTCCTGGCAAGCAGCAGACTTCTCGGTTTTCCCGGTCGGGGCAGCAGATAGATGACTCAGTCCCCCTGAGGAGAGAGTTAAGTGAGAGACACCCAGATAATCCTGGCCAGTGACCCGCTCCCAGGCTGCAGGGGAAGGTGAGAACCCCCAAGTCACTGCCAGTCTGACCGAGGGCGGGGGGAATTCCCCCTGAGCCTACCCACAGCGATCAGCTACACCCAGTGATTGAGCTGCCAGAAGCTGAAGAACTGGTTCCTTCAATCCCTCTGGGTCTTTGGCGGCACTGAAGGACCCGCCGCTGAAGTGCCGCCGAAGGCCCGGGATGCCGCCGGGTGAGTAAAAATTCTCAGGGGAGCCTCCCCAGCTGAGAGCTCGGGCAGGACGGACAGGACGGAGTTTGCCCACCCGTTTAACAACCGGTTCTAAACTGGCTTCAAAATTTAACAACCGGTTTGCGTGAACCGGTGCGAACCGGCTCCAGCTCACCACTGGCTACCCCCTGTGGATGGGCCCAAGGACCAGCCAGCCATACCCATGGGTGAGATAATGCTGGGTGCCCCTCAGCGCCTGGCCCTCCCCGCCCAGGTCCCATCTCCAGCCGGGTCCGGCCCTGATGCTGCAGAGGGAGGAGATAAAACACAAACAACCCCACAACACATTATTTTGTTGGGGAGGTGGGGGGAAATCCCTTCCTGACCGCTGCCAGTGGATGGCTGAAGCCCTGAAGCATGAGTGTTAGGTTCTGGTTTCATAAATGGGAAGTGGGCCCCAGGCCTGCTGAGCCTGAACCCACCATCACAAGCAACCCCATCAGGCAGTCCCCCGGATATAGTCGTCCAGCTCTATGTAAAAATGAAGGGATTGTTTGTGCCTCCCCAGCTGCTATGGGGGCTGCTCCAGCCTCGCCCCTCGGAGGATCCGAAACCTTCGTCTCCTTCCCAGCCGGGAGTCGCTCCCGGCCCCTTTACCCCCTTTGTGCCTGTGCCCCATGGTACCCACGCCCGGTGCCCTGCCCCAGAGCGGGTCCAGCCCCTCCCTGCCCAGCTTCCCAGGCTCCACCAGGCCCTGCGGTCCCCGCCCCGCCCCACCCACAGCGCGGCCTCAGCCCTTCGCACCCCCAGGGCATGGGGCGGGCCAGGCGGGGGAGCACCATGGGCCTGCAGTCATGGGCTGTTTGTGTTCTGTAACCTCACACCGCTAGTTCTGCCTGGATACCGATGATGAACAACCCCTGCCTGCGTCCTGATTGGATGGCCACAGGCAGCTGCGACACTTTGGAAAGTGATAGTGACACAGAAGGTCCATCTGCCAGGCTGCCCGGTTCTCCTGTCCCCACGTCCAGAAATTCGGGGCTTTGTCTTATACAGGCGCCCATTCCCCGCCCCCCCGGCCAGGACCCATGGCCTGGGGGCTGCTCCTGGCGCTCTGCGGGGCGCTCCTGGCTCCAGCCGCGGCGGGGGGTGAGTACCGGGGGGCCAGGGTGAGCCCCGGCTGGGGGTGTCACCGTAACAGGCCGGGCATCCCCCTCTGACACGGGGGAGCGCAAACTGGGGGGCGTGACCCTCGGGGTGGGATCCCGCTGCCGTGAGAGCGGGCGCAGGGTGAAAACGGGGTGGGAACTGGTGCGGGAGGGGATTTGATAACGGGTCCTCCCGCGCCGTCCCGGCCAGCAGCCGCCGCTCTCCGGCCGCCCAGCTCTGAAGGCCGGGCCCTGCCAGCAGCCGCGCCGATAGACGGATTAATGCCGACTACCAGTAATGGGGGGCGGGCGCCACGGGGCGAGGGGGGCAGCCGCCCAGGGCGAAAGGTGCAGGAGCGGAAAACGGGGTGGAACTATGACGAAATAGCCGGGTAGGGGCACAAAGACGCTTGCTGGCCCCCGGGCACTAAAATAGCTAGTTTCCAGCTGGGCGTGGGGATGGCGGGGGGGCACCCCATTGGGCGGCCATTGGGGGTGGGCTCCTTGGGCTGTTCTGCCTTTGTACAGACCTGGGCAGCCAGGTCCTGGGCCAGGATGGAGGCTCCTAGGCGCTGGGAGCTAGTTCAGATAATGAATGGTCCCATCTGGCCTTGAAACCTACAACTGTCCAGCCCCTCGGCTCTGTCTCCTCCGTGGGCCTGAGCCGCGTCCCCCCATCCTTCTTGGGGGGCTCTGCCAGAAATCCCCAACACGCCAGCCCAAGAACCACCTGTCACAGAGTCCCTGGGCGATGCTCTGGAACTGCTCCCTACGAAGCCAGGCAGGACTCTGGGGCAGTCTCCTTTTTGTGAGCAGCCTGTCTTCGGGACACACAGCTCACCCGGCTTCCACCTTCCTGGGTCTGACCTCGGAGCATTCAGCGTCCTCTGCCCCTCCGTGCGCTTCCCACAGCAACTCCGCCCAGGTGGGGCTCCTGGGGAAGCCAGAGGCTCCTGCCCCACAACTCCGCAGTCAGACGTGACTCTCAGCCAGCCAGTAACACAGAAGGTTTATTAGACGACAGGAACAGGGTCTAACACAGAGCTTGTAGGTGCAGAGAACCGGACCCCTCAGCTGGGTCCATTTTGGGGGGCAGTGAGACAGACAACCCCGTCTGCACTTCACTTCTCCCCACTTCGAGATCGAACTGAGCTGGGTCACTTTAGCCGGTGAGCTGGGGAAGTTCGACCCCACCAACGTTCTCATGGATGCCCCAGCATCTCTCCCGTTCCTTGGTGGGAGTTACACCAGGCCCTTCCAGTTTCACGCCCTCCCTTAGGTCGGGGGTGGTCGATAGCACTCTCATGCCGCATGTGGGAAGGTTTATGCAGCCCGTGCTCTTTGGCCACCCCAAAACCCCCGGGATCAAACTGGCATCGGGTCTTCTCCCAGCGCTCCAGTCTGGAGGGCTGCAATTCGGGCTCTCTTGGTTAAGGGCCCCCATCTTGACCTGGGCCACAGACTTACAGAACTAGCATGGAGACATGCCTTTCTCAACAACCTTGTCTCCCCAACAAGCTGGCCAAACACAGCCACTTGGTTATAGGACTGTTTAACTTTCTTAACAGCTTTCACTCCATTTGAGACCTTCTCAAAGCTATCCACACTGGATCTTTCAACAGGAAAGTCATTGGATCCATTCACAACAGAAAATTTCTGGCTGTTAGGAACTGAAACTTTCTTGATTAAATCACTTTCACACCCTTCAGTTGCAGTAAACTGCTTGCAAAGACTCCATGAGGATTCCTTTCCCTAGGGCTTTTCTATGCAACAATTCACCCCTCCCAGAAAGTCTGCCCTTACCCTCTTCACCGAGGGCTTGCTCTAGAGGAACACTTTGAGGGTATGTCTACACTACGAAATTAGTTCGAATTTATAGAAGTCATTTTTTTAGAAATCGGTTTTATATATTCGAGTGTGCGTGTCCCCACAGAAAATGCTCTAAGTGCATTAAGTACATTAACTCAGCGAAGTGCTTCCACAGTACCGAGGCAAGCGTCGACTTCCGGAGTGTTGCACTGTGGGTAGCTATCCCACAGTTCCCGCAGTCTCCGCTGCCCACTGGAATTCTGGGTTGAGATCCCAATGCCTGATGGGGCTAAAACATTGTTGCGGGTGGTTCTGGGTACATATCGTCAGGCCCCCGTTCCCTCCCTCCCTCCGTGAAAGCAGCAGCAGACAATCGTTTCGCACCTTTTTTCCTGAGTTACCTGTGCAGACGCCATACCACGGCAAGCCTGGAGCCCGCTCAGGTAACCGTCACCGTATGTCTCCTGGGTGCTGGCAGACGCAGTACGGCATTGCTACACAGCAGCAGCAACCCCTTGCCTTGTGGCAGCAGATGGTGCAATAGGACTGGTAGCCGTCATCGTCATGTCTGAGGTGCTCCTGGTCGCCTGTGTGAGGTCTATCAGGAGCACCTGGGCAGACATGGGCACAGGGACTAAATTTGGAGTGACTTGATCAAGTCATTCTCTTTAGTCCTGCAGACAGTCCTATTGAACCATCTCATGGTGAGCAGGCAGGCGGTACGGATTGTTAGCAGTCCTATTGTATCATCTTCTGCCGAGCAGCCATGAGATGTGGATGGCATGCAGTCCTTCTGCACCATTTGCTGCTAGTCAAAGATGTAAAAGATAGATGGAGTGTATCAAAACAAGAAATAGACCAGATTTGTTTTGTACTCATTTGCAAACCACCACCACCCCCCCGCCCCCCCCCCCTGTCTAGGGGACTCATTCCTCTAGGTCACACTGCAGTCACTCACAGAGAAGGTGCAGCGAGGTAAATCTAGCCATGTATCAATCAGAGGCCAGACTAACCTCCTTGTTCCAATAAGAACAATAACTTAGGTGCACCACTTCTTATTGGAACCCTCCATGAAGTCCTGCCTGAAATACTCCTTGATGTAAAGCCACCCCCTTTGTTGATTTTAACTCCCTGAAGCCAACCCTGTAAGCCATGTCGTCAGTCGCCCCTCCCTGCGTCAGAGCAACGGCAGACAATGGTGCATCTGAGTTGAGAGTGCTGTCCAGAGCAGTCACAATGGAGCACTCTGGGATAGCTCCCGGAGGCCAATACCGCCGAATTGTGTCCACAGTACCCCAAATTCGACCCAGCAAGGCCGATTTAAGCGCTAATCCACTTGTCAGGGGTGGAGTAAGGAAATCGATTTTAAGAGCCCTTTAAGTCAAAATAAAGGGCTTCATCGTGTGGACAGGTGCAGGTTTACATCGATTTGACGCTGCTAAATTCGACCTAAAGTCCTGAGCAACAGACTCTTTCTGGGTCTCACTTACATCCAGAATCACCTCTGGCCCATCCAGAGGCCGGACACACTTTCTCCTTTCCAGACACACAGCTTGGGATCTCATTCCCCTGGTCCCAGCTTACAAGGCTGGTCACAGACAACTGCCTGGAGACCAGGGTAGCTCCCTCCATAGGCAAGTCAATACCCCTGACAGACACCGGCAAATTCCCTTCACTGTCACACTTCTCCACCCAGCTAACAGATAAGGTCCAGGGACACTCATCTTCTGCTCTCCTCGCCTTCCCACCCTGCTGACTAGACACAGCCATCAGCTCACAAGGCTGCCTAGGCTCATCCAGACTTTCCTTACCCAGCACCTTGCCACTCCCCACAGATCCCCTGCCCTGCCTGTGTCTCCCCCTGCCAGCCAGGTCTTCTGCATTTTCACTGAACATTTCCCTCTCTGCCGATTGGTTCCCTGGATTCAAATTCAAACCCTTGGCAGTTACCGGAGCAGGGCCTGGATCCTGTCCCAAAGAGACACAGTCACCCCACAACAGGGTCCCGCAGCTGGTGTCCTGGAGAACCCCAACGACCAGCCAGCCCCACTCCTCCTGGGTCTGCACAGGGATCTGGGCCATAGGCAGGGTGAGGGGCTTCGTCCCTGGGACCCTCACCCAGCTCACACAGCCCCTCAGCATCTGAGGCTGCACCACCAGGGGCCTGACACCAGTTCTCTCTGTCCCAGGATCTCGCCACCCCAGGAATGTCTCCCCATTGACCATCACCTTCCGCTCCCACTGGGGGTCCGAGGGGCCTGGCCCCAGGAAACTCCACACAGACATTTAGGTCGGGGTCAGGAGTGGGAGCCTGTCCACCTCCCCACCCATCTGGCTGATGGAGTCTGTGGCCTTGGGACCCAGCAAGGGAGCTAGACACTGGGGCTTTTCCACAGGGTCCCTCTGGTTCAAATCGCCAGCCTGCTCAAAGGCAGTGAGGTGGCATCCAAATCCCCCCCCTCCTTAACCAGGGGCAGCAATTTAGTCTCGAGGTTCCCTGCGGAACTGGCCCCCCGGGGTCTATCCCCACTCACCCCGGGGAGGTCCCCTAGGCCTCTCCGCTCCCCCATCGCCAGTTCATGCTGCTGCTGCTTCTGCAGCTCTTTCTCGGGCTCTCGCTGTCTCCCACAGTCCTCTTGCTCCCTCGGACTCAGCTCCAATCCCGTCCGTCTTGATCCCCCGATGGGGAACCCGATCGTGAAGACCCTCGTCTGGTCGGGGACAGGAGTCTTGGGGATGCCTGGCTCCCACTCCAGCTGCTCCCAGATCCTGCTGTAGCCCCATTTGGGGTCAGGAATCTGTTCCTTAGAGCGATCATCCCCCTCCAGCTGCACGATTAACTCTGCTTTGGTGAACTTTCCAACGCTCAACCCTCTCTTTCTGCACCGGGTTACAATGTCCTTCTTAAGTGGAGGCCTCACAGGCCTGTATGCTCTCAGCTCCCCACGGTCTCCAGGGAGAACCCCTACTATGCCAGCCCTTCTCGAGGTCACCACCTCTTTGCCAGGACCAAGCCGCAGGCTCCTCTGCCCCTGAAAGTGCTCACCGCAGTCCCCAGGGGGACCCCATTACTGCACAGTCCTTCTCGCTGGTCACACACTCCCAGGGGTTAACCGCCCCCCGAAACCGCTCCTCTCTGAGCCTTCAGCACGCCTGGTCCTCGGCAATCCCCCTTCGTTTTACAGCTCCCCAGTCACTTACTGCAGGAAGCGCCATCCACAGGGTGCAGTACATCCCACCGCTGCCACCAGTTGTCATGGAGTCCCCGGGCAATGCTCTGGGACTGCTCCCTATGAAGCCAGGCAGGACTCTGGGGAAGTCTCCTTTCTGTGAGCAGCCTGTCTGCAGGGGACACAGCTCACACAGCTTCCACCTTCCTGGGTCTGACCTCGGAGCATTCAGCATCCTCTGCCCCTCCGTGTGCTTCCCACAGTGACTCCAGCCAGGAAGGGTCCTGGGGAAGCCAGAGGGTCCTGCCCCCCAATTCCACAGTCAGACGTGATTCTCAGCCAGCCAGTAAAACAGAAGGTTTATTAGACAACAGGAACATGGTCTGAACCAAAGCTTGTAGGTGCAGAGAACAGGACTCCTCAGCTGGGTCCATTTTGCGGGGCAGTGAGCCAGACAACCCCGTCTGCCCTTCACTCCATGTCTCCAGCCAGCCCCCAACTGAAACTCCCTCCAGCCCCCCCTCCTCTGGGCTTTGTTCCTTTCCCGGGCCAGGAGGTCACCGGATTCCTTTGCTCTCCAACCCTTTATCTCTCACCTTGCAGGGGGGAAGGGCCAGGCCATCAGCTGCCAGGAAACAGGGTGTTGGCCATTCTCTGTGTCCAGACCCCTGCACACACCTGCTCACACACCAACGATCAAACACCCATATCCCACCACCTAGATACTTAAGAACTGCCTAGGGGAAACTGAGGCACCCCCACACTATTCTGAGGAAACATTAAGAACAGTCCCACTTCGTCACACCACCCCCCAGCCCCTAGGGGTGATGTCAAACCAGAGTGACTGAGTGCAGGGAGAGGAGCCAGCCTGCACTACGGAAGCAGAGGAGGACCGGCCCAGCGACCCTCGTGGGCAGTGGTGTAGTGGTAAATACAGCAGTGGGTCACCTAACCTCAGCAAAACTCCATGTCACCAATGAGAAGTGGGTGAGCTCCAGTTACCCCTAGTTCCCTGGCTCCGGCACCACTGTGCAGTAGCTCAGCTGGGGAGCAGGGGGCACCAGGCTCAGGTAAGGTGGAAACAAAAGAAAGTAACTGAGGTTTCCAGGAGCAAAGGAGAGTCCTGCCCTCTCCTGCAGCCTGTCTGCACCAGCCATCTCCCCGCCCCAGGCCACACTGCGTGGCAGACACCCTCAGGGAAACTCTGGGGGCTGCTTTCCCTGCAGGGTGGGGGGGCTTGTTGTCCCCTGCCTCTGGCACAAAAAAGGGGGGGAACTGCTTGATTGGCCCCCTGAGAACCCCACATCCCTGCAGGACTGGCCTGTTTAGTTCCTAGGAAGGGGAGTGTGAACCCCACCAGCCATGACACGTAACTGTTGATAGTTTGGGGGCACAATTTAGAGGTTCTGGTGGTATGCAGTGGGGTTCAGGGCCGGGCACATAAACCCTGGCAGAAATCTGTGGGGCACTTGACCTGATGTGTGTCCCCACAACGTGTTGCTTCTGCACACCCATATACACCCCACACGCCCCAGGTCCTTTGTTTTCAGATTTGTTTAAATGTTCCTGGGAATTTATCAGTGCTAATTACAAAACTTTTAAAAAGTGGGTGAAAACCAGCACCGGCTATTAACTGCCCAGATTTCTGGGGCAATCTCCGGGTTAATACTGGGGGACGGGAGGGCAGAAAAAAAGCAACAAAGAGGGAAAAGTCTGAGTAGTGAAAGTGAAAGCAGTTTAATGTTGTGATTTATTTCAGCAACTGCATTTAACGTGTATGTGCAACTTCCTCTCCATTGCCTTACATTAACAGATAGCCTTGTGTGACGATGTGACTCAGCAGGGAGGGGGGAGTGTTGACCTGGGAATGTGCCCTGGGGAGGGGAGACCTGAGAACCTGTCACCTGAGCCAGGAGGGGGAGGGGGAGGTGACACCTCTGCCCAGGAATGTGAACAGGGGCTGCAGCAGGGAACCTGCTGGGTGAGTTTAGTTTCAGTTTGGGGCTGGGTGGAGGAACACAGGGAACCCCAGGGCTGGGGTCTAAGCTCCCTGCTCCCCCAGAAGGACGTGATTGAGGGGTCCTGGTTGTACCCACAAGCTCTGTTTTTGGACTGTGTTCCTGTTGTCCAATAAACCTTCTGTTTTACTGGCTGGCTGAGAGTCTCAGTGGATCCCAGGAAGAGGGGTGCAGGGCCTGGACTCCCCCACACTCCGTGACAACTGGTGTCAGCGGTGGGATCTACTGCACCCCGTGAACGGCGCTTCCTGCAGTAAGTGACTGGGGAGCAGTAAAACGAAGGGGAATTGACGGGGACCAGGCGTGCTGAAGATTCAGAGAGAGACGGTTTCGGGGGGCGGTTAACCCCTGGGAATGTGTGACCAGAGAGAAAGACTTTTGCAGTAACAGGGTCCCCCGGGGGATTGCAGCGAGCGGTCCCAGGGGCGGAGGAATCTGCAGCTCGACCCTGGCAAAGAGGTGGTGACCTCGAGAAGGACTGGCACACGAGGGGCTTTTCCTGGAAACCGTGGGAAGCTGCCCGGCCTGCGAGGGGCCAGCAGGGAGATGTACGCTAAACGCCTGAAGAGCGACCTGGTGGAGCTGTGCAGGCAGAGGGGGCTGCGCATCGGGAGGTCCACCAAGGAACAGCTGATTGCCCAGCTGGAGGAGAGGGATCGCTTGGATGACCCGATCCCTGTCCCTGAGGGAAGCCGCCCGGCAGACGCAGCGTGGGCCCTGGGGCCTGACTGGGCTGGGAGGGGTCAGACTGCTGCCGAGGACATCCCGAGACCCTTCCTACCTATGTCCGGGGGAGGGGTTGGGGGAAGCCCAGCGAATACCGAGGGCACCCTGACCCCAGCACCCAGCAGGGGATCCTCCCGGCGGAGCTCCCCATCCCTGGAGCGGAGGCGGCTGGAATGGGAGAGGGAGATGAAAATGAGGGAGCTGGAGGATCATGAAAAACAACGTCAACATGAGCAGGAGGAGAAGGAGAAACAACGTCAACATGAGCGTCAGGAGAAGGAGAAACAAAGACAGCATGAACTGGAGCTGGCCAGGCTGAGGAGCAGTGGGGCCCCGGCTGCAGCTGCGGTGAGTGCGGGGGGACCCAGGACGGCAAGGAACTTTGATAAGTGCTTCCTGGCCCAGAGGAAGGAGGAGGAGGACATAGATAGCTTCCTGACGGCCTTTGAGAATGCCTGTGAGCTGCACAGGGTTGACCCTGCAGACAGGCTCCAGTTCCTCACCCCCTTACTGGACCCCAAAGCCGTGGAGGTGTACAGCCGGATGACAGGGGCGGAGGCAGGGGGCTATGAACTGTTCAAACAGGCCCTGCTCCGTGAGTTTGGGCTGACCCCCGAGATGTACCGGAGAAGGTTCCGGAGTCAGCGTAAAACGCCTGAGGTCACCTACCTACACCAGGCCAACCGGATGCAGGGGTATGCCCGCAAGTGGACAGCTGGGGCCCGAGCTAAAGAGGACCTGCTGGACCTAATCGTACTGGAGCAACTGTATGAACAGTGCCCGTCCGACCTGAGGCTGTGGCTGGTGGACAAAAAGCTCGAGAACCCCCAGCACGCAGGGCAGCTGGCCGACGAGTTTGTGAACAGTCGGTCAGGGGGTAGCCGGGAGGAGCCCCAAAAGAACAGGCCCCCCCCCGATGCAGAGAGAGAGTCACCAGGGGGCCTCCCAGCGGGGAAATAGGGAGAACCCCCTCCCAAGGGGAACGCCTGGTGTCGGGCCCCTCCGACCCGCTCGAGGGGACCAACGTGACCTGAGCTGCTATCACTGTGGCCAGAGAGGCCACGTACGGTCCCAGTGCCCCGGGCTCAGGGACAAACTGAGCAGACCCAACCTACCCAGGGTTAACTGGGTAGGGACCCAGCTGGACGAGGGGCAGACGACCCAGGAAAGGGGGCCTACCAGTTTACCACCTGCCCCGGAGGGAAGAGTACCCCAGGCCAGCTCCACCAGAGGGCTGGAGGCTCTGGACTCAGGGTGCTCAGTTTACAGGGTGGGCGCGGGGCTGTCCCTCCGGAGAGAGTGCCTTGTTCCCCTGGAGGTGGATGGGAGGAAGGTCAATGGATACTGGGATACGGGCGCGGAGGTGACGCTGGCCCGGCCCGAGGTGGTGGCCCCAGATCGGGTGGTGCCCAACACCTATCTGACCCTGACAGGGGTGGGCGGGACCCCATTTAAGGTGCCCGTGGCAAGGGTACACCTGAAATGGGGGGCCAAGGAGGGCCCCAAGGATGTGGGGGTACACCACCATTTGCCCACTGAAGTTTTGATGGGGGGAGACCTAGAGGACTGGCCAAGCAAGCCCCAGGCCGCCCTGGTTGTGACGCGTAGCCAGAGCCGGCGAGGGGCACTGCGCCCTGACCTCGGGGAGGGTATCACACCGGAGGCGCAGGACCCTACCCTGGTGGGGAGGGAGGGCCGAGGGGCACGGCTTAGAGAGGCGGAGGTCTCAGACCCGGCCAGCGATAGGGAACTGGGCCCCATCCCTTCCCCAGCCGCTGAGTTCCAGGCCGAGTTGAGGAAAGATCCCTCCTTGCGGAAGCTCAGGGACCTGGCCGACCTCAGTGTGGTACGGACCATGAGGAGAGGCTGCCAGGAGAGGTTCCTGTGGGAGAAGGGGTTCCTGTACCGAGAATGGGCTCCCACAAGGGAAGTAGAGTCCTGTGGGATCAGGAGGCAGCTGGGGGTCCCCCAGAAGTATCGCCGCAGGCTCCTGTCCCTGTCCCATGACATCCCCCTCGCAGGGCACCAGGGAATCCGGCGCACCCGGCAGAGGTTGCTACAGAACTTTTACTGGCCCGGGGTCTTTACCACGGTCCGGCAGTATTGCCGATCCTGTGACCCTTGTCAGAGGGTGGGGAAGGCCCGGGACAAGGGGAAAGCGGCTTTGAGACCTTTGCCCATCATAGAGGAGCCTTTCCAGAAGGTGGCCATGGACATCGTGGGGCCTCTCAGCAGGACGACCCGGTCGGGGAAGAAATACATTCTGGTGGTGGTAGATTTTGCCACCCGCTACCCCGAGGCAGTGCCCTTAGCTTCCATTGAAGCAGACACCGTGGCCGATGCGCTCCTGACCATTTTCAGCCGAGTGGGGTTCCCCAAGGAAGTCTTGACAGACCAAGGCTCCAACTTCATGTCGGCCCTGCTCCGGTGCTTGTGGGAGAAATGTGGGGTCCGGCACGACTGGGCCTCAGCTTATCACCCCCAGTCCAATGGGCTGGTGGAGAGGTTTAACGGGACGCTAAAGATGATGCTGAAAACCTTTATGAACCAGCACCCACAGGATTGGGACAAGTACTTACCTCACCTGCTGTTCGCGTACAGGGAGGTGCCCCAGGAGTCGACCGGATTTTCGCCTTTCGAACTGTTATATGGCAGGAGGGTGAGGGGCCCCCTGGACCTGATGAGAGACGAGTGGGAGGGGAAGGCCACTCCCGATGGAGAGTCAGTGGTGGAGTATGTCCTGATCTTCCGAGAGAGACTGGCGGAACTCATGGGCCTGGCCAGGGAGAATCTGGCCAGAGCCCAGAGGAAGCAGAAGGTCTGGTATGACCGCACAGCGCGGGCCCGTGCCTACGCCACCGGGGATCAGGTGATGGTTCTCATCCCAGTGAGAAAGAACAAACTACAGGCCGCCTGGGAGGGCCCTTTCAAGGTCGTCAAGCAGCTCAATGAGGTAAACTATGTGGTGGAGCTGTCAAACCGGGCGCACCACCGCCGGGTGTACCATGTGAATATGATGAAGCCATATTATGCCAGGGGGAATGTGGTGTTGGCCGTGTGTGGACAGTGGGAAGAGCAGGGAGATGACCCTTTAGTAGATCTATTCCCTGGGACCAGAGCTGGTTTCCCCCTGGAAACAATTCCCCTCTCGGATCAGCTAACCCCTGCCCAGCAAGCTGAGGTCAGGGAGGTGCTGCATCCGTACCGACAGCTGTTTTCCAACCAGCCTGGACGCACTAATCTGACTGTCCACCGGGTGCAGACAGGGTCGCACCCGCCGATAAGATGCTCCCCCTTCCGAGTCACAGGGAAAACTGCTCAGGACCTGGAAAGAGAGGTCCGGGACATGCTGGCTTTGGGGGTGATCCAGCCATCTGCCAGCCCTTGGGCCTCGCCGGTGGTGCTGGTCCCCAAAAAGGACGGGTCGGTCCGGTTCTGTGTGGACTATCGGAAGCTCAATGCCATCACTGTATCTGATGCCTACCCCATGCCCAGGCCGGACGAGCTCCTAGACAAGCTGGGAGGAGCTCGGTACCTTACCACCATGGACCTTACAAAGGGCTACTGGCAAGTGCCGCTGGATGCAGATGCCCGACTGAAATCGGCCTTTATCACCCCTCTGGGGCTCTATGAGTTCCTGACCCTGCCTTTCGGCCTCAAGGGAGCACCGGCCACCTTCCAGGATGGAGAGTTTTGCCGTGGCGTATATTGATGACATCTGTGTCTTTAGCCAGACCTGGGAGGACCACGTGTCCCAGGTTAGACAAGTGCTGGACCGACTCCAGGGGGCTGGGCTGACTGTAAAAGCGGAGAAGTGCAAGGTGGGGATGGCGGAAGTATCTTACCTGGGCCATTGGGTGGGGAGCGGCCGCCTAAAGCCGGAACCAGCCAAGGTGGAGGTGATCAGAGACTGGCCCGCTCCCCACACCAAAAAGCAGGTCCAAGCCTTTATTGGGATGGCAGGATACTACCGAAGATTTGTGCCCCACTTTAGCGCCATCGCCACCCCCATCACGGAGCTATGCAAGAAGGGGAAGCCAGACAAGGTGGTCTGGACTGAGCAGTGCCAGGAGGCTTTCCGGGAGCTGAAGGAGGCTCTGGTCAGTGGCCCAGTTCTGGCAAACCCAGACTTTGACAAGCCCTTTGTGGTGTTCACCGACGCCTCAGACACGGGACTGGGGGCGGTGTTAATGCAGGAGGATGAAAAGGGGGAGAGACACCCCATCGTGTACCTGAGCAAGAAGTTGCTACCCCGGGAGCAACACTACGCGGCCATCGAGAAGGAGTGCCTGGCCATGGTGTGGGCCCTCAAGAAACTAGAACCCTATCTCTTCGGGCGGCACTTCACCGTCTACACCGACCACTCTCCCCTGACCTGGCTGCACCAGATGAAAGGAGCCAACGCCAAACTCCTGAGATGGAGCCTGCTCCTGCAGGATTACGACATGGACGTGGTCCACGTGAAGGGAAGTGCCAACCTGATAGCGGATGCGCTGTCCCGGAGAGGGGGCCCCGAACTTCCCCAGGTCACTGGTCAGCGTGACCCCGCTCAGTTCAGTCTCAAAGGGGGGAGAGATGTGACGATGTGACTCAGCAGGGAGGGGGGAGTGTTGACCTGGGAATGTGCCCTGGGGATGGGAGACCTGAGAGCCTGTCACCTGAGCCAGGAGGGGGAGGGGGAGGTAACACCTCTGCCCAGGAATGTGAACAGGGGCTGCTGCAGGGAACCGGCGGGGTGGGTTTAGTTTCAGTTTGGGGCTGGGTGGAGGAACACAGGGAACCCCAGGGCTGGGGTCTAAGCTCCCTGCTCCCCCAGAAGGACGTGATTGAGGGGTCCTGGTTGTACCCACAAGCTCTGTTTTTGGACTGTGTTCCTGTTGTCCAATAAACCTTCTGTTTTACTGGCTGGCTGAGAGTCTCAGTGGATCCCAGGAAGAGGGGTGCAGGGCCTGGACTCCCCCACACTCCGTGACACCTTGCATTGACGCTTAGATTAATTCATTATTCACACAAATACATCGACCTCCTGTCACGGGTTGGATTTGAATCCAATGAAGTGAGCTGTAGCTCACGAAAGCTTATGCTCAAATAAATTGGTTAGTCTCTAAGGTGCCACAAGTCCTCCTTTTCTTTTTGTGAATACAGACTAACAGGGCTACTACTTTGAAACTTACCACAATCAGTATTTCTGTGTGCCTGAGTGAGCCAAAATTGGGGTGAAAAATGAGTAAACACCAAATAACGGCTTCTGTAAAATCCAGGAATTTTTCAGTAAAAAGTCAATTAAAACTGAAAACAAAGTACCTTACACACCCCACATGCATACACCCCCGGCACACATGTATACGCATGCAGACCACACACACACATCACACGAACACACCCCACATGCTCACCAAACACCCCAGAAATGCACACATGCCACAAACACCCCAGATTCCGCTGTAAGCACTTTGCACATCCACCCCTCCCAGCCTGAGGGCATTTGCCTGGTGGGGGCAGTTGTTTGGGGGAAGCTACCCCCCCACCAATGTCTGCCCCTTCCACCAAACAAGCCGCTGGCTTTCAGAGGCACAGGCTGAGAGATCGCCAGTCCTGATTCCCCTGCAGCTCCGTCCCTCACCCAGGATGGGGCTGAGGGCAGGGGGACATGGCTGGGGGTGGGAGGTGTCATGGAGTGTGGGGGAGTCAGGGCCCTGCACCCCCCACTTCCCGCGATTCCCTGGGACTCTCAGCCAGCCAGAAAAACAGAGGTTTATTAGATGACAGGAACACAGTCCAAATCAGAGCTTGTGGGTACAGACAACAGGACCCCCTCAGTCAGGTCCATCTTGGGGGGCAGGGAGCCCAGACTCTGGTCTGGGCTTCCGTCCTTTTCCCCAGCCAGCTCCAAACTGAAACCCACTCCAGCCCCTCCTCTGGCCTTTGTCTTCACCCCCCCCCCCGCCCGCTCAGGAGGCCGCCTGATGTCTTTGTTCTCCAACACCTTCAGCTGGCACCTTGCCGGGGAGGGGCCCAGGCCATCAGTGGCCAGGAGAGGGGAGTCGGCCATTCTCTGTGCAGACACCCTCACACTGGCCCTCTAGGGCTCTGCCACCATCCCACCCCCTTATCCTCCCACCTAGATACTTAAGAAATGCCTAGGGGAAACTGAGGCAGACACACAGTATTCAGAGAAAAGATTAACAACATTCCCATTTCATCACTGCTGGTCCCCACTGGGTGACTCTGGTGTCCCCTGAGCAAGGGAAGGAAATTGCTGGTTTACTCAACCTCTCTGCTGTTGCTTTAGGGCGCCACAGCCTCGCCGTGCTAGTCACAGCCGTCACCCACGAAGATGGGACTCATCACTACTTCATGATTTCCAAACTGGATGACGTTCAGATTGCGTATTACAGCAGCGACACGCGAGAGGTCAGACCCACCCAGACATGGGCAGCACAGGCCGTGGGTGCTGAGTATCTCCAGGAAAAGACCCGGGAGTTCTGGGGGCACGAGGAGGGCTCTAAAGTTGAGACCAGGAGGTGGATGCAGCTGCACAACCAGACGGGCGGTGAGTGTCTGAGAGTTGTTGTTATTAATGGACACGTGAGAGCTGCCCGCTCAGAATCACTCTGACTGGTGATTGGGGCCTCGCTGTGCTAGGTGAGGCCCAAACCAGAGCTGGCTGGAAAATGCAGTTTTCTTCCCACAGAAAATTTCACATTCCCAGAAGTGGTTTCATCCCGATCAGAAGGAAAGTCGGAAATGGGAGGTTTCCATGGGAAGGAAATTATTCAGAAATTCCATCTTGGGAGAATCCCAGGCAGGGAGCCGGGCGGCCCCGGGATCTTCCCTTTCAATTTCCCCAACAGAAAATCAATGTTTTCTGGCAAAACTGAAATTTTCTCACAAAAAATAATAATTTTGTGGAAACAGCCTTTCCCAAGGCTAACAGAATGTCAGGAACCATTAGGAAAGGGATAGAAAATGAGAGAAAATACCATAATGCCTCTATATAAATCCATGGTGCGCCCACACCTTGAATACTGCGTGCAGAGCTGGTCACCCCATCTCCAAAAGGGCAGAGTGGAACTGGGAAAGGTTCAGAGAAAAGGGTAACAAAGATAATCACGGGTATGGAACGGCTTCCATTTGAGGAGAGAGGAAAAAGATTAGGGCTGTTCAGTTTAGAAAAGAGACGGCTAAAGGGGGATGTGGCCAACCTGGGGCTCCGGAGCCACATGGGCTCTTCAGAGGTTAAGATGCGGCTCCTTGTCTAGGCACCGACTCTGGGGCCGGAGCTACAGGCGCCAACTTTCCAATGGGCCGGGGGGTGCTCACTGCTCAACCCCAGCTCTGCCACAGGCCTGCCCCACTCCACCCCTTCCCGCCCCCTCCCCTGAGCCTGCCGTGCCCTCGCTCCTCCCCCCCACAAGCCTCCTGCACCCCACGAAGCAGCTGATCGGGAGGTGCAGGGAGGTGCTGATCGGCAGGGCTGCCGGTGGGCGGGAGGCGCTGGGAGCGGGTGGGGGGAGCTGATGGGGGGGCTGCTGACGTATTACTGTGACTCTTTGGCAATGAACATTGGTACATTCTGGCTCCTTCTCAGGCTCAGGTTGGCCACCCCTGGTCTATAAAATGATGACTGGTGTGGGGAAAGTGAATAGAGAAGAGTTCTTTACCTTTTCCCACAATAAAAAACCAGGGGTCTCCTGATGGAATGAATAGGCAGCAGGTCTGTTCCTCTTGTTTGTAAATACTTTTTCATGCTATGCACAGTCACCCTGTGGAACTCGTTGGCAGGGGATGTTGTGAAGACCAAAAGTATACCTGGGTTAAAAAAAGAATTAGATAAGTTCCTGGAGGACATGTCCATCAATGGACATTAGCCAGGATGGTCCGGGACACAACCCCATGCTCTGGGTGTCCCTAGACCTCCACCTGCCGGAAGACGGGTGGATCACTTCAAATTGCCCTGTTCTGTTCACTCCCCCTGAATCTCTGGTGTTGGCCACTGTCAGACCTTGATCTCACCCCGTATGGCACCTCTCATGTTCACCAGTGGAGAGACTCCAGGAGCCCAGTAACTGTCCGGCAGGATCCCAACACCTCAGTCCTTCCCGTGGGTCTGCTCTGACCCCTCCTGCTTTTCGGCGTCCTCTGGGATTGTTCGCTAGCTCACCATAAGGCCAGCCACATGGTCAGAGACAGTAAAGTGCCCCTCTGACCCCACCCACATACAGACACATTTCCCTGATCTCAGTGCCCTGGTGTCACCGTCCGGCCGAGCCCCCCTCTGCCCCCACCTGCCGTACAGACCCATTTCCCAGCTCTCAGTGCAGGGTCTGAGCTCTCTCCCTCCTGGACAGGGATTCACACTGAGCAACTCCATGTGACCTGTGCCCTGAGTGGCCAGACCCCCGTGGACCCGAGGTTCCAGTACGCCTACGACGGGGGGGACTTCATCAGCTTTGATGCCCAGACGGAGACGTGGGTCGCGGCCGTGCAGCCGGCCTTCCTCCAGAAGCAGCTCTGGGAGACAGGCAAGACTTGGACTCCGTACGTCCAGCACTACCTGCGGTCCGAGTGCCTGGGGACCCTGCGGAGCCTAGTGCAGCGGGGAAGGGCGGTGCTGGAGCAGCAGGGTGAGTGAGCAGCAGGGATCTGTCTTGAGGAGTGGGCGATGGGGTGCAGAGACACCAATGGGACATGGGCATGTCCAGAAGGGGCAGTGTGGCCTAGTGGATAGTGCACTGGACTGGGACTCAGGACACCTGGGTTTTAATCCCAGCTCTGCCACTGGCTTGCTGGGTGACATGGGTCCAGTCATGCTGCCGCTCTGTGCCTCAGTTTCCCCCTCTGCATAATGAGGACAATGACCTCCTTTGTAAAGCGCTTGAGATCAACCGATGACAAGCACTAGACGAGAGCTACGGGTTGTTATTAGAGCAGACGGGTTATTAGCCGGTTCTGGCTGCCTGGGCGTCTCCGTTCTGCAGGGCCTTTCCCGTTGGCTTCCAGCTCCCTCAGACTTCCCTTTTCGGGCTGAAACATCCCAGCTTTGGGCTGAGTTGATTAATTTTGCCAAGTTCGGTCTGGAAAAGGCCCAGCCCTTTGTGAGTGTGAAGGAGGTGGGGTGGGGGAGGAAGATGTATTGTGTCATTATACAAAGAAAAAACTTGTTTTGAGGTTCTTGTGCCCAGCGATGGCACCTCTGCAGTCGAGGGCAGAGACATGGAGGGTGGCATGGACTCGGGACCATGTGACAAAGGGATTTAAGCGCCTGACAATGCAGACAGGGGCCAGCTGGGATTTCCGAATGGAGATGCCTGACTCCCCATGAGCTCACCGAGGTTAGGCACCGAGGGACGTTTGGAAATCTGGCCCTCACCCCCTAAATCGCACACGTGTGTTTGGGTGGCCCAGTGACAACCTGCCAGGGCGTAGCCGTGTTACAGCGCGGGATTGCGGGCAGCGAAGGAGACCCGGGCCCAGGCCTGTTCTGGCAACTACCCAGTTCAGTTATACCAATGTGAGCCATTTGAGTGAGTCTGCAGAGGGGATTTACACCAGATTAACTGGCTCCATTTACAAATCAGTGTAAACAGGTGCAGACCAGGTCTCTTACGCACCTGACTACTCAAATTCAAACTGGAACAGAGAAGGGCTACTAGGATGATGCGAGGAATGAAAAACCTGCCTTACGAGAGGACACTCAAAGGGCTTGGCTTGTTTAGCCTGACCAGATGCAGGCTGAGGGCAAATCTGATTTAACAAAGGCTGAGGGAGATATTTAAGTTAAGCGCCAATGTGGACACAAGAACAAATGGATACAAACTGGCCATCAACAACTTCAGGCTTGAAATTAGGCGAAGGTTTCTAACCATCAGAGGGGTGAAGTTCTGGAGCAGCCTCCCAAGGAGAGCAGCGGGGGCAAAACACCAAACTGGCTCCAGGACTGAGCTTGGTGAGTTTAGGAGGGGATGGGATGATGAGACTGCCTACTGTGACACGTGGCCCATCGGCCACTGCTAATAGCAAAAATCCCCAAGGGCCGGTGATGGGGCACTGGCTGGGGAGCGCTCTGAGTTACTACAGGGAATTCTCTCCCAGGTGTCTGGCTGGCAGGTCTCACCCACATGCTCAGGGTCTAACCAATCACCAGATTTGGGGTCGGGAAGGAATTTTCCCTCAGGTTACACTGGCAGAGACCCTGGTGGGGTTTTGCTTCCTCTGCAGCATGGGACACGGGTCACTTGCAGGTTTAAACTAGAGTGAATGGAGAAATGTTCTGTCACTTGACCTCTTTAACCCATGGTTCGAGGATGTCAGTTACCCAGCCAGAGGTTCGGGTCTGTTACAGGAGTGGGTGGATGAGGGGCTGTGGCCTGTGATGTGCAGGAGGTCGGACTAGATGATCACAATGGTCCCTTCTGAGCTTAAAGTCTATGAGACGCTGCAGGGCCTTTACCTGTTGTCTGTTACATGTCCCGGCCCCTGGCACGTGGCTCACGCACTGTGTCTCCCCCTAACAGTGTCCCCCGAGGTCTCAGTTTCCCACAAAGACTCTCCCGATGGCTCCATCACCCTCTCCTGCCATGCCAAGGGCTTTTACCCACGTCCCATCCACGTCTCCTGGGTGCGGGACGGAGAAGACATCCTGGCGGAGATGGACTCCAGTGGGATCCTGCCCAATGCCGACGGCACCTATTACATGCAGTCGTCCCTGGAGATCTCCCCGGAGCAGGAGGACGGGCACCGCTACGCCTGCCGGGTGGAGCACAGCAGCCTGCCGGAGCCCACACTCGTCTGGGGTAAGGGTGGGGTGAATGGCAGGACCCAGGGGTTGGGGACACAGCCCATGGGAATTACAGAGATGGGGTGAGGCTGGGCCACAGGAAGGTCAATATCCCTGCCCATCATCAGTGTGAACTCGTCTAGCTCTGGGTATTCATGTGACCCACAGAAATGGCCGATCCCTCAGATAATCTGATTTTCTGGCTATGGTGGCATCCAGTGACGGTGAGTTCCACAGGCTGATGTCGTTACGAGGGAAGGGCCTGGTTGCTGCGTGGCTTGTGTGGCTGGCAGTGCCCAGCAGAGCACCCGCCCTCTGTGCCCCATCTCCGTCCCCCTCCCAGCTCAGCCTTTCCCCAACCCCGGAGGCCAGGTCTCTGCAGACGCCCTTGGGGAGACGTTCAAGGCAAAGGCCTGTGGCTGCCCCAGGAGGATGCCCCAGCGGCTGCTCCCCTCGGTGACCTGGGCCCTTCTTCATCCCACAGCCCCTGGGAAGAAGGGCTCTCTGACCCCCGGGGTCCTGGCCGCCATCGTCCTGGCTGTACTGGTTCTGGCTGGAGCCGTAGGGGCCGGCGTCATCCTGTGGAGGAGAAAATCAGCAGGTAAGAGCCGGTCCCCGTGGAGTCGGGATGTGGGGAGGTCTGGGGAGTGGGGCAGCCCAGCCAGCCCAAGGGGGAATGGCTCCTGCCACTGCCCCCCAAGGAGAGGTGGGGCAGGGCCATGGGGCAGGGCTGATCAATGTAGTTGGGGGCGGAGTGGGCTCTGTCGTTGGCTGGGCGCTATGTGCCCTGCTGTGGGGGGCACTGGGGTCAGACTGGCCTGGGCGAGGTGCAGTTGGGGTCACGGGGAGCCCTGTGTCCAGGGGAGGGAGGTCGGGGTCTCCGCGGGGGAGGGGTTACCCTGCTCCCCTGCACTGACCCTCATTCTCTGCTTGTGTTTCAGGCCCTCGCAAACCCAGCTACGCTCTGGCAGCCAGTGAGTAAATCCTGGGTACGGGGCCCAGAGGCCCCAGTGCATTATGGGTATTGTGGGGTTCCCATGAGGGGAGGAGGGCGCCTAGCAGTGACTGCACATGGGCCCCAATCGCTGGTTACTCTGGGTCTGACCATTCCTCGGCGTGTGGGAATCTGCGAGGCCGTCCCCAGCCGTCGCCCTTCCCCGGCTACCCGGGATTCTCTGACACACGCGCTGCCTTCGCCCAAACCAAGGGAACCCAAAAGGGCCGGAACAGCATCCACAGGTCGCCCCTGAGGGCAGAGCTCTGCCAGCGTGCCAGCATGCACTGGGGGCCCTTAGCGCGGCTCTGGGGGTGGGAGTGCAGGCCGGTACCTGGGGCTGCGTAGGGGTGTTATGCTCTCTCCTGGAGGCCTGTCCATTGTCCCGCTGTCAGGACTGAGGGGTTTTGTGCAGAGCGCAGTTTGGGGTCCACAGGGGGCATGGCGGGGGGAGCTGAATTCCCATCCGCGTTCTCTAGCTGGGATCCCCCCAGCTAAAGCCATCTCTGAACGATTTTCTTCTCTCTCTGCTTTGCAGCAAAGATTGGAGAAGATTCTGCCTCCAGCTCTTCATCAGGAACAGACCCCCAGAGCAAGGGACCCCGGACCTAGCGGCAGAGAGACTGTTAGTGTTGCCGGCACCCAGTGCCAGAGGCGAGCAACAGCGGTGGGGGGGTTCGCTACCCGGTGTGCTTTACCCAATAATCACAACGGGGTGGAGAAGCAGAAAAGTTGATTTGCAGCTACAAAAAGGTACAGGGAGAATAAAATCTCAAATCCTGCACCCAGAGCAGGAAGTTACACAGGCTTTTATACATCCTTTCTTCAGCATACTTATCGAATAGCAAGCTGCCCTAAGTATCCATATAGCCAGCCAATCCAGTTCCCAGCTAGTGCCCTTGTTTTTTGTATCATTTGTTAACCTATACATAAAGCTGCTTTATTCAGCATTGTTCTTCCATATCTGCCCTGTTTGGCCTTGTTTAGTTTCAGGCAGTCTGACTCTGCAACATATTGTTGCAGATCCTCAGCATAACTGCTGCGAGTGCCTCCAGGCCGGGGGGGCCAAGGACACTTGGGCCTAGTGCGAGGGGGCTTCATCGACACTCGTGGTCTTCCATCCCCTCGAGTTACCTAGTGGCCATGCCCAGTGTCCCCAACAAAGCTGAGCCACTGAGTCTCAGAATCTCAGCACATGTATAATATGTGAGCGTCTCTCTGCGGAGCGGGAACAGCGGAAGGCCGAGGACCTGTCCCTTTCTGGCCCTGGCTCCGGGAATGCAGAACTGGGGTTTTTCCTGTTCAGTTCCAACTTCTTGCTGGCTTTGCATTTTTTAAAATAATTTTCAATAAGGCCCGGACTTCTGCAGACTGGGTCAAATATTGTCTGGGGCTGACCCAGGACCTCCATTGTCTCAGATCCCTACAGACCTGCGGACTGGATCGATTTTTGGATCTGAGGGCTTTCTGAGCCCAAAATTACGGAATGAGGAGGTCCTTCATTTGCATAAAGGGGTCCTAATCAGACCCCATTGGGTGATGCCAGTGACCTCCGAAAGAGAGTGCCCCGTTCTGATTGGCCACGGGAGCCTGAGGTTTGGCCGTCACTTGTCAGGCCGGCCGGCCTACACTGGCTGCTGGCCTCTGGCCGTATCATGTCGCCACGCCTGACAAGTGCCCTGTGCCTCATTCACCCCGCACTGGCCACCGAGGGGTAAGATCCAGCAGCGTGGGGCGTCGAGATCTGACGTGTACAAGCGCTAGCTGGCCTGCAGAGCCATCGACCTTAACACACGTGAGCTGACAGGGCCACCGGCTAATCGCACCCCAGCCGGCTGAATGGGACCCCGAGAGTCGTGCTGAAACACCCAGCAAAAGCGTCCCCCTCTTGGGGTGTTTTCTAGTTTTCATTGGACGCCTCTGGCTTAGCGTTCTGGCCTGTGTGTGTGAGAGACCCACAGAATCTATATGAGCCCAGTGCCTATAGAATAGCTGCCCGGATCCCTGCACCAGCCCTGGGTCAAACAGCCTCACACACGCGGGTACTTCAGGGGATTAGCACCTGCGCATTTAACCCGACGAAGTCCTGTTCTTTTCACTACGTTCCTCGTCTGAGCGTTCAGTGTATTGCACGGTGACTCTGTGTGACGTGGGGAAGAGATGGGCTCTTGCCGAATCTGCCATACTTCGGGCAGGCGGCCTTAATGGAACCGACAGCTCTGCTGCCAATGTTCACGTCCCCCGGGGAGCGATGGGACCCTCCCTCTAGCCGCCCTTGGGCTGGAACCCAAACGTACGGCTTTGCCCTGGGGATGCGCTGCACCTGTGGTACCGTTAGGGACCCAGATCCGCCGCCTTCCCGGTGCTACGTAGCCCTGAGCAGGGGTTAAGGTATGTGGGGTGGTTTAATGACCCTGCCTGAGCACAGTAAGTAACTGGATGATTTCATGTTCTTTCATTTTTACATATTTTGTTTGATGCTTTTGCTCGGTGATTGAGCTAATAAAATACAGACCATGGAACCGTGGGCAGCTCGGCTGTTTGTTCCCCAGACATCAGGGGGAGACTCTTTGCCCCACCGCGGGCTGGTCCCTAGAACTTCCCCAGTGTCCTCTAGTGACGGGCACCAGCCCTGGCAGCTGCTGGCTGTCGAGGGAAAGTTGACCTGTGCGTCGATCATTTATTTCCCTCAGCAACGTGGATCCAGAGCGTTGGGGGGCCCAGGGTGGATCAGTCTGTGAATCAGTCCCCGCTGAATCAGTCTGTGCTCCCCACACCTCCACCCCCTCAGTTACTCACTGGCTTGTGCCCTGGAGCTAGGGATTTATCTCTCTGATATCTTTGAATCCCAGCATACAGCTGGTTGTTCTGAGTATGCCTGTGGCATTCCAGTGGTTAGGGTGCTAGCCTGGGAGACCTGGCTCTGCCACACACTTCCTGGGTGACTCTGGTCTCTCTAGGCCTCAGTTTCCCCATCAGGATAATAGCCTTTCCCTGTTGCCAAGGGGGCATGAGGATAAAAGGACTGTGAGGTGCTCAGACATTGCAGCATTCGATAGAAATGTTCCGACTTGTTCGGTATCCTTCTTAGCTCTTGCCTTTTAAATCATGTGGCAGGGAGTTCCACAGGATCATCCATTACACTGTGTCAATTTTAACATCCTAGAATAGACTTTAACAGCGAAGTAGAAGCGCTGCAGAACGCCGGGCACCGTGTTTTAGGGCTGCAGAGTGCTCCAGACAGGACAGCCTGGTGTCCCCGGCCTCCCTGTGTCAGACCCGGGGTTGCCAATTCTGGCCGGACAGATTCCTGGGGGCGGCGTGCGGCCGGCCGGCAGGGGGCGTCCGAGCCACGTGCCGCGAGCCGGCGCACGGCCCCGCCCCCCAGGCGGCCAGCCAATGGGGAGAGACGAAGGCGGGACCCCCCCTCCACCCAGGGGAAACTAGGGCAAAGGGGCGGGCTCCTTCAATGAAGAGCGCGGGGGGGCGGTGGCCTAGCTGCTCGAAGAGGCGGGTCTCGCCTCGCTCCTACCAATCGGGCGCCTAGGGGCGTGTCCGCTCTCTACCAATGGGGAGAGAGGGTGGGGATTCGAACGGCGCCTGCGGCAGCCGCCAAGTCGCGGGCGCGCGCGGCCCAGCCGGCCGTTGGGCTCTAACGGCCGCGGGGCTGGGCCAGGGGGCGGGGCCAGGCCGCGGGGCGGGGCCAGGGGGCGGGGCCAGGCCCCGAGCTGCTCCCGGAAACGGGGTCAACAGCCCCGGGCCTGGCAAGGGAAAGAAACCGGGGGAGCTGGGACCCCGCTTCCCGCCCGCGCCCGGACTCCTGGGTTCTCTCCCGGCTCGGGGGGGGGGGCTGGGGGGGCTGGGAGCCCGGACTCCTGGGTTCTCTCCCGCTGGGGGGGCTGGGAGCCCGGACTCCTGGGTTCTCTCCCGGCTGGGGGCGGGGCTGGGACCCAAGAGCAGCCTGAAGGCTGGGCAAGGCAAAGATGGGGAGGTCCCAGGGGCGGGGCGCTGCCCAGGGGGCGGGGCCTTGGGTGGGGGCGGGGCGCTGCCTGGATTCCCCTCTGCGCTCATCTGGTTTCGCTTTCGCCTCCGCAGCCTGCCCGGCCGGCCTCTGCCCAGCGACCGGTGACGCGGCAGGTCTGCGGGCGGCTATTGGAGGGGACAGCGCGAGCCCGGGACGGCGAGAGGGGGCCCGCTTCCGCCCGGGCGGCGATGGCGCAGAGCGGGCGGCGATGGCGCAGAGCGGGCGGCGATGGCGCAGAGCGGGCGGCGATGGCGCTGATGCTGGGGGCTGCGGCCGCCCGGGGGCTGCTCCGGGGGCTCCGCCCGGGACGGGGGGCCGTCAGCCCTGCTGCGCTCTCCGTCCGGACTGGAGCTGGGGTCCGGTCGGTGCCGGGCGGGGATTACATCCCGCGCTCGTGGCCCCGTTGTGCTCGGCGCTGCGCACCCCGGTCAGCCGGCCGGCCCGGCTGTGGGGCTCACGGGGGTCGGTTCTGGTTTGTCGGGGTGTCACGGAGTGTGGGGGAGTCCAGGCCCTGCACCCCTCTTCCTGGGATCCCCTGAGACTCTCAGCCAGCCAGTAAAACAGAGGGTTTATTGGACGACAGGAACACAGCCCCCAACAGAGCTTGTGGGTACAACCAGGACCCCTCAGTCACGTCCTTCTGGGGGAGCAGGGAGCTTAGACCCCAGCCCTGGGGTTCCCTGTGTTCCTCCCCCCAGCCCCAAACTGAAACTAAACCCCCCCAGCAGGTTCCCTGCTGCAGCCTCCATCCACATTCCCGGGCAGAGGTGTTACCTCCCCCCCCCCCTCCTGGCTCAGGGGACAGGCTCTCAGGTCTCCCCTCCCCAGGGCACATTCCCAGGTCAACACTCCCCCCCCCCACATCATCACAACCGGTAACACACTGGGGGCCAGGCTGGGGTCTGTGCCATGGGGCTGAGGGCCCGAGATTGCTGCATGGCCTGCGGCGGGCAGTGGGGGGCGCTCCGTCTCTCCGGCCCGGCTGCTCCTGGAGGAACACCCCACAGCGGGTTGTGTGGGTCCTTGGCTGGCAGGGGGCAGGGTGACCAGACAGCAAGTGTGTGAAAACTCAGGCTGGGGGGCGGGCGGGGGTGATAGGGTCAGACAAAGCCCCGAATCGCAGGCCTGTCCCTATAAACTTGGGCTATTTGGTTCCCCCCAGCGGGGGTCACGGGGTCACACTCCTTCCGCCCTCGTGGCCGGCTCCATCCGCCCCTCCCGTGCCCAGGTGATTTCTCGGAAACCAGCCGAGATCCTGGCAGGGGGCGGCATGCGGCCGGCAGGGGGCAGTGGAGCCTCGGGCAGTGAGCCGGGGCGTGGTGGCACCGAGGGACTTTCCAGTGACTCAGCCCAGCCGGCAGAGCGCGGCCGCGTGCCCGGGCACAGGGCCGCACGGTGTGTGCGGGGCAAAGGCCGCTCCGGGCACAGGGCCGCACGGTGTGTGCGGGGCAAAGGCCGCCCCGGGGCTCCGGGCACCGCCCACGGAGCTGGGTAGCTGGAGCCCTGCCAGCCTTCCTCGAGAGCCGGGGCTGGGAGCCAGGACGCCTGGGTTCTCTCCCAGCTCTGTACTTCCTTGATCTCCCCCGCCGTCCAGCCTGGGAATCTGTCTGTGTCCCCTGCCCCATTGTTCTCAGAGGTGCTATCAGGTTTTTGTTGTAATGTGGGGCACAGCTAATGTGTGGGGTGCCCCACACTCTGTAAGGAGGTGGCCTGGACTGAGCTGAGCCCTGACGCTGCCGTGAGACAGGACTTTCCAGCCGGCTCCACCCAGCCTCACCCACGCCTGGATCTCACCCCACACACACCGGGGCACGTTCGCGGCTCTCCCCTGCGTCTCAGCCCGTGGCTCGCTCAGACCTGCCAACGGGAGCTGCAGCAGCTGCCCCAGGCCTTAAACTGCCAGGGGTGGGGGGGCTATGAATGCAGGCAAAGCCCCTCACCCCCACGGCCGTTCCCAAAGGACAGGCCTCCCTGGTTTGTGCCCCAGCCCAGGGCTGCTGTGCCCACGCCCCACAGGGAGCGGCTGAGCTGCGTTACCATGGGGCACACAGCCCGGGCTGCCGGGTGTATGGTTACGGCTCAGGAGACCTGGGTTCGGTTCCCTCCGGGGCCAATCATTGAATCTGTCTGGCTGAGAGAAACTCAGTGGGAAGGGGGTGCCTAAGCCCCTTGGGTTCCTCTGAAAATTCCAGCCTGTGGGCCTCAGGCCCCCCTCTGTAAAATGGGATAATAATCCTTCCTTCGCCTGGCTACCCCAGTTACACTCAGGGCAACTCCCCGCCCCTCCCCAGCATTGGACTCAGGCTCTCTGCAGACCCAGGCAGCGTCACTGCCTGGATCACACACGGGGCAGCTGCCCCTTCTCATAGCGCTTGGCTCCGGCTCTCTGCACACTCAGGCATCACTGGGCACACTCAGGGCAGCTCCTCCCTCTTGGAGTGATGGGTTCAGGCTCTCTGCAGACTCAGGCAGCGTCGCTGAGTCCGTCACGCTCAGGGCAGCTCCCCCCCAGCAATGGGGTCAGGCTCTCTGCAGACTCAGGCAGCGTCACTGCGTCAGTGACACACGAGTCATGTTCTCAGTGCGTCTGTGCGGCCGGCAAGGCTGGACGCTGCCGGCTTTACTCGCTGCCAGGGCCCGAGGCACAGACCTTCAGCGCCGGCACCGTGATCCGGCCCTGGCAGGGTCACCGCTCGGCTGGAGCAGGGCCAGGGGCAGAGGCAGGAATCTGCTTGTGCCCCGGTAAACACAGGGCAGGGTTAGCACAGCCAAGGTCCCGGGGCGCACGCGATGGCTGGGATGGAAACGCCGCCGGGCCTGGATGGGTGCTATTGGGGGGGGGGTTCCCTGGCACTCCTCCCCCCCGCCCCCAATGCTGTGACACTGACGGCCGAATGATTCACAGCCCAGGGGGGGATCTCCAGCCAACGTCCCGCAGCGGGCGAAGGGCCCAGCCTGAGCAGGCGGATTGTTGTGGCCGGGGTGGCATCACAACACCAAGCTGGCTCTGTTCCCAGGGGGCTGCTTTGGCCTCTGCCCACCTGGGGCTGCCTCCCCCCAGAGGGGCTGGGTGCACAGTCAGCATGGGGGGTCCCAGCCCCGGGGGGGGGGGGGGGTTGTCCCCATTGCACAGAGGGGAAAGGGAGCTGACTCTGCTCACACTCTGACTCAGCAGCAAACCTGGGGACAGAACCCAGGAGTCCTGGCTCCCAGCCCCTCCGCTCTGACCCACTGGGCCCCACTCTGTAGCTGCTGACACAAATCATATGGTCACAAACCTCCCTTCCCCCCATGGTGCTGTTCCTGCCTCGGTTGCTGCTTTCAGGCCGTGCTGCAGCCTGACCCAGGGGCGGGGGGTCTCTGGCCGGACTCCCAGGCGAGATGCGGGAACCTGGTGTCTCTGATCCTGCCCAGCCATCACACGGGGCCTGGTTCACCCACTGTCGCCCTGCGGCTGGCCTGGGCAGAGCGGTGGGCAATGCCAGCTGGGGGGTGTCAATGCCCGGGCTGGAGAGGTACCACGGGCAGTACAAGGTGCCGGGCGGGGGGAACCAGGCCTATGGGGATAGGGAGCCATTGGCCTGGATCACCCTGGAACCCCTCGTCCGCAGCACCGGCCCCAGGGTGGGGCAAGACGGGGGGAGGGGGGAACTGCCCCAGGGGCTCCTCAGTGCAAAGCAGGAACATTTTCCCTTGGACCCTCAGACTCAGCTGCTGGATGGGACCTGCCGTCGGGCTCGGACCCCGGCTCCCCTCAGCCCAGCCCAGCCACACACGGCGCCCTGGAGGCTTCCAGTTCTTCCCCACAAGGCAGCAGGAGCCTTTCTGGGAATGTGGCCCAGGAACAGGATGGTCGGTGGCGAAGCTACAGGCCTGGGGCTCAAGACTCCTGGGTTCACTGCCTGGCTCTGCCACAAACTCTGTGTGCAACCTTGGGCAGATCACTGAACCTCTCAGTGCCTCCGTTTCCCCATCTGTGCATACAGCACACGGCTCAATGGGGGGGTCTGCGGAGCGCCCGGCACCACGGGGCCCTGATCTCAGTCGGGGTCTGTGCAGGCCGCCCAGACTACAGGGCCACAGTCTGGGGTTCCAGATAACATAAGAACGGCCATAATGGGTCAGACCAAAGGTCCAGCCAGCCCAGTGTCCTGCCTTCCGACAGTGGCCAATGCCAGGTGCCCAGAGGGAATGGGCAGAACAGGGAATCACCACGTGATCCATCCCCTGTCGCTCATTCCCAGCTTCTGGCAAACACAGGCTAGGGCCACCATCCCTGCCCAACCTGGCAAATAGCCACTGATGGAAGGATCCTCCATGAACTTGTGTGACGAAGTGGGACAGTTCTTAACGTTCCCTCTGAATAGTGTAGGGCTGCCTCAGTTTCCCCTAGGCAGTTCTTAAGTATCTAGGGGGTGGGGTAAGGGCGTATGATCACTGCAGAGCCCTAGAGGGCAGGTGTGTGCAGAGGTCTGGACACAGACAATGGCCGACACCCTGTTTCCTGGCCACTGATGGGCTGGGCTCTTTTCCTTCTTGCTACAGGTTTCCACACCCTCAGTAGGTAACACAATCACACACCTTCCTGCTCTCCTTGTGCCCTGGCTAGGATCTCACCCTGATTAGACAGAGTTGCTCCACCCTTTCCAACAACACACTAGCAACGGGCAAAATACAAGCACCAGAATTGTCTGGGCTCTGGGATTTTGCTAGGACACTAACTGGATGTGACCTAGTTACAGGGCCATTCTCCCGAGCAGACACAAACTTAGGACCCTTCCCCTCCTGGGCTTTAGCTGGCCGGCCGGGCGAGGGGACGCAGGCTTCACGGTTCGGTTCAATGGCTCTCAGCACCCCGCTATACACATGGGTCCAGCGCCCCTGCACACACGTGTGCCTCCTCTTGAACACACACACGCACACACGGCCCCTCCATTATCGGCTGGGCCGTGGTCCAGCAGCGGCTGACTTCATAATAGGCATCCGCTCGTGCCCCAGAGCCTGCTCGTAGGGTCCTGGGGGTCTCAGGTAACAGCCATCGGGTGGATTTAATGGAGTTGTCATGGCGGGGGGGGGGTGCGGCAAATCCCTTTGCTTCCCAGTAGTCCGAGGTTCAGTAACATTGATGATAACAAAAAGAACAGGAGGACTTGTGGCACCTTGGAGGCTAACAAATGTATTTGAGCATCAGCTTTCGCGGGCTACAGCTCACTGCATCGGCTGCATCCCTTGTATCCTGCACAGTCAACCAGAGTAATAGAATTGAATAGTAATTGAATCCAGACCAGAGTAATAGAGACACGCTCGGCGGTACACAGCAGAGCAGGATATGCTCAAACCCAGCCGGCCTGCCTCTGTGCAGGGCAAAGAGATCCCAGCCCCAGCTAACCCTAATCAGCTTGCACGCTGGGTGGCCAGTCCCAGGTCGACTCGGGACACAGGACCCCGTTCTGGTTGCTGCGGCCCGACCATGCCATTCTCTGTGGCTAAACCCGGCTCTCACAGGGGCAGGAACCCCAGCAGGGAGACGGATGCTGCATGTCTCAGGTGCAGTGTGGAACCGATTAGGGCAGGGCTGGGTCACTTTGCAAATTCCCCTTGGGACCGGCCCGGCCAGCCGTTCAGCCCCAGCCCTGCGGCCTGCCTGTGCCCCGCTCCGGCCCGGTTGCCAGGTGAGCTCTTTGGCCAGCTGCAGGGAACGCCCCGCGCTGGCAGCCAACAAGGAAACGCTGCACCGTTTAATTCCAGCCCCAGTGAGTCGGACGCTGCCGTTTCTGGGAAATCTTGTGAGGAGGCAGAACTGTCCCCGCCCTGGGCTGCGGGGGCCCTGCAAGCTCAGCACAACCTCAGCCGCAGCTGGGGGGTGCTGGGATCCGGGGGTGGCAGGGAGAGGAAATCCCCTGGCTGGGAACATGAGTGTGTGACCCAGCCTGGGAAGCTCTGTCCCCTGGGCGTGCGGGGACCTGGCCGTGGGACGGGGACGGATCGCTGATGTGTGCAGTGTTGCAGCCGTGCTGGTCCCGGGACATTTAACAGCACCCAGGGGAGAACCCCACCTGGCTGGGCATGGGGAGACCAGGAGCAAAAAGAGCAGCTGAGCGGGGACCAGAGGGGTTCAGTTTGGTGCCCAGGCTAAAGTTCCTCATAAACACAAAGTGATCCCCTGGAGAATGGGGGACAGGATCCCCCACCCAGAGACAGACGTGTTCTCCCCACTGCATTAAAGGGGAAGGGGGACCTGAACCCAGACTGGCGGAGAAAAGGCCTGGCAGGGTGAGCCAGAGAGAGGACATAGAATGAAATCCCCCCGGCTCAGCCTGTATCTTTACTGCTGGACTCCCAGTATCAGCCCCGCAGAGACGGGGAGAGACAGCCGCGCTGAAGAAAGGGCCGTCTGTTTAAATGGGTGCTGGGCCCCTGCTGGGGTCAGGCATTGCCGTGTATTCGCAGCAGCCAGGGGGCGATTTGGGGCTGTGAGTATCAGGGTGACACACTGGAACTGCAGGGGAGAATCCCTGCTCCCTCCCCCTTGGACTGAGCTCCTGGCAGGTCATCATGTGCGGGTGGGGGACTTGGGGGAGCCCTTAAACCCCGAGGCCTGTCCAATGGGTGTAGAATAAAGGGGCACTTTCCATTAGAGCAGGGGTTTGCCCCACAGACCTTGGCTGACATTTCCCCTGTGTGTTTGGCCGATGCGCTCTTCCCCAGAGCTGGCTGCATCTCCATGGGGCTGCAGGTGCTGTGCATTGTCTGTGAGGCCCTTGGGGGTGACGGGAACTACATAAATGGCGAAAGCAATGAACCCCACAGTGCGGGGAGCTCACTCTGTGGACAGGGTGCCAGGAATACAGGACACCCCCTCCCTGGAGGGCTCTGGTGCTGTCTGCATTGCTCTGAGGGTCTCTCTGATCACAGCCCCACCCCAGCATGGCTCAGAGGCCAGCAGGGAGCCCGCTTTCCCAGCTTGGTAACCGTAAATTACTGGCCTGGCTGGGGGAACCTGGGACTGTCCTGGATCCACCGCCCCCTCTAGCCCACGTCTCGACCTCAGGGAGGGTTTTTTCCTACTCCAGCTTCCCAAAGAAACCCACCCGGACACGTCCCGTCCCCTGAGCTCTGAGCCTCTGGAGCAGGGGGAGGGAGACGAGATGATAGAATCATAGACGATCCGGGTGGGAAGGGACCTCAGGAGGTCATCGAGTCCAACCCCCTGCTCAGAGCAGGACCCACCCCAACTAAAATCATCCCAGCCAGGGCTTTGTCAAGCCGGGCCTTAAAAACCTCTAAGGATGGAGATTCCACCCCCTCCCTAGGGAACCCATTCCAGTGCTTCAACCCCTTCCTAGGTCCCCAGTGGTGGTGGGGGTGAACCCTGGAGAATGGGGTGGGGGGCGCTGAGCCCCTTTCTGTGCTGGGAGGCCCCTGGGGTGAGGGGTTTAAGGCCACACTCTCAAAAGTGGCCCCTAATTCTGGGTGCCTCCTATTCTGGGTGCCCAATTTGAGGCTGATGTTGCGGGGTGCTGGGCACCCGCAATGCTGGGGGAAATCCCAGGGAGCCAGGGGTGCGCCGCACCTCGAGAGTCAGGGCCCGGGTGTCTCCAGCCGGGCACCTAAAAATGTAAGCGTCCAGCTGTGGAGGCCATTGTGAAAAGGTGGGCCTGTGACGGAGCGGGACTGTTCTTAATGTCTCCTCTGAATACTGTAGGGGTGCCTCAGTTTCCCCTAGGCAGTTCTTACATCTCTAGAGCAGGGGTCGGCAAGCTATGGCAAGCGGGCCAAACATGGCACGCGAGCCAATTCTGAATGGCACGCTGCTGCCTGCGGGACCCGGGCAGCCAGCACCGTGCCACTAAAAATCCTGCCCGGCTCGGCCCGGTCTCCTCCGCCCCCCCGCCCCCCGCATGCTCCTTGGAGGGCAGGCGACCTCCCCCCTCCCCCCGCCTCTTCCCCCATCGTGCGGGGTTCCTGCCCCTCCACCTCTCCCTCCCTGCGGCCGATCAGCTGGCGGCCCTTGCTACGGAGAGGGAGCTCTCTGCTCCGGGGACCTTGGGGAAGGGGGTGGAATCAGGGCATATCCCCTCCGGCCCCCTGCCGTGAGCTGCTCAAGGCAGGGGGCTGGGAGCACCCCCACGACCCCAGCCCACACCCCCAGCCCTCTGCCCTGAGCCCTGCACCCCCTCACACATCCCCAGCCCTCTGCCCTGAACCCTGCACCCCCCCAGCCCTCTGCCCTGACCCTAAAACCCCCACCCCCACAGCCCTGTGCCCTGACCCCTGCAACCCCCCCACAACCGCAGCCCTGACTCCGGCACCCCCCACACATACCCAGCCCCCTGCCCTGACTCCTGAACCCCCCCCCAGACCTCTGCCCTGACCCTGAACCCCCCCACCCCCACAGCCCTCTGCCCTGACCCCTGCACCCCCCTCACACACCCCCAGCCCTCTGCCCTGACCCCTGAACCCCCCCAGCTCTCTGCCCTGACCCTTACATCCCCCCACACGCCCCAGACCTGTGCCCTGACCCCTGCAACGCCCCCACAACCCCAGCCCTGACTCTGGCACCCCCCACACATACCCAGCCCCCTGCCCTGACTCCTGAACCCCCCTCACACACACCCAGCCCTCTGCCCTCACCCCTGCACCCCCCCACACCCCAGCCCTGTGCCCTGACCCCTGCACCCCCCCCACAACCCCAGCCCTGACTCCGGCAACCCCCACACATACCCAGCCCCCCCAGCCCCCTGCCCTGACTCCTACACCTCCCACGCATCCCCAGCCCCCCCACACCCCATGCCCTGACTCTTGTACCCCCCACATCCCCACCCCCACCCTGAGCACCAAACAGGAGCTCCTGCACGCACCCCCACACACATTCCCACCTGCACCCCTCGCACCAAATGGGAGCTGCCCAGGTAAGCGCTCCACCCCCAAACCTCCTGCCCCAACCCTGAGCCCCCTCCCTCATTCAAGCTCCTGGAACCCCAAACTGGCAGCGGGCTGAATGGCAGCGGGCTGAGCCGCTCAGCCCACTGCCGGTCTGGGGTCCCGGCCGCCGGCCCCGCTCAGCCCACTGCTGGTCTGGGCTTCTGGCTGCCGGCCCCTTGCCAGTCTGGGGTCCCAGCCACTGGCCCCGCTCAGCCCACTGCTGGTCTGGGGTTCTGGCTGCCGGCCCCTTGCCAGTCTGGGGTCCCAGCCACTGGCCCCGCTCAGCCCACTGCTGGTCTGGGGTCCCGGCCGCCGGCCCCGCTCAGCCCACTGCTGGTCTGGGGTTCTGGCTGCCGGCCCCTTGCCAGTCTGGGGTCCCAGCCACTGGCCCCGCTCAGCCCACTGCCGGTCTGGGGTCCCGGCCGCCGGCCCCGCTCAGCCCACTGCCGGCCTAGGTGAACGGAAGCCCAGGCTGGCAGCGGGCTGAGTGGGCCGGCGGTGTAAGATCAGCATTTTAATTTAATTTTAATTGAAGCTTCTTAAACATTTTGAAACCCTTGTTTACGTACGACAATAGTTTAGTTCTATAATATATCGACTTATCGAGAGAGACCTTCTAAAGATCGTTAAAATGTATGACCGGCACGCGACACCTTCAATTACAGCGAATAAACGAAGACTTGGCTCACCGCTTCCGAACGGCTGCCGACCCCTGGTCTAGGGGGTGGGATGGTGGCAGAGCCCTAGAGGGCCAGTGGGATGGTGTCTGCACAGAGACTGGCCGACACCCCGTCTCCTGGCCACTGATGGCCTGGGCCCTCCCCGGCAAGGTGCCAGCTAGAGGGGTTGGGGAACAGAGAGAACAGGTGGCCTCCGGGCCCGGGAAAGGAACAAAGCCCAGAGGAGGAGGGGCTGGGGGGAGTTTCAGTTTGGGGCTGGCTGGGACATGGAGTGAAGGGCAGACGGGGTTGTCTGGCTCACTGCCCCCCAAAATGGACCCAGCTGAGGGGTCCTGTTCTCTGCACCTACAAGCTCTGTGTTAGACCATGTTCCTGTCGTCTAATAAACCTTCTGTTTTCCCGGCTGGCTGAGAGTCCCGTCTGACTGCGGAGTTGGGGGGCAGGACCCTCTGGCTTCCCAGGACCCCACCTGGGCGGACTCGCTGGGGGAAGCACACGGAGGGGCAGAGGAGGCTGAATGCGCCGAGGTCAGACCCGGGAAGGGGGAAGCTGGGGCAGCGTCTTGCCCTGGGGACAGTCGGCGCCGAGAGCGGAGGCTCCCCCAGAGGCCTGCCCGGCTTTGTGGGGAGCAGTTCCCGAGCATCGCCCGGGGACCCCGTGACAGGGCCGTAGGGCAAGTCTCTGTAATGGCACTGGGGCGGCTGCCCCACGGCCCCGGGCCACTAATCCACAGCCCGGCACAGACGGATTGGCGCGATCGTCAGACGAAAGGGGGAGTCCCATCGGGGCGGCCATCTTGTGCTCACTCACGCACGTCGGACACACGGAATGGCTGCCTGGCCCAGGAGGGGGCCAGAAATGTCCTGGGTGTAGAGTCAATGCCAGCAACTCAGAGCCACCCCTGGGAGACAGATAGCGTGGGAGTCACTGGGCTTGTGAGAGACCGTCACCCCAGCCAGTGTGGGGGAGGCTCTGAGCGGGACCGTGGGGAGCGACAGGCGTGCATGGCGGGGGGGGTCGAGAGGCATGCGGTGCATGGCGGGGGGGGTCGAGAGGCATGCGGTGCATGGCGGGGGGGGGCGAGAGGCATGCATGGCGGGGGGCGGGGGGGCAATGCTGGTCTCTGTCCAAACTGTGATACAGCAGAAACCGAAAGCAAGTGGGGGATCCACCGACAGCACTGGGAGCCGGGAAACAGGAAGCTGCATTGGGGCTCGGTCTCTGTGAACGCCCCCCTTGACCCGCCCGAGTGGGGTGAGGTCCCAGCTGGGGGCGGCTCCCCTTAGCCTGGCTCCCCAGCCCAGGAGAGACCGGACCAGGGCCAGATCCAATCCCCACCGCTCCCAATGCCCACAGTGACGGTGCTGCAGCCCGGGGCAAACTTCACACGGCCCAGAGCGCCCCCCTCCCGCAAGGGGAGGAGACTGGCCCAGAATAGTTCCCAGAAATGATGTAAACAGCCCAGTGCTTGTAAAGACAAAGAAAACCCAGGGGTTAGGTCATTGTTATCCGCCTGTGCTGAGAGCGGGGGGAGGCTGGGAGCCAGGACTCCTGGGTTCTATTCCTGGCTCTGGGAAGGGCAGTGGGGTGGGGTCTGGTGGTTAGAGCAGGGGGGACTGGAAGCCAGGACACCTGGCTTCTCTCCCCGGCACTGAGAGGGGAGTGGGGGCTGATGGGTTAGAGCAGGGGAGGCTGGGAGCCAGGACACCTGGGTTCTCTCCCCGGCTCTGGGAAGGGCAGTGGGGTGGGGTCTGGTGGTTAGAGCAGGGGGGGCTGGAAGCCAGGACTCCTGGGTTCTCTCCCTGTCTCTGAGAAGGGCAGTGGGGTGGGGTCTGGTGGTTAGAGCAGGGGGGATAGAAGCCAGGACTCCTGGGTTCTCTCCCTGTCTCTGAGAAGGGCAGTGGGGTGGGGTCTGGTGGTTAGAGCAGGGGGGATAGAAGCCAGCACTCCTGGGTTCTCTCCCTGTCTCTGAGAAGGGCAGTGGGGTGGGGTCTGATGGTTAGAGCAGGGGGGGCTGGAAGCCAGGACTCCTGGATTTTGTTCCCATCTTTGCTGTTGTCACACAGCGAATCCGTCACTTTCCTCTCTGTGCCTCTCCCCACCCATGAAGCGGGGGCAGTGATGCTGTAGACGCACTAGGGATTGTTGTGTTGTCACTCAGCGCAACGGGGTGGGGGTGGGGGGCTGTGGTGTTTAATTCGTCCCGTTAATAAAGTGCCTGAAGTTCCCAGTGTGACAGGCACGTTCTCGGGCTCCAGACCGAGGAACCTGGAAGTTCTCCGGCCCGGGTGCTGAGGAGGTCGGATGAGATGAGCCAATGGTGCCGCCTGGCCGTAGAATAAATTGAAAGGAGAAATAAATCCCTAGAGGCGGCTCTGGCGGTGGGCAGAGAATTAATTCCTTGTTAGTTAATTGCTGTTCTGGTAACTAAAGCCCTGGGGCCACGTTCTCAGCTGGGCCAGACTCCCGCCCAGCGACCTTAGCAAGGCTGAAGCCGGGCCCTGGCTGTTCCCAGGCGGCTGCCAGCGTCCCACTGCCAGAGCTGCCCCCTCTCGTGACTCTGGGGTGCGTGTTACCGAGTCTCTCCCCGGACCCTCAGTAACAGACTGAAAAGCAGCCATCCTTCAAGAGAAAAACTTCAGAACCAGACTTCAAAGGGAAACTGCAGGGCTGCAATTCATTTGTAAACGTAACGCCATCAGTTTGGGCTGGAACAGGGCCTGGGCGTGGCTGGCTCACTGCAAAAGCAATTTCCCCTCTCTGGGTATCGACCCCTCCCCATCAGTGATTGGGAGTGGACCACGTGCACCCTGACCGAACTGGCCCTGTCAACACTGGTTCTCCACTTGCAGGGTAACTCCCTTCCCTTCATGTGCCAGCGGATATTTATGCCTGTATCTGTCATGTTCACTCCACACATCTGAAGAAGTGGGTTTTTACCCACGAAAGCTTCTGCCCAGATAAATCGGTTAGTCTTTAAGGTGCCACCAGACTCCTTGTTGTTTTTGTGGGTACAGACTGACACGGCTACCCCCTGATTTTGTGAGTCTCGCTATCTTTGGTGTTTTCTTCAAGACCCAGCTCCTGGAGTCACGTGAGCGGGGGAGACTCTCGGCCTTCGTCACTCAAAGGGACGTTTCCAGCCCTTGCGGTTGTGGAGAAAAGTTTGAAGTCGTGACCCAAGAGTGCCCTGACGGCTGGGAAAAGCAAAGAGTGGGTGGCCCCCCAGTGGGCGGGGCCTAGGGTGGGGGCGGGGCGCTGCCCAAGGTTCACGAGCCAGTGGGCGGGGCCTCAGGGGCGGGGGCGGGGCGCTGCCCGGGGTTCCCTCTGCGCTCATCGCGGCTCCGACTTTCGCTTTCCCCAACTCCAACCTGCCCGGCCGGTTCTGCCCCAGCGACCGGTGACGGCACCGGGCCTGCGCGTCGCTATTGGCGGACGTTCCCCGCTCGGCCAATCCGGGCGGGCGGGCGGCGCGCGGTATAAGTAGCCGGGCTGCGGGCGGCGGGGCTCAGCTGGCGGCGAGAGTCGGTGCGGGACGCGGTGCGGGGCTCGGTGCGGGACACGATGGCGACGGCGCTGCGCCTGCTGCGCTGCTGGGGGCTGCGGCCATCCAGGGGGGCTACTCCAGTGAGTACGGGGGGGTGCCAGCCGTGCGGGGCTCTGCGCGCGGACCGGAGCGGACCGGAGCGGGGGTCCGGTCGGTGCCGGGCCGGGATGTCCCCCGGCGGGGGCTGGTTCTTGTCATGTCGCGCGTTAGCGCCCCGCCAGGCTCGTGGCCCCGTTGTGCTCGGCGCTGCGCACCCCGATCAGCCCGAGGGGCTCACGGGCGGGGGGGGGGGGAGGTCAGTTCTGTTTGGTCAAGGTCCAGACTCCAGAGACCATCCCGGCCCGATGGTAACGCTCACGCGATCAGTAACGAACAGGACTTCGGGGTGCGTTGAAAGGTGTCTGGGGTCTGGCAGGTCCCCGCTGCCCGCCCTGCCCCGGGGCTGTGGGGGAGCCCCCGTGCCCGGCGCTGCCCAGGCTGCGTGTGTCCGGCAGCTCGGGAGAGGACGGGGCTTTCCACGATCCCTGTCTGCAGAGCCCAGGCCCCTAGTCACAGGGAGTAACTTCACCCCCCCCACACACAAGAGTTATGGGGGTGGGGGTGAGAGAGGCTCCTTGGACTCCCCGACCTTTAATGGCGTTTAAGCGGGGCTCAGTTTGGGGCGAGCGCCCGTTGCAAAGCACCGAACATTGGTGCTGTGGGGATCTCCTGGGATTGCTGGGGAGGAGCTTCGGGATCCCCATGGGGTGTGTGGGGAGAGGGGCAGGGCAGGTCCTGCTTTTCCTGGCATGGACGTGACTCTCCCGTGGCCCGAGCCTGGCCCCAGAGTTCCCCGGGCGGCAGCAGCTCAGACCCCGGGGAGCTCGGGAGCCCGTAGCCAGCTGGGTGAGGCTGCGGGGTGGGTTTGGGCTTTGTTGAAGTGGTTTCAGGCACATGGTTGCCCTCGCACCACTTCAGTGACAGGCTTGGTTTGAGGTAAACAGGGTTCGGCCCCACGGGGCTGAGTCACATTAGGGTCCAGGAATGGAAGTGGGGGGTCCTGGCATTCGGTGCCCCTGGAGGCAAGAGACAGGAGGTCCCTGGGTCGCCCCCAGGACTGGTGTAACGCCAGCTGCTCAGAGCGTTGGCCTGGGGCCGGTAGGGCTGGGTGTGTGCGCAGAGACGGACCGAATGAAGATCAGAGTGTTCTGCCTTTTTTTAATGACGTTGAATCCAGCGCCAACTCCCCTCCGTGCCTGGCCAGGCCCTGCTCACTGAGGCCGTGTTTACACGGCACACCTCACAGCGGCTCAGCCATGCTGCTGTGGGGCACGCGGTGTAGCCGCTCTGTGTTGCCGGAGAGAGCTCTCCTGACGCCACAAAGAAAACTATCCCCAACGAGGGCAGTAGCTTGGTGGGCGGGAGAGCGTTATTTGACTGCACGGGGTCCATAGAACGGGCCTTTCTAATGGGGTGCGGGGAAGCCAATTTAAAAGTAAAGCTCCTGCCTGCTATCATCGTCCTCATTATTTGTGATGGTCCTGTGCCGGGAACCTCAGTCATGGTCCAGGCCCCTGATGTGCCGGGTGCTGTACAGACACAGAACACAGAGACTGTCCCGGCTGCGTATGAGACGAGAGATGACTATAGACCAATGGGGAGCTACTAGGGAATGAGGAGACAGCACTGGCCGGCTGTGGGCTCGAGGCACCAGTGGCCTCCACCGTTGTCTGGTTTTTAGGTACCCTGGCAGAGGGGAGCGCTGAGGAGGGTTTGGAGGGTAACGAGGTAGCTTTGCGGATGTTTATGGGGAGCTCCTCGCAGGCGTGAGGGGCAGCATGGGACACAGGACGAAGGGGCTTGTTTGCAGATTTAACGAGTGGCTGATGGAGGCTGGGATCATGGGCCGATCGGAGGTGAGGGTTGACATTTCGGTAGCAATGAGAGCGTGGGTGGGGATAGGCCGCGAAGGGCCTCCCAGTTGAAGACAGGCCGCTGATGTCTGTTTGATGTGATGGAGGAGGAGCAAGCCAGCGGTGGGATGCACAGAGAGAGCTGACATAGATCAACGAGCTAGAAAAACGATCTTTTCAGCATGATCTGAATGGACCTCAGCAGGGTGAGACTGCGTTTGTCAAGGCCAGAGAAAAGGCTCTCGCAGCAGGCGAGATGCTGAGAGCCTGGACGAGAGTTTTAGCTGGGGGGGGTGGATAGGAAGGGCCGTGTCTTCGAGATGCTCTGCAGAAGGAGTGAGCAAGACTTAGACATAACCTGGATGCGAGGACCTGGAGAGAGGTGTGAGTCCAAGATGACGCCCAGGTTATGGGCCTAAGGGACAGGCAGGATGCTGGTGTTGTCCTGTGATTGAGAATAGAGGTAGCAGGGAGGACGTGGGGGGAAGATTGGGAACTCTGTTTTAACCAGACTGAGCTTGATCTGATGACAGGACATCCATAAGGAGATGTCAGACAGGCCAAGATTGTCGTTTGGACAGAAAGCGAGAGGTCTGGAGTACAAAGGCAGATCTGTGAGTTGTTAGCATGGAGATAATAGCTGAATTTGTGTTCGTGGATGACTTTGCCCGGAGATAAGGTGTAGGGGGAGAAGAGAAGGGGACCAAGGACAGAGCCCCACAGACAGCTGGAGGGGAGCTGAGGAAGATGCTCCGGCGGACATGGCGAAGGAGTGGTTAGAAGGGTTGGAGGAGACTCAGGAGAGGACAGCGCTAAGGAAGCCGAGGAGGACAAGATTTGTAGAAGAGCCTGGTGACTGGTGTCAGAGGCGGCTGGCAGGCCAGGGTGGGTGAGGATGGAGCACCTAGTGTGAAAGTTAGCTAGGAAGAGTCATTATAGACTTTGGCAGGAGCGATTTCCGTGGAGCGCAGGGGGTGGAAGCCGGAGTGGGGAGGATCTAGGATGGGAGTGGAGGAGAGGAACTCCAGACAGCGATTGCAGGGGCACATTCAATGAGCTGAGAGATGAAAGGGAGAAGGGGCGGTCGCTGGAGAGGCAAATGGAGTCAAGGGTCTGTATGATGGAAGACACTAACGTGATTGTGTTGTGAAGGGGAAGAGCTGGAGGGGAGTGCGGTGAGGAGATCAGGAGATGGGATGGGGTTAGGAGGAGCACAGATGAGAAACGTCTACCTCTGCGAAGAGGGAGAAGGAGGCAGGAATTGTAGGGTGGGAAGGGAAGATGAGCTGAGGGGAGGGTTTAATTGTGTAAATTTGTCTGGGAAGAGATCCATCCTGTGCAGAATGCAGTGGGGACAGGAGGTGGGGAGGGTTTGAGGGGGGAGACGAAGGTGGAGAAGAGGCAGCTGGGACTGTGGGCGGGGGATCCAGCCAGGCTGGAGAAGTCGAGGTGTGTAGGAAGGAAAATGGCAGAAGTGAGGGAGGGGAGAACGACTCTGTAGTGGAGGACGTCGGCCTGTCCGTGAGATTTCTGCCAGAGATGCTCCGCAGTGCGAGACAGGAATGGAGGGAACAGATGTTGGGGTTGAGCCGGGGTGGGGGCTGGTGGGGCCAGCCTTGCACTGGGACAGAGGGTCAAGAGAATTAAGGATAGGGGAGAACGAATCTCAACAGCCTCCTTCCAGATGCTGCTGTGGTGTCCTCTCACACTGAGGACACCTCTCCGGGGCAGACAACTCCAGTTATTAGGAAGTGACAGGTGACAGTTATGGGGGATTCGATCATTAGACACATAGATCGCTGGGTTTGCGATGGCCGGGAGAACTGCAAGGTGACTTGCCTGCCTGGTGCGAAGGTTGCAGATCTCTCGAGACGTCTAGAGAGACTTGTGCTGTGCTGGGGAGGAGCCGGTGGTCGTGGTATATGTAGGTACCAGTGACCTAGGGAAGGGTAGGAGAGAGGTCCTGGAGGCCAAATTTAGGCTGCTAGGTAACCAATGGAAGTCCAGGACCCCCATGGTAGCATTCTCAAAGATTCTCCCAGTTCCCTGCGCAGGGCCAGTTAGACAGGCAGAGCTGCAGGGTCTCAATGGATGGATGAGACGATGGTGTAGGGAGGATGGGTTTAGATTTATTAGGAACAGGGGAAACTTTTGGGAAAGGGGGAGCCTATACAGGAGGGATGGGCTCCACCGAAACCAAAACAGAACCAGATTGCTGGCTCTTAACATTAAAAAGGTCGTAGAGCAGTTTTTAAACTAGGAGCTGGGGGAAAGCCGACAGGTGCGGAGGAGCATGTGGTTCAGACAGAGACATCCCTTAGGGGAGGGTCTATTAATGGAGATTCTCTATGTCCTAGTAAGGAGGGGAGGATGGAAGATGACAAAATACGGGTAAAAAGAAAAGGAGGACTTGTGGCACCTTAGAGACTCAAATTTATTTGAGAATAAGCTTTCGTGAGCTACAGCTCACTTCATCGGATGCTGTAACTCACGAAAGCTCATGCTCAAATATATCTATTCAGGGGACACCATCACAGGGCCTAATAACATCAGCCACACTATCAGAGGCTCGTTCACCTGCACATCCACCAATGTGATCTATGCCATCATGTGCCAGCAATGCCCCTCTGCCATGTACATTGGTCAAACTGGACAGTCTCTACGTAAAAGAATAAATGGACACAAATCAGATGTCAAGAATTGTAACATTCATAAACCAGTCGGAGAACACTTCAATCTCTCTGGTCACGCGATCACAGACATGAAGGTCGCTATCTTAAAACAAAAAAACTTCAAATCCAGACTCCAGCGAGAAACTGCTGAATTGGAATTCATTTGCAAATTGGATACTATTAATTTAGGCTTAAATAGAGACTGGGAGTGGCTAAGTCATTATGCAAGGTAGCCTGTTTCCTCTTGTTTTTTCCTACCCCCCCCCCAGATGTTCTGGTTTAACTTGGATTTTAACTTGAAGAGTGGTCAGTTTGGATGAGCTATTACCAGCAGGAGAGTTAGTTTGTGTGTGTATGGGGGTGGGGGGATGTGAGAACCTGGATTTATGCAGGAAATAGCCCAGCTTGATTGTCATGCACATTGTGTAAAGAGTTGTCACTTTGGATGGGCTATCACCAGCAGGAGAGTGAATTTGTGTGGGGGGGTGGAGGGTGAGAAAACCTGGATTTGTGCTGGAAATCACTTTAGATAAGCTATTACCAGCAGGACAGTGGGGTGGGAATAGGTATTGTTTCATATTCTCTGTGTATATATAAAGCCTGCTGCAGTTTCCACGATATGCATCTGAGGAAGTGAGCTGTAGCTCACGAAAGCTTATGCTCTAATAAATTGGTTAGTCTCTAAGGTGCCACAAGTCCTCCTTTTCTTTTTGCGAATACAGACTAACACGGCTGCTACTCTGAAACCTGTCAAAATACGGGTAGGATCTGATGAGAAACTGAAATGAAAATAGAGTCCCATTCAATTACATCCCGTAATGGCAGACCGCTAAAAAGTGACAAGTTTTTAAAGTGCTTATATACCAATGCTAGAAGTCTAAATACTAAGATGGGTGAACGAGAGTGCCTCGTATTAAATGAGGCTATGGATAGAATAGGCATCACAGAAACTTGGTGGAATGAGGACAGTCAATGGGACACAGTAATACCAGGGTACAAAATATATCAGAAGGACAGAATGGGTCATGCTGGTGGGGGAGTGGCACTATGGGAAAGAGAGGGTTGAGTCAAATGAAGTAAAAATCTTAAATGAACCAAACTGTACCACAGAATTCCTATGGATAGCAATTCCATACTTGAATAATAAGAATCTAGCGTTAGGGATATATTACCAACAGGGTGGATTTGATTTAAATCGTAGTTTAAATCTCTAGTCAGGAAGACTCGATTTAATCATGGAGTTCTGCATAAAAGTGCATTCTTGTTGGTTGTTCTAACCTTAATACATATTCTTCACCACTCAGAGAGAGACGTAGTTTTCATTTTTAGAAGGTACACACGATACATTTTTAAACAGTGATTTATTTTGAAAACTTTTCAGATGAGTTTTACAGCTATATCAGGCTATATCAGAAAATGAATGATTGTTTGGTTATTTCATTTACCAAAGATAATTGAAGCAGACAGTTCACCTCTCAGTGACTTCATAAATATCTCCAATTCAACAGGTTAATCATTAATATTTGGAGGATTTTCTTGCCATGCTGTATTAGGAGGAAAACATCACCAGACAGACATTTAAATTGTTTTAGTTAACTAAAACCAACAATGTTATGTAGTCTGGATTTTTTTCTCCAACAGCAAACATAATATTTTAACAAAACAAGCATATGAATTTTTGAATTTAGTTAAACATTCAAGTTTTTTTTTAAATCAGGTTTGTTTTTGTTAAAATTGTTTTTAACCAAAATAGTTCAATGAAATATTTTTTTAAAAAAACCCCCAAAATTAAATTGATGATGTCGGCCAGGTCAACATGAGACATTTAAAATGTTGGCTTCTGCAGCTAACATAGTCGTCTGCACCTTCATTTTCCTACTCTGAGATAGCGCGTATAAGAAAAACCATCTTTCCTGCTTTGTCAGGCCACAAACGATTTCTGTTTGGAATGAATTAGTCCAAAGGAAGAAAATATTTTTTCTACACCGGCAGAAGAAGCTACTGCTGGTAAAAGTGAGATGATCACTTCAGCCATCTCTGAATCCAGGTGCTTCAGTGACTTCCACCAGTTCACTGCTGTGACTGTCTTTAAAACATCATAAGCGAACATCTATTTCTTGAACAGTTCACCCTTCGCTCTGAAGTTTATTTTAGTTGGCATTATGGAGGGATGATTGCTGGATGTCCATGTCATCGCCAACTCCTCCTCTTCAGCAGTTCAGGTTTGACCCTGGTATTGAGAATATTTGCAAGAAGATGAGCTGGAGATGGTGCCTGTCCCATTTGGTTTTTTTAATGCTTGTAATTCAACTCTGTCATTGCAGATTTCTCTTCCAAATTTCAACAGCATGAGCAATAAAACAGCGATTTCCCTGCATTTTGTTCAAGGCTACGGAAATAGGCTTCAGGTTACTCCGCAGGTGTTTGGCATTTCTCTTAATCCCAGCGTTGAGACCTTTGGCTGTGACGGTGCCATCTATTTTTTCACAGTTTTGTTCACAAACGGTCATCAGATTAGGCCAGTTCTTGATCTAGTGCTCAAAACAGTCCACTGCTGAATTCCATCGCACGTCCTGTGGGAGAGTTGGCTTGGTTCCTCCCACTCTTTTCAGAGCAGCTGCTGCAAAGTGATTGTTATGGAAGTGTTTTGAGATTTCAACAACATTAGCCTTTATTTCTGGAACACCAAAGTCTTTGCCTAGGAGGTGCATCAGATGAGCACTGCAACCGTATGTTATTAGCTTGGGACTCTCTTCACTCTCCTCTAAATTTCTTCTCATCTTGGATACATTTGCAGCATTGTCTGTGACCAAGCTGCATACTGGACATTTGAATTTTTTTCACAGTTTATCGCTTTTACTCCTGCTTCTTGCCAGTATTCTGCTGTGTGCGCATTTCCTGGTGTATCGATTGTTTCTGTAAGGAAGACATTCCCTTCTTCTGTTGTCACACAGGCACACACAACAGGATCATTGTGGATGTTGCTCCACCCATCAAGACGCAGGTTAATAATTTCACCCTCTAGACCTTTTGCACGCTGCTCAATTTCTCTTTCATACACTTTATCCAGCAATTTGCCTGTGACATCTACTCTGCTGGGTGGACTGTATCCTGGTCTTAATGACTGAACCATGGTAATGAAATGTGGGTTCTCAGTCATACCGAAAGGAGAGTTGTTTGCATAAACAAAGTGGGCAATTTTTTCATCAGTTACCTCTTTTTGTAAGCTGCTGGTTCTTATCACAGACTTATCCATGGTTGTTTCTGGATGGTGGAATTTTTTTTTCTTTTTGCTACAGGTGATATACTGTGGCTATGTGACCTGCATGATGTGACTGAAACACTGTCATTGGCAGATAACTCTGAAACTCTAGAAAATGATGGTGATCTTGAAGGTGTATAGTCTTCAGAATCCTGTATGTTGAGGATGGATTCTCCTAAACAAAATAAGTCAATGCGGTTATTTAATTATTGTTACCATATTGCTCATTTTAGTATTACTCATTGCTCACTCACTGACACTCAGCACTACTTTAAAGGTGAAATTGTAAAAGGAGGATCTGCCTATTTCAGCTGTTTATTTTTTATCACAACTGCATCTAAAATGATAGGGCCATAGAGTATATATGTTCAGCCATGAGAATTCAAGAATAGTCCTGAAGGAAGACAGGCAGTCCTTAAGAAAGAAGTGTGAAATAAAAAAGTTTACCAACCTGAAGATCCTGCATGTTCAGACATGTTCCTTCTCAGGAGGAAGCTGTGTTGAAGGTGATGAAAGGAACACTTCTCATGATGTTTCATTCGGGCAACCAGGCCGTGCATTTCTTTGTTGCACTGTTTGCATTTTGCACGCATGCGTGTCTTACCCACAGGTAGAGGAACTTCATTAAAATTCCCAAACTGGGTCTCTTACGGCCTGCTGCCATTCCAGGCTTTCCCCTCTAGTGAGAGGATGGTATGGTAGATCTCAGATCAATGAAGGCTACACTCAGAAAGACCTCAAGCCTTCTGAAATATGCTGCTCAAACAGTTCACTTTTGTTTCTACTGCCTGTCCCTCCCGTCTCACATTTATCTCCAGACGTCTTCTCCTTGTCCAGATCTATTCGGGCCCCCAACAATCTTCTCTTCATTGAACTTTTTGAAACTTTGCACTTTTAGAGACAGGTAAGGGATTGACTCTGTGTACACAAATTTGCAGAGAGACAATAGGGTTGAGGTCTGTTATTTCTCACCTCTATTTATTTAAAAAGCTTTTTTTTTGCTGTTAACAAGCATGTTATCTCTGGAGACACAAATCCACAGTTTGAGAACTGCAAAACTAAGCAGCTCTGATGGTATCTTCTAGACTGAGCACTGAGTCCCACTGGGTAAATAGAAAGATTAACCTAAATCTATACAGAAGCCCTTGGAACCCCATAAGATTGGGTCCCTAATCTATGAACTATTCAAACTCATTTACGAAACTTTTCTTAAACATGACATGGATATATTGTCTCATAATGTAGAATTAGAATTGATAATCCCTATTCCGTGATGAGATATCTTTGAGGTATAATGTATATTTAGGTGTTTTCCTCAAAGCATTTTATCAAAAAAATTTGATTTAAATAAAAACATCTGATTTTTTTAAAATCACGGATTTTTATCCACCCTGATTACTGACCACCTGACCAGGATGGTGATAGTGACAGCGAAATGCGCAGGGAGATTAGAGAAGCTATAAAAAAAATTTAAAAACTCAATGGGGATTTCAGCTATCCCCATACTGACCGGGTGCATGTCACCTCAGGACGGAATGCAGAGATAAAGTTTCTTGACACCTTAAATGACGGCTTCTTGGAGCCGCTAGTCCTGGAACCTACAAGGGCAGAGGCAATTCTTGATTTAGTCCTAAGTGGAGCACAGGATCTGGTCCGAGAGGTGAATAGAGCTGGACGGCTTGGTAATGGTGACCATAATATAATTAAACATCCCTGTGGCAGGGAAAACATCACAGCAGCCACCACAATGGCATTTAATTTCAGAAAGGGGAACTACACAAAAATGAGGAAGCTCATTAAACAGAAATTAAAAGGTACAGTCCCAAAAGTGAAATCCCTGCAAACTGCATGGAAACTTTTGAAAGATGCTGTAATAGAGGCTTAAATGTATACCCCAAATTAAAAACCATAGTAAGAGAACTGAAAAAGTGCCACCCTGGCTAAACAACAAAGTAAAAGAAGCCGAGAGAGACAAAAAGGCATCCTTTAGAAAGTAGAATTTAAATCCTATTGAATAAAATGGAAAGGAGCAAAAACTCTGGTAAGTGAAGTGTGAAAATGTAATTAGGAAGGCTAAAAAAGAATTTGAAGAACAACTAGCCAAAGAATCAAAAAGTAATAGCGAAAAAAAATTGAAGTTCATCAGAAGCAGGAAGGCTGCTAAACAACCAGTGGGGCCCCTGGCCGATGGAGGTGCTAAAGGAGAACTCAAAGACGATAAGGCCGCTGCGGAGAAACTAAATGAATTTTTTGCATCGGTCTTCATGGCTGAGGATGGGAAGGACCTTCCCAAACCTGAGCCATACTTTTTAGGTGACACATCTGAGGAACTGTCCCAGATTGAGGTGTCATTAGAGGAGGTTTTGGAACAAATTGATTAAACAGTAATAAGTCACTGGGACCAGGTGGTATCACCCCAGAGTTCTGTAGGAACTCCAATATTAAATTGCAGAACTACAAACTGTGCTATACGTAGCCTGTCATTTAAATCCGCTTTTGTACCAGATGGCTGGAGGATAGCTAATGTGATGCCAATTTTTTAAAAAGGCTCCAGAGGTGATCCTGGTAATTACAGGCCTGTAAACCTGACTTCAGTACCAGGCAAACTGGTTGAAACTATAGTTTCAGAACAGAATTCTCAGACACAGAGAATGAACACAGTTTGGGGGAAGAGTCAACATGGTTTTTGTAAAATGAAATCATGCCTCACCAATCATCTAGAATTCTTTGAGGGGGTCAACAAGCATGTGGACAAGGGGATCCAGTGGATATAGTGTACTTAGACTTTCAGAAAGCCCTTGACAAGGTCCCTCACCAAAGGCTCTTAAGCAAAGTGAGCTGTCATGGGATAAGAGGGAAGGTCCTCTCATGGATCGGTAACTGGTTGAAAGAGGAAACAAAGGGTAGGAATAAATGGTCCGTTTTCAGAATGGAGAGAGGTAAATAGTGGTGTCCCCCAGGGGTCTGTACTGGGACCAGTCCTATTCATCATATTCATAAATGATCTTGGAAAAAGGAGTAAACAGTGAGGTGGCAAAATTTGCAGATGATACAAAACTACCTAATATAGTTAAGTCCAAAGCAGACTGCGAAGAGTTACAAAGGGGGCTCACAAAATTGGTGGACTGGGCAACAGGGTTGGAGCCCTCACCGAGGAGGTGGGAGACGGTGGGTCCAGCCCCCTGCTCCACTGATTCGATAACTAGTCGGCCAGAGAGGAGCAGCACCAGCAGCCCACTCGCCGGATCGGGCCCCGAGGCTCTGAACAAAGGGGAGCGAGAGGGCAAGTGGCTGGCGCTGAGGTGGGGACCCAGGGCGCTCAGCAGCCGGAGGAGCGGAGGGGAAGAAAAGGGGGAGCTCTGTCTCCGGTTAGCGCCGTCTGGTCTCTCCCAGCTCAGACGTAGGCCAGGGCTGTCCCTGGTGTGTGTCCAGCGCCCAGCGCAGGGGGGCTCTGGGCTGTAACTGGTGACTAGAGAACAGGGCCCCGATCCTGCAGACACCGTGTGTAACGTTACTCGGGTGAGGGGGGCTTAGGGAGGGGGGAGGGTCCACATGGCAACCCTGCAGGGTCTGAGCCCCCGACACGCTGAGGACCTAGTGGGACCAAACAAGCCTGCAGCAGCCTGACCCCCAGGCCCTGACCCCCAGCCGTGTAACTCCCCTGAGCAGTGTCTGACATTTGCGGGGGGGGGGGGACACTCACAGGGGTGAAGGGACGCGGGGGTTCGGTCTCTGCAGCACCAGACCCTTTGTCTGGGAGTTGCAGCCCTTCTCTCCCCCCCCTCCCCCCCACCCTGCCTGTGGGGTGAACCCGACGGCAGGGAGGGGACATCAGCCTGTGAGCTCCATGGGGCAGGGCTCGTGCAGTGCCTGGCGCAACAGGGGCCCCAATCCCTGTGGGGGACCTGGGGGGCAGCTGCAGCATGAATCTGTGATCAATTGTGTGCACAGCCGGGGCCCTGCGCTCCCCCCCCCTCAGCTTGGGCACATTCCCCCTCCATAGACCCCCCCCCGCCCCACAACTGCCCCCCCACCCAAGCTTCAGCTCTTGCATCTCCTACCCCCCCCTTCTCCTCCTGCTCCACCCTCCCCTGGGGGCTCCTCCTGGCACAATGGCTGTCCTCCCCCATAACCTCTCCCTCCTGCCAGCCCTGTGCCCCATAACCACATCCTCCTCCTCACCCCCCTCCAGCCTGGTGCCCCCCTGCCGCTCCCCCCTCTGCAGTCCTACCCCCCTGCACACCCCCTCCTCTCTCTGCTCCCCTCCCCCTCACACCCCCTCCAGCCCTGCTCCCCCTGCCCCTCCCCCCTCTGCAGTCCTACCCCCCCTGCACACCCCCTCCTCTGTCTGCTCCCCCTGCCCCTCCCCCCTCTGCAGTCCTACCCCCCCTGCACACCCCCTCCTCTGTCTGCTGCCCTCCCCCTCACACCCCCTCCACTCTCTGCTCCCCTCCTGCCCCTCCCCCCTCTGCAGTCCTACCCCCCCTGCACACCCCCTCCTCTCTCTGCTCCCCTCCCCTGCACACCCCCTCCAGCCCTGCTCCCCCTGCCCCTCCCCCTCTGCAGTCCTACCCCCCTGCACACCCCCTCCTCTCTCTGCTCCCCCTCCCCCTCACACCCCCTCCAGCCCTGCTCCCCCTGCCCCTCCCCCCTCTGCAGTCCTACCCCCCCTGCACACCCCCTCCTCTGTCTGCTCCCCCTGCCCCTCCCCCCTCTGCAGTCCTACCCCCCCGCACACCCCCTCCTCTCTCTGCTCCCCTCCCCCTCACACCCCCTCCAGCCCTGCTCCCCCTGCCCCTCCCCCCTCTGCAGTCCTACCCCCCCCGCACACCCCCTCCTCTGTCTGCTCCCCTCCCCCTCACACCCCCTCCAGCCCTGCTCCCCCTGCCCTTCCCCCCTCTGCAGTCCTACCCCCCCCTGCACACCCCCTCCTCTGTCTGCTCCCCTCCCCCTCACACCCCCTCCAGCCCTGCTCCCCCTGCCCTTCCCCCCTCTGCAGTCCTACCCCTCCCCCGCACACCCCCTCCTCTCTCTGCTGCCCTCCTGCCCTGCCCTCGTGCAGGACCCCTTTCCTTCTTCCCGCTCCCCTGCTGCCCCCCCCTCCCCCGGGGGGTGTCCAGCCCTCCCCTCCCCCACCCTCCTCCTGCTGCTGCTGCTGCTGCTGCTCCCGCGGCCGGCCCCGCCCCCGCCCCCGTCTCCTCCCCCCCCCCCCCCCCGCGGTGCCCGGTGCCCGGTGCCGGCGGCTCTGACCCCCCCGTCTCCCCCCCCAGGCCCAGGCTCGCTGCGCTATTTCTACACGGGGGTGTCGCAGCCCGGCCCGGGGGTGCCCGCGTTCAGCATCGTGGGCTACGTGGACGGGGAGCTCTTCATGGACTACAGCAGCGAGACGGGGCGAGCGCAGCCCGGCGCGGCCTGGGCGGGGCGGCAGCTGGACGCGCAGTACTGGGAGCGGCAGACGCAGATCTTGCGGGGCGAGGAGCCCGGGTTCCGAGCGGGCCTGGTCACCCTGCGCGGCCGCTACAACCAGAGCGCGGGTGAGTGCGGGGCCCGGACCGGACACGGGCGGGGCTCCTCCTGGGGGGGACCCGTGGGGGGAGGGGACAGAGGGGCCCGGCAGGGCGGGGGCTGGGGGGGTCGGGGTGGGGGGAGCGGTGGAGGGGGACCCGTGGGGGGAGGGGACAGAGGGGCCCGGCAGGGCGGGGGCTGGGGGGTCGGGGTGGGGGGAGCGGAGGAGGGGGACCCGTGGGGGGAGGGGACAGAGGGGCCCGGCAGGGCGGGGGCTGGGGGGTCGGGGTGGGGGGAGCGGAGGAGGGGGACCCGTGGGGGGAGGGGACAGAGGGGCCCGGCAGGGCGGGGGCTGGGGGGTCGGGGTGGGGGGAGCGGAGGAGGGGGACCCGTGGGGGGAGGGGACAGAGGGGCCCGGCAGGGCGGGGGCTGGGGGGGTCGGGGTGGGGGGAGCGGAGGAGGGGACCCGTGGGGGGAGGGGCCCGGCAGGGCGGGGGCTGGGGGGGTCGGGGTGGGGGGAGCGGAGGAGGGGACCCGTGGGGGGAGGGGCCCGGCAGGGCGGGGCTGGTGGGTCGGGGTGGGGGGAGCGGAGGCCAGGCCCCCAGATCGCGCTGCTGGGGTCCGTGAGGGGTCAGTGCCAGGCGCTGCTGACCCGTCCCGAGCGGGGGGGGGGCGGGGGAGTGGGGGTCTCTGCTGTGCCCCCCCCCCCAGTGCCCGCCCTGCCCTGAGCCGGGATTGCCCCTGCCCAGCTCCCCAGGTCCGCGCCCCGGAGCGTCCCCAGCCCCCCCGGTGCCCCCCCACCCTGAGACCGCAGCCGTGAGAGCTAATTCCCTGCCTGGCCCCGCCCCGGGGTGCTTTGGGGCCCTGCCCCATGTCTGCCCCCTTAGCGCTCCCCCTCTGGGGCTGGTTTAACCCCCTCCTGGCCCGTCTGGCCCCTTGGTCCCTGCTGTGAGGCCTGACCTGCCCCTAAGGACGCCGGCCCCCCCATGCTGAGAGGGGGGCTCTGCTTGCCCGCCCCAAACCCTGTGCTGGGGGGCTGCTCCCCAGCCCCTGCCGCCCCCTCCCCAGCCACTGCCCCCCTCCCCTGATATTGACCCCCTCCCGCCTCCCCGCTCGTGGGGCACCGGCCTGAGTCCTGCCCCCGTTCCCGGCGGCTCAGGGCTGGAGCGGCCGCTGCTCGGCCTCTCCCCACCAGCAGGGGGTGCTGCTCTGCCCCGCTCCCCCGCTGCCCCGGGGGAATTCTGCGCCAAAACCTTCCCCGTTCTGCGCGCCGTGTTTTAAAATGCTGCACTGTTTTTCTCAAAATGACCCAATATTATCCTTCCAGTTTCAATTATTTGTTGTAATTTAGTTCAGAATACTTGTCACAAGTATGTCGGTGACAGTACAGACGACAAAGATTCAGGAAATTGGTTTTGTGACACCTAGATTCCTTACTAGGCCTGTCGATACAGACCGCGGAGTAATTCATTTACACTAAAGTACAGGACCGGTTTCCCTGCCCCCCCCTCAGAAGCAGGAATGGCTGGGGGGAGTCGGGGGTAACGGAGCAGCTGAGGGAGAGGGAGGTCGTTGCTGGGCGTGAACCGGGAGGTTGTTGGGGGTGCCTGGGAGAAGTATGGAACAGGATTTTTGGGGGCATGGGGGATTGCTAGGGAGCTGGGGAGCCTCCCCCTTGCAGACCCCAGCTGACCCCCTAGCCTCTCTCATTCAGCGAGGCACATCTGCCCCTGTCCCCATGTGGCCCTGCACCTCCATTCCCATTCAGCCTGTCCCCCCTCCAGCCCTGCTGAGCCCAGTCCGTGACCCCCGAGCAGCCCCGTGCGTCCCGCTCTGTCTGTCCCACCCCCATATTGCAAGCCCCCAACGCGGCCCCGGGGGCGGGGTGCTGTGGGGGGCGCCGCAGGCTGGGCCGAGGGTGTCACTGCAGCCCCTCGCCAGCTGCGTGTGTGTGTGTGTGGGGGGGACGTGAATTCTGCGTGTGCAGGGGCAGAGGATTCCCCCAGCAGCGGTGTCTGCAGAGGGGGCTGCGGCTGGTGGGACACTGACGGGGGGGGCACCAGAGGCAGTCCCTGCCTGATCCTTGGCCCCACGTACTGCCAGCCGGAGAGAGGGAGGGGACCCAAAGTGAGTGGTGGGGGGGAAGGGATCCCATGAGTGAGCCCCACCCCCCACCTGCCCCTCTGCTGCCGGCTCCGACAGGGGGCTTGGCTGGGGCAGCGTCGGGGTGGGAGGTGCCTGGCGAGGGAGCTGGCGTAGGTCCCGGGCAGGGACCGGGGCGGGTGTTGGGGCAGGGTCCCCCCCTCGGTCAGCAGTACCTGGCAGGGGCCCGTTAGTCTGCACGTGGGTTTCAGCCTTTCCTGCAGTGCCCCCCCCGCCCCCGGGCCGCTGGGGTTTCAGCCTTTCCTGCAGTGCCCCCCCCGCCCCCGGGCCGCTCCCCCCCCCCCCGCCCCCCCCAGAGCGCCCAGCTCAGAGCCGGGGGGAGCAGGAGTTGGGCCTGACACACAAACACTCCCGTGGGGTGCGGGTCTGTCCGGCCATTTCGCCCTCTCGGGGACGGTGACGCTGTAGCCTCCTTACCCCTGTTCCCCCCCCCCGTTCCCCTGCTCCCCCAACAGGTTCCCTCCTACCCCCTCCCACAGCCTCCTGCTCCCCCCACAGCCCCCTGGTCCCCCCCAAATTCTCTTACCCCCTCCCAAAGCCCCCCTGTTCCCCCCATTCCCTCCTACCCCCCACAGCTCCCTGCTCCCCCCCAAGTTCCCTCCTACCCCCCCACAGCCCCCTGCTCCACCCCCAGGTTCCCTCCTACCCCCCACGGCCCCCTGCTCCCCCCACAAGTTCCTTCCTACCCTATCCCACAGCCTTCTCCTACCCCCCCCCCACAGCCCTCTGCTCCCCCCACAAGTTCCCTCCTACTCCCTTCCACAGCCCCCTCCTACCCCCCCACAGCCCCCTGCTCCCCCCCCGTTTCCTCCTACCCTCCCCCCACAGCCCCGTGCTCCCCCCACAGCCCCCTGGTCCCCCCCAAATTCTCTCCTACCCCCTCCCAAAGCCCCCCTGTTCCTCCCCATTCCCTCCTACCCCCTCCACAGCCCCCTGCTCCTCCCTGGTTTCCTCCTACCCCCTCCCACAGCCTCCTGCTCCCCCCACAGCTCCCTGGTCCCCCCCAAATTCTCTCCTACTCCCTCCCAAAGCCTCCCTGTTCTCCCCATTCCCTCCTACCCTCCCAAAGCCTCCCTGCTCCCCCCCCACAAGTTCCCTCCTACCCCCCCCCACAGCCCTCTGCTCCCCCCACAAGTTCCCTCCTACTCCCTCCCACAGCCCACTCCTACCCCCCGTTTCCTCCTACCCTCCCCCCACAGCCCCGTGCTCCCCCCACAGCCCCCTGGTCCCCCCCAAATTCTCTCCTACCCCCTCCCAAAGCCTCCCTGCTCCCCCCCAAGTTCCCTCCTACCCCCCCACAGCTCCCTGCTCCCCCCCAAGTTCCCTCCTACCCCCCCCCACAGCCCCTGCTCCACCCCCCGGTTCCCTCCTACCCCCCCCACAGCCCCCTGCTCCACCCCCAGGTTCCCTCCTACCCTATCCCACAGCCTTCTCCTACCCCTCCCACAGCCCTCTGCTCCCCCCACAAGTTCCCTCCTACTCCCCCCCACAGCCCCCTGCTCCCCCCCGTTTCCTCCTACCCTCCCCCCACAGCCCCGTGCTCCCCCCACAGCCCCCTGGTCCCCCCCCAAATTCTCTCCTACCCCCTCCCAAAGCCTCCCTGTTCTCCCCATTCCCTCCTACCCCCCCACAGCTCCCTGCTCCCCCCCAAGTTCCCTCCTACCCCCCACAGCCCCCTGCTCCCCCCACAAGTTCCTTCCTACCCTATCCCACAGCCTTCTCCTACCCCCCCACATCCCTCTGCTCCCCCCACAAGTTCCCTCCTACTCCCTCCCACAGCCCCCTCCTACCCCCCCACAGCCCTCTGCTCCCCCCTGTTTCCTCCTACCCTCCCCCCACAGCCCTCTGCTCCCCCCTGTTTCCTCCTACCCTCCCCCCACAGCCCTCTGCTCCCCCCTGTTTCCTCCTACCCTCCCCCCACAGCCCTCTGCTCCCCCCTGTTTCCTCCTACCCTCCCCCCACAGCCCCCTGCTCCCCCCTGTTTCCTCCTACCCTCCCCCCACAGCCCCCTGTTCCCCCCATTCCCTCCTACCCTCCCCCCACAGCCCCCTGCTCCCCCCCGTTTCCTCCTACCCTCCCCCCACAGCCCCCTGGTCCCCCCCCAAATTCTCTCCTACCCCCTCCCAAAGCCCCCCTGCTCCCTCCATTCCCTCCTACCCCCTCCCACATCCCCCTGCTCCTCCCCCCGGTTCCCTCCTACCCCCTCCCACAGCCTCCTGCTCCCCCTGAGGTTCCCTCCTACCCCCTCCCACAGCCCCTGGTCCCCCCCCCCCAAGTTTCCTCCTACCCCCACCCACAGCCCCCTGCTTCTCCTCCGGCTCCTGGGTGGGGGGCTCCCTCTGAGTCTCCCAAACTCCCACCCCTCGCCCTGGGATGAGGGCCCCCCCAGCACTGGGGGTGGCAGGTTCCCAGTTGGTGTCTCCCACACACAGATCTCCCCCACCGCGGTTAGCAGAGGGGCGGCCGCCCGGGGCCAGTGAGCGAGACTGAGCGTGAGGGGGAGGCGATAATCCCCGGTGCTGAACGCGGGGCTGCAGCCCCAGCCGTGACGCACGGTGCAGGCGGCCCCCCCGGGCAGGCTCCGCTCGTGTGCAGCCAGGGTGCACAGTCCCACAGGGGTTATTGCTCAGGAGAGGGGGGACAATTCCCTGCTTTGCTCAGGACGGCCAGCAGCCTGCGGGAGGTCTCCGCCTGCCCCGATGTCTCTGCTGGGGGGTGTTGTGTGTGGACACACGGCAGTGACAGCGCTCACGAGAGCGCCCCGGTGGCTCCCGCTGTCCCTGCCTGCTCACACCTCGGGGCGTCCGACCAGGAGAGTCCGGCTTCCCCGGAGCCTCAGCACCTCGCGGATGGGCTCGGCGCCCGTCGTTTCCCACAGCCGGGCCGGACAGGGGAGTGCTTCGGGCAGTGCCAGGCGGGGGGCACTCGCGTGGAGGTGAGCTCAGTACGGAGCAGGGGAGGGAGCCTGGCACGAACTGGCTGCAGCGCAGGGGGATTGGCTGCGGATCCGGCCCTGTCCCCAGGGGCGAGCAGCTCCCGACTCCGAACCGACACCAGCGCAGCGCCCTGCGTCCGCGAACAGGGCGGGACGAGGTCGTCACCCCGGCAGGAGGAAGCCGACCCCCTGATGTCCTGTGTGGAGCGAAGCCCCCAGCGCGGCCGAGCGCGGCGTGGTCGAGGAATGAGGCCTGGCAGGTGACGGGCAACGCAGGGAAGAGCCGGCTCCGGAGCCTGCACCCGGTCCTGTTCCTAGCCAGGGAATTTCCAGTCTCCCCGAGAGACCGTTTGCCTCTCCCCAAGCTGCAGGGGCCCTGGTTCCCCGATCTCAGCCTGGCTCAGTCTGACCCCCTTGTCCTCCTTTAGGATGTGCTGTCCCAGGGCCCGCTCTGTCCCCCAGAGCCAGCGCACCCCAGGCTGACAGCCTGGCCTTTGAGCGGCCCCGTGTGATGCTCACGAGGCGTCATCTCCTCTCCGCTGGCATCCAGGGCCCATGGGGTCTGCGTGATCCAGAACCGGGGGCCGCCCAAGCCGTGCTGCAGGAGACGTAGCTTCCCTGCTTCTTCCCCGGCTCTGATGCAGCTCTTGGCAGTCTCAGTGTCTCGTCAGGGGGCTGATCTCCCCAGGCAGGCAGAGGGTCTCTGTACACTGGGATGTTCAGCGTTTCCTCACAGCTGCATCCCTGCTTCATCCTCTCAGGCTCGTTGGGCGCCGGCGTGGGACCCTCCCACCCTGACTCGGGGCCCCTTTGAGCCCCTCAGGACGACGTCCCAGTATTTCCTCTCCATCAAGGAGGCCTTCCTCGTAGCCCTCCCCTCCCCTGGGGGGTGTAGGAGTTCGGGGCCTTATCCCTTAAGGATCCGTCCTGCACGTTCTTCGTGCAGGTGTGTTGCACACGTCCATTCCCATGTCGGGGTGCGCGCCCGAGCACCGCGGCTGGAATTTCCCCCTAGTGATACCCAGCTGGCCATGCGCTCACAGCGCGGGTATAAGGGGCCCTGCCAAGCCCGCGCCCCTCAGTTCCTTCTTACCTCCCATGGCGGCTGCTGGAACTTCCCTCCTTGCTTCGGCCAATTTTCTGGTGGTTTTCTCTAGATTCATCATTTTGGAAGTCGTTTTTAGTAGTGCGAGTGCTTGGACACCTCTTCCTGCGCTGGAGAGGCTGCCCACTCCCCGGGGCCGGGGTACACCTCGCTCACTGGGCTTCAAGCCCTGCTCTTCCTGTGGCAAATCCATGCCAACGAGTGACCCGCACCTGAGCTGTCTCAGGGGTTGGGGGCAGCTCAGAGGAAGGGTCGCTGTCAGATCTGCAGGGAATTCAACCCCCCACCCAGACCGATTGGGCAGCGGGACCAAAAGTTCTCCTGACGGAGGCAGCATGAAGGCCGGCATCGGACCCGAGATCGGACTTGGCACCAAGCAGCTCCACTTCGGTGCAGAGCGTGGCTCCTGCCAGTCGGGGCTCGCGGCACCACCCCTCTTCACCGGTGCCCAAGGACCGGCACTGCGGGTACTGAGACAAGAGCCACTCCCCGGCACCGAAAGGGGCCAGGCGAGGAGACCGGGACAGTGCGAGAGCTGCGCCGGGCTGCTCTCCCTCACCAGCACCGCTGCAGCCCCCGCTAAAGACACCCACGCCGGCCCCGCATACCCCGCCAAGGGACGTGCCGCCCTCCTGCAGGCAGCGTATCAGACACTTCGTGGTACCAGCCACCCCAGGGGCGTACGCGGCAGCTAGAGACCTGCTTACGCTGCCGGTACCAGGGACCCTGGAGGTCCTGGACTTGGCATCGCCAGCACCATCGGGTGGCAAAGAGCCCCCACCTGGCCGTAGAACGGCACCGAGACCGCTCTCCAGGTGAAACCCCCTCGGGTCACTTCGCCCAGGGTGTCCGCACGGCACCGGGAGGGTCGGCACCGCCTTGGTCTCCTCCCTCCTCCTCTTCCTCGGAGTTGGACGTGGGGTCCTGTTGTTCACACCGTCAGGACCATCCACGCTGTTCTCCATGGCCATCTTACACAACAGGGACATCTGGTGCGATGGTGCCCCGAGTACTGGGACCAGGGGGGGCCGACACCCATGCAGGGGACCTTCTGGAACCCGTGGGGGTTTCCCCCGGCTCAGGGCACCGGCTCACAGCGCTCTTGGTGGCCTCAGAGAGCAGCGCCCCTCCGGTACTGCACCGCGAGACACCAGACCCGAATCCCGGTGCCGAGCAACTGAAGCAGGTTCCCCACTCAGAGGAGAGAGCAGAGGCCTTACCAGCTTTACCCACCTCCTCCTCTTCGCCGGATGAGGCGCTGGTGGCCCCAGAGGTATCCCCACCCCAGGATGAGCACAAAGCCCACCAGGACTTAATGAAGCGAGTGGCTCAAATCTGGGTGTCCAGGCGGAGGTGGTGAAAGAGTCACTCAGGCCTTCCTGGATATCTGGGCGGCAGCAGGCCCCTCGTCGCTCTTCCCCTACATGTGGCGATCACGGAGCCCATGGAGGCTCTGGCAGAACCCAGTCTCCCTCCCTCCTAAGCGAACGGAGCAGGAATATTTTGTACCTGCCAAGGGCTGAGAATTTTATTCTCACACCCCTGCCCCGGGGCCCAAACCAAAGGCAAAAGATGCCCCAAAGTTGGCCTTGTTCAGGAGGAAAGCCTCCTCGCCGGGGGATTGCAGCTCCGCATAGCGACCCAGCAAGCCTGGCTGGGTCGCTGTGATTTTAACAGGCGGGAAGCAATGCAGAAATGGGAGGACATGCTCCCCCAGGGCACCCGGCTGGAGGTCTCTACCCTTGTGCAGGAAGGGAGAGCGGTGGCCTGGGCCTCCCTGCAGGCAGCCCTAGATGTCGCGGATTTTGCGGCCAGGTCAGTGGCCACGGCTGTCACCATGCACAGGAGCTCATGGTTACAATCTTCGGGATTTCCACGGGAAGTGCAGCAGATGACCCAGGACCTTCCATTCGAAGGTTCCTTGCTCTGTTCAGAGCAGACAGATGCTAGTCTGCAGGGCCTTACAGGCTCTAAGGCAGCGCTGAAATCCCTGGGCCTACACTTGCCCGCACAAGCTGGAAGGCGCTATGGGCCCCAACAATACGGGCAATGCTATTCTCCACCGCCCAGACACGACCAGTGGAGGAGAAAGAACAAGGGGTTTGGGTGCAGGCCCCCTCTGCCCTCCTCCTCCACGGGGCCATCCCAGTCGGCTCCTCATCATTTCGGCACCTCGAAGCTCTCGTCCACACCAGTCCCTCCACACCAGGATCCAGTCACCCCTGTATCTTCCAACCGTGCTATTTCCTCAGGGCCTGGAAACACATTTATCTTGGAGCACTGGGTCCTAAACACAGTGGAATCTGGGTATAGCCTCCAATTTTTGTCTACCTCCCCATCCCTCTTCAGGGACCCTTCTCACAAGCATCAGTTGGAGCAGAAGGTAAAATCCCTCCTTCGGATGGGAGCTGTGGCAGAGGTTCCTTACCCGCTAAGGGGAAAGGGGCTCTGTTCCCATTGCGTCCTGATCTCCAAAGCCAGGGGAGGTCTCAGACCGATCCTAGACCTTCCTCGACTCAATCGCTGTCTCAGAAAGTGGAAGTTCTGCATGGTCTTCTTGGCCTCCATCATCCTGTGGCTGAATCCAGGGGGTTGGTCTGCCGCCCTTGACTTGAAAGATTCAGACTTCCACATATCAATTTTCCAAGGCCACAGAAGGTGTCTAATATTTGCGGTAAACTAGACCCATTACCAATTTGCGGCCCTGCCATTCGGTCTGTCGTCCGCCCTGGCAGTCTTCACCAAGTGTATGGCAGTAGCAGGGGCCTTTCTGAGAAAGAGAGTCCACGTTTTCCCATATTGTGCGTTCTCGGCCCACATCGCAAGCCGGACTATCTCCGTTCTCATGGACAATACAACAGCCACGTGCTACATCAACGGGCAGGGCGGCGCTCGCTCTTCCCCCCCCATGCTGGGAGGCAGCTCGTCCGTGGGGTTTCTGCATCGCACGTTCTACCGACCTCGAAACCTCTCCTCTACCAGGGGCGCAGAACCAGCCTGCGGATCGTCTCCGCAGGTCCTTCTCCACTCACCATGAGTGGTCCCGTCACCCAGATATCGCCAATGACCCTTCCACGGGCGGGGATTTCCCCTGTAGACCTGTTTGCACCCACGCCAACAGGCCATGCCAGCAGCTCTCCTCCCTGAGGGGTCACAGCCCCTTACGGACGCCTTCCTGCGGACATGGTCAACTGACCTGTTCTGCGCCTTTCCCCCTTTCCGTTGATACACAAGGGTCTGACGAAGAGTAAGCAGGACCGAGCCCGGGTCATCCCGATAGCCCCAGCATGGCCCAGATGACACTGGTGCACCATGCTCGTACCCCTTCCGGTAGAGGCCCCGCTCTGGATCCCACTGCACCCGGACCTGATCACTCAGGACCATGGCCAGCTGCTCCACCCGAACCTTCGCTCGCAGCACCTGCAGGCCTGGAATCTTCCTGGCTAAACCCTGAGGATCCGGCTTGTTCAGAGCCAGTTTGTAGAGTTCTGCTTGGCAGTGGGAAACCCTCCATGAGGGCGACTGATGGGGCAAAGCGGAAATGATTCTCCATCTGCTCCACCCAATGCGGCGTCACACCCATGCAGTCCTCGCTGCAGCTCATTCTGGGTTACCTCCGATCCCTGAACCAGCAAGGCCTGGCCTTCCCTTCAGTCAAAGTCCAGCTGGCGGCTGTCTCAGCCGGCCGTCCAAAGGTTTGCTCACCGGGGAATGGTAATTCGTTTCCTCAGAGGCCTGGAGGGGGTATTTCCCTCAGATGAAGGAACCGCTCCCCCCTGAGGACCTGAACCTTGTCCTCTCAAAGCTGATGGGCCCAGCCTTCGAGCCGCTAGCTCCATGCTGACTGCTGCACCTCTGTGGCAAGGTCGCCTTTCCGGCGCCCATCACGTCGGCCAGAAGAGGGTCAGAGATCCGAGCCCTCGCTGCGGAGCCCCCGGACATGATCTCCTTTAGACACAAAGTCCAGCTACGCCCACCTCCAAAGTTCCTCCCAAACGTGGGGTCCCCAATTCCACTTGAACCAGCTGGTTTTTCTCCCAGTCCTTTGCCCTCTTCCCTAACGCAGACCGGGAAGGACAACGCCTGCGCTCACTGGACGTCAGACGGGCGATGGCATTTGACGTTCGGGGACTAACCCCTTCCCGTAAATCCCTGCAGCTTTTCTTAGCTCTAGCGGGAAGAATGAAGGGGCTCCCCATCTCCGCCCAGAGGATTTCGTCTTGGGTTACATCGCGCATCCAGGTGTGTCCTGACCTCACGGGGATTCCCCGTCTGCCGAACGTAACTGCTCATTTCACGGGGTCTCAGGCCTCTTCAGCGGCCCTTCTAGCGCAAGTCCCTGCTCGGGGAACCTGCAGCGCTGCGACCTGCTCCTCGGCGCGCACGTTCCCAGCGCGCTGGGCCTCACTCAGCAGGCCAGAGACGACGCACGCTCTGGCCCCGCTGAGCTGCAGCCGGCTTGTCCTTGAACTCCGGGCCCATCTCCGGTGCCGCGGCTTGTGAGTCACCGACATCATCGGAATGGACGCGAGCAAGCGCTGGAAGAAGAAACGACGGTTACTGATCGATGAGAAGGAACTGAGGGGCGCGGTGGGGCCCCTTCTACCGGCTCTAGGAGCGTACGGCACCAGGGGGCGCCCGAGCCCACCCGATGGGTAGCACTAGGGGGAAATATTCTGGCAGCGGTGCTCGGGTGCAAACGCCCCTACCTGGGAATGGACGTGTGCAGCACATCTCGAAGACCTGCAGTTACAGAAAGGTTAGTAGCGGTTATTTCCCCAGCAATCAGGGGGTTCTTCAAATGGAGACTTGGCTTTTTCCCCAAAGATGATCCCTGTTTGTCCCCGGGCCCAAGGAATGGCGATTTCCCTCTTCTTGTCCAGCACCGTCTCACCGAGGGAGGAGCTCTGGCAAATGCTGGGTGTTCGTGGAGCCCTCGAGATTCACACCCACTGCACACGGGCTGTGTGCGTGTCCAGGGCTCAGTTTGTTCTCTGCCATCCGACGTCTAAAGGAAAACCAGCATCAAAATCTGCCATGCCAGGATGGCTGAGATGGTGCATCCCGCAGCCTACAAGTCAGAGCCGCCCCAGCATCCGCCCCCCTCGCTGAGAGCTGCAGCAGCCCCGGGGTGAGACCTTCCCACCGTGTCATAGCTGGACATGCCGGCACCAGCCCATGCTGCTGTTGGTGGGAGGGGGCCCTGCGCTGTGTCTGCCGGTAGCAGAGAAGGGGCTGAGCACCCCAGTTGTCGTTCTGTCAGAACAGCCCTGACGGCTCCCTGCTGTGGGAATCCCCTGGGGTCCGGGTCTGCGTCCGTGTAGCTGGGAGAGAAATGGAAAACCTGTCCTGACAGATTGTTCATTTCCTTTCTCTGAGTCACGAGCTCCATGACCCGACCCCCCCCACCCCCCCTTTGGAGCATTTCTCTGGCCGGCTGGATAAAAAGCCCTGGCGGGTCCATCCTAGCCCAGTTCCTCTGCAGCAGGAACTCACCGTTTCTCTCAGTAATGCTAAAGGCTCATTCCTGACGCTCAGCCCACAGCGGCCGGTGTCCTGTACGTGGGGAGCTGTCTCGGCAGGCAGGCTCTGGGGGCAGCTGGCCCGGTCCTTACCAGGCACCACCTGCCGGGTTTGTTCGTGCCCATGGAGCTGCAGCCGGCCTGGTGTGGGGGACAGAGCTGCGGCCCCGGTAAAACGGAGCAGAAACTGTCAGTCAGTCAGAATCACTTTTCAAACGCGGGAATAGTTTGTTTTGCCTTCTCGTGGCTGAGGCGTTTGGGGGACGCCCCCCATCCCGGGGCGTGTGAGAGCATCCAGGGGTCACACTGTAACCAGGAATGCACACGCGGCCCCAGGGCTCCCCTACCCCGTACTAGCCCAGAGTCAGGTGGTTCTGGCCCCACTCCAGGATGCCAGATGAGGGCTGAACTTCCCCCTTCTCCCCAAACCCAGCATCCTCATTCATTAATTCTGTGCTCCCCCCGCCCCCCCAGCCCACATCCCCGGGCCTCTCCGTGTCCTGTCTGCGCTGAGCTTCCCGCACCCCCAGCTGCCTGCGTGTCCCGGCCCTGCCGAGCTCAGGCTGTTCCCTTGCAGGGCAGGAGGCTCCGCTCCCATCTTAGTGCAGAGCCGGGAGTGGGGGTGACCCAGGAGGGCAGCGTCTTGAGGGGAGCTGGGTTGGGGGGACCGAGGGGGCTGGTGCAGAAGGAGCTGGGGTTGGGGGCACAGAAGGTGCAGAGGGGGCTGGTGCTGAGGCGGGGGGGGACAGAGCAGGCAGGGGATGGGGGATGGAGGGGACTGGGGCAGAGGAGGACAGACCGGCACGGAGCAGTTTCAGAAGCAGGCTGGAGGAAGGGGCTGTTGTAGGGCAGTAGCAGGTGCAGAGGGGGTACACAAGGGGCGGAAGGACATTGAGGGGGGCGCCCAGAGCTGGGGGGCAGGGCAGGGGCTGGAGGGGAGACTTTCCTGGGTGGGAGTCACTGGGGGAAACAAACGCCGAAAGGCAGGAGGGCAAGGTCAGGAGGGGGAAAGGGGGAGAGCCTGGGGAGGAAAGCGAGGAGGGGAACCCCCAGTGCCTGAGGGGGGAGTGAGGGGGCCGTTCTAGCTAGTTCATCCCCCTGCTGCCATGACCCCAGCACCGTGATGCCAGGGCTGTGAGATGTGCTCTGCTGAGGGGACCCAGGCAGCCTGCCCAGCTTTTGGGGTTCGCCGTGCAGAAGGGGGCTAATTATGTCCAACCTGCGCTGAGCTGAACCCAGTGGAAAACCACCGGAGTTTGCTCCTGAGCATCCCTGTGCCATGGTCATGCCCTGGAGCGCTGGACGGCACCTGGAGCTTTGCTCTAGAAACTGGAACAAGTAGATAATGGGAACATCGGGCACTTGTGGGGCGGGGGCACTGCTGGGTGGGGTCAGTGTGAACGGGGAGGGGGCAGAGGGACCCTGTGCAGTTGCTCCAGCCAGAGCAGGGTTACTGGTGGGGCCCCTGTTTCCTCTCTCCTGGCGGGGCGGGGCGGGTCCCATCACAACTCCTCTGGCTGCAGCCCTAAGTGTGTTGGGGGCTCCCTCCAAAGAGCAGGGGCTGGGCTGGGGATGGGGGCACTGGGCTGGCCAGAGGGGGAGTGACCACAGTGTGAGGGGACCAGGGATTGGAGCAATGCCAGTGGTGGGGGACAGGGGGGGGCTTTTCCCTGCCAGAGCCCCCCCTGCACTGGGAAACCCACTCACCCCCCGCAGTGGTGGGTACATGTGGGGCTGTGTGAGCTCTGGTGGGCACAGGGCTGAGGGGACCCCAGGGTGGCCAGGCTGCAGACAGCTTGCAGTAGGGGGGTGTGGCGGGGCCCACTCGCCTCTCGTGAGCGCCCCTGCCGGCCAGGTGTGTGTCTGCACTTTTCCCCAACTTTGCCCTGATTTGCGGTGACCCCGGCCAGCAGTTCACCTTCTCAGGCAGGTTTTCAGTGACTCACCCCTCTGGCCGAGTCTCTCTCAGTCCGTATGTGAAACCCACGGAAAATAACCCCCTTCTGGGGTACGCCATCCAACAGGGCCTGTCACAGCACCCTGCTTACAGCCCCTCCTGGGCTCGCTCAAGTGTGGTCCCCTGCTCTGGTACGGAGCAGTGACCCCTCGGCTTCCTCCCTGGGGGCTCTTTGCCGGGGGCCCCAGCTCCGTCATGGTTAATAGTTCAGCTGCCTTCGGCAGGGGTAACAAAGCTTAACAAGTCGTGACTCTTCTGGGTTTTCAGCACCCTCTGGGCTACTCCTTGCTCAGAGTTTGTCACCCGCTGTGACCGATAGGGGTGACCCAGGCCCACCCACCCGCTATTCTGGGTCCCAACTCAGGGGCCCAACAAGTCACAGCTGCCTGCTGCTTTCCTTTAACCGTTTGCTACTGCATATCCCCAGGCCCCTTCCCCACAGCCCCAGGACTTCGCCTGCTTCTCTGCCCAGCCCTGCAGCCAGCCAGCCAGCCAGGAGCCCCGTCCTTGGTCCTCGGCTCCAGCCAGCACCGATCTGCCCAGCCCTGCAGCCAGCCAGCCAGGAGCCCTGCCCTGCTCCTCTGGCTCCAGCCAGCAATTGAACTCCTCTGCCCAGCTGTTATACCAATAAAATAAAAACCAGCAGGATCTTATTAAAGGGGAAAAGGCAAAATGCCACATTTATTGTGAATACAGAAAGAATCATAGTAAGCAGTTAGTTATAGCTATAACATTCCATTCAATCTCATATTTAGTCACACATTCATTCATACAAACACACACACACACAGGTTCTGCAAGGTTGTTATCATAGTTACCAGCCTTAGAGTTGCTCATGCCAAGCCACTGGCCAGGTGGCTTGGACGTGAGGAGGGAGCAGGGCCTTGTCAGATGCTCATCTGATGCTCCTGGAAGTTGGTTTGCAGAATCAGACCCCAAAGTTCTCACTTTCTAGAGTCCATTTTTATAGGAATTTCTTCCTGTGCCAGTCTATGGGAATGGCTTCATCATGCTGTGGCTGAATCAATCAGCAGATGGCACATTCCTGATGGCTCCGTGCTGCCAGATGTTATCTTGTTCTTTGGTTCTCCAATCCTTGAGGCTGTTGGTTGGATTCCAGTCTGCCCTCCGGGGGTCCTCTGGTTGTTTCCACTTGACGCCTTCTTCAGCCGATGGACGCTGGATTCTTAGGCTGGCACCTCCCTGATCATTCAGTTATTATCCACGCCAAGCCTCCATCCACATCCGTCCTCTAGCTCTGTTTCAGTCACAATTGTTAATACAACAGAAGGGTGGGGAGTCTCTGGGTGCTGTTTCTGTCGGTACAGAGCATTGCTGTGAGTCTCTCTCAGGCTGAGTGGTGGTTGTTACAAAGCATTGCTGTGAGAACAGACTGTGTCTTAGGATGTACTAACCCAGTTAGCAGCTTGCAAGTTTCACCCGGAGAGGGAGAGAAACAGTCCCGAAAACCAAGAGACCTCTGGCTTAGGAATACCCTGAAATGTCAGCGACGGGGAATCCAGCGCGTGCGGGATTTTAACACAGAACCTCTTGACTATGGTCCAACACAGCGGCTCCTTTTTCAGGATCCTGCTGGTCCCTGATTGGCTGTTCCCCCAGCCTCTCCAGGCAGCTTGGAGGACTCACCTCTACTGCTCTTTTCCTGGGGCAGGGTGTGGTGAGCAGGGGGTCTCAGGGTCTGGTGCCCCCATCGCAGGGCGGCTGGGGGTGTTCGAGAATCTCGAGCTGCTCCCTGTGGCTCAAATCATGACCCAGCCCTGGGCCCCGGCTCCGTGTGTTTCAGGATTTCACACTCTCCAATGGATGTACGGCTGTGAGCTCCGGGGTGACGGCTCCAAAGGGGGGTTTTTTCAGTATGCGTACGATGGGCGAGACTTCATCAGCCTGGATAAGGACCGGGAGACCTGGGTGGCGGCAGATGACGGGGCTCAGGTCACCAAACGGAAATGGGATGGTGACAAGAGCATCGCTCAGAGATACAGAGCCTACCTGGAGGGGACCTGCATCGAGTGGCTGCGGAAGTACCTGGAGTACGGGAAGGAGACGCTGCAGAGGAGAGGTGAGGGGGGCTCGTCAGACCCGGGGCTCACTGAGCGGGGTGTATCCTCACTGCAGAGATCGCTCCCCCACGTCCGTCGTGCTGAGCGTCGTCCCTGGCAGGACGTTTCTGTCCCCCCGTGAGGCGAGGCCCCAGCATCGCTGCAGGAGCCGCCATTCGTCTCCCTGCCCCGTTCAGCCCCCCGCCCCCCCCCCAGCTGAGCGGAGCCCCTCGGGGTGTCCGCGCCCTGGCCATGGGCCACGTGTATCCGAATCTGACGTGAGAGCGCGGCTGCCCCAGCCCCGTCCCCTTGGCCAGGCCGGGGCCGTGCTGTCCCCTGCGGTGCATTGCCCGAGCGCTGCCTGCTCCGGCCGGAAGGGGGAGCCGTCTGGGGTCACTGGGCTGAGAGAGGCTGGGGGGGCTCAGGTGCCGGGTCTCCCCGTGCAGGGGGCTGAGCCGGTGCCTCCCACGGGGGGGTTCCAGCCCCCTCGGCTGCTGCCGCCCCGGGGAATCCAGCGCAGGGAGTTTTTCTCTAGCTCCGTGTCTCCTTCCCCCAGAGCCACCACGGGTGCAGGTGAGCGACCGGCCGAGCCAGGATGGGGGTCTCACCACCCTCTCCTGCCGGGTCCACGGCTTCTACCCGCGGAACGTGGCCGTCGTGTGGCTGAAGAAGGGGGTGGCCATGCCGCAGGAGACGAACCGTGGGGCCGTGGTTCCCAGCGGGGACGGGACCTACCAGACCCGGGCCACCATCGACATCGACCCCAGCAGAGAGACCGATTATACCTGCTGCGTGGAGCACCCCAGCCTGGCGGAGGATCTGAGAGTGCCCTGGAGTAAGGGGGGACTGGCCCTGGGATGGGAGGAAGGGGGCGGGGGGAATACCCAGGATAATAATGGGGGGGTGAAGTGACTGACCCCTGGGATGTGGGGGAGGGGATTTCAGTGGGGTTGTGGGGCTCTAGTAGGGGGTTGGGGTGACTGACCTCTGTGATGGGGGTTGGGGGAGATACAGGACACTAGTAGGGGAGCCAGGAGATTGAACCCCCGTAATGGGGGGGAGGGGATTTTGGGGGTTATGGGGCACCAATGTGGGGTGAGGTGACTGACCCATGTAACAGAGCGTGCAGGTTTGGGGTTCCCCCGTTCACTGTCCCATTCCCGTTTCCTTTTAAGAGCCCAAGTCCAGCGTGATGCTGATCGTGGGTGTCGTTATCGGGGTTCTCGTGCTGGTCGCTGCCGTCGCTGGAGCCGTTGTCTTCCTCAGTAAGTGCGGGGTGTCTGTGCCAGGCCGTGGTGACTGTCACGGAGTCCCTGGGCGATGCTCTGGAACTGCTCCCCATGAAGCCAGTCAGGACTCTGGGGCAGTCGCCTTTCTGTGAGCAGCCTGTCTTCAGGACACACAGCTCACCCAGCTTCCACCTTCCTGGGTCTGACCTCGGAGCCTTCAGCATCCTCTGCCCCTCCGTGCGCTTCCCCCCAGCGAGTCCGCCCAGGCGGGGTCCTGGGGAAGCCAGAGGGTCCTGCCCCCCAACTCCGCAGTCAGACGGGACTCTCAGCCAGCCAGTAAAACAGAAGGTTTATTAGACGACAGGAACATGGTCTAACACAGAGCTTGCAGGTGCAGAGAACGGGACCCCTCAGCTGGGTCCATTTTGGGGGGCAGTGAGCCAGACAACCATGTCTGCACTTCACTCCATGTCCCAGCCAGCCCCAAACTGAAACTCCCTCCAGCCCCTCCTCCTCTGGGCTTTGTTCCTTTCCCGGGCCAGGTGGTCACCTGATTCCTTTGTTCTCCAACCCTTTAGTTCTCACCTCGCAGGGGGGAAGGGCCCAGGCCATCAGTGGCCAGGAAACAGGGTGTCGGCCATTCTCTGTGTCCAGACTCCTGCACACACCGGCCCTCTAGGGCTCTGCAGTGATCATACACCCTTACCCCACCCCCTAGATACTTAAGAACTGCCTAGGGGAAACTGAGGCACCCCCACACTATTCAGAGGAAACATTAAGAACAGTCCCACTTCGTCACAGTGACGTGCCCATCACCCTGGTGCCAAGGCTGGGAGATTGCTGGGCTGCTCTGGACTGGCTGGGCCCCTGCACCCGCCCCTACAGCCCCCGGCGTCAGTGCTGTGTGGCTGCCCCGCTCTGCTGCTGGGCCCAGGGCTGCCCGGTGGGGAGCAAAGGGGCAGTTTGCTCTGGGCCCCCCCAGCCGCAGGAGCTGAGGAGTGCTGAGCTGGCATGTGGGGTCGCAGCGCCCCACCTGAGTCTGTGCTGTGACCCCGTGCGCCAGGTCGCAGGGCCCAGAGTGGGGAGCCGGGCCCAGCCCCGCAGGACAGGCGCCTCCGAGGCAGGCTGAGTGTGGGGCGGGGTCACTCTCTGCCCCGCACCATCTGGGTCTCCCCCTGTGTTTTTACACCCTTGGAATTGGTGGGGGGGCTCAGACTTTGCACCAGGCCCCCAAAACTCTGTGTGGCCCTGGCTGGGCCAGAGCCACTAGCCTGAAACCCAGGGAGGAAAACGGTTCATACAGAGCCTGTCATCCTGCCCCTGCAATGGGCCGGGCCCCTTGGTTCTGGGCCATGGGCACAGATGGGAGCCAGTTCCTGCCCCGGGAGCAGCCGTGCTCATTGCAATCTGCCTTGTCTCTGCAGGGAAGAAGAAAGACGGCTACAAAGCGGCTGCCGGTAAGTGCTGAGCCCTCTCCCTCCCTCCCCCCGGTCCCTGTTGCTGTGTGGCCTGGGACATGGCAGCCTGGGGCCAGTATCCGGAGACCTCCCCTAGCCCCCCACGGCCTCTCGGAGGCTGGGGAGCTGCAGCAGTGGGACTGGCCAGTGACCCTGGGTGCTCTGTCTAGGTCGCCCATCACTGTGGTGTCTGGGCCCAACGGCAGAACACCAACACCTGGCTCAGTCACTGGGGCATGTACACCTATAACAAGTGTGGGGCAGGGAGAATGGGGATGCTGCGTTCCGCAAGACACTGACCCCGGCTTCCTTCTCCCTCACAGCTCACGAAGGCTCTTCCAGCTCCGGTGGGTGACGCTAGCCCAGGGGATGTATTGCGCTTGCTGAGGCCTTGCGGGGAGGCACAGGACGTGTTAATGCGCCCCAGGGGTCTCTCTGTGGGGTGGGGGGGTCCCTGGTGTTTCGGTGACACTGGGGGTTTGGCTGCATGGGGAGATTGACCGGCAGAGCTAAATTATTCAGCCACAGCTGTGCTGGTCGATTTCCCCTGATTAGGCTGAGTTCAAAGGAACCTAGGGGAGTCGGGGGAGTGTCAGCACCCAACTCCGCTCGGCTGCTTTGAAATTCCCAGCCCGCGCTCTGCAGCCGCCCGTGAGGTCGGTAGGGGTGTGTGCCCACAGACAGACACACATACACACGGCTGTCTGACAGCAAGGGTGTTGGCAGGGAAGTTGGGGTGCAGTCTGGCACCCAGTGTAGCCTCTGGCCAGACATGGCCTGGGTAGTGTCTGGCCTGTGTCCAATCCCACCTCCTGACACGATGGCTGTGAGTGGGGTTTGGCGCCGATGGGACGTGTCTTACATTGGTGGTGGGGGAGGGAGGAATGTAGGCGCCTCGGCCCCACTGATTTCAATGGGGTTTGGACTCCCGAGTCACTAAGGTGTTTCTGAGAGTCCCACCCCCGTATGTCCATGTCCCCAGTGGGGGGGCGGCGCAGGGACCTTAGCCCCGGGGAGCAGTGACCAGCCCTGCCTCCCGCTGGCTGCCCCCTCGTCGTCCCTCGCACCAGGGCAAAGTGCAGCCGCTCGGCTGGGGCAGCGTCACCCCCGCCCTGCAGCAGGGTAAACGCCGACACGAGGGGCCGGGCGGGGATCGGGGCCGGAGACGCTAACATCCCCCTTCTCCTTCTCCCCTCCCAGGAAGCAACCAGGGATCCAACACCTATATCAAGGGTAAGTGAGGGGGAGCCCAGCCAGGGGGGTTCCGTGGGGGGAGACCCCTGCCCAGAGTCCCCCAGCCCTGCCCCTCTGACCAGCCAGGCGTGGGGAGCCCTGCCCCGATCTCCCTGCAGTCAGGGGGTGCTGCGTGTGGGGGCGGGTCTGCATCTCCCCTCTGCAGGCGGCAGGGACTCGGGGAGGGGGTGTGGGGTGTGTCCGGCTCCAGGGGAAGGGGCCGGGATGCGTCACGGATGCCGCGCTGGCCGCCGGGAGCAGTGATCACTGTAGCTCAGTGGGTGCGGTGAACGGCTTTACGGCCCCCCCCGGCGCGGGGTGTGGCGACCTGTCAGGGCTTTACCCCGAGCGCCAGGTGAGCGCCCGGTATCGTGGCTGGCGCTGCCGACTCTGCTCACCCGGACCCCGGCGCTGACTCTCCCCGTCTCGTTTCTGCAGCGTGACGGAGCCCGTCGGCCCCTGCGCGGCCTGCTGGGGGGACCCAGGCGCGAGGAGAGACCGGAGCAGATCAGGCTCCTGGGCATGCAACAGCTCATCAGCACCTTCCACAGCCTGCTTAAAGCCCTTTGCCTTGATTGTACCCGAGCTAAACACCCGGCTGTGAGAGAATTTAACTCTCCGTGGCTGCAGACTGCCGGGGATGGTCGGGGTCGCTTATTGTTTGATTTCTACAGAACTCTCTTTTTTCTTTTTTTTTTGTTGACAAAATGAAAACTTGTATCGCTGAGGATCTTGTTTGTATAGAAGAGTAACCAGGGTGGGCTGGAATGAATCATTACCTAGCACACACTGTTCTGTCTGCTTCCATTGTAACAGACCCAGATTCTGTTTCTGCGGTTATTAAGATATTATTCTTTTTGCTGCTGCAGCTTCCTGTGTAATGGGATAAATCCTGCTGTCAGGGCAATGGTCACGCCAGTGTAAGGCCTTGTCTACATTGCGATTTGCACTGGTGTAACTACAAAGCTGTGAACTTAAAGTGGGCTAGTTAAATCCCTGTGTGGACATGCTTAATCTGGTGTAAGACGGGGCTTGTTTTGATTTAAACTGACAAGTGAAACCAGAAAAAGCCACACCTCTTCTACCAGAATCAATCCGTGTCCGCTCACTGATCTGGTGCAAGTTTGTGTGTAGACAAAGCCTAAGCTGGCGCCGATTCTGCTCCCAAATGGGTTGATTTTGTGTGTGACGGATGTAATTTTTTTCTTTTGTTAAGGTTTTAACAACTGTTTTAAATAGTAACATTGTAAATCTCCTGGCGATTTTCATGGGGACACAATAAATTTGTGATTTTTACTCTCGTCAGCCCGTTTGGAGGATTCTGTGTCGGTGGCAGGCCAGGGAATGGGGGGGTGTATCGCAGGGCTGAGGCGCGCAGGGGCCTGGCAGGAAGGGGCTGGCGCGTGTACGTTGGGTTTGGGGTGGTTGGAAGTGTTTGGGGGGGTGAATAATGGGCGTTGGGCAGGGGCGGGGCTGGGCAGCAGCAACACAGATGAGACGCAGCTGCCCAGAGCCGCCCTGCCCTGTGTGACCGGCTGACTGAGGGGCCGAGACAGGCCAGGCTGCCCCTGCCGACTGCTCATCGGATACAGGGCAGAGATGATGGGTTAGGAACATTACAGGGACTCAGGAGGAGTTTCCAGAGTGCCTAAGGGATTTAGGAGTATGTCTACCAGGAATAGGCAATGAACCTGATGCTCCTAAATTCCTTAGTGCTTTGGAAAGCCTCCTCACAGATCCCTTTAAATGCAGGTTCAAATGAGCAGCCAGCCCCTTAACCCCTCCTCCAGCTGCAGCAGGGAGCATGGGGAGGGGTGGGGAGTGGGGCAGCCAAGCTGGGTCCGGGGCTGACAAGCCCTTTGAACGGGGGAGCTAAGCCAGGCTGAGATGCAGGAGGCTGTTTGCAGCCACCATTGCTCTAGGGTCCGAGTGCCAGTCTGCCCTGTGTGGGGCCACGCAGCCTGGGCCCTGCACACAGTAACCCCCGGGCTAGGACAGGGTTCAGATCCTGGAATGGGGCTGGGGGGCTGGCCTGGGGGCTCTGACAGCCGACTGGGGCCAGCTGGGGAGAATGAATTCTTCAGAGGGCAGCACTTCACTGTGGCCTTTCCCCCCTGTCGCTAACGGGGTCTGAGGGGCGGGCAGCTCACACAGGGTGTTGGTTTGGGTGGATTTCTTCGCCTTTACCAGTCATGCCCCCCCCCAATAAATACGGTGCGTGACGTGCGTTGTGCTCTGGGCTGCTTGGGGGTTTCATACAGACGCTCGCCCGTGGGGTGAGGAAATCTTTGCCTGCTAAGGCCTGAGCCACACTGGGGGTCCGAGAGGCCTGGCCCCAGGAAACTCCACACAGACATATAGGTTGGGGTCAGGAGTGGGAGCCTGTCCACCTCCCCACCCATCTGGCTGACGGAGTCTATGGCCTTGGGACCCAGCAAGGGAGCTAGACACAGGGGCTTTTCCGCAGGGTCCCCCTGGTTCAAATCGCCAGCCTGCTCAAAGGCAGTGAGGTGGGCATCCACACCCCCCCCCTCCTTAACCAGGGGCAGCAATTTAGTCTCGAGGTTCCCTGCGGAACTGGCCCCCCGGGGTCTATCCCCACTCACCCCGGGGAGGTCCCCTAGGCCTCTCCGCTCCCCCACCGCCAGTTCATGCTGCTGCTGCTTCTGCAGCTCTTTCTCGGGCTCTCGCTGTCTCCCAGGGTCCTCTTGCTCTCTCGAACTCAGCTCCAATCCCGTCCGTCTCGATCCCCCGATGGGGAACCCGATCGTGAAGACCCTCGTCTGGTCGGGGACAGGAGTCTTGGCGATGCCTGGCTCCCACTCCAGCTGCTCCCAGATCCTGCTATAGCCCCATTTGGGTCAGGAATCTGCTCCTTAGAGCGGTCATCCTCCTCCAGCTGCACGATTAACTCTGCTTTGGTGAGCTTTCCAATGCTCAACCCTCTCTTTTTGCACAGGGTTACAATGTCCTTCTTAAGGAGACGGGGACAGACCATCACTCCGCTCCTCCCAAGTTGTTGTGGACTCACAGGCCCGTGTGTTCTCAGCTCCCCACGGTTTCCAGGGAGAACCCCTAGTGTGCCAGCCCTTCTCGAGGTCACCACCTCTTTGCCAGGGTCGAGCTGCAGACTCCTCCGCCCCTGAGACTGCTCACTGCAGTCCCCAGGGGGACCCCATTACTGCACAGTCCTTCTCGCTAGTCACACACTCCCAGGGGTTAACCGCCCCCCGAAACCGCTCCTCTCTGAGCCTTCAGCACGTCTGGTCCTCGTCAATCCCCCTTCGTTTTACTGCTCCCCAGTCACTTACTGCAGGAAGCGCCATCCACGGGGTGCAGTACATCCCACCGCTGCCACCAGTTGTCACGGAGTCCCTGGGCGATGCTCTGGAACTGCTCCCCATGAAGCCAGTCAGGACTCTGGGGCAGTCGCCTTTCTGTGAGCAGCCTGTCTGCAGGACACACAGCTCACACAGCTTCCACCTTCCTGGGTCTGACCTCGGAGCCTTCAGCATCCTCTGCCCCTCCGTGCGCTTCCCCCCAGCGAGTCCGCTCAGGCGGGGTCCTGGGGAAGCCAGAGGGTCCTGCCCCGCAACTGTGCAGTCAGACGTGACTCTCAGCCAGCCAGGAAAACAGAAGGTTTATTTCAGAGTAACAGCCATGTTAGTCTGTATTCGCAAAAAGAAAAGGAGTACTTGTGGCACCTTAGAGACTAACCAATTTATTTGAGCATGAGCTTTTGTGAGCTACAGCTCACTTCATCGGATGCAAGGTTTATTAGACGACAGAAACATGGTCTAAAACAGAGCTTGCAGGTGCAGAGAATAGGACCCCTCAGCTGGGTCCATTTTGGGGGGCAGTGAGCCAGACAACCCCGTCTGCCCTTCACTCCATGTCCCAGCCAGCTCCAAACTGAAACTCCCTCCAGCCCCCACTCCTCTGGGCTTTGTTCCTTTCCCCGGGCCAGGTGGTCACCTGATTCCTTTGTTCTCCAACCCTTCAGCTCTCACCTTGCAGGGGGGAAGGGCCCAGGCCATCAGTTGCCCAGAAACAGGGTGTCGGCCATTCTCTGTGTCCAGACCCCTGCCCACACCTGCCCTCTAGGGCTCTGCAATGACAATACACCCTTACCCCACCACCTAGAGACTTAAGAACTTCATAGGGGAAACTGAGGCACCCCCACACTATTCAGAGGAAACATTAAGAACAGTCCCGCTTCGTCACAACCGGTTACACCAGCCTTGCTGCAGTGAACACTCTGTACATGGGTGTCACGGACGCACAGATCGTGCCCACTCTTGGCCCCGTGCGGTCCGTGGGGGTGCCCCTTTCAGTGAGACAGCCCTTCTCCCAGGGGTCCACTCTCTCTCAGGGGTCCAGCCCTTCCACCTCCTGGAGCCGCACCTCTCTGAGCCTTAGCACCCCTGTCTCTGCCGTGGGCCCCCTCAGGGAGTCCCCTCGCTCTGGACCCCTGGGGCCTCCACTCCCAGATGGAATAATGCCCCCCAGTTCTCTAGACCGGAACGACTCTCTGCCAGCGTAAAACAGGAGGGGTTATTGAGCGTCTGAACCCAGCACAGGAAACTCTCCGGGCCTCAGGCCTGGCCTCCCTCAGCCCAGCGCATCCCAGTCTCCCCTGCATCCAGGGGGGCCCTGCTTGCTCCCTCTCTCCAGCCCTGAGACCCTGCACTTTGGGCATCCGATATCAGGGGCCCCAACAGCTCCTCCCCTGTCCTTTGTCCTCCATCCCAGGGAAACGGGACGCTGGGGCCCTCTCTCCTCTGTTCCCCGCTGGCTGGAACCAGCTGGTCAGGTCACCCCACAGCCCACTGTCCTCCCACTGTCCAGAACCGGCTGACAGCCAAGCTGGGGTGGGCCTCTTAGACTGCAGGTCACCAGTTGTTAGGGTTTCCCAGCTCCAGGCCATTGTCTGGGGGTCCCGGCTGCTAGGCGAGGTGACACCTGGTCCTCTGTAACAACAACCCTCTCCCACCACCTTGTTAAGCATACAGCACACAGGGAAACCGAGGCACGCACACACTATTCATGTAAAACACTACAAAAACCCCCAACTTCGTCACAACAGGGCCTGTGCAGGGGAAGAGGAGGGGGCTAATCTCCTCTTGGGAGTCTTGCTCAGAGGCTCAGACACAGGGGGTCTGGGGGGACAGGGTCAGGCCCAGTCCAGCACCTGAGAACCACCCACCCGCCCTGGCTGGGGCCCAGTTTAATGGGTGGCAGGTGAGTGGGGGTGGGGAACGAGAGCAGGAGCCGCATTTACCAGCCCCCCGGCTTGTGACCCTGACCGAGGCAAGGGGCTGGTGCAGCTGGGAGGCAGCCCTGAAAGCAGGGGTTGGGCATCTGCTTCATTCTCCCATCGATGCTACTGTGGCGGGTCCCCACCGCCAGGGCGGCCCGGTGCAGCTGCTCTGCTGGGGTGCTTAGCGAAACCGCCTCCTATGCCGACAGGAGAGCGTCTCCCCCCGGAGCCGGTGCTCCTCCGCCCTGAGAGGCGGGAGCTGTGTGGGCAGGAGCAGCCCTCCCAGTGCCACAGCGCTGGCTACCCTGGGGTGAGGTCGGTCAGGGATCTCCCCGAGTGCTGGACAGCCGTGGGGGCCTGTTCCTCCCGCTGCGGCCCCTGGCCCGGGCAGCCGATACAGGGAGGGAGTTTGTACCTTTACCCTGGGTAAGCAGAACCACCCCTTCCCGGCTGCACCCTCCCCTGGGTGTGCGTCCCTGGGGGGCTGCCCCAACCCCCTTCCCCACCCCGCTCAGTGGGACAGATTCGGTTCCATTCACCCCCGACTGAGAATCCCGGAGCCGCGGCTTTGTGGGTGGAAGATGACGCAGAGCTGGTGTAGGACCCGCAAGAAAACACCAGCCGCCCCTGCACTGCTGTACAGAGCAACAAGCCGATCCTCCAGAGCAGGCCTGGGAGGAGAGACAGTTCTACAAACAGGGCACCCCTCAGCCCAAATCTTCCCCTCCCGCTCCCCCCTCCTTCAGCGCCTTACCCAGCACAGGGGGAGCCAGTGCTGGGTTTTGCGGCCTTAGTCCACAGAGACTCAGGAAAGAACTGTTATTGGTTCGAGCTGGGGGGGGCTGGGAGCCAGGACTCCTGGGTTCTACCCCTGGCTCTGGGAGGAGTGTGTGGGGCTAGAGGGTTACAGTGGGGGAAGGAGACTCCACTGACTTGCTGTCTAATCCTGAAGGACAAATCACGCCCCTGATACTTGTGCCTCAGTTTCCCCCTCTGGAGACAGCGACAGTGACCCACCTCCCAGGGACCTGAGAGATTCCATTAGCCTTTTATTTAGCTTGGAGACCGTCAATGATCCCACAGCCCGGCCATGGTTAACAGCCTGTCTCACACCCCCCTGTTCCCCCCAGGCGCGAAGGCCTGTCTGACATGCCAGCAGCGTCCGTGTGACCCAGGGACTGCCTGCCGGCCTGCGGCCCCCTCCCCAGGATCAGCTCTGCTCTGCCAGCGGGGAATGAACCAGGAGTGACACCGGCCCCTGGCGCTGAGAGGCAGCAGCTGCTGTTACTGTGAGACAGACCCCCGGCCCCCCCCGGCCCCGCTCAGAGCCTGGAGCGCCTCCTGCTGGCTCTCTGCAGCCGCGAGCTGGCACTGCCCGGGGCCGAGCCCCAGCCACGCCCTGACCCGGCAACTCACAGCGCGCCGTGGGGTCGGCGAGCGCCAGGCTGACCGGGAGGCCACGCTCTTCGTGACACACGACTGACTCCGTGGAGCGTTACAGCCACGGACTGGTTCAATCGAGAGCGAACTGCAGCCCTGGGCTGGGCCACGAGACCAGCGACGGCGTTTCCAGCCAAAGGCCATCCCAGACTCCGCTCGGACGTTTCACCCCTTTAATGTATTTTACAAAACACTCGTCTCGCGCTCAGCCAGTCGAACACGCCTGCCCCCCCGGCCGGGACACCCCTCGGCACAGAACCGAAACCCTAAAACAGACGATAAAGCCAGAGACCCAACATAATACACTGATCAGACGCTGTCAATATTTTCCGTGTAACACTGGGCCGGCGGGAGGAGGGGGCAGGGCCGTGAGGCTGGCGTTGGGCTATTCCCCGGGGCAGTGGGCTACTCAGCCAGGTCTCTCTGCACCAGTCTGTAGTAGGGCCCCTCGCGCCCCATCAGCTCGGCGTGCGTCCCCTCCTCGGCCACGGCCCCGCCCTCCAGCACCACGATCCTGTCGGCGTTCTCCACCGTCTGCATGCGGTGGGCGATCACCAGCACCGTCCGGGGCCCCCGGCTCAGCACCGACTGCCGGATCTAGGGGGAGGAGCAGAGCCCCGTTAGGATCCATCTGCACCCGGCCAGGCTCGGAGTTCGGATCCCACCGCCCCCACCACTCACCGCGCATTCGCTCTCCACGTCCAGCGCGCTGGTGGCTTCGTCCAGGATCAGCACGGCCGGCTGGCGGATCAGTGCCCGGGCGATGGCGATCCGCTGCTTCTGCCCTGCTGAGAGCTGCCCACCCTTCTCCCCCACATCTGCAGGGGGTCAGAGAGAGAGAGGGAGGGGTCAGGACTCCGGGGTTCTCTCCCCGGCTCTGGGAGGGGAGTGGGGGCTGGTGGGTTAGAGCAGGGGGGGCTGGGAGCCAGGACTCCTGGGTTCTATCCCTGGGTTCTCTCCCTGGCTCTGGGAGGGGAGTGGGGGCTAGTTGGTTACGGGGGGGATACATTTCCCAGAAGCCCTTGCAGCATGGATGGTGGTGACTCACCTGTCTCAAAGCCACTGTCGAGCTCCGCGATGAACCCGGAGGCGTGGGCCACTCTGGCCGCCCTGGTGACCTGCTCCTCCCCGCAGGCCCCCAGCCCGTAGGCGATGTTCTCCCGGATGGAGCCGGAGAAGAGGACGGGCTCCTGCCCCACCAGGGCCACCTGCCGGCGAGAGGGGATGGCGTTATGGGCTGAGACCTGCCCAACTCGTCACACCCAGTGAGCAGCAGCCCAGACCCTGCCCCTGCTGCCCTCACCTGGCGGTGCAGGTACCGGTGCTCGTACTCCCGGAGGGGCGCCCCGTCCAGCAGGATCTCCCCGGCCTGGGGCTCGTAGAACCGCTGCAGCAGCCCCACGCATGTGCTCTTCCCGCTGCCGTTCAGCCCCACCAGCGCCGTCACCTCCCCGGGGCGCAGCTCCAAGGACACGGCCTGGAACAGCGGGGAGAGTTGCAGAGTGCCAGTCGCACGGGGAGCATGGAGGGCTGGAGACTGGGGGGTCTGTGAGCAAGGGGGGATCCCTCCTGGGAGCAAGGGCCAGGAGCTCTGGGGCAGGGGGGTGGCTCTGAGCTGGGGGATCCCCTCCCCGGGGGACAGGCCAGGAGCCATGGGGCTGTAGGTGTCTGGGAGCCAGGGGGATCCCCTCCCTGGAGGAAGGCCCAGGAGCCCTGGGGCCATGAGCTGGGGGTCGGGTGTAGCCGCCTCGCTGTAGGTACCTTTAGGACCTGGCGGTCCGGGCGGGAGGGGTAGGAGAAGGAGACATTGTGGAAGGAGACGTGTCCCTGCAGCGACTCCGGCGCCCGCGTCCCGTCGGTGCGCACGGCCGGCTCCCGGTCCAGGTACTCGAACACCTTCTCCGCCGCCCCCACATTGCTCAGCAGGTCCCCGTACATGTACACCAGGGTCTGGGGCAAGAGCAAAGAGTCAAAGAAAGCTGAACAGACAGAATAGGGATGGATGGAGACATGGATGGGTGGAGGGGTGAGTGTGGGGGCAGATGGATGGTGCAAGCAGGGATGTGGACGGAGGGATGGAGGGGCGATGAGACGGCTGGATGAAAGGGTTGGTGTAGGGACAGATGGATGTTGTCGGGGGGAGGTTGATGGAGGGTGGATGTGGGGATGGAGAGATGGATGGATGCACAGACAGAGAATGACAGACTGGTTGAGGTGGCCCCGTTATGGCCCCGTCCCTGGAGCAGGGCCCCTCACCTGCACGTAGCTGCCCACGTCCCCCTGGTAGAGGATGAAGGAGACCAGGCTGCCCTTGGTCAGGAGCCCGGCGCGGATCTGCTGGTGCCCGCAGTACAGCATCAGCACCTGCATGGCCAGCTGCAGCAGCTGGGGGGGAGGGGAGACAAGTCATGTGGGGAGCAGGGAGGGAGGCATTGGGCACCCCAAACCTAAAATTAACACACCTCAGTCCCAGATGCCTGGGTCCCCCTGGCCCCAGCTCACCCACTGTCTCACTATCAGCCCTCCCCGGACATCTGGGTCCCTTGTTCTTCTCCAGCTAAGCCACTGCATCAGGAACTGCCATGCCCGGATGCCTGGGTCCCCTCTCACAGGCTCCCCCTTCAGAGAGCAAACCCCCTTCCTTGGATGGCTGGGTCCCCTGCCCCCAGCTCACCACTCAAATGGTGAGCTGCCATCCCCAGATGTCTGGACCCCCTCTTGCTGGCTCCCTCGTTGGTTCATGAACCACTTCACCCGGACACTTGGATTCTCACTGACTCCCCCATCAGTTCCCCAACTGCCTCCCCCGGACGCCTGGGTCCCTCTCCCCGGCTCACCCGGCGGAAGAGCAGGTAGAGCGCCCTCTCCAGGTCGCGGCGGTTCTTCAGCCGGTGGGTCTCGGCCAGCGCCGCCTCGTAGCGCCCCGACTCCTCCTCCTCGGTGGCGAAGCTGCGCACGGTCTCGATGGAGGAGACGGACTCGCGCACGACCTCGCCGGAGCGCGCCAGGGAGTCCTGGATCGCCCTCAGCACGGCCTGGGGAGAGAGGGGTCACAACCGCCCACCGCGTCTGGGCTCCTGCATCGCCCCGGCCAGCGAGTCGCACCCGGGCCCCCGGATTCTAGCCCCGTAACCTGCCTGGTGGGGGACTCTTTGGAGATACTCAAATCTCGATCCTCCCAGTGCTGGGGAATCCACCCCGCCCCTGGGTCAGCTGGTCCAGTGGCTAATCCCCTCCCTAGTAGACGTCTGCCCCTCATTTCCAGCCTGAATTCGTCTTGCTTCAGCTCCCGCCATTGGCTCCGTTCTGCTTTGCCTGTGAGATGAAACAGCCCCCTGCTTGCAGAAACCTCCCCCCAGGGGGGACTTACAGACCATGGTCCAGCCCCCCCGACCCGTCTCTCGGATAAACGGCGCAGACCGAGCTCCGCCAGCCTCTCATGGCAAGGCAGCTTTATACAGCCCAGGGTCGCGTTCACCCTCTTAGCTACAGCGTCACACGGGGAGCTCATGGCCAGCTGCTTGTCCACGGTCACCCCTAAACCCTCCCCAGGGTCACTGCTTTCCAGATAGTGCTCCCCAGCCTGTACGGGTGACCCACACCTCCGGGGCCTAGGTGTCTGCCTTGGGCCTGTCTACACGGCAGAGTTACACCCCCCTCCCCCCAAGGGAAGAACTAGGCCAGCAAAAGCCCCAGTGTAGAGGAGCTGTTTTAACGGGAAAGGGCTGCCGATGTTCCTTGCACGGAAACGCCCCTTCCATCGGTGCGGGTGCGTCTACGCCAGGAAGCTCTGCTGGCCCAGCTATGCCGACACAGTCTCTGTACTGAAGAAGTAGCCTTGCTGTGTTACAATTACTATTATTTATTTGTATTGCGGTTCCCTCTAGGAGCCCCCATCACGGATCAGGACCCCGCTGGGTCAAGTGCTGCACAGACACTGAACAAAGGGGCAGTCCCTGCCCCACGAAGCTCACTGACATCTTCGAATGTCAAAGCGCACCTCACAGAGAGCACTGATGGCTGGAGATCAGAGGGGCTGTGAGAGGGGGGATCCCCGCCCCAAAGGCAGAGCTGGGAGCCCCAGGGTTGGGGAGTCTGTGAGTTGGGGGGATCCCCTCCCTGGGGAAAGGGCCGGGAGTCCCAGGGCTGGGAGGTCTGTGAGCCAAGCGATCCAGCTCGCTGTGTGTAATTGACCAGTCCCCATCAGTATCCACCCCCCACCAGGCTCAGTGTCTCCTGCAGACTTGACCAGCAATGGGTTTAACTTTCCACCCAGATCATCAGTAACAATATTGAACAGCACCGGGCCAAGAAAAGCCCATTGGGACCCTCCAGAAACGCTCCACTGGAGGGTGACCCCCTCTGGGATCAGAGAGGGGAGCTCCATAAAGGGACTGCCCTGGAGGGCTCTGGGTCACAGGATCTCAGGGGCATCTCCCCAGGATCAGGAGGGTAAGGGGGGTCTCCCCTGCCCTGTACCTGGTGGCGGGTGTCGTAGAGTTTCTGGGCGGCCATGGTGAGGGGGGTCTCGACCAGCGTGAGCAGCGTCAGGCGCCAGGACAGCCCCAGCATGAAGCCGTACAGCCCCAGCGCCTTCACCAGGCTGCGCAGGAAGATGTTGGCGTTGGCCGGCACCGAGCGGCTCATCATGGCCGCATCCATGGAGAGGCGCGAGGTCAGGTCCCCTGGGGCGGGGAGAGGGGCAGAGTGAGACAGGGATCTGCCCCGGGAGGCCTGGAGCTGGGGGCTAGGGTGGTGGGGGGGAACAGGGGGCTGTGGGGCCGCACTGGGCCATTTAATGCTGCAGCCAGCAACAAGGGCCTTGTTAATATCCAGAGCCTGGGGGAGAGGAGGCTGCCCCATTGATACAGGGAGACTGGGCGGGGGAATGCTGCGGGGAAGAGTGTTTGGGGGAGAATGGGAGGGCAATGCTGGGGCAGAGCGGATGCCATAGGGGTGCTGGGAGGGTGCCGGGGCAGGGCTGGGGGAAGGTGCTGAGGGGAAGACGATGCTGATACAGGGGATGTGGGGAGCTGGGCTGTAGTGGGGTGCAGCAGAGGCTGGGGGTTGGTGTGAGCAGACGCTGGAGGTGGGAATTAGGGAGGGGTGCTAATAGGGTAGATGCTGGGGTTACTTGGGGGAGGGGAGGCAGGAGGGCGTCACTGAGGGAGGACCCACCTGTTTTGACCTGCTGGAAGAAGGCCAGGTCCTGGTGCACCAGGGAGGAGAAGAGCTGGCACCGGGTGCGGATGTTGAGTCGGGAGAACGTGAACATGAAGAGTCCCCCGCGGCAGCCGGCGGCCAGGGAGCTGGGGGAGGGGACAGGCAGACATGGGGGAGACTGATCCCACCAGCAACCTCATACGGAGCCTATTCCAGATACACCATCCTCCCACCTTGCCCAGCACAGCCCCCACCCCATTGGCCTGGGGAACCCCAGGGCAGGGCTGGGATCCCATGGGGGGGAGCAGCGTGTGAGGTGGGGGAGACCTGTGTTAGGACTGGAGTTTGGGAGTAGCGGGGTTCTCCCCAGGGCTGGGGTGTCATAGGGGACAGTGGGTGGGGGTCAGAGGGTCTCCATGGGGCTGGGGAGCAGCAGGGAGTTGAGAGGAGGTCTCCCCAGGGCTGTGGGACAGCAAAGGGTGATGGGTATCTTCCAAGGTCTGGGTCCTGGGTGGCAGTGGGAAGGTGAGGGGGGTTTCCTGGGGGTCTCCCTGGGGCTGGGGGTCCCATGAGGGACACTGGGGGGCTCACCCTGGGGCTGAGGGGCCAGGGGGTCTCACCTGCCGAAGGAGGCCAGGCACATGAGGCCGATGGCGGTGGTGAAGGCGTCGGGGTCGTAGGCGCGGCCCAGGATGTCGATGACACGTCCCGTGTAGTAGGGGATGAACGTCTCGCCTGTCTCAGAGACACGGGGGTGAGAGAGGGGCTGTCCTGGGCAAGGGAGTCTCCTTGGATCCCCAGGGAGAGGAATCCTCCCGCAAGAGACTCTCCCATGCAACATCCCGCCCCCTCGGAAACCGGGACTTAACACGCTAGGCCCTTTGCAAACTCTGCTCGCCTCCCTCCATCCATCCCCAGGTACAACCCTCCATCCCGTGCAGAGCTCCCTGGAGCACTTGCCTTGGTTCTGGGACTCAGGGAACCACGCAAGGGGGCACGCTCCCGTCTGCATGGACCCCACAGGGCCCACAGCCAGCTTGGTACCATTTCCCCAATCGCCCGATGAACCAGGTGCTGGAGTCCCACTTCCAAGAGTGGCCAGATTTCCCAAGGGTTTAGGCACCTAACACTGCAGACAGGGTGCTTTTGTAAATCTTGCCAGTGCCTAACTGCGTGTAAACCCCTGGCTCAGCAGGAGCAGGTGACAGGGCCAGGGTCACCCAGGGACATTGTGGCTAAACCAGGAATTGCACCCAGGGCTCCTGGTTTACAGGCCAGCAGCTGAGCTGCTGGGCCACTCTTGCGTGGCTCTGGCTGGAAGGTTTTGCCTGGCTCTGTTAGTAAAACAGCCCCCGCTCACACCCCAAGTCCCCTCCCCCTAGTCCCATGAATCTCCCCTCCCCCCCCCCCCCCCGGCCCACTCACCAATCACAGCTATAGCGAGGAAGACGAAGGCCCCGGACAGGAAGGGCACGTCAGGCCGGGACAGCCCCACCAGCCGGCGCAGGGTGGCCCTGGACTCCCGCTCTGTGTCCTCAGCGCCGGGTCCCCCAGCCCTGTCCCTCTGCCCCAGAGCCCCCCATGTGAGCTGGGCCAGCCCCACTGCCCCATAGCTCAGCAGCAGCCAGGCCCAGGGGGCGCCGGCCAGCAGGGCGGCTGGCACGTTGGGCAGGGGCAGGCAGCTCCGCAGGGTGAGGTACAAGGGGGGCAGCAGGCACAGGGCAGCCAGGGCCCTGGGGGGAGACAGGCGGGGCCGATCTGGGGCCAGCAGCCCCCAGGCCCCCCAGAGCCCCAGGAAACGGACAGCAGCCTCCAGCCAGGTGGCCGGCAGCCCCAGGGGGGCCAGTGAGGGGGCGCCCCAGCCCAGCAGGGCCAGCAGGGCCAGGTCGCAGAGCAGCAGGGGGCAGCCCAGACGCAGGGTGAGGGGCAGTGGCATGGCAGTGGCAGGGCCTGCAGAGAGAGAGCAGAGGGGAGCAGTTAATCGGGGGGTTCATGCACTGATGGACGCCCATGTCCTCAGCCCCCCAATTTCCAGCTTGCCCCCAACTAATCCCCATCCCTATCTGCCCTACTCTCTGCATCCCAATCCACCCCCCGATCCACCCCCCGATCCACCCCAGGGCTCCCCACACTGCAGCCCCTAACCCACACCCCACAAATGCTGCGTGACACCCAGCCCTGTATTCACAGCCCCAGCCCTCACCCGCTGCCCCCATCCGCCCCCACCCCAACGTGCCCCCTAATCTCCAACCTTCGGCAGCCCAGTACGCACCAGTCAGGCTGGGGGCCCGTCCCCGCCTGCACCAGTAACAAACTGGGGGCGCTGGGCGGGACGCGCCGCCTGGGGAGGGAATCCAGGGGAACTTGGAATAAAACCCAGTAAACGCCCCCCCGAAATCAACCCCCCCAAACCCCGCCGCTGCTGCCGGCCCGACCGTGCCCCCGAGCTCCTGCCCCCCGGGCAATGCATCAGCCCCCGGCACCCCCTGCCTGCTCCCCCGGCCGGTACCTCCGGCCCGGCTCCGGCTCCGGCTCCTTCTCCCGGGTCCGCAGCGCCCGGACCCCGCGCGAGCCCGCCCGGTTTCGCTTTCGGGGGATTCCCGGGCCCCGCCCGCTGCTGCTGCCGGCTGCGGCCGCCAGGGGGAGCCCGGGCTGCACCGGCCGCCGCCTCTGGGCTGCTCCGGGTCCCGGCTCCCTGCACCGGCGGCTCGCAGCATCCTTCGGCCGGGGGGCCCGGGGCCGACCTGCGCCCCCCTCCCCACGAGCTCCGGCTGGCCCGTGCAGCCCCCCCGGTGGTTCCTGGGACAGAGCCGCCGAGGGAGTCTGGGGTCCGACGCGGTCAGATCCCCGCGGGTTAAAGACACCCCTGGGTGCGAGTCTGAGATTCTGCTTCAAACCTTGGCTCCCGGTGGGATCCGGCCTGGGGCATGGGGCTGGGCTCCTTTCGCTGCCCTTTGGGTGCAGAGCCTGGGTCAGTCGGGGGCGGGGGCTGAGGGTCAGGACTGAGGGGCACTGGAGGCGAGACCCCAGTGGTAGGTGAGTTTGGGCAGAGCTGGATGGGGGGACCCCCAGGCTGGAATAGCGGGGGAGGGTCCCTCTGAGGGGTGCTGGCAGATGGGTGCTGGAAGGGAGCCCAGGGCTGGCAAAGCAGGGTTGAGGGGCACCAGCGGAGCTGGGCGAATGGTTCCTGGTTTTCCTGGTGCTGCACTAACCCGTGTGAATTTCTGCGCCTGCCTCCCATTGCCTCTGCTTCATGGTAAAACGCAGCTCCCCTCATCAGCCGCCCAGGTCCCCCTTCCCCCCTTAGCCCCCATTCCTGGCCCAGCAGCTGGGAGACACTTTAAATCGACACCACAGATTGGAGTTTTCACTGTTTCTCTTTATTGCATCACACACAGAAACCCGTTAACCGCATCCCCTGCTGGCCCTGAGTCTCCTGCATCCCTGAATCCGGAGCCTTCTGGTCGCTGTCCTGTCTCACTTCCTGGCCTCCAGGTACTTGTGGATCAATTGGCTGACGTCTGTCTTTTCCACCTTGATCCATCCATCCTCCTTCATGTGATACACTGGGGGAGAAGGACATGGGAGGGTCAAGGGCAGCCAGCAGGGCGCCCCACAGCGCTTCCAGCCCCCACGGAGTAAGGACATGGGACCCAGGCGTCTGGAAGGGCATCCCTAGGGCGAGCCCAGCAGTGCTTCCAACCCCCCCAGAGTGAGGAGATGGGACCCAGGCATCCAAGATGGCAGTGCAGGATGCTCACCCCTGACAAGTAAGCCATTAGCAATTATCTTTGAAAAGTCATGGAAGATGGGAGAGACTCCAGAAGACAAAAAGGGAAAATATAGTGCCCATCTATAAAAAAAAGGGAAATAAGGACAACCCAGGGAATTACAGAGCAGTCAGCTTAACTTTTGTACCCGGAAAGATAATGGAGCAAATAATGAAGCAATCAATTTACAAACACCTAAAAGACATTGAATCATAGAAGATCAGGGTTGGAAGGGACCTCAGGAGGTCATCTACTCCAGCCCCCTGCTCAAAGCAGGACCAATCCCCAATTACATCACCCCAGCCAGGGCTTTGTCAAGCCTGACCTTAAAAACTTCTAAGGAAGGAGATTCCACCACCTCCCTAGGTAACGCATTCCAGTGTTTCACCACCCTCCTCGTGAAATAGTGTTTCCTAATATCCAACCTAAACCTCCCCCACTGCAACTTGAGACCATTACTCCTTGTTCTGTCATCTGCCACCACTGAGAACAGCCTAGAGCCTTCCTCTTTGGAACCCCCTTTCAGGTAGTTGAAAGCAGCTATCAAATCCCCCCTCATTCTTCTCTTCTGCAGACTAAACAATCCCAGTTCCCTCAGCCTCTCCTCATAACTCATGTGTTTCAGCCCCCTAATCATTTTTGTCACCCTCTGCTGGACTCTTTCCAATTTTTCCACATCCTTCTTGTAGTGTGGGGCCCAAAACTGGACACAGTACTCCAGATGAGGCCTCACCAATGTCGAATAGAGGGGAACGATCATGTCCCTCGATCTGCTCACTATGCCCCTACTTATACAGCCCAAAATGCCATTGGCCTTCTTGGCAACAAGGGCACACTGCTGACTCCTATCCAGCTTCTCGTCCACTGTCACCCATTCGGTCCCTAGTCTGTAGCGATGCATGGGATTCTTCCGTCCTAAGTGCAGGACTGCACTTGAGGTGATAAGCAACAGTCAGCATGGATTTGTCAAGAACAAATCCTGTCAAACCAACCTGAGAGCTTTCTTTGATGGGTAAGAAGCCTTGTGGATGGGGGGGAAGTGGTAGACGTGGTATATCTTGACTTTAGTAAGGCTTTTGATACTGTCCCGCATGACCTTCTCATAAACAAACTAGGGAACTACACCCTAGATGGAGCTAGTATAGGGTGGGTGCATAACTGGTTGGAAAACCATTCCCAGAGAGTTATCAGTGGTTCACAGTCATGCTGGAAGGGCATAACAAGTGGGGTCCCGCAGGGATCAGTTCTGGGTCCGGTTCTGTTCAATATCTTCATCAATGATTTAGATAATGGCATAGAGAGTACCCTTATAAAGTTTGCAGATGATACCAAGGTGGAACAGGTTGCAAGTGCTTTGGAGGACAGGATTAAAATTCAAAATGATCTGGACAAACTGGAGAAATGGTCTGAAGTAAATAGGATGAAATTCAATAAGGACAAATGCAAAGTACTCCCCATAGGAAGGAACAATCAGTTGTACACACACAATGGGAAATGACGGCCTAGGAAGGAGTACTGTGGAAAGGGATCTGGGGGTCATAGTGGATCACAAGCTAAATATGAGTGAACAGTGTAACGCTGCTGCAAAAAAAGCGAACATCCTTCTGGGATGTATTAGCAGGAGTGTTGTAAGCAAGACACGAGAAGTAATTCTTCCGCTTTACTCCGTGCTGATTAGGTCTCGACTGGAGTATTGTGTCCAGTTCTGGGCACCACATTTCAGGAAGGATGTGGACAAATTGGAGAGAGTCCAGAGAAGAGCAACAAAAATGATGAAAGGTCTAGAAAACACGACCTAGGAGGGAAGACTGAAAAAATTGGGTTTGTTTAGTCTGGAGAAGAGAAGGCTGAGAGGGGACATGAGAACCGTTTCAAGTACATAAAAGGTTGTTATGAGGAGGAGGGAGAAAAATTGTTCTCGTTAACCTCTGACAATAGGACAAGAAGCAATGGGCTTAAATTGCAGCAAGGGAGGTTTCAGTTGGACATTAGGAAAAACTGTCAGGGTGGTTAAGCCCTGGAGTAAATTACCGAGGGAGGTTGTGGAGTCTTCATCATTGGGGATTTTTAAGAGCAGGTTGAACAAACACCTGTCAAGGATGGTCTAGATAATACAGTCCTGCCTTGAATGCCGGGGACTGGACTAGATGACCTCTCGAGGTCCCTTCCAGTTCTATGATTCTTTGGGACCCAGACATCTGGGATGGCAGTGCAGGAGGCTCATCCCTGAGGAGGAATGGGACCCAGGTGTCCTGGTGCTCACCCCCAGGGGCCCCACCCCAGCCCTGATGCCTTACTGTTGACGACACCCCCGGAGTAGGCGTCACGGTGGGTGGCCTGGGCAATGGCACGGCGCCCCAGGTCATAGGCCTCCTCCACGCTCAGGTCGGGCCGGTACCCGCTGTCCATCACCCCGTAGGCGTAGGTGTTCCCACAGCCCGTGGAGAACATGGGGCCGGAGAGACGGGTGCCATTATCATCCACGTAGTACAGGCCGGGGCCCTGCAGGGATGGGGCAGCTGGTGAGACGTGGCTGGGACCAGAGTGGGGGTTGGGGGTGGGTTGAGGGACTGGAGCTGCCGGGGTCAGATCAGAGGTGGGGGGAAGGTCTGTGGGGCCTGAACCTCAAAGGGAAGGGGGGACCCAATGTGGAGACTGTGGATTCTGGTGTCAGGGGGTCTTTGAGCCAGGGGGATCCCCTGTAGAGGTGAAGGTGGATGGGGATGCGGGAGGGCTTAGCTATGGGACACTGAGGCAGCCTATGGGGTTCCCCCCCCAGAGTCCCCTCCCATTGTGGCTTGGGGCAGGGGGCCCAGCCGCTACCTTCTTGTCCCAGCCGCAGATCATGCTGCCCATAGACAGCCCCATGCCCCGGTACTCGCACATCATGTTCGACAGCAGCTTGGAGGCGGCCGAGACGCTGATCCGCTCCTTGTTCCGCAGCTGGTACAGCCTGGAGTCAGGGGGAGGCAGATCCCACCATGGGGTGAGTCTCAGATCCCAGCCCCCCTGAGCTTCCAACCTCAAACCCCTCCCCACCATGGGGTCCCCTCCTTGAGTACTCACCCCCACACACACACCAGACCCTCCCTGAGCACCCATCTCCTAAGTTCCCTGCCCTGGACACCCATTTCCTGCCCCCCTCCCCGGATGGGTACCTGCAATGCTTGGCGAGGAGGCGCTCCCAGTACTGGCAGTCGGCTGCGCTGCCCGACATGGTGCCCAGCAAGTAGGGGTTGATCTCGATCACCTTGTTGGCCTCCAGGGAGGCTGTGGGGAAGGAGAGACGGACCCTGTGTGACATGGGCAGATGGCTGGGGGGAGGGGTGTCATGGTGGAGAGGGGGGGACCTGGTCTGATCCTCCAGGTGCATTGGGCCACATTTGGAGTCTCAAGCTGGGTCAGGTCTAGGCCAAGGGGTGGGATGGAGGTGCTGGGTGGAGGGATCAGGGTGGGATGGGGAGCTGGAGCTCTGGGTACCTGCTCCCACCTGCCAGGCTCCTGGACACAACCCCGCATGAGGGAGGGGTGGACGGAGCCAGCCAGTTCGAAGGGGCTGGGGAGGGGGGACTGGGGAAAGTGGCCCAGGAGGGGAGAGCTGGGGGGCTTAGTCTCACCAATGTAGCTGCCGGCCGATGCCCGGGAGTCAACAGCCACGACGACCCCGTGCTGGAATTTGAAGGCCAGGGTCGTGGTGCCGTGGGCCAGCTGGATCCGCACCCAGTCCCGGCCCTCTTCGGAGTACGTCTGCAGGAACTGGGCCGGCTGGGGCGGGGGGGGGGGGAGATGGTGAGGGAGGCTCTCCAGCCCTGCCCCCCAGGCCCAGAGCAGTACCCCCTCCCCGCCCCCCACACCTCTAGGGCACTTCCTCCTCTGCTCTACCCCCAGGGCATTGGCCCCATCCTGCCCCCCATGCCCAGGGCATTGCCCCCACTTCCTACCTCCACACCCTACTGCACTGACCGCCCAGGCCCCCCCCGGGCACTGCCCCCCCCCGTATGGCGCTGCCCTCTCACCCCCCCCCCCCCACACTGACCTGCTCCCCCGTGGGCAGGGCCAGCTCGGGCGCCCGCAGGCCGAAGCTGTAGTGATCGGGTCCCCGGGGCGCAGCGGCGGCTCCGGGGGGCGCCCAGTCCCAGCCCCCACGGGGGGCTCCGCAGACTTCAAACAGCGCCATCCGCCTCGCTGCGCCTCCCGCCCGGCTCTGAGCGGCGGGGGAAGAGAAACCGAAAGCGGCAGCTGGGGAGGGACCGTCCGCGCCCTGCCCGGCCAAGGGCGCGCTGGAGAGGGGCGCACGGGGAGCCCTGGGGAGGGGATGAGAGCGCAGGAGGGTGTCCTGGGACGCAGGGGGGTGTCCTGGGGCACGGGGGGAGCGCTGGGCAGGGGGGCTGGCGGGTTCAGGGGGTGGGGGGGCTCTCAGGGAAGGGGAACATCTGGGCATTGGAGGGCGCAGCGGGGCCAGCACGGTCCAGAGTCCAGGGGCGCATGGGGGGCTCCTGGGGGAGGGGACGCCGGGGGGGGGGGCGCAGTCCAGAGGCTGCTCAGGGGAACTCCTTGGCGCGGGGCCCTGGGCAGCCAGCGGGGAATGTGGCACTGAAGGGCGCAGGGATCCCCCCCGGGGGGCGGAGGGGGAAGGGGGTTCCCAGCAGCCACGGACCGGTCCGCGCGACACCCTGCAGCAGCTGGGGGGGGGGTCGTGTGACCCTCCCTGCGCTGCCCCCACCCGCCCCCAGGGGCGCTGCTCCGGCGCTGGGCGCAGGCGAGGGGGCGGGGGATGGGGTGGGGCAGCTCTAACCTTTTGCAGCCCGATCTGCCTGGTAACTGGTGACGCGGGTCCCCCCACAAGGGCATTTCTCGGCTAATAGCACCTCCCCCCCTCCGGCACTGCCCCGGGGCGTTCGCAGCTCCCCGTCCCCAGCCCTGCCCCTCCCTGCTCCCAGCCTGGGGCGTTGCCCAGCTCAGACCCAGCGGAGTTTGCACCTGCTGCTTGGCACCCTGGGGTCCCCCCACCCCAGGCAGGACCCCCCAGGGGCACAGAGGGAGGGGGCAGGAACACAGCGGCACGTTCCAAGGGGGATCCTGCCCCCAGGGGGTTCCAGGCACCCGGATGTGAGTCCGGGCCCTGGGGTGTGCTGGGGGGCAGACACCAAGGATCACGCAGGAATATGGAAAAACAGACACTTTATTACACACAAGCCAGACAAACACCAGCCGCCCCGGCTCGCCCCCCTGTGCGGCCCAGCTGGCGAGGGGCCCCGGTCTCTCTGCATCGGGACAGGTCTCGGAGCTGGGGTCTGTCCAGAGTCGGAGCCCCCTGCGCACCCTCAGGTCCTGTGTCCTGGGCCGGCTCCCCGGGGCAAAGGAGCCACGTATGGGGCGGCTCTGAGAACTCCCCCCTACCCTGGGGAGGAGCCACGTGTGCAGGAGGGGGCTGAGAACCCCCCCTCCCCGGAGGGTGCCCCACGGTGCCAGCCTCACGGCCCCCCGGCCCCCAGCCCACCCTCGGAGCCGCCCCCCTGCTCCCCGTTGAGCTGTGTCTGCACCAGGCGCCAGTAGCTGCCCCGACGAGCCAGCAGCTCCCGGTGGGTGCCCTGCTCCCGGATCGCCCCGTCCTCCAGCACCAGGATGCGGTCGGCTCGCTCCACGGCGCCCAGGTGATGGGCGATGAGCAGCACCGAGCGCCCGGCCCGGGGCCCCTCGTAAATCTCCTTCTCCACCTGCAGTGACAGACGCCCGGGGTAATAAACAGCCTGACGGGGGCGTGGGGGGGCTGCGTGGGGAACCCCCTTCCCCCAACCCCTGCCCCAGCCAATGGAGACTCTGTCAATGCCCCTCACTCCCGACCCGCAGCCCCTGCTAGCCCAGGGCTCCCCCAAGCTCTGCCAGGGCCCCTCACTCCCGACCCGCAGCCCCTGCTAGCCCAGGGCTCCCCCAAGCTCTGCTGGGGCCCCTCACTCCCGACCCGCAACCCCCTGCTAGCCCAGGGCTCCCCCAAGCTCTGCCGGGGGCCTCACTCCCGACCCGCAGCCCCTGCTAGCCCAGCCCTGGGCTTCCCCCCACCCCCAGGCCTGCCGGTGCCCCTCACACCCGACCTGTGGCCCCCCCATATCACTCACCCGCAGCTGACTCTCGGTGTCCAGGGCGCTGGTGGCGTCGTCCAGGATCAGCACTCGGGGGTCTCGGAGCAGGGCTTGGGCGATGGCTACCCCCTGCCTCTGCCCCCCGGAGATCTGCCCCCCCATCTCCCCAACATCTGTGGGGGGAGAGCTGAGGTCAGTGCCCTATGCAGTGTGTGGGTACCCCCCCGCTCCACCCTCCCCAACACACACCCTGGGGCAGGGCTGGGTGCTGGGTCGTGGCCTGTGGGGAGGGGTTCTGGGGTTCCCAGGGGGTTTATTGGGAGGGAGTCACAGGGTGGGATCAGGGCTGGTGCCTGTGGCCAGGGGGGAAGAGGAGGGGGGAGTTGGGGTACCGGGGAGGGGCTGGGTTCAGTTCCTGTGTCGTAGCCATGGGGCTGCGGGAGTATCGGGGTCCCAGGCAGGTGGGGGTGTCGGGGGCCTGAGCAGGGAGGGATGAGATCTAGTGTCGGTCTCTGTGTGTATGTGGGAGGTAATGGGGGGCCCCCCAGAGGTCAGTACCCAGATAGTAGCCATGGGGAGGATTTGAGGGTCCCAGAGGGTATTGGGGTGCTGTCCCCGTGTCTCAGCTGCAGCTCAGGCTGGCGATGAACCCGTGGGAGGTGGGGGAGTTTGGGTCCTGTGGAGGGTGGGGGCCCCGGGGGAGAGGTATAGGGGTTCCTGGCAGTTGCGGGTACTTGGAGGATATTGGGGTCCCAGGGGCAGGGTAGGGCTCAGTACCTGTGTCGTAGCCGTGGCTCAGCCGGGCGATGAAGCCATGGGGGTTGGGGTGCTGGGAGAGGGGTATAGGGGTCCTAGGGGGGTTGGGAGTCTCCGGGGGTGCTGGGAGAGGGGTATAGGGGTCCTAGGGGGGTTGGGAGTCTCCGGGGGTGCTGGGAGAGGGATATAGGGGTCCTAGGGGGGTTGGGAGTCTCCGGGGGTGCTGGGAGAGGGGTATAGGAGTCCCAGGGGGGTTGGGGGTTCCCGGGGGGGGCTCAGTACCTGTGCCGTAGCCGTGGCTCAGCCGGGCGATGAAGCCATGGGGGTTGGGGTGCTGGGGGTAGGGGTATAGAGGTCCCAGGGGGGTTGGGAGTCTCCGGGGGTGCTGGGAGAGGGGTATAGGAGTCCCAGGGGGGTTCCCGGGGGGGGGCTCAGTACCTGTGTCGTAGCCGTGGCTCAGCCGGGGGATGAAGCCATGGGGGTTGGGGTGCTGGGAGAGGGGTACAGAGGTCCCAGGGGGGTTGGGAGTCTCCGGGGGTGCTGGGAGAGGGGTATAGGAGTCCCCGGGGGGTTGGGGGTTCCCGGGGGGGGGGGGCTCAGTACCTGTGTCGTAGCCGTGGCTCAGCCGGGCGATGAAGCCATGGGGGTTGGGGTGCTGGGAGAGGGGTATAGAGGTCCCAGGGGGGTTGGGAGTCTCCGGGGGTACTGGGGTGCAGGGGTATAGGAGTCCCAGGGGGGTTGGGGGTTCCTGGGGGGGGGCTCAGTACCTGTGTCGTAGCCGTGGCTCAGCCGGGCGATGAAGCCATGGGGGTTGGGGTGCTGGGAGAGGGGTATAGGGGTCCTAGGGGGGTTGGGAGTCTCCGGGGGTGCTGGGAGAGGGGTATAGGGGTCCTAGGGGGGTTGGGAGTCTCCGGGGGTACTGGGGTGCAGGGGTATAGGAGTCCCCGGGGGGTTGGGGGTTCCCGGGGGGGGGCTCAGTACCTGTGTCGTAGCCGTGGCTCAGCCGGGCAATGAAGCCATGGGGGTTGGGGTGCTGGGAGAGGGGTACAGAGGTCCCAGGGGGGTTGGGAGTCTCCGGGGGTGCTGGGAGAGGGGTATAGGAGTCCCCGGGGGGTTGGGGGTTCCCGGGGGGGGGGGCTCAGTACCTGTGTCGTAGCCGTGGCTCAGCCGGGCGATGAAGCCGTGGGCGTTGGCGCGCCGGGCAGCCCCCATCACCTCCTGCCGGCTGCGCCCCCCCAGCCCGTAGGCGATGTTCTCGTGCAGCGAGCGGGCGAAGAGCACCGGCTTCTGGCTCACCAGTGCCACCTGGGGGCGAGGGGAGATGGAGATCGAGGGGCTGAGAACGCCCAGACTCACCGCACCTAACGGGGGGCTGACAGAGGCTGAGGGACCCCGGGGGACCTCAGGTGGGGCTGGCTGGAGCAGGCCCCCCGAGAGGGTCCTGCTGCTGGAGACTTCCCCTCCGCAAGTCTGGGATCCCTGCCCCACGTAGGGGGAGGGAGGGTGGCGGGCTGATGCCCCAGACATTGACATGCCAGGGGGCATGGAGACATCTGAGCGGGGTGGGGTGGGAGGGTACAGGGGTTACCTGTAGTGGTGAGGGGAAGAGGATGCCTGGGGGGCTGCTGGGGGCCGCAGCAAGGGGGGGTACCTTGGGGAGCAGGTAGCGATGGGGGAGCAGTGGGGGGGCGGCAGGGGGGTACCTTGGGGTGCAGGTAGCGATGGGGGGAGCAGTGGGGGGGCAGCAGGGGGGTACCTTGCGGTGCAGGTAGCGATGGGGGGGCAGTGGGGGGGCGGCAGGGGGGTACCTTGCGGTGCAGGTAGCGATGGGGGGGCAGTGGGGGGGCGGCAGGGGGGTACCTTGCGGTGCAGGTAGCGATGGGGGGGCAGTGGGGGGGCGGCAGGGGGGTACCTTGCGGTGCAGGTAGCGATGGGGGGAGCAGTGGGGGGGCGGCAGGGGGGTACCTTGCGGTGCAGGTAGCGATGGGGGGAGCAGTGGGGGGGCGGCAGGGGGGTACCTTGCGGTGCAGGTAGCGATGGGGGGGCAGTGGGGGGGCGGCAGGGGGGTACCTTGCGGTGCAGGTAGCGATGGGGGGGCAGTGGGGGGGCGGCAGGGGGGTATCTTGGGGTGCAGGTAGCGATGGGGGGAGCAGTGGGGGGGCGGCAGGGGGGTACCTTGCGGTGCAGGTAGCGATGGGAGGGCAGGGGGGGGCGGCAGGGGGGTACCTTGCGGTGCAGGTAGCGATGGGGGGGCAGTGGGGGGGCGGCAGGGGGGTACCTTGCGGTGCAGGTAGCGATGGGGGGGCAGTGGGGGGGCGGCAGGGGGGTACCTTGCGGTGCAGGTAGCGATGGGGGGGCAGTGGGGGGGCGGCAGGGGGGTACCTTGCGGTGCAGGTAGCGATGGGGGGGCAGTGGGGGGGCGGCAGGGGGGTATCTTGGGGTGCAGGTAGCGATGGGGGGTAGTGGGGGGGCGGCAGGGGGGTACCTTGCTGTGCAGATAGCGATGGGGGGCAGGGGGGGGCGGCAGGGGGGTACCTTGCGGTGCAGGTAGTGATGGGGGGGCAGGGGGGGGCGGCAGGGGGGTACCTTGCTGTGCAGATAGTGATGGGGGGCGGGGGGGGCGGCAGGGGGGTACCTTGCTGTGCAGATAGTGATGGGGGGCAGGGGGGGGCGGCAGGGGGGTACCTTGCGGTGCAGATAGTGATGGGGGGCAGGGGGGGCGGCAGGGGGGTACCTTGCGGTGCAGATAGTGATGGGGGGCAGGGGGGGGCGGCAGGGGGGTACCTTGCGGTGCAGATAGTGATGGGGGGGCAGGGGGGGGCGGCAGGGGGGTACCTTGCGGTGCAGGTAGCGATGCTCGTACTCCCGCAGGTCCCGCCCGTCCAGCAGCAGTCGCCCGCGCTGGGGCTCGTAGAAACGCTCCAGCAGGGCCACCAGCGCCGTCTTCCCCGCGCCCGACGGGCCCACCAGCGCCGTCACCTCCCCGGGGCGCAGCTCCAGAGACACCCCCTGCGGGGGAGGGGGTTAGACACAGGGGACCCTCCCCCCGCCCTGGGCCCTCCGGCACCCCTCCCAAATACCCCCCATCCTCCCCTCCCCCTGTGGCTCTGCCCCCACAACCCCCAGTCCGACCCCCTGATCCTCCTCCCCTGCAGCCCCCCATAACCCCTCCAGCTACTGCCCCCCGAATCCTTGGTTCAGCTCTGGATTGCCCCCGAATTCCCACCCCGGAACCAGACTCTGCGCCAGGTCCCCCCACGGGGTACCTTGAGTACGGGGGCGTCGTCCCGGCCAGGGTAGGAGAACCAGACATCCTGCACCTGGAGGTGCCCGCGCAGGGCCGGGGGGGCCAGCGTCCCGGGGGGGCTGATCTGGGGCGTCCGCTCCATGTACTCAAAGATCTTCTCCGAGGAGCCCACGGCCTTCTGCACGCTGGGGTAGACGGAGAGCAGCACCTGGGGGGGCAAGGGGGGTACAGGCTGGGTGAGCTCACCCCACAGCCCCCCCCATTACTGGGGCAGACAAGGAGCAGCATCTGGGGGGCACAGAAGGTCAGGGCTGGGTGTGCCCCCCCCATAGCCCCCATCCCCAGGCAGGTGACCAGCAGCCCCTGGGAATGGGGGAGGCCCCCCCCACTCACCTCCACGGCTGTGGTGAACTGCATCTCGTAGAGCACAAAGGTGACCAGGTCCCCAGTGCTGACGGCTCCGGCGGTGACCAGCCGCCCCCCGTAGTACAGGATCCCCACCTTCAGCGCCAGCCCCGACAGCTGGGGGGGGGACAGAGCGTTAAAGGGGGGGTCTGCCCTCCACCCCAGGGAGCTCTGGGGGAGTGATGGGGGCTCGGAGCTTTGGTCAAGGCTGGGGGACCCCACCCTGACGGGGAGAAGGGGCCCAGCATGACTCCCCCGGGGGGCCCCTTTGCCCTCCCCTGGGCCCCTCCTCCAGAGATACCCCTCCTGTCTGATCCTGAGCATATGCCCCCCCTGCCCCGGCCATGGGACACCAGGCCCTGGCCCCCCCGCCACCCCTTGCCCCAGGGATAGTGTCCCCTGCCCCGTGCCCCCAGGGTTACCACGCTCCCCTGCCCCCTTGATACAGTCTCCCAGCGCCTTCCCCCTGGCTACACCCTGCCTCTGCACCCCCTTTGCCTTGGCAGCCCTACTCCCCCCGTTGCCGCGGCGCCCCCTCCCCCCGTTGCCGCGGCGCCCCCTCCCCCCGTTGCCGCGGCGCCCCCTCACGCTGTTGGTCCACATGGAGGCGGCGTAGGCGGCTGCCTCCTGCTTGTTGAGCCGGTAGGTCTCCTGCAGCCGCTGCCCGTAGCGCCGGGCGGCCCCCTCCTCGTTGGCGAAGCTGCGCACCGTGGCCATGGCCTGGAAGGTCTCCACCGCCACCTCGTTGGCCTTGGCCAGGGACTCCTGCACCCGCTGCGCCAGGCTCTGGGGGGGAGCGGGGGCGTCAGGGCGGGGAGGGGGCTCTGGGCACCCCCCCGCCTCCAGCCCCAGATCCGTCTCCGAGTCGCTGCCCCCGGGATAGAGCCCCAGCCCGTGAGTCCGGCCTGCATTCCTCGCTCCCAGCTGTACGTTCCCACGGAGCCGGACCGAGCACAGACCGCTTGCCTGCACCCGGCTCCCCTGCCCCGTGTCCCTGGCCCCTCACTTCCTTCTTCACCCCTCCCCAGCCTGCGTGTCACCAGCAGACTCTCTCAGCGAGGACGGCGGGTTTTCTTCCAGATCATGGCTAAAGGTGTTAAATAGCCCAGGGCCCAGCACCGATCCCCGGGGGGCCCCACTAGAACCCCCCGAATGACGGTTCCCCATTTACAGTTCCATGCGGAGACCGATCCGTTAGCCAGTTCTAACCCATTTCGTGTGGCTCCTGGGCACCCACAGGCTGCCGTGGGGGGTGGGAAGGAGGGGTAGTGGGGGCAGTGCAGAGGGGGCAGAGGGTAGGGGTGGGGGAAGGGGGGGGATAGTAGGGAGTGGGGAGGGGCGGTACCTGGTGGACTCTCCCGGAGAGCTTGGGCACCAGCAGGATGAGGGGCAGCGCAGGGGGGGGGGCAGGGGGCTGAGCGGGGGGGGGGCAGATTGTGGGGTGGGAGGCGGGGGCAGGGGCCTAGAGGCAGGATGCGGGGCGAGAGCGCGGTACCTGGTGGAATTTCCCGGAGAGCTTGGGCACCAGCAGGATGAGGGGCAGCCCCACGGCGGTGAAGAATGCCAGGCGCAGCGACACCCGCACCATGAGGCCGAAGAGGAAGACTCCCCGCATCCCGTACCACATCAGCAGGTTCAGCTTCTCGCTCAGCGCCTCGCTCATGGCGTCCGTGTCGGCCGTCACCCGCGACGTGATGTCCCCTGGGCGGGGGGCAGCGGGGGAGGGTCAGTGGGGGCGGATCCTGGAGCGATTCCACAGTGACCCGTCCAGCCTGGGCCGTCCAGCCAGACATCACCCTTGTTCCCAGTCCCTCCCTCCCCCATTCACGGCGTATCCAGCCAGCCAGCCCTGCGCATGTATTTAGGGGCCAGTTGGGGGGTGGGGAGCCCTAGCGAGGAAGTAGGGAGCTTGTGACAATGGGGCAGGGTCTGGCTATGGGTTGTCAGTGTGGGGTCAGTGTGGGGCAGGGACAGGGGGGTCTGTGGGGTCGGGGTGGGGTCCCATACCAGTGCGGTTGGCGTGGAAGAAACCGATCTCCTGGCGCAGGACGGAGCAGGGAGCTCAGGATGGGGGGGAGCACTCGGGATGGGGCGGTGGGGGGGGTCTGGGGGGCGGGGGGATCTGGGGGGCTCCCGTACCGGTGCGGTTGCCGTGGAAGAAGCCGATCTCCTGGCGCAGGACGGAGCAGGGAGCTCAGGATGGGGGGGAGCATTCGGGATGGGGCAGTGGGGGGGGTCTGGGGGCAGGGGGGTCTGGGGGGCTCCCGTACCGGTGCGGTTGGCGTGGAAGAAGCTGATCTCCTGGCGCAGGACGGAGCAGGGAGCTCAGGATGGGGGGGAGCACTCGGGATGGGGCAGTGGGGGGGGTCTGGGGGCAGGGGGGTCTGGGGGGGTCCCGTACCGGTGCGGTTGGCGTGGAAGAAGCTGATCTCCTGGCGCAGGACGGAGCAGGGAGCTCAGGATGGGGGGGAGCACTTGGGATGGGGCGGTGGGGGGGGGTCTGGGGGCGGGGGGGTCTGGGGGGCTCCCGTACCGGTGCGATTGCCGTGGAAGAAGCCGATCTCCTGGCGCAGGACGGAGCAGGGAGCTCAGGATGGGGGGGAGCACTCGGGATGGGGCAGTGGGGGGGGTCTGGGGGCAGGGGGGTCTGGGGGGCTCCCGTACCGGTGCGATTGCCGTGGAAGAAGCCGATCTCCTGGCGCAGGACGGAGCAGGGAGCTCAGGATGGGGGGGAGCACTTGGGATGGGGCGGTGGGGGGGTCTGGGGGCGGGGGGGGTCTGGGGGGGTCCCGTACCGGTGCGGTTGGCGTGGAAGAAGCCGATCTCCTGGCGCAGGACGGAGCTGAAGACCCGGCTCTGGATGCGCATGTGGATCCGGTTCATGGTGCCGTTATAGAGACAGTCGGACACGAACTCTGTCACTGCGCTGTGGGGGTGAGGGGGGAGTGCTCAGTGCTGGGGCTCCTGCCTGCCCTCCAACTCCCCGCTCCCCCAAACCCAGCCACCATCCCCCCAGACCTGCCCCCAACTCCCCGCCTCCCAAACCCCCCCAAACCCAGCCACAATCCCTCCAGACCTGCCCCCCAACCCCCCGCCTGCCCCAACCCCCCCCAAACCCAGCCACGATCCCCCCAGACCTACCCCTGAATTCCTGCAGGGATCTTGTTATACAGATCCCCCACCCCATGACCCCAGCTCCCCTCCACCCCCATGACCCCCCTCTTCTCCCCATGCTCCATACCCATTGACCCCACCCCCGTGACCCCAACTCCCGCAGCCCTACCTGCCGACGGTGATGAGGGACATGGCCCAGATGGCCCGGACGAAGGCCGAGGGGTCGTCCTCGCTCACGATCCAGTCGGTCATGCGCCCCGTGTAGTAGGGGATCGCCATCTCCCCTGCAGCCCAACAGCACATGGGGTCAGGACTCCTGGGTTCTCCAGGAGGGGAGAGGGGTCTGGTGGGTTAGAGCAGGGGGGGCTGGGAGCCAGGACTCCTGGGTTCTCTCCCCAGCTCTGGGAGGGGAGTGGGGGCTGATGGTTAGAGTCCGGAGAGGACACCTCTCACCCATTCAGGGTCATTTCCTATATTTGTGCAGCTTTCATTCTGTGAACGTGCAGGGACGCTAATCACATGGGGCCCCTGTGACCCCCCCCGCCACACACACACCCCCTGTCTGAGGGCCCGGTAATGCACAGAGCACTCAGTCAGGATCAGGACCCCATCGCGCCAGGCGCCGCCCAGACCCCAGCCGAGATCAGGGCCCCGTCGCGCCGGGCGCCGCCCAGACCCCAGCCGAGATCAGGGCCCCGTCGCGCAGGGAGCCGCCCAGACCCCGGCCGAGATCAGGGCCCCGTCGCGCCGGGCGCCGCCCAGACCCCGGCCGAGATCAGGGCCTCGTCGCGCCGGGAGCTGCACAGACCCCACCGAGATCAGGGCCCCGTCGCGCCGGGAGCTGCCCAGACCCCGGCGGAGATCAGGGCCCCATCGCGCCGGGAGCCGCCCAGACCCCGGCCGAGATCAGGGCCTCGTCGCGCCGGGAGCTGCACAGACCCCACCGAGATCAGGGCCCCGTCGCGCCAGGAGCTGCCCAGACCCCGGCGGAGATCAGGGCCCCGTTGCGCCGGGCGCCGCCCAGACCCCAGCTGAGATCAGGGCCCCGTCGCGCCGGGAGCCGCCCAGACCCCGGCCGAGATCAGGGCCCCGTCGCGCCGGGAGCTGCCCAGACCCCGGCCGAGATCAGGGCCCCGTCGCGCCGGGAGCCGCCCAGACAGAAAGAGACAGTCTCTGCCCAGAGACATGAGAGAGGCGATTAAATCGACCGCGGGGTTTCTGTCCCATCGGGCCCCCGGGCAGGGCACTGGCTGGCTCAGGGAGGCAGGGAACAGGAGCCGGGGCCTTCCCCCCTCGCAGCCGCTGCCCGCGACTCACCGAGCGAGGACAGCACCAGGAAGCCCGCGATGGCCACGAAGCGCAGCAGGTCCGGCCTCATGCAGGCCAGCAGGCGGCCCAGCGAGGCCGAGGGCCCCGGCTCCCCCTTGCCGGCGGGGAACAGCTGGTGCCAGAGCGCGGCCACCAGCCCCGCCGCGCCGTAGGTCAGGCCGAAGACGTCCCCTCGCCCCCAGCCGTGCAGCAGCTCGGAGGGGGGGGCCCGGGGCTGGGCCAGCGCCTGCAGGGTCACGTAGCTGGGCAGCAGCAGGCTGAGCAGGGCGGCCAGGGGCAGCAGAGCCTCCTGCAGCCCCCCGGGCAGCCCCGGCCCCCGGCCCCGGGCAGCCTGGGCGCTCAGGCTCAGCAGCGCCCATCGCGCCAGCCCCAGCCCCCAGGCCAGCGCCAGGGGGTCCCAGGGCTGCAGCTGGGGGTGCAGCAGCAGGGCCAGGCGCAGGGTGAGGAAGTCCAGCAGCAGGGCCAGGGGCAGGGAGACCCACGCCATGGCCCGCTTCATCCCCGGGCCGGGCCCTGCCCGCTGGCAGCAGCCGAGTGTCTAAATCTCCTAGTCCCAGCGGCGGCCGGTCGCCGCCGGGGCGCCCCCTGGCGGCCGCTCGGGTCACTGCGCCCCAGAGCCCACGCCGGAGTGACCGCAGAAACGGTCCTGCCGATCCAGTCCCACGCCTCTTGGGGTCTTCCCCCCTTTCCCCGGTCTGGCTGCGGCTCCTCCGGGGCGAGCGGATCCCAGGCGTCAGGGGCAATTCCTGGCCCCGCTCCGCAGCCGCCCCGTGTAAACCCGCCGCCCGCAACTCCCCGGCCCGGGCGAGGAGCGAGGGGCCGCGAACGGGCGGAGGCGGAGAGAGGCGGGACCGGCCCCGGGTTCGCCGCCCGCCCTGGGAAGCCCCCGGCTGCACCGATCCGCTTCTGGGAAAGGAGGCGACTTCCCAAAAGTGAAAGTGAAACCGGATTAGCTCAGAGCCCGCCCCGGGGGGGGGGGGGGGCAGAGCGCGTTACATGATGAGCTCTTACCCGGCTGAGCCGGAGGGGGGGAATATAATGGAGCCGGCTGACCTATGAATAATGGGGGGGGAGCTCCCCCCCCCGCCCCATAGCAAGTGACGCCCCCTGCCTCGGCACAATTACAGCCGGGGGCTCTGCGCCCCCCTTCCCCACTTCGCAGAGACCCCCCTGGACGGGGGGCATCTCCCCAGCTGACTGGGTGGGGCGGGACGGGGAATTCCCAGGCCGGGGTCACGGTGTAACCCTGGGGCAGAGGCGGGGTGTGAATTACTGTTGCATGAAATAATAAATCCCCCCATGGCGCAGATCCAGCGCCCCTCCCTGCACCCCCTGGCTTGCGATTCAAGGGCAGATACTGCAGCTGGGGGGCGGCGGGTGGGGGGCTATTGAAAATCACGTGTGTCCGGGTGGATTCTGCTCCCAGCCAGCCCAGGGCAGCGAGGGGTCAGACTGACCCCAGGCCATGGGATCTAGGCAGGTCTGTCTAGCTATGGGACGCACATCGCGCCCCTCACCGTGGTCTCTGGGCACCTCACAGTCAGCTGTGGAATTATTGTCACAGCCCATGCTGCCCCCCATGTCTCCCCAGGGCTGTTGGCCCAGGTTACAGCTGGGGCCACACAGCGACCTGCAGAACCAGGAGCTGGACCCAGGTCTCCCCGGACCCAGGCTAGTGCAGAGCCCCCAGCAGTCCTGGGATTTGCTGGACTGTCCCGCTTCGACCCCCATCCCCACGGAAGTGGCTCCTGTCCCAGGGGGCTCGATGGGCTCGGCTCCCCGCGCCGGCCCCTGGTTTGGGCCGGCTGCTCTGGCGGGGGGAGGGGGAGAGACACTGCTCGGGCCCTCACACGACCCCCGCCCGTGACATTTCAGGAGGCAGGTTGGACACTGGTGTAACACCTGCCTGGGCCTGTCTGTCGGCGGGGGGGGCGGCCTGGCCAGACCTCAGGAACCGAGGGGACGTCCGCATGCACTAAAGGCCCATGGCCCCCAGGCTCAGAGCCGGGCCGGCTGACTCAGGCTCGCGGGGCAAGAAATCACCCGTGGATGCTGCGGCCAGGGCTGGAGCCCGGGCTCTGAGGCCCTCCCTGAGATGTCGGAGCCCGGACTCTGGGGCCCTCCCTGAGATGTCGGAGCCCGGGCTCTGGGGCCCTCCCTGAGATGTCGGTGCCCGGGCTCTGGGGCCCTCCCTGAGATGTCGGAGCCCGGGCTCTGGGGCCCTCCCTGAGATGTCGGAGCCCGGGCTCTGGGGCCCTCCCTGAGATGTCGGTGCCCGGGCTCTGGGGCCCTCCCTGAGATGTCGGTGCCCGGGCTCTGGGGCCCTCCCTGAGATGTCGGAGCCCGGGCTCTGGGGCCCTCCCTGAGATGTCGGAGCCTGGGCTCTGGGGCCCTCCCTGAGATGTCGGAGCCTGGACTCTGGGGCCCTCCCTGAGATGTCGGTGCCCGGGCTCTGGGGCCCTCCCTGAGATGTCAGAGCCCGGGCTCTGGGGCCCTCCCTGAGATGTCGGAGCCCGGGCTCTGGGGGCCTCCCGGAGACGACCGGCCCCGGCCTCCAGGCGAGCGGGATCGTCCAGTCTGCAGTGTGTAGCCGAGCAGCCCCCGCCCCACCAGCCCGACTCAGCTGACCCGACGGGCTGCGCCATGGGGCTTTTCTCCCCCTGCGGACGGCCCCTGAGTGGCGCGGAGACCCTGGGGGCCGGGGGCAGGTCCCGGGGCCCAGAGCCGAGCCCAGCCAGCCCCACGGCACAGGTGCCGCAGGAGTCACTGCTATGGGGTGGGCTCGCTCTGCCCCCCCTCCCGCCCCCGGGGGACAGGACCCCCCGCTGTACCCGGTGAGATGCTGGGGGTGGGCACGGTCCTAGGGGTCCCCACAGCTGCCTGGCCCAGCCCCCCACCAATGCAGCTCCTGTATGGCCCAGGCAGGCAGGGCCGTACCCGCCCCTCACCCGGTGTCCGGGCCCAGCCCTGCCCCTCTCCCAGCGGATGATCGATGGGGAAGCGGCTTGGGACGCCGGGAGGGAGGACTCCCAGCCCCTCCCCCCGGCCCGGGCATCACCCGTTGCCAGGCAGAGCGGGGCTGGAGAGGTTCCCAGCGGCGCTGGGTGTCCGCCGGCCCCTGGCGGCGCTGGGCGGCGCTGGGCGGCGCTGCAGGGAGGGCGGGGCGGGCGCGGCTGGTCCCGGAGCTGTCCCGGGCGCTGGTGCTTCGCTCCCGGGGTCGCTGCACCATGGCGGGCTGCGGGGGGCCCAGCTGGGCGGACGGGGAGGTCCGCACGGGGGTAAGTGGGGCCGGGGGGGGATCCGCTGGCGGGGGACAGGGGGGAATCCTGGGGGGGTAAAGTGGGGACGCCCCATTAATTGTCCTAGGAGCTGCCCGGCTCGGATCGGGCCCCCCAGGGGCATTGCCCGGTTCGGGGGCCCCGGGGGCTGCGGGATCCGGGCGGCTCAGCCTCCTCCCTGCTCCCCCGGCCAGGCTCCGAGCCGCTTTCGCTTTCCATGTGCCGCGGGCTGCGCGAACTTTTCCCATTGACACCCTAAAAGGGGCTCGGGGGGGTCGGCTGGGACCCGCCTGCTGCCCCCCATGTGCCCCTCCACCCCCATCTCCCGCTGTCCGTCTCTGCTGGCTAACCCCATCTCCCGCAGCTGTCCCCCATGTACCCCTTCCACCCCCCCCGTCCTGTCTCTGCCGGCCCCATCTCCCCCTGCTGCCCCCATGTGCCCCCCCTGCTGCCCCTCCACCCCCCATTCCATCTCTGCCGCCCAACCCCATCACCCTCTGCTGCGCCCCATCACCCCCTCCCTGCTGCTCCCCCTACAGGTCCCTCCCTCCAGGGTCCCACTTCCCCTCCTTCCACCCCATATGCCCCTACTGCAGACCCTCCCCCCTCCCCAGAGATCAGGAATAGAACCCAGGAGTCCTGGCTCCCATGTGCCCCTGCAACCCACCATGTCTCCCTGCTGCGCCCCCATATGCCCCTGCTGTACCCCCAGACGTGCCTCCTTGAAACCCCCAAATGTCCCCACCCCAGTGTACAGAACTGCCCACCCGAAACGTTCACAGACCCTGAGATCTGTTAAACACTAAGGGACAGAGAGCCCGTGTGTCCTCTGGGCCCCCGGCTCCCGCTCGCACTTTCCACCTGTTCGCCAGCCACGAGGGTGAGAAACTTACTTGGTCTTTCAATGAAAGCCAAGGCCGCAGGCAGCCTGGTGGAGCCAGCTCGGGGAGGGGAGGGGGGGCTGGTGGGTTAGAGCGGGGGGGGGGTGCTGGGAGCCAGGACTCCTGGGTTCTCTCCCCGGCTCTGGGAGGGCAGTGGGGGCTGGTGGGTTAGAGCGGAGGGGGCTGGGAGCCAGGACTCCTGGGTTCTCTCCCCAGCTCTGGGAGGGGGGGGGCTGGTGGGTTAGAGCGGGGGGGGGGTTGGGAGCCAGGACTCCTGGGTTCTCTCCCCAGCTCTGGGAGGGCAGTGGGGGCTGGTGGGTTAGAGCAGGGGGGGTTGGGAGCCAGGACTCCTGGGTTCTCTCCCTGGCTGTGTTTCAGTTCCCCGTGTAAAATACCCTCACACAGAGAGGTGGGTCAGTTGAGGATTAACAAATGAAGGTGTTTGAGCCCTGGGGCCACGGTGGTGGATAACGAGCTGACCAGCAGCTCCCAGTGCCGTGCTGTGGACAGAGGGGCCAGTGGGACAGATCAAGAGGGGAATCTCGAGCTGGCGCAGGGCAGGGATTTCCCCCCCCCGGGATTTGGCCCTGGTGCGACCAGGGTTGGGATCCTGGGTCTGGGGTCCACAGGCTGGGCATAAATTGCAGGAGGGCTCAGAGAAGAGCCACGAGATGGATTAAAGGGCTAGAAAATCTACTAGGGAGTGAGACTACCCGGGGGATCCGGGAAAGCACTTGGCTGCCCAACCCTCCGACCTGGGCACCCAGCTCCTCTGCGATCCACCCACCTCCCGCCTCGCCCTGTTGGCGCCTAAACTCCCTGGGCGCCCGCGTTCCTCAGAGTAACAGTCCCCGCGGTGTGGGTGTCCCTGCCTCTGGGCCTGCGCCCTGCACCCTCCCCACCCCCGGACACCCGGTTCCCACCTAACCACGAACCCGGGAGGGGTGGCACGCAGCTGCCTAACTGAGGTGTGGGGCCCGACCCAGGGGGCCTTCACCGAGGCTGCTTATTGGATCGGGTCCCTTTCCAAATCCAGCCAGAGCAGGGGTATGGGGTGCCCCCCCCATAGCTTCTAGCCCAGCAGTTCGTGCACACACCGGAGATGTGGGGGAAACAGGTTCTGGGGGGGAGAAGGGATTTGAACAGGGGTCTCCCCCGTGGAGAGCTGTAACCCAGCGGGTGACCGCTTTCACACGGCAAACCTCTGGATGCGACCCCCCCCTTATAAATTAAAAACACATTTAAAAATATTTAACACTGTTATAAATGCTGGAGGCAAAGCCGGGTTTGGGGTGGAGGCTGACAGCTCGCGACCCCCCATGTAATAACCTCGCGGCCCCCTGAGAGGTCCCGACCCCCAGTTTGAGAACCCCTGGCCTAACCACTGGGCTACAGGCTATTCTGGGGTGGGGGGCTCCCTCCCTCTCTCCTTCGCAGCTGTTGCCCTCTGAATAAATAGCGAACGGGGAACTGGCCCCAGGGCCTCCCCCTCCCAGGTGGGGGCCCTGGCCACTGGGCCACACAGTCATAGTCTCTCCACCCCCACCCCCCAAAATGACTCTTTTCGTTTTGCTCCCCAGTGGAGGAGATGGCCTGGGTCAGACCAGTGGCCTGGGAATGGGGGACTCTGGCTGGGAGGCGCCGTGCGCCCCCCTGCCCCGAACCTGGCGCCCGAGCTGGGCGCTCCCTGCTGTAAACCCTGGATCGGTAACGCAGCCGCCGCCCTCAGCACCTGCCCATTCCGGGCGGCAGGTGCAGGAGCCTCCCCCACCCCCACCCCCACCCCCGGGCGCTGCCAGCCCCAGGGCTCTGTGCCCAGCTGCCTGGCCAGGCCCTTGTCACACATCGCAACCGGCCCTTTGCCATGTGTGATCAAATCCCAGAGCCACCCCCGTCTGATCCCACTGAGCCGTGGGCTGGACGGGACCGGCTGGGCCAGAGAACACGATAAGGGGCTTTCGCGTCTAGGGCCCCGGTTTCAGTCCCACACAGAGCTGGGAGAGAACCCAGGAGTCCTGGCTCCCAGCCCCCCCTGCTCTAACCCATTAAACCCCACTCCCCTCCCAGAGCTGGGATAGAACCCAGGAGTCCTGGCTCGCAGTCCCCTGATCTAACCACTAGACTTCACTCCCCTCCCAGAGCTGGGAGAGAACCCAGGAGTCCTGGCTCCCAGCCCCCCTTGCTCTAACCCATTAAACCCCACTCCCCTCCCAGAGCTGGGAGAGAACCCAGGAGTCCTGGCTCGCAGTCCCCTGATCTGACCACTAGACTTCACTCCCCTCCCAGAGCTGGGATAGAATCCAGGAGTCCTGGATCCCCTTTCCCCCCCGGTAGAGTCGCAGTGTGAAGGCCAGTTACGCTCTCTGCCTGCAGCCCCACCAGCCCCTGGTTTGGGGGGAGCCCCAGACGCCCCAGGAGCCCTGTGCCAGCTCCCTGCAGGGTGTGGGGTGACCCTCAGTCTCCCCCGGGCTCTGAGGGTCCCTGCACTGAACCCCTGTCTCCTCCCTTTCCCCAGACGACCATCATGGCGGTGGAGTTTGACGGCGGGGTCGTGGTGGGCTCTGACTCCAGGGTCTCTGCGGGGTAAGTGCCAGGCCTCACCCAGCTGACAGGCCCTGGGTGCAAACGGGAATCGGGGTGACTTATCACTGCTCACCCGGCTCGGTATCCCTGGTGCAGGGGAGGGGGCACAGGACTGTTCCTCAGGTGTCTGTCACCCCCCTCCGGGCCGGGGTCACACACGGTGTTTGGGGTTTGAGCCCTGTGTGCACTCCTGGGCTGGGGCAGGACTCTGCAGTGGGGCCGGCTCGCCCCGGACCTCACACGGATCCTCATCGCTTTTCAGGGAGACGCCTGTTCCGGTCCCCGGTGAATAGAGGGAATCTCTCTCTCGCTCCCCCGCATAAGGACACTGGCTGGACCGTACCCCATTGTGAGGGGCTGTCTGAGCTTCTCCCTGTCCCCTGGCTGCCTGGTCGCTGCTCCCTGGGGGTCCTGGTTCCCACCTGGAGTTTGTACTTCAGACCCTGCCTTAGCGCACGTCCCAGCCCCACCCCGCTCCACCTGGCTCCTGTCCTCAGTCCCTCGGCCTCCCCTCGCCCAGCCGAGATCTCCAGCCGGACTAGAGCCCCCGTCCCCGGGAACCATCTCCCTGCACAGACCCCACTCCCAGGCTCTCGGCAGCAGCCCGGAGCAGCCTCCCAGGGCCTCCACACACCCCCCAGCTTCCAGCCCCGGTTCTCCAGTGAAGACCCCACAGCCAGGCCTGCCCCTGCTCAGAGCCCAGGTGCAGCCTCTCTCTGCGGGGCAGGGGGAGCAGGATTGGGGTTTGCAGGTCGTTAACCCTTTCCCCGCCTTACACTAGAGCAGGGGGTGGGCGCGTGTCCCAGCCCAGCACAGGGGGTCTGGGACCGGGGCAGGTCCTGGATTCTGAGTCTGGGCGCCCGGGTCGGACTCCGGTTCTGCGCTCGGGGCTCTGGATTTCACGCTGGGCTCCGGACTCTCCCCCCCAGGGAGGCCGTGGTGAACCGGGTCTTCGATAAGCTGGCCCCGCTGCACGAGCGGATTTACTGCGCTCTCTCCGGCTCCGCCGCCGACGCCCAAGCCATCGCGGACATGGCACACTACCAGTTGGAGCTGCACAGGTAGGCGGGGGGGTCCCCCGGGGTGCCGGCTGGAGCTCGCATGGCCCCTTGTGAGGGGCGGCTCCGCCTGTTATCACTGACCCCCCCGTTCCTCTCCCCAGCCTGGACGTGGACGAGGCCCCGCTGGTCCTGGCGGCCGCCAGCCTGGTGAAGGGCATCAGCTACAAGTACAAGGAGGAGCTGTCGGCGCATCTCATGGTGGCGGGATGGGACCGGAGGAAAGGGGGGCAGGTGAGGGGGGGCCGACAGCTGCGGGGGGATCTCTGGACCGTGATCATCTCCCCTCGGCCCATCCCCGTCTCCCTGCAGCGTCCCAGCCAAACCGGTTAATGCGCCAGAACAAGCTACGCCCAGGGTGCAAAGGGGCCCTGAGCCCAAGGGGGCGAAGCATTAACCGCCCCCCGCGGGGCTGAGCTCCTGCATCTCACCCGCCAGCCAGGCGAGGAGACCTGCCCCCGGGTACATCCCGGTCGCTTCCCCGCAGGGCTCCGTGGCCCCTCGCCCTGGCCAGGCTTGGTAAAAACACCCCATTAACGTGTCCTCGTTCCCTCCCTTGGCCATGGCTGGGCAGGTCACCCGCTGCCGGGAGCCAGGCCAGCACCCCGGGGGGACCTGAACCCAGAACCTCCTGCCCCATCCATGCTCACGTGGCCCCGGGAGGCTCCCAAGGCCTGGCTGTGGGTCCGTGCCATGCCGGGCGGTGAGGAGAGACGCCCACCCTGAGACCCGGCAGGGGGTCGAGGGAACGGCCGGTCTTTACCGCGGTCAGTGAATGGCAGCGTCAGTCGCCCCCCGTCCACGACGCCCCAACCCCCCGGCCCGCGCCAGGCCTGGGCTCTCACCCGGCGTGCGTTCGCTCCCGCAGGTGTACGGGACGCTGGGGGGGATGCTCACCCGCCACCCCTTTGCCATCGGCGGGTCCGGCAGCAGCTACATTTATGGTTACGTGGATGCAGCCTACAAGCCCGGGATGACTCCAGAGGAGTGTCGCCAGTTCACCAAGAACGGTACCTGCTCCTGGGTGGCGTGAGGCAGGTCCAGGGCGCGGTGGCCCCAGGGCAGGGACCGGCTGGCTCAGGGGGCAGGGGACAGGACACGGGGCCTCTCCCCTTTAGGGGCCGCTGTCTGTGATCCGGCCCCAGGGCAGGGACCGGCTGGCTCAGGGGGCAGGAGACGGGACACGGGGCCTCTCCCCTTTAGGGGCCGCTGTCTGTGATCCGGCCCCAGGGCAGGGACCGGCTGGCTCAGGGGGCAGGAGACGGGACACGGGGCCTCTCCCCTTTAGGGGCCGCTGTCTGTGATCGAGCCCCAGGGCAGGGACCGGCTGGCTCAGGGGGCTGGGCACGGGACACGGGGCCTCTCCCCTCTAGGAGCCGCTGTCTGTGATCCGGCCCCAGGGCAGGGACCGGCTGGCTCAGGGGGCAGGGGACAGGACATGGGGCCTCTCCCCTTTAGGGGCCGCTGTCTGTGATCCAGCCCCAGGGCAGGGACCGGCTGGCTCAGGGGGCAGGAGACGGGACACGGGGCCTCTCCCCTTTAGGGGTCGCTGTCTGTGATCCGGCCCCAGGGCAGGGACCGGCTGGCTCAGGGGGCAGGAGACGGGACACGGGGCCTCTCCCCTTTAGGGGCCGCTGTCTGTGATCCAGCCCCAGGGCAGGGACCGGCTGGCTCAGGGGGCAGGAGACGGGACACGGGGCCTCTCCCCTTTAGGGGCCGCTGTCTGTGATCCGGCCCCAGGGCAGGGACCGGCTGGCTCAGGGGGCAGGAGACGGGACACGGGGCCTCTCCCCTTTAGGGGTCGCTGTCTGTGATCCGGCCCCAGGGCAGGGACCGGCTGGCTCAGGGGGCTGGGCACGGGACACGGGGCCTCTCCCCTTTAGGGGCCGCTGTCTGTGATCCAGCCCCAGGGCAGGGACCGGCTGGCTCAGGGGGCTGGGCACGGGACACGGGGCCTCTCCCCTTTAGGGGCCGCTGTCTGTGATCCGGCCCCAGGGCAGGGACCGGCTGGCTCAGGGGGCAGGGGACGGGACACGGGGCCTCTCCCCACTGCTGGCACCGATTCACTAACCCCTCGTTTCTCTCCCCCAGCCATTGCCCTGGCGATGAGCCGGGACGGCTCCAGCGGGGGGGTTATTTATCTCGTCACCATCACCAAGTCGGGCGCCGTGGAGCAGGTGTTCCTGGGGGACGAGATCCCCAAGTTCTACGACGAATGAGTTCTGGGCCGGCCCCTCTTTTATACCCAATAAACCTCTCCGAGCGCAGGTGGCCTGCGAGACTCCTTGGGCGGATGCACGGGGCTGGAGCCCGGAGGGGGTAGATCAGCGCGGAGCCATGAAGAGCTATCCTGATTTACACCCACCTTAGAGATTTGTACCCCAGCTCCCCCCATGGCCCACTCCTTACTCCCCACAACTCCCCGGGGGCCTTTTACAAACCAGCCTCTTATCACCCCGCTCCCGACACCTGCCAACCCCCGGGCTGCGATAGACGGGGCCCAGCTCTGTTCCCCCAGCCCTGGGTCACCTTTGTACGCCCCATATCTGGGGCTGCTCAGGCCCTTACCCCAGGTCTCCATGCAGTGGGGCTTCCCGGGATGGGGTTGCCCCCTAAAGACGCTTCAGGCCCTGTGACGATGTGACTCAGCAGGGAGGGGGGAGTGTTGACCTGGGAATGTGCCCTGGGGATGGGAGACCTGAGAGCCTGTCACCTGAGCCAGGAGGGGGAGGGGGAGGTGACACCTCTGCCCAGGAATGTGAACAGAGGCTGCAGCAGGGAACCTGCTGGGTGGGTTTAGTTTCAGTTTGGGGCTGGGTGGAGGAACACAGGGAACCCCAGGGCTGGGGTCTAAGCTCCCGGCTCCCCCAGAAGGACGTGATTGAGGGGTCCTGGTTGTACCCACAAGCTCTGTTTGGGACTGTTCCTGTTGTCCAATAAACCTTCTGTTTTACTGGCTGGCTGAGAGTCTCAGTGGATCCCAGGAAGAGGGGTGCAGGGCCTGGACTCCCCCACACTCCGTGACAACTGGTGGCAGCGGTGGGATCTACTGCACCCCGTGAACGGCGCTTCCTGCAGTAAGTGACTGGGGAGCAGTAAAACGAAGGGGAATTGACGGGGACCAGGCGTGCTGAAGATTCAGAGAGAGACGGTTTCGGGGGGCGGTTAACCCCTGGGAATGTGTGACCAGAGAGAAAGACTTTTGCAGTAACAGGGTCCCCCGGGGGATTGCAGCGAGCGGTCCCAGGGGCGGAGGAGTCTGCAGCTCGACCCTGGCAAAGAGTCGGTGACCTCAAGAAGGACGGGCACACGAGGGGCTTTTCCTGGAAACCGTGGGAAGCTGCCCGGCCTGCGAGTGGCCAGCAGGGAGATGTACGCTAAACGCCTTAAGAGCGACCTGGTGGAGCTGTGCAGGCAGAGGGGGCTGCGCATCGGGAGGTCCACCAAGGAACAGCTGATTGCCCAGCTGGAGGAGAGGGATCGCTTGGATGACCCGATCCCTGTCCCTGAGGGAAGCCGCCCGGCAGACGCAGCGTGGGCCCTGGGGTCAGACTGCTGCTGAGGACATCCCGAGACCCTTCCTACCTATGTCCGGGGGAGGGGTTGGGGGAAGCCCAGCGAATACCGAGGGCACCCTGACCCCGGCACCCAGCAGGGGATCCTCCCAGCGGAGCTCCCCATCCCTGGAGCGGAGGCGGCTGGAATGGGAGAGGGAGATGAAAATGAGGGAGCTGGAGGATCATGAAAAACAACGTCAACATGAGGAGAAACAACGTCAACATGAGCAGGAGGAGAAGGAGAAACAACGTCAACATGAGCAGGAGGAGAAGGAGAGGGAACGTCAGGAGAAGGAGAAACAAAGGCAGCATGAACTGGAGCTGGCCAGGCTGAGGAGCAGTGGGGCCCCGGCTGCGGCTGCGGGGAGTGAGGGGGGACCCAAGGCTGCAAGGAACTTTGATAAGTGCTTCCTGGCCCAGCGGAAGGAGGGGGAGGACATAGATAGCTTCCTGACGGCCTTTGAGAATGCCTGTGAGCTGCACAGGGTTGACCCTGCAGACAGGCTCCAGTTTCTCACCCCCTTACTGGACCCCAAAGCCGTGGAGGTGTACAGCCGAATGACAGGGCCGGAGGCAGGGGACTATGAACTGTTCAAGCAGGCCCTGCTCCGTGAGTTTGGGCTGACCCCCGAGATGTACCGGAGAAGGTTCCGGAGTCAGCGTAAAACGCCTGAGGTCACCTACCTACAACTGGCCAACCGGATGCAGGGGTATGCCCGCAAGTGGACAGCTGGGGCCCGAGCTAAAGAGGACCTGCTGGACCTAATCGTACTGGAGCAGCTGTATGAACAGTGCCCTTCCGACCTGAGGCTGTGGTTGGTGGACAAAAAGCTCGAGAACCCCCAGCACGCAGGGCAGCTGGCCGACGAGTTTGTGAACAGTCGGTCAGGGGGTAGCCGGGAGGAGCCCCAAAAGAACAGGCCCCCCCCGATGCAGAGAGAGAGTCACCAGGGGGCCTCCCAGCGGGGAAATAGGGAGAACCCCCTCCCAAGGGGAACGCCTGGCGTCGGGCCCCTCCGACCCGCTCGAGGGGACCAACGTGACCTGAGCTGCTATCACTGTGGCCAGAGAGGCCACGTACGGTCCCAGTGCCCCGGGCTCAGGGACAGACTGAGCCGACCCAACCTACCCAGGGTTAACTGGGTAGGGACCCAGCTGGACGAGGGGCAGACGACCCAGGAAAGGGGGCCTACCAGTTTACCACCTGCCCCGGAGGGAAGAGTACCCCAGGCCAGCTCCACCAGAGGGCTGGAGGCTCTGGACTCAGGGTGCTCAGTTTACAGGGTGGGCGCGGGGCTGTCCCTCCGGAGAGAGTGCCTTGTTCCCCTGGAGGTGGATGGGAGGAAGGTCAATGGATACTGGGATACGGGCGCGGAGGTGACGCTGGCCCGGCCCGAGGTGGTGGCCCCAGATCGGGTGGTGCCCAACACCTATCTGACCCTGACAGGGGTGGGCGGGACCCCATTTAAGGTGCCCGTGGCAAGGGTACACCTGAAATGGGGGGCCAAGGAGGGCCCCAAGGATGTGGGGGTACACCACCATTTGCCCACTGAAGTTTTGATGGGGGGAGACCTAGAGGACTGGCCAAGCAAGCCCCAGGCCGCCCTGGTTGTGACGCGTAGCCAGAGCCGGCGAGGGGCACTGCGCCCTGACCTCGGGGAGGGTATCACACCGGAGGCGCAGGACCCTACCCTGGTGGGGAGGGAGGGCCGAGGGGCACGGCTTAGAGAGGCGGAGGCCTCAGACCTGGCCAGCGAGAGGGAACCGGGCCCCGTCCCTGCCCCAGCTGCTGAGTTCCAGGCCGAGTTGAGGAAAGATCCCTCCTTGCGGAAGCTCAGGGACCTGGCCGACCTCAGTGTGGGACGGACCATGAGGAGAGGCTGCCAGGAGAGGTTCCTGTGGGAGAAGGGGTTCCTGTACCGAGAATGGGCTCCCACAAGGGAAGTAGAGTCCTGTGGGATCAGGAGGCAGCTGGTGGTCCCCCAGAAGTATCGCCGCAGGCTCCTGCACCTGGCCCATGACATCCCCCTCGCAGGGCACCAGGGAATCCGGCGCACCCGGCAGAGGTTGCTACAGAACTTTTACTGGCCCGGGGTCTTTACCACGGTCCGGCAGTATTGCCGATCCTGTGACCCCTGTCAGAGGGTGGGGAAGGCCCGGGACAAGGGGAAAGCGGCTTTGAGACCTTTGCCCATCATAGAGGAGCCTTTCCAGAAGGTGGCCATGGACATCGTGGGGCCTCTCAGCAAGACGACCCGGTCGGGGAAGAAATACATTCTGGTGGTGGTAGATTTTGCCACCCGCTACCCCGAGGCAGTGCCCTTAGCTTCCATTGAAGCAGACACCGTGGCCGATGCGCTCCTGACCATTTTCAGCCGAGTGGGGTTCCCCAAGGAAGTCTTGACAGACCAAGGCTCCAACTTCATGTCGGCCCTGCTCCGGTGCTTGTGGGAGAAATGTGGGGTCCGGCACGACTGGGCCTCAGCGTATCACCCCCAGTCCAATGGGCTGGTGGAGAGGTTTAACGGGACGCTAAAGATGATGCTGAAAACCTTTATGAACCAGCACCCGCAGGACTGGGACAAGTACTTACCTCACCTGCTGTTCGCATACAGGGAGGTGCCCCAGGAGTCTACCGGATTTTCGCCTTTCGAACTGTTATATGGCAGGAGGGTGAGGGGCCCCCTGGACCTGATGAGAGACGAATGGGAGGGGAAGGCCACTCCCGATGGAGAGTCAGTGGTGGAGTATGTCCTGATCTTCCGAGAGAGACTGGCTGAACTCATGGGCCTGGCCAGGGAGAATCTGGCCAGAGCCCAGAGGAAGCAGAAGGTCTGGTATGACCGCACGGCACGGGCCCGTGCCTACGCCACCGGGGATCAGGTGATGGTTCTCATCCCAGTGAGAAAGAACAAACTACAGGCCGCCTGGGAGGGCCCTTTCAAGGTCGTCAAGCAGCTCAATGAGGTAAACTATGTGGTGGAGCTGTCAAACCGGGCGCACCACCGCCGGGTGTACCATGTGAATATGATGAAGCCATATTATGCCAGGGGGAATGTGGTGTTGGCCGTGTGTGGACAGTGGGAAGAGCAGGGAGATGACCCTTTAGTAGATCTATTCCCTGGGACCAGAGCTGGTTTCCCCCTGGAAACAATTCCCCTCTCGGATCAGCTAACCCCTGCCCAGCAAGCTGAGGTCAGGGAGGTGCTGCATCCGTACCGACAGCTGTTTTCCAACCAGCCTGGACGCACTAATCTGACTGTCCACCGGGTGCAGACAGGGTCACACCCGCCGATAAGATGCTCCCCCTTCCGAGTCACAGGGAAAACTGCTCAGGACCTGGAAAGAGAGGTCCGGGACATGCTGGCTTTGGGGGTGATCCAGCCATCTGCAAGCCCTTGGGCCTCGCCGGTGGTGCTGGTCCCCAAAAAGGACGGGTCGGTCCGGTTCTGTGTGGACTATCGGAAGCTCAATGCCATCACTGTATCTGATGCCTACCCCATGCCCAGGCCGGACGAGCTCCTAGACAAGCTGGGAGGAGCTCGGTACCTCACCACCATGGACCTTACAAAGGGCTACTGGCAAGTGCCGCTGGATGCAGATGCCCGACTGAAATCGGCCTTTATCACCCCTCTGGGGCTCTATGAGTTCCTGACCCTGCCTTTCGGCCTCAAGGGAGCGCCGGCCACCTTCCAGCGCCTAGTGGACCAGCTCCTGAGGGGGATGGAGAGTTTTGCCGTGGCGTATATTGATGACATCTGTGTCTTTAGCCAGACCTGGGAGGACCACGTGTCCCAGGTTAGACAAGTGCTGGACCGACTCCAGGGGGCTGGGCTGACTGTAAAAGCGGAGAAGTGCAAGGTGGGGATGGCGGAAGTATCTTACCTGGGCCATCGGGTGGGGAGCGGCCGCCTAAAGCCGGAACCAGCCAAGGTGGAGGTGATCAGAGACTGGCCCGCTCCCCACACCAAAAAGCAGGTCCAAGCCTTTATTGGGATGGCAGGATACTACCGAAGATTTGTGCCCCACTTTAGCGCCATCGCCACCCCCATCACGGAGCTATGCAAGAAGGGGAAGCCAGACAAGGTGGTCTGGACCGAGCAGTGCCAGGAGGCTTTCCGGGCGCTGAAGGAGGCTCTGGTCAGTGGCCCAGTTCTGGCAAACCCAGACTTTGACAAGCCCTTTGTGGTGTTCACCGACGCCTCAGACACGGGACTGGGGGCGGTCTTAATGCAGGAGGATGAAAAGGGGGAGAGACACCCCATCGTGTACCTGAGCAAGAAGTTGCTACCCCGGGAGCAACACTACGCGGCCATCGAGAAGGAGTGCCTGGCCATGGTGTGGGCCCTCAAGAAACTAGAGCCCTATCTCTTCGGGCGACACTTCACTGTCTACACCGACCACTCTCCCCTGACCTGGCTGCACCAGATGAAAGGAGCCAACGCCAAGCTCCTGAGATGGAGCCTGCTCCTGCAGGATTACGACATGGACGTGGTCCACGTGAAGGGAAGTGCCAACCTGATAGCGGACGCGCTGTCCCGGAGAGGGGGCCCCGAACTTCCCCAGGTCACTGGTCAGCGTGACCCCGCTCAGTTCAGTCTCGAAGGGGGGAGAGATGTGACGATGTGACTCAGCAGGGAGGGGGGAGTGTTGACCTGGGAATGTGCCCTGGGGATGGGAGACCTGAGAGCCTGTCACCTGAGCCAGGAGGGGGAGGGGGAGGTAACACCTCCGCCCAGGAATGTGAACAGAGGCTGCAGCAGGGAACCTGCTGGGTGGGTTTAGTTTCAGTTTGGGGCTGGGTGGAGGAACACAGGGAACCCCAGGGCTGGGGTCTAAGCTCCCTGCTCCCCCAGAAGGACGTGATTGAGGGGTCCTGGTTGTACCCACAAGCTCTGTTTGGGACTGTTCCTGTTGTCCAATAAACCTTCTGTTTTACTGGCTGGCTGAGAGTCTCAGTGGATCCCAGGAAGAGGGGTGCAGGGCCTGGACTCCCCCACACTCCGTGACAGGCCCCAGCTGTGAGGGGCCGGCCCAGGGTGAGCTTGCTGGTGGCAGGGAGTGCGGGCCGAGGGGGGCGCAGCAGGGAGAGATCCGGGGTGCAGAGGGGCACAGTGTCGGTAGAACAGTCTAGTCGCAGCCCGGCGCTGGGAGGACGGGCTTGTATCTCTGCAGCCAGGCTCGGGGTCCTGTGCAGCGCTGGGTCATTGGGGGCCCTGGGATACACGGGACAGGGAGGGCAGGGAGCAGTGGGAGAGTGCGAGAGGGGAAATATATCAGCTCAAGGCTAAGTGAGGCGTGGTTCCCTGTAGACGAGGGAAGGTGGCTGCAGGTTAACTGGAGCACCTGCGGTCAATTAAGGCCTTGTTAGGAACCTCATAAACCCCCCTGCTTCGGGCAGACAGAGAGAGAGGAGGAAGGAGAGGGGACTGGAGCTTAGAGGGGTGCTCTGAGACCTGGAAAATCAGAGAACTGAAGTAAGGGGGGACCCTGCCCAGGAGGGGAGGGAGATGCCCTTCCCCAGTGTCTAAGGACTCCAGGTTCCCCAGCCAAGGGGGATGAGGGTGAGAACTCGCAGGGGCTGAGAGGAGCTGGGGCTCAAGCAAACCCAGACCCCTCCCCTGCTTCCCTCCTTTACCACCTTCCTGGGCCACTAGCGGGGCCATCAATGCCCCAAGAACAGGGGCAAAGGGTGGCATCTTAGCTTCCCCGCCAAGAAAAGCGCCGGACCCACTAGAGGAACTTCGGCCATCTTATCAACCCCAAAGCCGCGGCTCCGGGATCCCTCTTGTTATCTAACAGGGAGGAAAATGGAACCAAAATCTGTTTCCTGGAGCGAGTGGGGGGTTGGGGCAGCCCCACAGGGACACAGGTGGGGTAGGGGACAGGAACAAAGGGGATTATTATTGAGGAACACAGGGATTGCTACACTGGATCAGATCCCATGTCCACTTAGCCCAAGCTCCCGTCTGCCCCGGTGACCAGCGCCAGCCAGGGCAGAGCGAGGAGCAGAGCCCGCAGGAGCAGCTGTGGGACAAAATCTGCCCTGTGATTGTCAGAGATTGGCTCAGGCCCTGCGGTGTGAGGTCTGACATCCCTGCCCATTGTCAGCATGAACTAGTCCAGCTCTGGAGATTCTGTGAGCCACAGAAATGGCCAACGCCTTTGTGAGTTTTACTTAGTTCTTGGGCTCAGTGACGTCCTGTGGCAGTGAGTTCCACAAGCTAATTACACAGTGTGTTGGAGAATATTGTATTTTATCAACGCTTCCCAAGCAAGTCTGCCAACCTTCTCCATCAGGTCCCTCTTGAGACGTCACCTCTTCATATGCGCTATAACCAGCCCCACATGTTAAAACATCATGAATTACACACCCTAAAAATCATGAGATTGGCTAAAGAATCATGAGATTTACAAAAATGGAGGGGGGGGGCTTATTTGGTTTCTGAGTCTTTTGGGTTTGTGGTTTTAAGCTTTTCTTTGCAATCAGCAGGGTGAGACGTGCTTTACAAAAAATAACCAAGCTGAAATTCTCCCCTACTCCCAGGACTCCAGCAGCTGGGATTTTACACCAAACCCCCAAATATCACGAGACTTGTGACAAAATTGTGAGAGCTGGCAACACTGTGACCCACTGCTGTAGCCTCTCAGCCCCTCCTTGTGGGGTCCTGCCCTTTAGCCTGTCAGCTCGTCCGGGCAGGGGCTGGCGGTCCGATGTGGTTGTCCCGCACAACAGGGCCTGCGCTGGGCTCTGGCCTTTTGGAGTGACCGCAGTGGAAAATCCGACTCCCTTGGAGCAGCAGAAGTAGCTCAGGGTTGCAGCCCTCCTGCCGTTGCTAGCGCGCCTTGCATCCCGAAGGGCCTCACAGACCACGCACAGCACACGCAGCCCCGTGGAAATGCAGCCATCTCTGGGGGAGAGTGCATCGGCCAGACACTCGGTGGAAACGCTGGCCAAGGACAGTGGGGGCAAACCCCTGCTCCTATGGAAAGTGCCTTGGGGGATCTGTAATATCCATGCAGGTGGCTGGGGAGGTCGGGTCTCCCCCAGGGACCCCCACGCACTGACCTGTCTGGTGGTCCAGCCTTGGGAGCTCCATTACAGCCCTGGGGAGACTGTGTGTCTCTGGGCCAGGGGAACATCAGCCCCCCACTCGCTGGGGGTCATGCTGCATCCACAGGGACCTTATCCCAGGCACCAGCATGACCCGATGTCACGGAGTCCCTGGGCGATGCTCTGGAACTGCTCCCCATGAAGCCAGTCAGGACTCTGGGGTAGTCGCCTTCCTGTGAGCAGCCTGTCTTCAGGACACACAGCTCACCCGGCTCCACCTTCCTGGGTCTGACCTCGGAGCATTCAGCCTCCTCTGCCCCTCCGTGCGCTTCCCCCAGCGAGTCCGCTCAGGAGGGGCTCCTGGGGAAGCCAGAGGGTCCTGCCCCCCAACTCCGCAGTCAGACGGGACTCTCAGCCAGCCAGTAAAACAGAAGGTTTATTAGACGACAGGAACATGGTCTAAAACAGAGCTTGCAGGTGCAGAGAACGGGACCCCTCAGCTGGGTCCATTTTGGGGGGCAGTGAGCCAGACAACCACGTCTGCACTTCACTCCATGTCCCAGCCAGCCCCAAACTGAAACCCCCTCCAGCCCCTCCTCCTCTGGGCTTTGTTCCTTTCCCGGGCCAGGTGGTCACCTGATTCCTTTGCTCTCCAACCCTTTAGCTCTCACCTTGCAGGGGGGAAGGGCCCAGGCCATCAGTTGCCAGGAAACAGGGTGTCGGCCATTCTCTGTGTCCAGACCCCTGCACACACCTGCCCTCTAGGGCTCTGCAATGATCATACACCCTTACTCCACCCCCTAGATACTTAAGAACTGCCTAGGGGAAACTGAGGCACCCTCACACTATTCAGAGGAAACATTAAGAACAGTCCCTCTTCGTCACACCTGACCCCCCCACCCCAGCCTGCGTTTCTGCCCCCAGATGCCCCATGCCCAGCTAGTGCCCCAGGGTGAACGTGGCAGGGCAGGCGGGCGAGGAGCAGGGGATTTCTCTAGATTTCACTGTGCAGGGGATTTCTCTGTCCCAGCTGCCCTGAGCCCAGCTCCCCTCCCAGCCGGAGGAAGGCCCAGGCTGGGCTAGGGCGAGGCAGGACGAGGCAGCAGCCCCCTCTGGAGCCCAGCGAGGGAAGGTTTCTCCTCTCCCGGGTGATTTCTCGGAAAGGGCCTGGCTCACGGGTACACAATAAAGCGGCTGCGGGCTCCTTCTAGTGGCTAATCAGGGCAGGTTGTTTGCTGGGTCTGTAGCCAGGAAATCCCCTGCTGGCCTGGGCCCAGCTGGCGAGGAAATGCGGGGGGGCAATGCCACGTGGAGCAGCAAACTGGCCCCGGCTGGCTCAACCTGGGGGTATTTAACCCCAATCTGCCCTGCCCCGGAGACTGGCAGGAGCGGCCCATGGGCTGGGGCGGGTTATGGCTGCGGCACAAGCTGGAATGAGCCACCCCGGCCCAGGGCAACGTGTCAGCGAATATGAGCCGCATGAAGTAGGTGCGAACACAGCGCTGAGCTGATCTGGATTAGCTGCTCCCAGAGTGCCGTCTGATTAGGGGTAGCTGGGTCTGTGCCTCTGGGCCCTGCTCAGAGCCAGATCAGCTGGGCGTGAGCCTCCCCCAGAGTAAGTGAGGTGCGTTAATTGGCAGCTCAGATCCAGGTGTACGGCATCCCTGCCCTGCCGGGCACAAGGGGATTTGCACCCCGTCCCCAGGCAGGCTGCATGCTCTTCTCTAGGGGGCCCTGTACAGCCCCCCGTAGCTGTGAGCTGAGACGCCCAGCCGCATAGGGGCCCAGCCAATGGGGCGTGTGTGGATGCTGAGTGGGAAGCAGGCTGGTGCCGGAAACCCATCCACAGGGCAGGGCAGGGCAGGGCAGGGCAGGGCAGGGTCCAGTTCTGCGGGTGCAACGTTGTCAGCCCCGGGCATTTGAACCCCAGGGGTCGGGCCCCCCAAAACCACGAGTTTGTAAAAAGTTCCGAAAGGTGCGTTTGTGTTCGCCTGCGGGCTGTGAGCCGGGGACGGGGGGGTGTTGTGGTGGGGGGGTTTCATCCACGCCGCACAGCGGGAGACGGAGCATAGCCAGGACCGATGGGCCAGCCCTCCCGCTGGGGTAACTCAGCTCCATCGCCCCCGGCCTGGCCATGCTGATCTCCACCCGCTGAGGAGCCCGCCCCGAGAGCCCTGCGGGGGGGTCGCCGAGGAGGGAGGCTGGATCCGTAACTGCGAGGGGTCAGAAATCACCAGCCAGGCCCCCTGACATTTTGAGATCAGCTTAAAAAACCCAGGGAGGTTTTTCAAAATCCTGGTTCTGTTTAAATACCCTTCGGGTTCGAGCCCTTAGGGGTGTTGTGGTTGCCAGGTGCCAGCAGGGCTAGAAACCACCCAACAAAAATTCGGTGCATTCAGAAGTGCGGCCGATCAAATGCTGGGAACGGGGCGACTTCAATGAACTGCGTGGGGAGGAAACGGCCAAACGAGCCGTTCCGTCGTTACCGCCTGACGCGGCCGAATGTCACTTCCACGAGGTAAAAACAGATTTCAGAAGAGCAGCCCTGTGAGTCTGTATCCGCAAAAAGAACAGGGGGACTTGTGGCACCTTAGAGATGAACCAGTTTATTTGAGCATGAGCTTTCGTGAGCTACAGCTCACTGCACCGGATGCACCAGGTCGTTCGGTTCATTTCGTGTCGACTTTTATAGCGAATGAAAAGGTGATTTTAACAGCAGGCATAACAGTCTCCAGCTGGTCTGTCTCACGCCGGCGGGAACCCAGACAGCAGCTGCCAGGCCCCTGGCCGCGGACACGGCACAGAACCCGCAGCTGCCGGCCCAGGGGCCGCCCAGAGCCCCCGCGCCGGCCGTGCACAGCCAGGGCAGGACACGGAAAGGGCCGTGTCTGTATCCCTGTGACAACGCACACGGCAGAGCGAGGAGTTTGTGCCCGGTTCTGGGGCAGTGACGGCAGCGGGTCAGAGCCAGGGAAACGTCTGAGCCCGGTTCTGCGGGTCCCCCCAGTGCGGCCAGCGCCAGGACCCTCCCCCTCCCCGCTGGGTGCTGGGACAAACAGTCTTCAAAGTGCTTTAAACAGAGACTAACGGTGACAGCAGGGAGCAGTGACCTGGGCATGTGGCAGGGGAGTTTCCCTGGGAGACCTGAGAGCCTGTCACCTGAGCAGGGGTGGGGGGAAGGTGACACCTCTGCCCAGGAATGTGGACGGAGGCTGCAGGAGGGGGCCTGCTCGGGGGGGTTTAGTTTCAGTTTGGGGCTGGGTGGAGGAACTCAGGGAACCCCAGGGCTGGGGTCTAAGCTCCCTGCCCCCCAGAAGGACTTGACTGAGGGGTCCTGGGGGTACCCACAAGCTCTGTTTTGGACTGTGTTCCTGTTGTCCAATAAACCTTCTGTTTTACTGGCTGGCTGAGAGTCCCAGTGAATCCCAGGAAGAGGGGTGCAGGCCACGGACTCCCCCACACTCCGTGACATTAACACACACATCCTCTGGGCCAAAGCCCTGTAACAGGCACCCTCACAACCCCCCCAGGGCAGGAACGAAAGTATTTTCCCTATTTTCAAGAAGGGGAAACTGAGGCACAGAACAGGGATGGGAATCACACAGCGAGCCAGCAGCAGAGCTGGGAATAGGACCCAGGAGTCCTGGCTCCCAGACCACGCTGATCCTACCAGCAGGGACTTCCATGCTGCACCGAGGGAGCACAGGGCACCCGAAGTCCAGCTCCCACGAGGCACTGCGGCAGCTTCGCTGCATGGAATTTTGTGGTTTTCAACCAAAAGTTCAGTTTTTGGCCCAAAATTGAGATTTTTCCATGTGAAGAACCCTTGCACCCCAGAGATACGGAGGCCGCGGTCCCTGCCCCGAGGGGCTTACACACTAAATAAACCATGCAGTGAATGGGGTTGGCTGTGCCCATCAGGGCTGGCCAGTTTGCGTCCCGTGGCCAACACTTAGAGCACAGGGCAGGCAGCCCCCCGGCAGTGGGTCCCAGGGAGGCTGGAGGTTCAGGAGACGTGGGGCTGTTCACCAAAGCACCAGGCACAGCTCCAAGGCCCTACGCAAGGAGTAACAGGGAGATAACGCTGAGGAGAGGTGGGGATCAGTCAGTCCGTGTCTTCACAGTCTGGATTCTCCTCCGGCTCCGACCGGCTACGTTAGAGCTGCAGGAGGGAGACACGGGAGAGTCAGGGTCTACCCCGAACCACGTCTGAACGGGTCAGAGAGGGGCTGGCACTGGGGGGCTCCCCTTGGGGCCACTGCCCAGAGAGACCACCCCAAACTCTCCCCCTCCCAGAGACACCCTCTCTGCAGAGGGGAGATGGACCCGGCCCTGCACTCAGCACCCCGGCATGAAGCTCAGGGCTGGTTTGTAGGAGGTGCCAGGCCTGGGGTCTCCACCGAGCCCCCGGTGACTCCCCTGGGACAGAGTCCCCACCACGTACCGGTGATGGAGCTGTCCGATCCATGCTCGCTGGCTGTGGGGGGAGAAGGGAAGGGAGTCAGTGTCTGGCGGCGTTTGATGCGGTCCCCTGGGCGCAGCCCCCCACCCCCCAGCCCCACGGAGAACAAATGGGGGCTGATCAGATTGCAACACAGAGGCAAAGAAATGGCCCATCCCCGACAGGGAAGGCGGGCTGGGGCCAGCAGGCCAGCCATAGGGGCCAACCACGGGCAGGGCCAGGCAGACCCAGCTGTAGGGTAATAATCCCCACAATGCACCGGGGCTGGATGTGCGGAGCACCCCAGGCTGGTCCAGCCCTGAGGATCTCACGGTGCGATGCCAGACCGAAGTACCCGGCTCCACGCACCCCCCCAGCCCTTCTGCAGCACCAGTCACGGCAGAGACCCGGGACCTCAGCGTGTGCTAATGGGGGGCAGTTAAAGTCTCGGGGGCTGCTAACATCAGCCCCCTTCACCGAGTCCAAGGCCAGAAGGCACCATCTCATCCCTGTCCTGTATAGCCCGGGCCAGCGACCGGCCCCACAATGATCCCCAGAGCAGATCCGGGAGCAAACACCCCCCTGGTGAGCTAAGCACGGCCAGCGACAGAGAATTGCCCTGGCCTGCAGCCAGCTGTTCCAGGGGTTAATCCCCCCCACCCCCAGGCAGGCCCTGACACCTGATTTCCAGGCTGCATTTGGGGAAGGTGCATGGGAGCGAACCTCCCACCAGGGGCCCCGGGGATTGGGTGTGGGGTTCGGGTTTCAGGGAGACCCATAGGACAGCGACCGTCCCGGCAGGCCCAGCGCCCTTGGGCCGTTCGTGGTGCCCGGACCCTGCTCCCCAGCTCGCCCCACACCGCACAGCTCGGCGCCGAGGACAGGCCGGTCTCCGTGGGGGGGACATGGACAGGGACCGGCCCGGCGCGGGGGTCGTCTCACTCACCCAGTGCCGGCGAGTACAGATCCGCCTTGGGCCCTGCGGGGAGAAGGCAGGTTTCAGCGAGGGCAAGAGCCGGCTCTGGTCGCTCTCTGGGGCCCGGCCCAGCACGGACACTTGGAGTCGGGGTCCCCGGATAAACCCAGCACGCAGGGAGGGGACCAAAGACACCCCAGGGTGAACGGCCGGCTCCCTCCCTGAGTCCCCCATCAGTGTCCCTGCCAGCCCCCCTGTGGGGCAGGCCCACGGCTCCAGTGCTGGGGCTGCACCGCAGGGCGAGGGGCAGCCCGGGGGTCCCCCCGCCCCGGCTCCGTACCTGACTGCCTCCTCCTCCAGGCCAGGCCGACCAGCACGGCGACCGCCCCCAGGGCCAGGATCGCGCCCGCCACCACCAGGACCAGCCACGAGTCGGACAGTGGCTCTGTGTCGGGGACAGGACAGTGGCTGAAGGGAACCCGGCGAGACCCCACAGACCCCACTTCCCTGCTCCCCCATCAGCACCCCATAACCCCCCTCTCCCAGCACAGGGGTCAGTCACCCGCTCCCCCATCAGTGCCCCATAGCCCCCTCCTCCATCACAGGGTCAGTCCCCGGTGCCCACAAGGGGGATCACCCCCCCCCAACACCCTCCTCCCCCGGCCTCACCCCACACGGCGATGAGCGGGTCAGCCAGGCTCTCGTGCTCCACACGGCAGCGGTACAGGCCTCTCTCCCGGGGGTCGATCTCCACCGTGGCCCAGGCGTGGTAGGTCCCGTCCCCGTTGGGCAGGACCCCCCCTCGCCGCGGCCCCTGCTCGCTGCTCCCCCCGTGTCTCAGCCAGCTTACGGCGATGTCCCGGGGGTAGAAGCCGTGGGCCCGGCAGGAGAGGGTGGTGGGGCCGCCGGGGGTGTCTCTGCTGGTGACCCGCACAACCGGGCGCTCTGGGGAGACGAGGGGGCAGAGGGGGAGCTGCAGGGTCATGGCCAGTGAGCAGCACCCGGGTCCCCCCAGCCATTACCAGCACCCGCCCCAGCGTCCCTCCCTTGGCCCGGATGGGGACACAGACCCGGAGTGAGGGGCCCCGGGGATCCCTGGGGCAGGGGTGTCCCCTAATGGGGAGTCAGGGAGCATCAGGGATGTCCCTGCCTCCAGCCCCACGGCCCTGAGGGCGGCCCTCCCCCTCCCACCCAGCACCCCCGCCCTTCCCCTGCCTCGTCAGAACCCCCTATTATCCACCCAGTCCCCCTGCCCTCCCCCTCCCCCCAGCGCCCCCCCCTCACCCAGCCCGGCCAGCACCCCCTACCCTCACCCCGCCCCCCGCCCTCTCCCCGCCCCTGAGAGCCCCCCAGCGCCCTCACCCCGCCTGGCCAACGCCCCCCGGCGCCCTCTCCCCGCCTCCCCGCGCCCCCCGCCCTCTCCCCGCCCCCCCAGCGCCCCCCACTCTCACCCCGCCTGGCCAGCGCCCCCCGGCGCCCTCTCCCCGCGCCCCCCGCCCTCCCCCCACCCCCCCAGCGCCCCCCACTCTCACCCCGCCTGGCCAGCGCCCCCCGGCGCCCTCTCCCCGCCCCCCCAACGCCCCCCACCCCCCCAGCGCCCCCCACTCTCACCCCGCCTGGCCAGCGCCCCCTGCCCGAGCTGCAGGTAGCGTTGCAGGGCCTCGCCGCACTCCCGCTCCAGGAAGTGCCGATAATACTGCAGGGCGACCGGGTCCCCATTCCACCAGCGCTGGGTGGCCTCGGCCTCCCGGGCGGGAGCTTCCCAGCGGTGCCGGGCGGCGTCGTAGATCAGGAAGTCGCCCCCGTCGTAGCCAAAGCGCCGGAAGCCCCCGGTGCTGCCGTCGGCCCGGATCTCGCAGCCGTAGGCGTACTGGAAGATGTGGAAGCCTGGGCGGGGCAGAGCCGGGGGGGTTGGGACGGGGACCCCACGGAGCCAGGACCACGGCTGGGTCTGCGACCGACCCCTCCCTGGATCCCCCCCAGAGCCTGCTGGGCAGGGAGCCTGCCCCTCTCCAGGGGCCCTGCCCTGCGTCCCCCTCAGTGCCAGCCCTCCCCTGCCCCCGCGGGGTCCTTGCTGGGCAGGGCTGCATGGACCTTGGTTCTGATCCGGGCATTCCCGGGAACAGAGAGGGGTGTAGGGAGCCCTGGCCCACTGGGGGCGCGGCACAGACCCAGTGAGAGATGGCCCCTGCCCCCAAACAGCTCACAGGGCAAAGAGACAAGAGACCAGAGGGGAAACTGAGGCACAGAGAGGTGAACTGACTTGGCTAAGGTCACTCAGCAGGTCAGGGGAAAAGAGCTGGGGCTAGAACCCAGGAGTCCTGGCTCCCAGCCCCCACCCCCTCTCCAACCCGCTAGACCCCACTCCCTTCCCAGAGCTGGGGGACAGAACCCAGGAGTCCTGGGTCCCAGAGCAGCGCTCCAGGTCCCCTCCCTCCCCCTCCTCGACCCCAGTGCCCCCGGCCCCTCTGCCCACGGGCGGGCGCCGACTCACCCCTGCTCTGGTTGTAGAGGTGAAGGTGGGTCCGCACCTTGCCCCGGAAGCAGGCCTGTCGCACCTTGTGGACGCGGTTCTCCTGCTCCCAGACCTCGGGCTGGGCCGCCTGCATCCAGGGCGCCCGGGGCCGCATCTGCTGGGCCTCGCCGTCGTACTCCACGAACCGCTGCCCGTCCACGTAGCCGGCCACGGTGAACTCGGGCACCCCCGGGCCGGGCTCCGAGACGGCCGTCAGGAAGTATTGCAGGGAGTGCGACCCTGCGGGGGAGGGGGAACGGAGGTGTTAGCAGGATCTGTCTGCACCCCCCTCCCCAAACGCCGGGAGAGCAGTCCCCACAGCTCCACAGAGACCCCCCCAAAACCCCCCAATGTAATTGTAAGGGGGATTGACGCACAGCGCACTCATTTCCTTAAGCACAGAGCAAACAGGGAATCACCAGCATCTGGGGGCACTGCAGGGCACCTGACACACAGTAGGGAGTGAACAGCCGAGCTGAGAATGGGGCAGAGGGTGTGTGTGTGGGCACGGACGCTGCACACACACACATGCATGCCCAGCAGGGAGGGAGGGAGGGACAGACACACACAGCCAGTGGACAGATGGACAGACACACGGAGATCCCTTCCCCAGCACCGCAGGGCAGCCCTGCCACCGCACGGCCCATGAGCCCCGACTCCCTAGGCCAGGCAGAGAGCTGCAGGGAGAGTGGAGGGGGGATGGGGCAGATGTGGGGCGACAACAGTGGGGAGGAGGTCGCTGTCACAGCTGAGCGTGGCCACGTCTGGCCCCAGCCCAATGACATCACCCTCGGGGGGTGGGTCTGGCCCCAACTCCCCAGTGAGCTCCCAGCCCCCTACAACTCACCCACTATCCACTGGCACCCCAGACTGCTGCCAGGTGCTCCCCGACCTGGGCAGTACCTCCCATCCCTCCCCCAATACCATGGGAAATATACCACTGCGCCCTCCCCGTGGCAGAGAAATATCCCCCAGAGCCAGGGAGAGAACCCAGGAGTCCTGGCTCCCAGCCCCCCCCGCTCTAACCCACTGGACCCCACTCCCCTCCCAGAGCTGGGGAGAGAACCCAGGAGTCCTGGCTCCCAACCCCCGCTGCTCTAACCCACTAGCCCCCACTCCCCTCCCAGAGCTGGGGAGAGAACCCAGGAGTCCTGGCTCCCAACCCCCGCTGCTCTAACCCACTAGCCCCCACTCCCCTCCCAGAGCTGGGGAGAGAACCCAGGAGTCCTGGCTCTCAGCCCCCCCTGCTCTAACCCACTAGCCCCCACTCCCCTCCCAGAGCTGGGGAGAGAACCCAGGAGTCCTGGCTCTCAGCCCCCCCTGCTCTAACCCACCAGCCCCCACTCCCATCCCAGAGCTGGGGAGAGAACCCAGGAGTCCTGGCTCCCAACCCCCGCTGCTCTAACCCACTAGCCCCCACTCCCCTCCCAGAGCTGGGGAGAGAACCCAGGAGTCCTGGCTCTCAGCCCCCCCTGCTCTAACCCACTAGCCCCCACTCCCCTCCCAGAGCTGGGGAGAGAACCCAGGAGTCCTGGCTCTCAGCCCCCCCTGCTCTAACCCACCAGCCCCCACTCCCATCCCAGAGCTGGGGAGAGAACCCAGGTGTCCTGGCTCCCAGCCCCCGCTGCTCTAACCCACCAGCCCCCACTCCCCTCTCAGACCTGGGGAGAGAACCCAGGAGTCCTGGCTCCCAACCCCCCCTGCTCTAACCCACCAGCCCCCACCCCCATCCCAGACCTGGGGAGAGAACCCAGGAGTCCTGGCTCCCAGCCCCCCCTGCTCTAACCCACCAGCCCCCACTCCCCTCCCAGAGCTGGGGAGAGAACCCAGGAGTCCTGGCTCCCAGCCCCCACTCCTGGGGGAGGGGTTAACCCCCCCGTTTGCCCCTACTCACGTGACTCAGCGCCCCCCAGCAGGAGGGGGAGGAGGAGGAGGAGGCTGCCTGGGCCCCCCATGCCGTGTGGGGCGCGATCCCGCTGTGCTGTGTGGGGCGGGGGGGGGGGCTGATGTCGGCCCCGGGAGCCGCCCCCCCGCGGGGATTGGGCACCACGGGCGTGTCCTGCCCATTGCGACAGACCCACGCGGCCGGGCCAGGGAGGAAGTGAGATTCCGGCACAGCTGGGGGGCAGCCCCGGGACCCCCCGCCCCCATCCAGCCCCACCCAGACACGGGGTCCCGGGGCCTCCCCGCACCCCGCACTTCAGTTACAGAGTCACAGAGATGGGGGGAGAGAACTGAACCCTCCGTGCTCAGGCAGGACACACACCAGCCCCCCCGCCCCCCCAATGAGCTGCCCCCCACCTGCTCACATGACCCACCTGCCCCTCAGCCTGCCCCCTGCGCTGCCAGGGGGCGTTTTCCAAAATGATTTAGGAGCCTTAGTCCTGGAGAGAACCCAGGCGTCCTGGCTCCCAGCCCCCCCTGCTCTAACCCACTGGACCCCACTCCCATCCCAGAGCTGGGGAGAGAACCCAGGAGTCCTGGCTCCCAGCCCCCCCTGCTCTAACCCACTGGACCCCACTCCCATCCCAGAGCTGGGGAGAGAACCCAGGAGTCCTGGCTCCCAGCCCCCCCATGTTAACCTTTCAGAGCCCCCCGGGGGGGTTAGCGCCCTAGTGTGGGATCTCCATAGCTAGTAACTCCTTTGAAATCGACAGGAGTCAGGCCCCAAACCTGCTTCAACCCCTTCGAACCCCCCCCCTTTGTAAATCTGACCCTAAAACCCCTTGGAAATGGGGCTCCTCCTCCAACCACTTGGCCCCTTAACTCCCCTGCCCCCCCCCCGCCTTTAATCCTCGCCCTGCCGGTGTCCTCCTTCCCCACTGACCCATCCTATCGCTCCAGGCCCTGCCTCCGGGCCTCTCTCGGGGTTTTAGCCTGCTGCCCGTCACCCTGGCATCCGGGCACCTTCCACACAAACTCAACAGCAAGTAACAAAGCTCCTGGTGGATTGTGGGGAGACTCTGCTCCACATTGGCCCCGCAGCCGGTCCTGCTGCAGCTCTGCCTGCCTGAGCCCTACCTCCCTGCCCCGGTGCCCGCTCCCCTGCCCCACCCGACCCCCCCGTGCCCACCCCGGTCTGCCCCTCCCTTCCCATGGGCAGTAGAAGGCAGCTGGATCGAACCCAGCGAACAGGCCCAGCTCCCCGGGGGGTCGGGGTGTGTCTGTCCCCTCCGTGGCCGGCACTTTGTGCGGTGGCCTGTGCGGTGACAGGGGCGCCCACCCCAGGGCAGGGGACCGGCACAGTGGCTGCGTTTAACTCTCCCCCGGTCACCGCAGGGCCACAAGTTCCCCATGCCGGGGGCCGGGGGGGCGACAGGATGGCGAAGTCGCTGTGTGCTCGCAGCAGCCTGCAGGGTCACGCTTCCTCTTCTCCGGCCACTTCCTCAGCCGCCGGGGCGCGAGGCCGTCACGTGGGGACCCGCGCTCTGGGGGAGCGTCGGAGCTGCTGCTATCCAGCATCTGGCGCCCGCCAGGCCCAGCGCGGGCCACACGCAGAAAAATGGGGCTGAAATGCCGGTCGGGCCAGTCCCCACGGGAGCTGCACCCTGCCCCAGGCCGGCTGGATCTGTGGGGATCTTGCCCCCAGCTGCACCCCCCCGACCTGAGACAGGCACCGACATGCCGTTACCGCCTCGCTAGGCCAGGATCACCTGGGCGCAGCCGCCCCCGCAGAGGGCCGCGCCGTGCATAACCAGTCTGAGCGTCTCTCCCCAGAGCTGTCCGCTCCCTGGGGCGGGGACTGGCTGTGCAGCCTGGCGCCGGGGGGGTCTCCGCCTGGCCTGCGCCCCCCAGACACGACTGCAATCCGGGCAATGAACGCACTCCCCCGGCTCTGGCTCAGCTGAGGAGGGGCAGGGTGGGGCTGGGGTGCCTCTGCCCTGCACAGACCCAGACGTCTGCGCGGCGTTAGCCGGGTCTGGCTGTACGCGGTTCTGGAGGGAGCAGCTCTGATTCAAACCGGATCCAGATTAAATTCAACGTGACGGAGCCACTGGGCTTTACCGGCTCTTCCCAGTGCCCGGCTGCAGCGGCGCCAGCAGGGGACGCCCCCGGCCTCGGTCTGAGAATCCCCCACTGCTGACTGGAGTTGTCAGTTCTCAGCAACAGGGCGGTTCAGCTCGCTGGGGCAGCAGAGCCCAGCTCTGGGAGGGGAGACGGGCTCAGACAGACACACAGCAAACGCCCAGCCACAATGGGGCGCACACAAGAGACAGGGCCTTTATTCCAGGGGTTCAGTTACATGATCTAGTCCAGCAAAAAGAACAGGAGGAGTCGTGGCACCTTAGAGACTAACAAATTTATTTGGGCATAAGCTTTGGTGGGCTAAAACCCACTTCATCGGATGCACAGAGTGGAAAATACAGTGGGGAGATTTATATACACAGAGAACATGAAACAATGGGTGTTGCCAGACACACTGTAACAGGTTTCACCCCAAGTTTCACCTCACTTAAAAATCCTTACTTAAAAATCAGACATAAAACTACAGAAGTGTCACAGCGAGGGTCGGGGTTATGGCTTGGCCCGGGGTCAGATCACTGGACAGGGGCTGACTTTCTCGTTTTTACCGTATAATTATAAGATAAGTCAACTGGACTATAAACATTGCACTTACATGTCAGCGTACACTACCCAGAGCAATGGAAACCTTTCCTTAGGCAGAGCAACAGAAACAAGTCATGGTATGAAATTGTGGTTTGCACTGAGTTTGCTGGTGTTTTTTGTGCAGCCCGTTGTAAAACTGGGGAAATATCCAGCAGGGTTGAGGTACCGCCTCGCAGGTCTCTGCGCACCCCAGGGGTACGCGTCCCCTGGTTGAGACCTGTGGCTCTGCAGAAATCATGGGGTGCTTGCCCCACACAGCAGCTTTCACTGTAAGTCTGACAGATCCCAGGTACTTAACCCACCGCACCCCGCGAGCGAGCGGCGTACCCAGGGCCTGGGCGCTGAGGCAGAGGGAAAGGGTGAGGGGTTCGGTCCAGGTCACACGGGCAGTCAGCGGCCAAGGCGGGGAGAGAGCCCAGGAGTGACTCCAGCCCAGACGATGCCTGCTGGGGGGTCCCCGTCGTGGAGTGGGGCAGAAACACCCCCGGGGAGGAGCTGCTGAGCTTCTGGAGGGCGGCTGGTCTCTCCCTCACCTGTGTGCCCCCCTGGCTGCATCACGGCCTCCGACCCTGCAGGAACCAGATACAGGGAGTCAGGGTGGAGCCCGGAGCCCCAGAGGCTCCAGTACAGAGGGGCAAAGAGGGTCACGTGCTGCCCCCACGTCAGCGCAGCCCCCATGGGCTCCTGCCCTTTTTTTCCAGTGGCCCCTGCAGGCCTCCCCACTTTTCTGGCGCTGCCCACCCCAGGTGCCCCCGCTTTTTCTACTGTCGCCTCTGCAGGAGCCATGTCTGTTTGTGGGGATCAGGGCTGACACCGGAGAGGGACCCGCTGCAGCCGGACAGGGGTTCCCCCCACCCTCGGGCCGTTCCCCAGACCCTCCCGCAGTGGGGTCACATGGGGGTGAGACACTCCATACCCATCAGGGTCGCTCCCAGCTCTGTCTGGGGCAGGGTGGGGGGAAGAGGAGGGAGTTCCCAGGCTGGTTCATTGCTCCCCACTGCGGGGAGCAGGGCGCTCAGAGCTCCCCCGCTCTGCTCCCAGGCTGGTCTGCTATAGGGGCAGGGCCTGGGGGTCTCTGGGCCTATGGCCGTGGGGAGCTGCCCGCCCAGAGAGCAGCCAGGGCTGGAGTCTCCACTTACCTTGCGAGCCGGTGTCATACCCGGGGTCGCTGCCTGTGGGAGGGAGAAGGGGGTTAGCACTGAGCAGGGAGCTGGTTCCTGGCCGATCCCCCCACCCCACCCCAATGGGATCAGACTGGGGGTGAGCAGAACGTCTCGGAGGCCCAGAAATGGCCCAGCCCAGGCAGGGACCATGGGAAGGGATCAGAAAGGGGGCAGGGGCCGGGTCCAGGCAGACCCAGCTCTGGGGTAATAATCCTCATAACGCACCAGGGCTGGAGGCTGGGTGTGGGGTGTGCAGGGACCCCAGCTGGGGTTGGAATGGCCGGGGGGGGTTCAGGATCTGAGGGTCCTGGTATCTGGGTCCCAGCTCAGTTTTGTTGTGGGAGGGGGGGTCACACTCAGCCCCAGTCCTGTCCCAGCCCCCCCCCCCGAGTCCCTGCTGCCTGGAATGACCCCCCTTGCAGAGGGGACCCACCCCCGGCTGGGGGACTGCAGGGCGCCCCAGGGCAGGGCCTGGGGAAGGCATCTCCCCAGAGAGGTCTCCGTGACTGCAGCCGATCCCCAGGGCTGGAGCCCCCCGGCACTTACCCCTGGTAGATCCTTTGCTGGATTCTTTGTCGCTGGCTGTGGGGGAGAAGGGGACAGGGTCAGCGTCTCCGAACCCAGGGGGTTGGTGTGCTCCCGGGGTCACAGCCCCCCTCAGAGGGGTTCCAGCCCCACCCGTCCCGTTAGGCCCACCCATGGCCAGGGGAGCTGCCAGCTCAGCCTGGGGGGCCCTGACCCTGAGGTTGGGTGAGGAAGGGCCCATGTGGCGGGGCCTCGCGGTGGGATCTCAGGGACCGTCCCTCCCAGCTCTGCTATGGGGAGCCTGGCCCCAGTGCGGGGAAAGGGGGGCTCCTGGTTACCTGCTCTGCTCACAGATGACCCTCCTGGGGAGTGTGGGGGTGACTCGTCAAGTCCCATTCATACACACACCCCCCGCGAGATCCCACCCCCGCCTGGTCTCCCTGCTGGGGCCTCTGACCAGGAGCTGAAGGGCTAACGGGCCATCCCTCCTGCTCCATCGTCACCCCCTTACCTTCCAGAGAGGAGCTGGAGTCCCGGTTGCTGGCTGTGGGGGGAGAAGGGGGTTAGGGTCTCCTGAACCGGTGCCGGCGAGGCAGACGCTTCTCTAGGAATCGATTCCACCCCCCACCCCGCCAGCCCAGGGCTCACCACCCCCTGGCCTGCCCCAGACAGGGAACGGCATCGCCCGGAGCTGCCCCGGGCAGAGCCAGCCAAGGGGCCCCCGGCCTGGCCCGGCTCAGCCCGGAGACCAGAGGGGCCTGCACCCCGCAGAGCCGGGGGCACGTCGCGCGACGCAGGGGATTGCGGGTGACTGGCTGAGTCGGTGGTGATGGGGCGTTAGCGCCCGGTCCCGGCGGAGGGTCCCCGGGCTGGGCCGCGGCCCCCCACCCCACACCTGCCAGCAGCACGGGCGGGCTCACGCTCACCCTGAGCTGGAGTGTGGCCGGCTCCGGTTTTCCCTGCAGAGAGAAGGCAGGTCGCAGTGAGTGCGGCCGCTGCCGGGGCAGGAGCCGGCTCCGATCCGCATCCACGGACCCCGGGGGCTCAGCGCGTGACTCAGTGTCCCCAGGGAAGCCGGGCGTAAGGAAGGGAAGAGAGAGACCCGGCGCCATCGGCCCCGGCTCTGGCTCAGCAGCTCCCAGAGGGGGGGTCTCTGGCCCATTCTCCCCTCCCCCGTGGGGCAGTCACACAGCACCAAGGCGGGGGTCTGGATTGCTGCCATCCCCATGACCCAGTGCCCCATCGCCCGCCCCACGCTGACGGGTGGCTCCCCGAGTCCTGGCACCGCCGCCCCATTACCTGGGCGCCGCCTCCTCCAGAGAACAAACCCGACGGTCCCAGCGAAGAGCAGGGCAGCGACCGCGACGGCCCCAATCAGCGCCGGGAGCAGGGCAGAGCGGGATGGGGGCTCTGCACGGGAGCAGGGAGTTAGAGACCCCCCCAAACACCACGTCCTTCCCCCCATTCGCGCCCCCGCGGCTGCCTCTTCACCCTGCCCCGTGCTCCGTGCCCCGGCGGTGAGTCTGTTCCAGGAACGTCTCTTATTCTTCAAACCGCAGTGGCCAGGGGAAGCGGGCGCCCTGCCCTGCCCCTTCCCGAGTGTCCCCTCTCCCCGGGGCCCAGGTCTCGCTGTTCCCCTTCCAATCCGTTGTTAACAGGACTTTTGAACTCCCGCCAACGCACAGGGGCCTGGCACCAGGCTCTCCGTGTTCTCAAGCCCGCTTCACCTCCAGCCGCCGTTTCACTGCCCGGGACCCCAGCCCCAGCTGGGATCCAGGCCGGCTCCGCGGTCACACCCCGCTTCATTTATCAGCTCGCTCCGGCTTTCCGGGGTGCCCCCCGCCCCTGGTTCCTGTCTTAGCCTCCTCCCCCGCCAGCCACACGACCCGCCTGTCCTGCGGCTTCGCTCATTTTCTCCTCCTGGGGAGGTGAGCAAAGTGTGTTACCGGGGGGGCTGTAGGGCCAGTCACCCTGTGACCCCCCCCATTTCATCCAGCGTCCACACACCCCGGCCTCACCCCACGCAGTGTCGAGCGGCTCGGCCAGGCTCTCGTGCTCCACACGGCAGCGGTACAGGCCTCTCTCCCGGGGGTCGATCTCCACCGTGGCCCAGGTGTGGTAGGTCCCGTCCCCGTTGGGCAGGACCCCCCCTCGCCACGTCTCCTGCTCTCTGCTCCCCCCATTTCGCAGCCAGCTCACGGCGATGTCCCGGGGGTAGAAGCTGTGGGCCCGGCAGGAGAGGGTGGTGAGGCCGCCGGGGGCGTCTCTGCCGGTGACTCGCACAAACGGGCGCTCTGGGGAGACGAGGGGGCAGAGGGGGAGGCCGCTGGGTTAGGGCCAGTGAGCAGCACCCGGGTCCCTTGGCACCCCCATGGTCCAGTCGTTGGAAAGCAGGAGCGGTCAGAGCCTGGGAAACACGCCACGGGGACCTGCCCCTCCCCGGAGCCCAGGGGCAGGGGGAGGTGGGACCTGACTGGGGAGCCATCTCTGCACCCTGCCGGCATGGCACAGATGGGGACCCCCCAAAAGGCTCAGCTGACCTCGAGGGGTCTTGCCCTGTAACCCAGCCCTGGGTCACTCTAATTAGTGTCTCAGACAGGCCAGGGAGTGGGGGAGTCTCTGCAGTGGGGGGCTCCCTGCCCCCCTCACCTCTCCTCTGCAGCATCTCCTTCCCATAGTCCAGGTATTTCTGCAGCCACTCGACGCACTTCCGCTCCAGATAGTCCCGCTGCTGCTGGCTCAGGTGGCTGTCGGCCTCCATCTTCCCCTTGGTGATCTCGGCCTCCTTGCTGGAGGCCACCCAGGTGTGGGTGCGGGTGTCGTAGGAGAGGAAATCCCGCCCGTCGTAGCCGTACTGCCGGAAGCCCCCGTCCGCCGGCAGCTTGCAGCCGTAGGCGTACTGGAAGGTGTGCAGGCCTGGAGAGACACCCACGGAGCTGGGTGAGGCCACAGCCCTGGCCATGGCGCCTGACGTGGCTCGTTAGACCTGACTCGGGGCCACGGCCCCTCGCTGCCCCCCCGGCCCAGCCCCCGCAGGCACCCTGGGGTGAGTCACTTGTGTTGCTACTGAACTCGATTCCGATGGGGGCACGAAAGCACAGGGGGGCTAGGCAGGGTGTCAGGCGAGCAGCAGCCCTCACTGCAAGATCCAGTGTCCCACAGGGAGGGGGCAAAGGGGGGAATGGGAGGGGAAACTGAGGCATAGCCAGAGGTCGTGACAGGCCTAATGTCGTGGGGAAGGAAGGGGCTCAGTCAGACATGGCTCGGCCAGGAGTTGGGGTTACGGCTCGGCCAGGGGTCAGGGCTAGGGTCACAGCTCAGCTCAGGGCTGGGATTAGGGTTGCAGTTATTGCTCTGCCTGGCCTCAGGGCGAGGGTCGGGGTGAGGACTTGGCCAGGGGTCGGATCACTGTTAGCCCAGGGGTCGGGTCACAGCTCCGCTCAGCACTGGGGCTGGGGTTCCCCAGGGGCTGGGGTGACGGTTGGTTTCTCCTCTGTCCAGGGTGACGGGCACTGCCCAGGGCAGGGCGAGGGCTGGGGGTACGGTCACTGCTCAGCCTAGAGCTACGGTCCCTGCTGGGGATGGGGACAAGGGACGGGGTCACCGCCAGGTCTGGGCATGGGGTCACCAGAGGGACGGGGGTCCCGGCTAGGCCCGGAGATGGGGTCCCTGCTGGGGATGGGGACAAGGGACGGGGTCACCGCCAGGTCTGGGCACGGGGTCACCACAGGGACGGGGATCCCGGCTAGGCCCGGAGATGGGGTCCCTGCTGTGGATGGGGACAAGGGACGGGGTCACCGCCAGATCTGGGCATGGGGTCACCACAGGGACGGGGGTCCCGGCTAGGCCCGGAGATGGGGTCCCTGCTGTGGATGGGGACAAGGGACGGGGTCACCGCCAGGTCTGGGCACGGGGTCACCACAGGGACGGGGGTCCCGGCTAGGCCCGGAGATGGGGTCCCTGCTGGGGATGGGGACAAGGGACGGGGTCACCGCCAGGTCTGGGCACGGGGTCACCAGAGGGACGGGGGTCCCGGCTAGGCCCGGAGATGGGGTCCCTGCTGGGGATGGGGACAAGGGACGGGGTCACCGCCAGGTCTGGGCACGGGGTCACCACAGGGATGGGGGTCCCGGCTAGGCCCGGAGATGGGGTCCCTGCTGTGGAGGGGGACAAGGGACGGGGTCACCGCCAGATCTGGGCACGGGGTCACCACAGGGACGGGGGTCCCGGCTAGGCCCGGAGATGGGGTCCCTGCTGGGGATGGGGACAAGGGACGGGGTCACCGCCAGACCTGGGGATGGGGGATGGAGTCACTGCTTAGGACCAGGGATATGGGACAGGGTCGATGTGACGAAGTGGGACTGTTCTTAATGTTTCCTCTGAATAGTGTGGAGGTGCCTCAGTTTCCTCTAGGCAGTTCTTAAGTCTCTAGGGGGTGGGGTAAGGGTGTATGATCATTGCAGAGCCCTAGAGGGCAGGTGTGGGCAGGAGTCTGGACACAGAGAATGGCCGACACCCTATTTCCTGGCAACTGATGGCCTGGGCCCTTCCCCCCCTGCGAGGTGAGAGCTAAAGGGTTGGAGAACAAAGGAATCAGGTGACCACCTGGCCCGGGGAAAGGAACAAAGCCCAGAGGAGGAGGGGCTGGAGGGGGTTTTCAGTTTGGGGCTGGCTGGGACATGGAGTGAAGGGCAGACGTGGTTGTCTGGCTCACTGCCCCCCAAAATGGACCCAGCTGAGGGGTCCCGTTCTCTGCACCTGCAAGCTCTGTTTTAGACCATGTTCCTGTCGTCTAATAAACCTTCTGTTTTACTGGCTGGCTGAGAGTCACGTCTGACTGCGGAGTTGGGGTGCAGGACCCTCTGGCTTCCCCAGGACCCCGCCTGAGTGGACTCGCTGGGGGGAAGCACACGGAGGGGCAGAGGATGCTGAATGCTCCAAGGTCAGACCCAGGAAGGTGGAAGCTGTGTGAGCTGTGTGTCCTGAAGACAGGCTGCTCACAGAAAGGCGACTGCCCCAGAGTCCTGACTGGCTTCATGGGGAGCAGTTCCAGAGCATCGCCCAGGGACTCCGTGACAGTCGTCCCCGGGCCTGGGGTCACCGCTGGGGCCAGGGCTGGAGGATGGAGACAGACCAGAGTCCCTCCTCGGTCCCGGGCTGTGGGGTCACCGCCAGGCCCCACGCTCCGGCCCCCGGCCCCTCACCCCGGCTCTGGTTGTAGCGCTCCATGGCGATGCGGACGTTGCCGTTGAAGGCCTCCTGCCAGCCCCGGGCGATCCAGGTCTGCCGCTCCCAGTATTCGGGCCCCTCGGCCCGGATCCAGGGGGCGCGGGGCTGGGCCTGGTTCACCTCGCTGTCGAAATGGAAGAAGAGCTGGTCGTCCAGGTACCCGACCACGGTGAACTGGGGCAGCCCCGGGCCCGGCTCCGACACCGCCGTGTAGAAATAGCGCAGCGAGTGCGGGCCTGGGGGGAGAGAGCGAGACCCCCCATCAGCCAGCCGCCCCCAGCCCAGCCCCCAGGGCGAGCCGGCACCCCACCCCACACTGCAGGGGAGAGAGACCCCCCCTCCCACCAGCCAGCAGCCCCCCGCCCTATCCCAGGCCCTGAGGAGATCCAGGACCCCTCCCCACACTGCAAGGGGGAGAGACCCCCCCCAGAGCCAGCAGCCCCTTTCCCCAGCCAGCCGCCAGGGCGAGCCGGGACCCCGCCCCACACTGCGAGGGGGTAGATGGGGCCTCACTCTCTGTTGGACCAGGGGTCCATGCAGTGCCCAGCGTGACGGGGGGCCCAATCTCAGTTGAGCAGGGTCCATGCAGCGCCTGGCATGACCAGGGCCCTCATTAACAGCAGCAATTATTGTCTGGCGGCCTCACCCACCTCATGCTGGGCGCTTGCCAGATGGGGGCACGAAACCACAGGGGGGCTAGGCAGGCCGTCACCGCAAAATCCAGTGTCCCACAGGGAGGGGGCAAAGCGGGGAGGATGGGAGGGGAAACTGAGGCATGTCCAGAAGTCGTGACATGCCTAATGTCGTGGGGAAGGAAGTGGGGCAGTGCTGACCCAAACACAGACAGCTAGGAAAGGGTTAAACCTTGGCAGTTTGACTCTGACCCCACTTCCTTCGGATCAGGAGCTGAGCCCAGCTGGGAGGCAGCCCTGCTCCCTGTACCGCCCCCCCCCGCATAACAACTGGCAGGGATTCCCCACTCCCTGCAGCCGTACCCCTCTCCGGGACACCCCCTCTTTCCCCAGGACACCCAGCTATGGGGGTTGGGGGGTGCCCGTGCCCAGCTAGCCACCCTGGGCTTGGTTCTGGCCTCGCGCTCATTTTACACCCCCCGGTAGCAGCTCGCTCCTGATTCACAGCCAGGAGGCCAAGAGCAGAATTGGGCCCTGGGCGGGGGTCTGGATTTGAGCCCCCAAAGCCCCTCCCCCCAATACAAGCCCCCCTGCCCCTGGCCCATCCCCCTAGCGCAGGTCACCGCAGCCCCTAATGGGACAGGATCCTGCCACTCCCCCTGTGCTGGGGGGTAGCACCCCAATACTCACGGCAACAGCCCTCTGGGATGGCGAAGACCCCCAGCAGGAGGAGGGGGAGGGGCACAGCCATGCTGAGCCCGGTCACTCTCCCCCCCACATTGGCCGGGGCGCTCCCCACCGGGATCCCCAACAGAGCGACTCTCCGAGTGCACCTTGTCCCGGGCCTCGCCCCGGGGACTTTGGGGCCTCACGCCGGGGACTTTGCCCCAGAAAGGGCCGGGCCAGCCGAGAAAGCCCCACAAGCGAGCGGCTGCCCCATCACCTGGTACCGTCTGCCAGCTGGGGACTGAAAGTGAAAGTGTCACAGAGGGTGGCACCTCCCCCCCTAGGGTAAACACCTGGCTGGGCAGGGTGGTGTAATGGTTAGAGCAGGGGGGAGGGGCTGGGAGCCAGGACTCCTGGGTTCTCTCCGCAGCTCTGGAAGAGGAGTGGGGGCTAGTGGTGAGAGCAGGACTCACGCTCCCTGCCCCCATGTTATGCCCTGTTCCTGACCCACTGACGAAACGGGCCCTGGTCACGTTCCATCGCGGGGAGGGGGTCTCTACACTGGGGATCCCGCCCTGGGGGGCTGCGAATGCATCAGTGTGTGAGGCTGCAGCTGCTCTGTAATGCACCTGAGAGCAGGGAGTATAAACCCCCTAGGCTACCCCCAGGACGGACACCCTGGGCTCTAGGCTAAGCCAGGGGTGAGGGAGGGGAACTGGCCCCCCGTGTCTGGGTCTGGCCTGGCCGCAGCTGTCCCCGGGAGCTCTGGCTCAGCCAGTTGCACAGCGCAGGGCCCAGCCGGTCCACGATCCCCCATCCCGGGCCCCCCCCGAGCGCGTCTGTCTCCAGCTGGCGGCCCTGGCAGTGACAGCGACAGGCACCCCAGTGCCCAGCCCCAGAGGGGCGCCCGGCTCCGGGTTCGCATCTGAAACAGAACAGGGGGGTGAGGGGGATCCCGGAAGCCCCCTCCCCTATTACGGGTCGCCCATGGGCCGGGCTCACCCCTTCCCTCCAAATGCCCCCTCGTACCCCAGCCAGCAACCACCCCCCGGCCTCACCCCACACAGTGACACAGACCCAGAGTGAAGAGCCCAGAGGATCACAGGGGCAGGGGCGTCCCCAAAGGGGTGGGAGGAAGGGCAGGCTGCAGGCAGAGTGCGGGGCGTGGGGGGGTCTAAAATGAGATGAGTGTCCCCTGGGTTCCCGGCCCCCCTCACCTCTCCGCTGCAGCTTCTCCTCCCCGTCCTCCAAGTGTTTCCTGAGCCCCTCGCAGACCCGCTCCAGGCTCAGCCTCGCTCCATTGGCATGGGGGGGGTTCGCATCCCTCGCCCCCAGCCCAGCGGGGGAGTCAGGGCTGTAGCCTCCCCGTCGTGTCTGTGCTGTGGGAACCCCCCCCGTGCTGCCGGCCGCCCGGGTCTCATGCTGGAGGGCAAGACGGTCTGGAACCCACACCCACAGCTGGGCACCAGCCTGCACCGACCCCCACATCCGACCCCCCAGACCTTGGGGGAAAGGCGTGTCTGGGCCCAGCCGGCCCCGGCCAGCTCCCGTCCCTGCCTCAGGGTGAACCAGATCTGAGCTTGCAGGTACAAACCCCAGCCCGCCGTTGATCTTTCCCCCATTCACACTCACCCCCCGGCCGTTCTATCGTGTTGCAGTCCACGGAGCTAGCTTAGCCTTTGATTTTACCCAGCCTGTGTCCTGGAATATTGGGGGGCCCTTAGCCCACAGGTCAACACAGTGGGAGGGGCCCCTGCCACCCAGCACCCCCATTTCAGGCAGCCTGCACCAGTGACGGGACCCCCCCTTGTCCCAGACCCTGCAGCCCGGTGGAGAGATGCTGGGGTCTCTGCACTGGACTCACTCCCAGTCTCTCCGGGTGAGTGACTCCCCCGATGGTCCCATTCAGCAGCGCACTTTGCCCGTTCATCACCCCCAATCTCCCATCCCTCTCCACAGAGCCCGATCCACCGTCTGTGCCGTGGGATGAAGCTCCCCAGACCCTCACGGAGAGAAGACCCCCAAGAGCAGCTCCCTGAGCTTGGCCCTCTCTGTTTTCGTGTTCACTGGGGCAGTGAGAATCCCTCCTCCCCCAGCCCCAAAGAGACCTGAGAACCGACTAAGCTGTATTACTCCCCCGCCCCCCGGCAGGGACTGGCTGAGGGGAGACGTCACTCCAGGAGGGACAGAGACACCCCCAGTCCGATCACCATGCGTGGAGAGCAGCCCAGCTGGGCTGGTCAGTGAAATTTAGGGGGCAGAGCTGCTGGGGGCTGGGGCATCCAGCTAGGGAAAGGGAATTAAAATTAAGTGGCCTTTGCACAGTTCTGAGAGAGGCTCACTGCACAGGGAGCTGGGCTCGTCCTGTCCCTTCTCCCTGCCTCAGTTTTCCCTCTGTAGGAGAAGGATGACAATGCTCTCCTCTGTAAAGAGCTTGGAGATCTGTGGATGACAAGCCATGTGGAGGGGCTGAGAACCACCCAGGGGCTGCACGACTGGGCCCAGGGGCTGCAAGACTGGGCCCCGGATTTGAGGCATTTAAATAACAAGTAGCCATGGCGATGAAACAAGCCTTTATTTTCAGGGTACAGGCTTCGGACTCTCGTCTGTAACTAGCAGTCGGGTTCTGTAGACAACGTCTGTAGATAACGTTGCAGAAACCTCCATCCTGTGCATTACAATAGTGCCCGCCAGCCAGTCCCGGCCCAGGGCCCTGGTGCCAGGCGCTGGACAGACAGGCCCTACCCCAAGGAGCTGGCAATGTACACAGTCAGGACAGTAACTGCGGCAGGGGACACTGAGGCACAGAGATGGCAAATGCCTTGTCCACATTCGCCCAGTGGCAGGGCTGGGAATAGAACCTGAGTCTCCTGAGGTTATGACCTGATCCTATTCCCCACCCGCCTTTGGGCTAAGTTCGTGTGCCAGAAACACACCGCTACAAAGTCATTTCAGTGGCTTGCCTGGACCTGGGTTCCACCCATCCTGGGCTCATTACTGACTCCTGGTGGCAGGCAGAAGCAATTCAGCCATGGAGTTAATCCCGGGGTGAAGGATCTGTCGGCGGGGGGCCAAACAAGAGAACTCCAGGGCGCATTACAGATGAAGCTCAAGGGGTTACCGGGGTCACTCAGTCAGGGATCCGGTTCTGTGCATTTGCTGCCCAAACCCAGAACCACCGGATAGTTGCACTAGGTTATCAAGAGTCACTGAGAGCAGGCCATAAAACACCAGGGAAAGGCTGTTTCAATGCAGTGCACAACTGGCCTGTGGAACTCATTGCCACAAGATGCAGCTGACATAAAGAGCTTAGCAGGACTGGACGCTCCTATGGCTAAGGAGAGCATCCAACCCCGAGTGGTTTTTTTAAAAACTGACCCCCAGAAACAGGTTATTCCACAATTGTCCACAAGGAAAGTGTGGGCCCCTTACTGAATGAGGGAGGCAACCTAGTGACAGAGGATGTGGAAAAAGCTAATGTACTCAATACTTTTTTTGCCTCTGTTTTCACTAACAAGGTCAGCTCCCAGACTGCTGCGCTGGGCATCACAAAATGGGGAAGAGATGGCCAGCCCTCTGTGGAGATAGAGGCGGTTAGGGACTATTTAGAAAAGCTGGACGTGCACAAGTCCATGGGGCCGGACGAGTTGCATCCGAGAGTGCTGAAGGAATTGGTGGCTGTGATTGCAGAGCCACTGGCCATTATCTTTGAAAACTCGTAGCGAACCGGGGAAGTCCCGGATGACTGGAAAAAGGCTAATGTAGTGCCAATCTTTAAAAAAGGGAAGAAGGAAGATCCTGGGAACTACAGGCCAGTCAGCCTCACCTCAGTCCCTGGAAAAATCATGGAGCAGGTCCTCAAAGAATCAATCCTGAAGCACTTGCATGAGAGGAAAGTGATCAGGAACAGCCAGCATGGATTCACCAAGGGAAGGTCATGCCTGACTAATCTAATCGCCTTTTATGATGAGATTACTGGTTCTGTGGATGAAGGGAAAGCAGTGGATGTATTGTTTCTTGACTTTAGCAAAGCTTTTGACACGGTCTCCCATAGTATTCTTGTCAGCAAGTTAAGGAAGTATGGGCTGGATGAATGCACTATAAGGTGGGTAGAAAGCTGGCTAAATTGTCGGGCTCAACGGGTAGTGATCAATGGCTCCATGTCTAGTTGGCAGCCGGTATCAAGTGGAGTGCCCCAAGGGTCGGTCCTGGGGCCGGTTTTATTCAATATCTTCATAAATGATCTGGAGGATGGTGTGGATTGCACTCTCAGCAAATTTGCGGATGATACTAAACTGGGAGGAGTGGTAGATACGCTGGAGGGGAGGGATAGGATACAGAAGGACCTAGACCAATTGGAAGATTGGGCCAAAAGGAATCTGATGAGGTTCAATAAGGATAAGTGCAGGGTCCTGCACTTAGGACGGAAGAACCCAATGCACAGCTACAGACTAGGGACCGAATGGCTAGGCAGCAGTTCTGCGGAAAAGGACCTAGGGGTGACAGTGGACGAGAAGCTGGATATGAGTCAGCAGTGTGCCCTTGTTGCCAAGAAGGCCAATGGCATTTTGGGATGTATAAGTAGGGGCATAGCGAGCAGATCGAGGGACGTGATCGTTCCCCTCTATTCGACATTGGTGAGGCCTCATCTGGAGTACTGTGTCCAGTTTTGGGCCCCACACTTCAAGAAGGATGTGGATAAATTGGAGAGAGTCCAGCGAAGGGCAACAAAAATGATTAGGGGACTGGAACACATGACTTATGAGGAGAGGCTGAGGGAGCTGGGATTGTTTAGCCTGCAGAAGAGAAGAATGAGGGGGGATTTGATAGCTGCTTTCAACTACCTGAAAGGGGGTTCCAAAGAGGATGGCTCTAGACTGTTCTCAGTGGTAGCAGATGACAGAACGAGGAGTAATGGTCTCAAGTTGCAGTGGGAGAGGTTTAGATTGGATATTAGGAAAAACTTTTTCACTATGAGGGTGGTGAAACACTGGAATGCGTTACCTAGGGAGGTGGTAGAATCTCCTTCCTTAGAGGTTTTTAAGGTCAGGCTTGACAAAGCCCTGGCTGGGATGATTTAACTGGGAATTGGTCCTGCTTTGAGCAGGGGGTTGGACTAGATGACCTTCTGGGGTCCCTTCCAACCCTGATATTCTATGATTCTATGATTCTATGATCGTTCTCTGAAAAGTTGCATGGAAATTTACAAACGAAGTCCATAGTGTAAGTCTTGTGTCGCGTTAAACACACTCCTAGTAGCTAAGACTCGGCCGTAGGAGGCACCACTGTCCAGGAGAGATGAGGTCACAGCTATTACACCAGACTCCCTTCGTGCTGGGGAGATCTCTCATCTCTACACTAAACCTGACCCCGGTGCCCTTCTTGTAATGTAAACGCTTTGAGATGTATGCCAAGGAGTGAATTAACGTCCAAGTTTACACCAAGGTTCCCAGATTTAAATTAGAATTTAATTCTCAAGGTAACAACTCTCAATTCTTTTTTTGTAACAAAATCCTACAATTTGCCTCAATACATATAACTACATTTGTTATAATTTTGGTTTGTAATTAGTTTTTTTTTATTAGCTTAGAAACAGTTTTTGGTATTAGTATGAGAATTACTGTGGAAGTGTATCTTTACACACGACTGGTCTAGAGATGGTCTATACAGGAATTGGCATTTTCATTATACATGTGATATTACACCATATTATGAGTTAGAAATAGAATTTTTGCTTATTTTACTAATGTTTTAAGTTACTTAGGATAATGCCTGGGATAGCCAGAATATTTTAGTTACTGGGAATTAGGAGATTGTTTTGATAATAAACCTAGAAGTTGTTTAAAATTAGAATCAAATTGGGGAAAACTTCTTATTCATAAGAGAAAGATGGAATGAACTCTCCTCAAATTAAAGTTAAGAACCAGCAGAAAAAAGAACAAACCATGAAACTCTGCAATGTAGCAAAACTCCCAGAAAACAATTACCACGTTACAGCAGAAGCTTTCTTTCTGTGCTGAAATGGCCCAGGAAGTAACAACAGAAAGTCGAGCCAAACGACATTTAAATGACTCGGTCAGTGTACATTTGAATCAACAGTGCTGAAGAAGCCACTAAGGAATTCCCAGGGAGGCTGGGCGCCCTGGAAAGGTGGGTATTTCTGGATCCAGCAGGCCAGCTGGATGGGTAAGAAACATGCAGTGACACTGTTGGACAAATTTACAATTTGCAACTGAATCTACCCCAAAATCCGGGCCTGCCCAATGACTGATGATTGACACGATAAATTGATCAGGTTTTGGAACCGAGCTAGCCCCTCAATACAACTGAATAGGAAAATAACTATATACAAAATGTTGCAAAATCCCAGTTTGTTGGATCTGTCTGCGAAGAGACCCGACTCTCTTCCCCCGAGAGCAGCCTTCATCTAAAGCCCCTGAGGTCTGAAAAGCCTGGGCATCTCGCTCCCGACTGGCGAAGAGCCCTCCTACGCACGCAAAGGTCAGGAACTTTGCTCTCCCAAGAGGGCGTCTCTTTTAACTAAAAGTCCTTTATGGACAAGAACCTGGGTTTTGGAACCTTAGAGATCCGAAGTCCCAAATACACAAAACCCAAGGAAAGAAAGTGCTTGTCTGACAAGCCAAACCTAGCTACGTAAAAATACAATAATAAATCCCCATCCCCACCATCACGCCAGGAGACTCCGGACACCAAAAGGAAGGGGAGAGAACCATCCCCCTTTGCACCAAAGGATGGGACGATTGAACAGGCCGTGCTCACTGCGACGGTTCCACAGGGAATTTCTGTGCTTTGAAGGAAGCCAGACTTTGGCCCTGTAAAGCACACATCTTCCAGAACCCTGATCTCCCTCCTAGTTCAGATTTGTGTCCCAGAAATGTCTTGGATCTTTGCATTGAAATTCTTAAACTTAACAACGTCCACAGATACCAGTAAAATATCCTGGTTCCAAAGAAATGCCAAGCAAAATCACTCTAAACGTCGGGGGGATAGAGCCCTGAAATAGCCGTAAGCATTGAAATCTTCTCCTAAGAATCTGGACGGAGTTACAGGGTTAAATGGAACGCCCTGCAACGAAGTGCTGGTGGCTAAATCCCCGTGCTTGTTTCTCACCGGGAGAGCACTGTAATTGCACAGAAATAACATTTGCATGTTTGGTGGGATAGGCTGATCTAACAGGGACCAACTTACTGCAGCTATTTTGCTGTTGCTTAAAGAACTAACCGCAAGCTCACAATTGTCTTGCTGGGTATTTTCCGCCATCGGGAGCTGCCCTGCCTGTTGGGAGAGCTCTGTAACAATTCCTTGTTTAATGGTTCAGTTCTGCGTTGTCTTATTTAAACTCAGCTCCTAACTTGAAGTGCTACTGAGAACTAGCAACTTCGTTACGTCACTTGTTCTGCTCTGCCCGGTTTCTTACTCCCCCCTGCAGCCATCCGGTCTCCGCAGGGTGAGTGAGAATTGCCAGAGAGAGACAGTCTCAGATCTCTCCCTTGTAACGTGACACTATCGGTGAGAGAGCAAAGCTACCCTCTAACTGCCAAACCTCACTTCTGTTTTAGATGTGGGACATAGACGAGAAAACTTGCACGCTGACTTGAATTGTGGCGTGTGTTTGGACTACAGAGACGTCTAACGTGGTAACGCCTTACACTCCGCACTAGCCTCCGTCCCATTTCTGTGCGCTCCAACGGAAATGTTGCTGGTTTCTCTGTGATTTCAAATACTAAGAGGACAGTTTCTTCTTTTTCGGCAAGGTGTGCTTCCTATCTGGAGACGGTCAGACCGGGAGCGAGGTGTAGTACATTTTTACCAGCGAGGGTAACTAACCATTGGAACAATTTACCGATGGCTGGGGTAGACTCTCCATCCCTGACCATGTTTAAATCACAGCTGGCTGGTTTTCTCCGAGATCTGCCCCATTATTGATCGTAGGGCTGGTCTCTGGCCTGTGCTATCCAGGGGGTCAGCCAGATGATCACAGTGGTCCCGTCTGGCCTTGGACTCCATCAGTCTCCATATACATGTGCTTTGCCTGTGACCCTCTGCATCTAAAGGCCTTGCCCGTAGGCCCGTGACCTGGAGGACAGACGCGCCTTCACTCCTCACGCAGCCTTCCCCAGCGGCTCGCCTTGCCGGGCGTTTCAGGCCACAGCCCCACACCCCACTGGTCTGAGCCATGTTACTATCTTCTGCCATTTCCAGACTTCTGCCTGTGAATGCCACCGAACCAGAGCTGACCCCTCTGCCGGTCCTGGGCCTCTCCCCAGCCTTTGCAATCCGGCACTGCTAGCCCCACACGCTGCAGCCACTGGGCACTGCTGCATTAACCCCTCATCCACCAGCAACACAGGCGGTGTCATCTTTTCCAATCCTGGCAGAGGCTTTGATCCCCCCGGAGTTTCCAGCTCTGCTTGTGGGGGTGACAGACTGTCTCTGCCATCCCTGCCAGGGCGGAACGGACCAGCTGGGGCTGCTGGGCCCCTCTTCTTCCCCTCCCATCAGTGACAGGCTTGGCCTGGCTACAGGTCCAGTTGGGGGGGGGGACACCTCAGCCCTGCTCAGGGTCCCAGCAATCAGGAGACGCCCCCTCCCATCCTGGGGGCGCCTGTTTCATCCCTCTGGCATCAGCACAATTCCATCGGACACTCATCAGCTGCCTCCCATCCCTCCCCAATGCAAAGCATTCACAGCCTCGACATCCGGGTCTGAGAAACAAACCCTGCGGGCCCCAGCCCTGTACCTCTGTCCTCCCACACTCCCTGCCTGCCCCTACCTCCCCGCCACTGCAGGGATGAGGGACTCGCAGCCCCCCCCATTCCCTCTGGGTCAAGTGCTAGCTCTCAGTCCATGACTCTCACCCTCAGCCAACAGAAACCCCGCAGCCCCCAGCCCTGTACCTCCATCGTCCCATGCTCCCTGCCCGCCCTTACCTCCCCACATTGCAGGGATCAGGGACTCATGGTCCCCCCAAACACACCCCTCTCAGCCTCTCACTCTCGGTCCGTGACTCTCACCCTCAGCCGACAGAAACCCTGGAGCTTCCCGACGCAGCGACTCCTGGTCTTTTCTACATGGTTTATTGATCACTTGCAGGGTCCATCCAGCACTGAACTCTCTGGGGAGGGGGAAGAGGAGAAATGAGGCAAAGGGATGCGCAGGAGAGACCTGGCTGGACTCCTGGCCCGGTCGGGCAGCCTCGGCCATCGCGGGACGACGTCATCGGCCTTTTATCCATTGAGCTAGAATGGAACGCCTCATCATAAATACAGCTTGTTAAATACAGCCAGGAAGGGGGTGACAGCACTTGCCAAGTCCCGCAGGCGGCAGGGAGCTCCTGACAAGGGCTCTGGGGTACCACTGACAGGGTGCACAGTGCCACGCTCCTTGGGGAGACACGGGGAAATGAGAGCGAGTGGGACTGGCTCTCTGTCCTGCCAGCCAAGCCCCAGCACAGCCCATTACATGCGAGCCACCCCAGCACCCAGCTCCCTGGGGAGCACCAAAGGGAGAGGGCAGCGCCTCCCAGGACACGGCTTCAGCCGGGCAGGATGCAGCCCCTGTGTTTTCCATGGCTGGGGAATCAAAGGGAGGTGCCAGGTTCCGGGCCCAGCCATGAGGAGGAACGGATCTGGGCTGCCTGGGCTTGGCAGAGCCAGAGGAGGGGTCTGATCAGCTGCTAGCAGGGATGGGGTGGCCGGATACTTGGGAGAGGTGCGAGGGAATAGGTGAGCGCACCCCTCACTCTGGCTGGCTCTAGCAGGATGGTGAGGGGGTCTCCTGCCCCGCGTGGCGTCTCTGGTGGGCGGGTACCGGGGGACCAGCCGGGCCTAGCAGGATGGTGAGGGGGTCTCCTGCCCCTCGTGGGGTCTCTGGTGGGCGGGTACCGGGGGACCAGCCGGGCCTAGCAGGGTGGCGAGGGGGTCTCCTGCCCCACGTGGCGTCTCTGGTGGGCGGGTACCGGGGGACCAGCCGGGCCTAGCAGGGTGGCGAGGGGGTCTCCTGCCCCACGTGGGGTCTCTGGTGGGCGGGTACTGGGGGACCAGCCGGGCCTAGCAGGGCGGCGAGGGGGTCTCCTGCCCCACGTGGGGTCTCTGGTGGGCAGGGACCAGCCGGGCCTAGCAGGGCGGCGAGGGGGTCTCCTGCCCCCCGTGGGGTCTCTGGTGGGTGGGGACCAGGGGGACCAGCTGGGCCTAGCAGGGCGGCGAGGGGGGTCTCTTGCCCTGCGTGGGGTCTCTGGTGGGCGGGGACCAGCCGGGCCTAGCAGGGCGGCGAGGGGGTCTCCTGCCCCGCGTGGGGTCTCTGGTGGGCGGAGAGGCCGGTGCCGCACGGGACGCTCTCCCCGCACTCGGGGCACGGGCAGGCTCGGGTCCCGGCGTGGGTCCTCTGGTGGCGGCTGAGGTTGGAGCTCTGGCTGAAGGTTTTCTGGCAGCGGGGGCAGTGGAAGGGGCGCTCGCCCGTGTGCAGAATGAGGTGGGTGACCAGGTTGGAGCTCTGGAGGAAGCGCTTGCCGCACTCGGGGCAGCGGAAGGGCCGCTCAGCCGCGTGGACCCGCCGGTGCCGGTTGAGGGTGGAGCTCTGGGCGAAGGCCCGGCCGCACTCGGCGCAGGCGTAGGGCCGCTCGGCCGTGTGGACCCGCCGGTGCGTCACCAGGGTGGACTTGACGCCGAAGCCCTTCCCGCACTCGGGGCACCGGTGGGGCCGCTCGCCCGTGTGGACCCGCCGGTGCCGGTGCAGGTGGGAGCTGTGGCTGAAGCGCTTGCCGCAGTCGGGGCACCGGTAGGGCCGCTCCCCGGTGTGGACGCGCCGGTGCATGACCAGGTGGGAGGTGCGGCGGAAGCGCTTGCCGCAGTCGGGGCAGCGGTAGGGGGTCTCGGCCGTGTGGGTGCGCTGGTGCCGGATCAGGTTGGAGCTCTGGGCGAAGCGCTTGCCGCACTCGGCACAGGCGTAGGGCTCCTCGCCCGTGTGGACGCGCCGGTGCGTGGTCAGGTCCGAGCTCTGGCTGAAGCCCTTCCCGCACTCGGGGCACTTGTAGGGCCGCTCCCCCGTGTGCACGGTCTGGTGCCGGAGGAGGTGCGCGCTCTGGCCGAAGCCCTTCCCGCACTCGGGGCAGGTGAAGAGTCTGTCTCCCAGGGAGGCTCTGGGCTGGGCCACGGTCCTGTGGGGGCCCCTTAAATCCGCCCCGTACGGCGCGGACTCACCCGGTCTCTCCGCCTCCTGACGCTCGCAGGCCGCTCCCCGCTGAGGACTCTGGGAACTTCCCGGTAACGTCCCATACAGTTCTGCTGGCTCCGGACCGTCCTGTTCGGGATTCTCCTCGGCCTCACTCGTCAGCCCCTCGGCTGCTGGGAGAGAATCCAGACAGGGGTCAGTCTCGACTGGGAAAGGGGGGTGGCAAAGCAAAGAACATTCCCCTGTGGCTGGGAATCTGCCCCTCAGGGAGAGACCCGAGTCGGGAGCCCTGCGGGGTTCAGGGCTCATTTCAAAGCAATGCACTGATGTTCCCGGCCCCTCTGGCTGGGGAGATGATTCACAGCTGCTGTGCTGCCTTCCTGAGTCTGCAGACAGGGAGCCGGGTGTCTGGGCTGCTGCTCCTCAGAGCTTCCCCAGCAGCAGAAGCAAAGGGAAATTGGCAAGAATCTGGTCAGTTTCAGGGCTGCTGTGAGAGGGATCAGGTCAATTTCACACTGTCCCTGCTGGGAGGCTCTGAACTTGGAGCTATTCACCAGGGGGACAAACAGACAGATAAACACACTAGGATCTAGGGATGAGGGATGGATGGGGTAGGAGCTAGGGATGGGAGTAGACAGACGTCTCCCTTCCTGCAGCACGTGGCCATCACATTTCCAGGCAGCACCCTGGCTGCAGGAGCTCCCTGAGGCCCCCACGGGCTTAAATTGTCACAGATTTTCAGAAAGAAAATAATCCCTAGCTACAAGGCAGCTCACGGTCATTATCCCCATCTGTACAATGGGGAAACTGAGGCACTGCCCCCCAAACGCAAATCCAGCTCTCCTGACTCGCAGGCCAGAGCTGTATCCACTAGGCCACGCGGCCTCCCGGTGCCTGTGAAGCGAACTGAATAAGGGCACAGCCAAAGCGAGCACAGGAGCAAACCCCAGGCGCCAGGGCACCCGAGCCATAGGGCGGGGGGTCTCTGAGAGCAGGCAGCGTGAGCCAGCAGCTGTCCTCTGGTTCGGGACTCCGGGCTCCGTTCCCGGCCCTGCTGCCGGGTGACCCTGCACAAGCCACGTCCCCTCTCTGGGCCCGTTTCCCCTCCCGCCCTGTGTGCGTCCGGCCTAGTCAGACTGGGAGCTCTGCAGGGCTGGGCAGCCTCTGCAGGATCGTACAGCACCCAGCACGGTGGGGTCCCGGCCCACGAGCTCTGCTAATGCAAATAGTAATAACGACACCCCATGCTGGGGGGTTTGCCCTGGTTTCCGACTCGGGTTAAGCGATTCCTCACCTGTGCAGGCGTCTCTCGGGGTCTCCTCAGCACCCCGGGGACCCGGGACCCACCGCTCTGCCCCTCGCTCCATCCGGGAGAGCGCGTCCGGCCCAGGGATGAGAAATCCTGCTCGGGGGACGGGGACAGGCGAGATCAGGGCTGGGGACGTAGCCCCACGTTTGTCACATGGAAGGGTCCGTGATTCTAACGAAGCCCCTTTTCGGGCTGGTCCAGGGCGCAGGGAGTGGGGTGGAGAGATACAGAGCTCGACCGGTCTGACCCGGGGCGTGGGGATTGGGCAGGATACTGCGGGGATGGGCCCGTGGGGCTGACCCGGGGGGCAGGGAGGGGGCAGGATACTGGGCGGGATGGGCCCGGGAGGCAGGGAGGGGGCAGGATACCGGGCAGGATGGGCCTGGGGGGCAGGGAGGGGGATACCACCCCGGGGGGTACCACAGCCCCTGGGGTCTCACTGTCCCCGCTACAGACACCCGGGGTGGGAGGGCCGGGGGGGCTGTGGGATGTTCAGATCTCAGTCGCCCCCCTGCCCGGTGCCCATCAGCCGGTGGGGGCTGCTCCTGCCCGCCCCCTTCCAGCCCCCCCCCGCGGCCCCCCGCACCTGCCGGCCCCGGCTCAGCAGCTCCCCCGGCGGAGCTCGGCGCTGCGCGGCCCAGGGGCGGCTCCAGCCCAGCGCGGCCCCCGGGCTCCCCCCGCCCGGGCCGGGCGCAGCAGCGGGGCCGGGCGCGGATGCAGCCGCGGCGCTGACCCAGGAAGCCCAACCCCCGGGCGGGGGGGCGGGGAGAGCGGCCCCCGGGATGGGGGGGCATGGACCCGCCCCCGGACCCGCCCCTCCCGGGCGGTTCCCACCCTCCCGGAGGGGCCTGGAGGCTCCCGGAATCACAGACCCGTGTCTGGCGGGGAACCAGCAGGACCAGGGCCAAGCAAAGCGCCCGCCCAGCTCTGGCTGCTCCTCGATCCCATGCTGGGCCCCCCAGTCCTGCAGCCCCCTGCCCCCCACCCGCTCAGCTCCCCTGCTCCAGGGCTGCCTGCCGGAGGGGCAAGGGGGGGCTGGACGGGGCACCCAGATACCCTGGGGCTGGGGCGCTCGCCTGGGAGACCTGCCTGCAATTGCCAGCTCGCCCCGGGGGGCCTGGGAGAGCTTGGGCCAGGCCCTCAGCCTCTGGGTCCTGCCGGCCATGGGGTGACACCCCAAGATTCATGTATTAGACACTGGGACCTCAGAGCGACCCGCATGACCCCAAAGAGCCACCGGGGTGTGAAGTCCTTGTTTCATTCCCTCCAGTCTCTCCCCAGGGAAGCAGGGTCACAGGGGAGCTGTGGGGTGCGTGTGGGTGTGTGTTATTCTCACAACAAACATGTTAACAACTGGCAAGTTGATCAGGCCACTGGTTAGGAAAAGCCGGCTGGCGGGTTAATAACCGAGCCGGGTTAATAATTCAATCACGGGGCGCTTTCCTACCGGGTGCTGCAAAGAGCCGCAGGAGACGGGGTGAGCAGGCCCTCGGGGCGTGCGAGCCGCAGTCCGAGTATCCCTGCCCCAGAGCCCGCGAGGCTCAGACACGCTGGGAACGGGGGCCGGGTACGGCCCTTGGAGAGACAGAGGGCTTGACACCCGTATCGGACCCCTGCTCCGGCCTGGCTGGGATCAGCAGGGGTGTGGGGGAGCAGAGAGGCCACAGGGGAGCCCAGCGGGGGCTGCTCAAGGCCTGGCTGGGCCATGGGGCTGGCCTGCGTGTGGATCACGCAGGGGAAGTCCCCAGCCGGCGTAGCGGGGCCTGTCACGCAGGGAGCTCCTGGGGGAGGGATCCGAAACTCAGCCTTGGGGCGAAACCTTCCAGGCCTAAGTGGGTCACAGAGCAGAACCAGCAGGTTATACGGTGTCGCCGATAAACCCCTCAAGAGCATTTCCTGGGGGGCCCGCCGCCCCGTTTATACTCCTGTTCTCTCGGACAAAGGACTCGGGGCGACTGGGAAACGCAAAGCCACTTTAGTCTTCCTGGTTCGGAGCAGGAAAACCCCAAACAGCCCCGGCCCTGAGTGCCAGGGCCCGGTTCCGGATGCTGCATTTCAACCCCGCCCCAGGCCCTTCCCCGCGCCCCGTCCTTCCTTCCTGAACGAGAGGAAACCCGGCTGCCCGTTTTACTAACTGACACTATGGGCCAATTAACCCAGAAGCTAGAGAAAGAAACGCAGAGCTGGTCCTAGGGGAGTGACCTAGGTAGTGCTGGAGGTAGAAAGAAGAGTAGCATGGGGAAAACACTGGGCTATATCTCAGGACGCCTGGGTCCTATTCCTGACTCTGCCACTGAGCTGCTGGCTGACCTTGGGCAAGTTACTCAATCTCTCCGTGCCTCATCTCCCTACTTGTGAATGGGGAGAATTTCTGCTTTGCCTGTTTAGAGTGTAAGCTCCTGGGGGCAGGACTGTCTCTTCCACGGGTAGGGCCAGCCGCTGGCACCGGGGGCCCTGGTCCCTGGTAATACAATGGCAGTGAGCAGAGGCCCTCGACGGTGGAGATCTGACGAGTCCGTGTCGCGTCACCTGGAATAGGGCAGCTTCCCTTTAACCAGCCCGTGAGCCTCCCGAGGCGCTCACCGTGCTCCGCGGGTCGGAAGCTGCCAGAACCCAGCCGCGTCTCCGTCTCGTTAACAAACACGGGGGTTTGGGGCCCAGGTTACTCTTGTGTAATGAGCGAACGACACGATGTGCCCAATCAGAGACCCAGCCCTGGAGTCCCCAGTGCGACCGCGGCTGCCTTCCAGCGGGCCTGTCCGACGCCCCGGCCCTCTGCACCCTTCTCCCCCCAGCTTTTCATTTACCACCTGCTGACGCTAGCTTAACCAAAGGACAGAAACTGCGTCAAGTCACAGCTGTGAACGTACGGAGCCAGCCTGTCCCGGAGACGCTGGTGAGCCGCTGTGACACCAGCCAGGCTGTCCCCGCTAACCAGCATTTACACGCCCAGCTGGCTTGGGCCTGCAGAGATCGGTCAGTCGGCCGGGCTGATAGGCGGAGGGGCCAGATCCCCAGCCAGTGTGAATCCACACAGACCCCACTGGGGCTGGGGCCGATTCACGCCAGCCGGGGACCCGGCCCCACCGACCCCACTGGGGCTGCGGCCGATTTACGCCAGCCGAATCCAGGGCTCTGGGCACCGGTGGCTCTGCCGGACACCCCAGCCTCGGCCCCTGCGGCTCAGGGATCAACCCCTGCTGCTTCCGGGGGAATCAGCCGTGCCAGTAAAGTCTCTCTGGACAGAACCAGGGTTGGGATAGTAACTTCCTGGCTCTGTCCAACCGCTGGAAATCAGCTGGGTTCTGAGAGCAGAAGAAATGTCTGTTTGGAGCCACTTCACCTCCCGGCTGGCACCCCCTGCACCCAGTGTGGAGGAGGGGCTGGTCGGGGCTTCCCCCCCCCAGGCTGCTGGAGGGGCCCAGCAGTGGTGAGGTGGAGCCTGTTGGGGGGGCTGGGTAGCCAGGGGGTCAGCGATCACCTCAGGGCACCGTGCCCGGATTCCCCGGCGCTGTTGGGGCATTTGTAGGGGCACTGCCCGGTGTGGATCCTCTGGGGCCGGGTGAGCCCCGAATCCTGGCCAAAGCTTTTCTGGCAGACGGGGCACTGGAAGGGGCGCTCGGCTGTGTGGGTGCGCTGGTGGGTGACGAGGGTGGAGCTGGCCCCAGGGGCCCTCCTGCAGTCGGGGCGCTCACCCGTGTGGGTCTGGCGGGGCTTGACCCGCTGGGCGCTGTGGCTGAAGCCCTTCGCACACTCGGGACAGCAGTAGGGCGTTCGCCCATGTGGACGCGCTGGTGGGTGACGAGGTGGGAGCTCACCCGGAACCCCTTCCCGCAGGCCGGGCGCTTGTAGGGTTTCTCCTCCGTGGGCAGGCTCTGGTGCCGGATGAGGTCGGAGCTGTGAGCAACGCCTTTCCCGCACTCAGGGCACGCGTAGGGACGCTCCCCTGTGTGGACGCGCTGATGCCTGGTCACGTCTGAGCCCAGGGCGAAGCCTTTCCCGCAGTCGGGGCGTTTGTGGGCTCTCTCCCCCGTACGGACGGCCTGGTGTCTGAGAAGTCGGGCGCTCTGATGGAAGCTCCTTCCACAATCCTGGCACCAGCTCAGCCTGCCTGCGTTGCACTGACCCTCAGGGCTCCCAGACTCGTTCCCTTGGGATTGTCCCGACACCATCCCACCCGGTTCCGCTCGCTCCCGACCCTCCTTCTGGGGACGCCCCTCCTCGCTCTTGCTCGCCGGCCCGTCACCTGCAGGATTCAACGTGTTAAAGCTCCCAGCCTGGCTGGGCGGGAAGCAGAAGCCAAATGGGGATCCCAGCACCACCTTCCTGAGTCTGCAACCAGCCCACCTGGTGCCTCTGCGTGCTCAGAGCCTCCCCAGCCGCAGCAGAGGGAAATGGGCCCAGAACCGGGACTCTCACACAGCTGCCTTTGAAATCAGCCAGGTAAAGCACTGGGATGTCCGGCACTTACAGCCTGTTCCACGCATGGCTCTGGCACCGTTCCCGGGCTTCTCTCTAGCTGCCACGCGGTTCCCGGCCCCCAGCCGGAGCCCAGCCACCTCCCGGCTCAGCACCTTCCCCTGACCTGGCTTGGAGTGCGATTGGGAGTGGGGGAACTGATGGGACAGGCAGTCCCTGCTCAGCCAGGAGGAGGGACCCGTGCAACGGGGAGGGGGCTGATGGGAGCTGTACCCCCCAGCTTTGCAGATCCGTCACACCTCTCTCCTGAACTGGGATTGAAACATCCGTCCTGTCTCCTCCGGGCGGGAGTTGCTCCGACTCCCGTGAGCTTGAGCCAGGCCACTCGCTGCCCTGGGTTACAGTCATTCCAGTTAGTCAGCGTCCCATGCCATGAGCCTCCCCCCTGGGGGAGTTCTTGGTCCCCCGCGTAGGGTGAGGACTGGGGAATTTGGGGACACATCCGTGCTGAATTAATCTTTACATAGCAGGGGACTTTGGACTTTGGACTTGGTCGTTGGACTTTGCCAAAGTCCAAATTTCTTGGTCAAGGAAGAGTCGAGGTCCCGACTCCAGAGACAAGAATACACAACAACAAGTCAATAGATTTCAGGGTCCACGAAAACTACGGGGTTGTATGTTCTGTTGTAGGAATCTGGCCCCGGCCCCAGTTCGATGGGATGCACGGGGCCCCGCTGTAATTGCTCCGGGGTATGGGACAGAGCTACGCAGCCCCCGCACCCCCCGGAGCGGGGTCAGGTCACTAGCCCAGGGACCTCCAGGGACAACCGGGTTTATAACTTCAGCCCGCCTGGGAAGTAGTCACGAAAAGTCAGTCCGGTTATTCTGAATCAGGGTATTACAGGCAGGTGCGCACAACCCAGACAGTTCAACCGAAAAGGACGATTGATACGGCCCTGGGGCTCTGTGTGTTAAGGGTTGAACTTAATAAATACGAAAACAGGGGAACGAAGTGACTTACACTGAGTTTGCCAGTAGGGAAATGAATTTAATCGGTGAACATAATGACGAGGGGCTGGGCTGGGCTGCCCACCACCCCCTTTGCGGGGCCTCAAAGAAAGAGACTTTGGGGGGAAAAACAAAACAACCAGATGGGTCTACTGGAGCGAGTTTCCCCACCCTGGCTGCCCCCCCCGTCTCCTGGGATCTCGACCCTGAGAAATGCCGACCCAGCCCGGGCCAGAGAGCGGGACCCAGAGGACACGGCCACCTCTCGCAGCTCCAGCCAAAGCCCAGACAACACCTGGGCTGAACAGGATCGGACGACTGGCTCCAGCCCGTCTCAGCTCCCTTCTCCTGTCCCGTCGCTGCCAGCTCTGACGCACCCAGGAGACGCTCAGAGAAAGGGAGTTTCCTCTCCCGGGCGGACGGGAACGGGACCAAGGATGCTGTGACAAGGAAAGCCTGGCTGGCTTCGTACTTCACACTGCGAAGGCTTTACCGGCTTGGCCTTTGTCTGCGGCGTGGTCAAGGTGCCCGGGCGCTGAACGGGCAGAGGACTCTGCACCCGACCCCGGCCCGCCTCTAACAGCGCGGAACGACGGTGGACAGCGTTAGCGCCTTTGGGCCGTTCACGCCGGGCCGGCAGGAGGGACGCGCTGATGGGGACGGCCGGGGGCTGCCGAGCCGGGGGAGCCCCCGACCGGCCGCGCCCGATGCCGGCGAGCCGGGCGGCCGGTCCAGCGCCCCGGGGGGCCGGCCGGGGGGTCGGTCCCCCGCGTGCAGCCGCTGGTGGGCCCGCAGGTTGGCACGCTGGCTGAAGCGCTTGGGGCAGCCGGGGCAGGGGTGGGGCCGCTCGCCCGTGTGGGTGCGCTGGTGGGTCAGCAGGTTGGCACGCTGGCTGAAGCGCTTGGGGCAGCGGGGGCAGGGGTAGGGGCGCTCGCCGGTGTGGGTGCGCTGGTGGGTCAGCAGGTTGGAGCTGCGGCTGAAGCGCTTGCCGCACTCCAGGCAGCGGAAGGGCCGCTCGCCCGCGTGGGCCCGCCGGTGCCGGTTGAGGGTGGAGCTCTGGGCGAAGGCCCGGCCGCACTCGGCGCAGGCGAAGGGCCGCTCGGCCGTGTGGACCCGCCGGTGGCTCACCAGGGTGGACTTGACGCCGAAGCCCTTCCCGCATTCGGGGCACCGGTGGGGCCGCTCGCCCGTGTGGACCCGCCGGTGCTGCGCCACGTCCGAGCGGGTGCGGAAGCCCTTGCCGCAGTCGGGGCAGGGGCAGGGGCGCTCGGCGGTGTGGGTGCGCTGGTGGGCCAGGCGGTGGGAGCTGCGCCGGAAGCGCTTGCCGCACTCGGGGCAGGGGTAGGGGGCCTCGGCCGTGTGGCTCCGCTGGTGGACGAGGAGCTCCGAGCTCTGCCGGAAGCGCTTGCCGCACTCGGGGCAGCGGAAGGGCTCTTCGCCCGTGTGGAGCCGGCGGTGGGTCGCCAGGTCCGAGTTCTGCCCGTAGCTCTTCCCACAGTCCGCGCACTGGTAGGGCCGCTCCCCGGTGTGCACCGTCCGGTGCCGGATGAAGTGCGAGCTCTGGGCGAAGCCTTTCCCGCACTCCGGGCAGGTGTAGAGTCGCCCTGGCCGGGCCGTGGCTTCGCTGAGGTCCGTCGTGTTGCCCCCGCGGGGAGCGGATTCAGCCCCACTCCCCTCCGCGGGGTTCCCCTCCTGCCCCTCGGAGGCTTTCCCCGGCTCCGGACTCCGGGAAACGTCCCCTCCAGATCCTCCTGGCAGCGTCTCCTTCACCACCCCCGCCTGGGTTGCCTCCTCCTCGTTCCCACGTGCTGGAAGAAAGAGAGAATCCAGACACCCGTCACTCCCTGCGCTGGACTCCTCAGGTAAGCGGAACAAACCCAAGGTGTAAAAAATCCCCTGGCTGCTGTGACTGCCCCTGGCGGGAGGAGAGGCCCCAAGCCGGGAACTCCCACACGAGTCAAGCTCTCATTTCTGGCCCTTCTTGTTGGGAGGCTGATTTTGTAGGGAGCCAGGTGAGGCCGCACCGCCTTCCTGAGTCTGCAGACAGGCAGCCTGGTGCTGCTCAGAGATCCCCCGGCAGCCAGAAATTGAGAGACACAGGCCATTTTCAGGGCCGTTTCCTGTGGGCTGCTGAGACACTGCCGAGAGTCAGGCGGATTTCTCTCTGGCAGCGCTGCAGGGGCTCCCAGTGCGGGGCCGGGGGGTAGACTGGATACACTAGGATCCGGGCTGAATGGACAGATAGTGCAGGGTCTGGGGACGAGACCGGACCCATCTCCTTGGCCGCAGCCAGCGGCCACCAGGTTCCCCACACCCCTGACTGGAGCATTGCTGGGAGTCCCAGGATCAGCTTCTCGCGCCGAAGTCTGCGCTTTCGAAATGAGCTTAGAAACGACCCTGCAAGTCCCAGGACGTGGGCGGGGCGGGCGTGGGAGCGATCCATGAAAGCGGCCGCGCTGCCGGGCACAGCCGGCCAGAGACGCTGGGTGACTAGTCAGAGTCAGCGCGACCCCCAGGGGAATCACCGGTGTGACGGGTGCCGAGGGGCAGTGCGGTCTGGTGGGTCAGACTCGCAGAGCTCATGGCCAGAAGGGACCCGGACAAAGATCCCTTTAGTAGCTGCTACTTTCCCCCCTCCCAGGTACTTAACCACCACAAACAAGTCACTCCTCCGCCTCGGGCTCTATTCATCGCAGGCTGCTACGTCCTCTCGCTGGGCTTCTCTTTGCCCTCACACCCCTCCTCTCGCTGCCTTGCACGCTGCCGGGTCCGCGGGCCAGGGACTGTCTCTCGCTAGCTGTATGTCCAGCTCCGAGCACAATGGGCTCCTGACCTCAGTCCGGGCGAGATGCTCATCACACAAATCTGGAAGGCCTGTAAATCCCCTGCTGTTACTGCCCAGATTTAAAGGCTCCAGGAAGCCAGGGGTGAATTTCCGAGCCGGTTTAAGCGATTCCTCACCTGTGCGGGCGTCTCTCGGGGTCTCCTCAGCACCCCGGGGGCCTGGGACCCGCAGCTCTGCCCCTCGCTCCATCCGGGAGAGCGCATCCGGCCCAGGGATGAGAAATCCTGCTCGGGGGACGGGGACAGGCGAGATCAGGGCGTGCGATGCGGCAGGAGAATATCTGCTACAGGGAACGTCCCGTGATTTAAACCCAGCGCCGGCCTGCTCCAGCCCGGGGGACCTGGCCTGATCTGGGGCACGGGGGGGGCAGGATACCGGGCGAGATGGGCCCCTGGGGCTGACCAGGGACGCAGGAAGGGGGCGGGAGGGGCCCGTGGGGCTGACCCGGGGGGCAGGGAGGGGGATACCACCCCAGGGGGGTACCATTGTCCCCACTACAGACACCCAGGGCGGTGGGGGGTCTCTGGGAGGGCGGGGGGGGGGGCTGTGGGATGTTCAGATCTTTGTCAGACGCACACACACGGCCAGGCGCTGCCTCCCTCCGGGGGAGAAACACCCCAAGGGACGCTAGTGGGGGCTGCTCCTGCCCCATGGCTGGATGGGGTCTGTGCCCCCCCCCCACTTCCTCCCGCCCCTTCCAGCCCCCCCACCTGCCCCACTCTCCCGGTATCCCGCCCGGCCCCGGCCCGCGGTCCCGCAGCGCCCCGCCCCACGCGGCCCCCCCGCACCTGCAGGCCCCGGCTCAGCAGCTCCCCCGGCGGAGCTCGGCGCTGCGCGGCCCAGGGGCGGCTCGAGCCCAGCGCGGCCCCCGGGCTCCCCCCGCCCGGGCCGGGCGCAGCAGCGGGGCCGGGCGCGGATGCAGCCGCGGCGCTGACCCAGGAAGCCCAACCCCCGGGCGGGGGGGCGGGGAGAGCGGCCCCCGGAATGGGGGGGGGGTGAGCGGCCCATGGACCCGCCCCCGCTGCCGGGAGGGGAGCGGCACAGGCAGGGCCCGTCTACACCGCACCGCACACCCGGGGCTGCGGCCCCTGCTAGTGCGCTCGGGGCAGATCTGGGACCGGGGGCTCAGGGCAGGCGGAGACGGGGCCCTTTGTGCAGGGTCCGCTCCCCGCCTGGCCCCCGGGTCTCCCTGTCGCCCGCTGCCCCTGGCTCAGGAGTGGGTGTCCCAGAGCCCAGCCACGGTCCCCGGGGAACCCGCCCCCCAGGGGAGAGAGAGACAGGGCTGGCATGGGGGGGCTGTGGGCCCTGCTTTGCAGGGGGTCCAGGAGGGGGAGCTGGTGTTTGGGGTGGCGGGGAACAATCTCTCACCCCACAGTCCTGGGCACCCCAAGATCCCTCGTTCTGCCATTGACTGACCCCTTCCTTCCCCGTAGGCAGCGTCTACACTAGGGCGCAGCCAGGGGAGTGTAGACGTGCCCCAACCACCGTCTCCTCCTCCCCCACCGGCCAGCCAAGCCGTGAGCGGGGACAGGGCGCCCGGCTGCCTGTCCCCCCATCACCACAATCCGCCAGAACCCCCTGGCCCCCACTCACCCCGAGCCCCCAGCTCTGTGGAGGGCTGAGAAGGGTGCTGAAGAGGTGCCAAGGGTGGCTGGGTGGGTGCTGGGCCAGCTGGTGGGTGGGTGCTAGGGTCCCTGGGTGGGGTACCTGGGCCGGGGGCAGAGAGTCTGTCTGTGCAGAACCCCGCTGGGCCGCAGGCAGCTGGGCAGCCCTGGGCATGCCCCGAGCAGGAGACCCCCAAGCCAGCGCAGTGGGGTACACTGAGCCAGGAAGGCCTGGGGGAGAAATCAGTAACTCAGCCATGGGGCGACACCTTCGGGGCTGTGAACTCACAGTGCCGTCAGGGCACCAGGGATCCCAGCCGGGTCTCTGCCCAGGCCATAGGGAGTCTCTGCCCCCATGGGAGCCCCATTTACACCCATCATCTCCAGAGAAAGGCTGTGAAGCCCCTGGAGACGCCCATGCTGGGGCGGGGGGTGCTGGGGCCGGGGGTGTCTGGTTCAGTGTCTGCTTTCCCCACCCAGTAGCTGTGGGGCGGGCGGGGAGACCAGCTGGACTGGGGGGCTGCTCTTCCCCCTCGGCCCTCAGCCATTGGGCCTGGCCCGGCTCCAGGCCCAGCCTGGGGGCTTCCCCACCACTTCCCTACACAGCTCAGGCTCTCAGCAATCGGGGGCACCCCTCTCCCTCCCTGGGGGGTGTCTGACACGCAGGGCAAACCCTTCCGACACTCATCAGCTATTTCCCGTCTCCCCACAGTGCAGCCAGTTCCCAGCTCCCAGCCTGCGTCTGGCTCTGAGGAGCAAACCCTGCAGAATCCCAGCTCCAAATCTCCCCGCTCCCACCCTCTGCCTCTTCCTGCCACCCCCTGGCGACGGCTCTCGTGGCTGCGGGGATCCGGGTCTCACCGTTCCCTCCATCGCTCAACTGTCGATACGAATCCTGGCCCCGACTCGGAGGACCTGTGTGTTTCATACACTTTTATTGCTCATTCTCGGAGTCCCACCTGTTGTCATAATTACACCGAGGCTGGAAGCTGTCTGGGGCAGGGACTGTGTGTTTTCTTTGTACAGCGCCTGGCGCAGTGGGCTCCGTGACTGGACCGCCTCGGTGCTACGGTGATACAGAAATAATCATCATTCGACCAGCCCTGAACTCGCACGGGCTGACTGAGAACAATGGGGCAGTAGGAGAAATTAGGCAAAGAAACCCGAGAGGAACGCGACAGTTGCCGAAATGAACCCCCCAGATCGCTCTGTGCTGGGTCCTGACACACCCCAGTGCAGGGAGGGGAGAGGCACCGTCCGCACCATCCAGAGTGAAATCCCAGAGCGGCTCCAAATCTGGGGAACGCACCGTCCCGTTGTCCTGTGATCCCCCGACCCGGCTTCCCACAGCGCCTCCTGCTGATTGGTCAGTCAGTCGTTTGACACACTCACTTCCCCTCTGCGAACGAGCCTCCCCCAGCTGGGGAAAGGCTCAGAAACTTCATCCCGACGGAGACGGGGACTGACGCCTCCATCGTGTTTCCTGCCGCGGCCCTGACTCCACCAAACGCTCTTTGCTCCCGGTCACTTTCGTTACCCGGTCGCCCGCTCCGTGATGCTCTTACAGCCATTGATCGGCTGGGCCTTGGGGAAAGTGCAGACCGGAGAGTTCTGCGAAATGTCGGCCATGTATTAATCGCCTTGGCGTTTACGGAACAGCAAGAACCAGAGAGCCGCCCGAGTCAGCCAAACAGTTGAGAGCCGCCCGCACCGACCGCCTGGAGGGGACTTCGTTCCAAGACCTGGGGTGGCCCTTCTCGGGTGCCACGCTGGGGAGCCACGTGCAGCTGGGACGGAGGTGGGGAAATGTCTCTTGTGTAAGAGCTGGGCCTGGCCCGGGCTCCCTTCTCCCTGTCTCCGTGGCTGGGGGCAGGAGCGGGAGCTACCCAGATGGGTTGTTTTCTCCCCATCATTGAGGAGTCGTCGATTGGGGCTGCCCCACCTCTCCCGGGGGGTTGCGGAGCCAGAGGGGCCCCGCTCAGCAAGGGGGTGATAGCTGCAAGCTCCTGACCCTGCAGCCGGACGCTCGAGAGCCGATTGTCACTGGGTGTCCTGGGCGGGCGGGACAGCCGTTGCCAGGCTGGCCGCGGGCCTGGCCTGCTGGGCATGGGTCCGCTGGTGCTTGGTGAGGGTCGAGCTGCGGCTGAAGCTGGCCCCGCAGACCGGGCAGGGGTAAGGCCGCTCACCCGTGTGGACGCGCGGGTGCCATGCCAGGCTGGAGCTCTCGCTGAACTCCTTCAGGCAGCGTGGGCACCGGAAGGGGCGCTCGCCCGCGTGCAGCCGGCGGTGGGCCACCAGGTGGGAGCTGCGGGTGAAGCTCTTCTCGCACTGGGGACACTGGTAGGGCCGGTGGGGCCCCCAGGGCGTCCCCGGCTCCGCGCTCTCCCCCGCGTGGGCCCGCTGGTGGGCAACGAGGGCCAGCCTGGCGCTGAAGCCCTTCCCGCAGGCTGGACGCTTGTGCGGCTTGTCCTCCAGGTGGGTGCCCTGGTGCGACACCAGGGCCAACCTCTGCACGAAGCCCTTCCCGCACTCGGGGCAGGGGTAGGGGCCTTCGCTGGTGGATGATCATGGCTGAGTGGGGGAGCTCTTCCCACACTCGGCGCACGTGGTTTTTTTCTCTCCCGCGGGGGCTCCTGGCTGCATTTCTGGTTGACGGGGGGCTGTGGCATCTCCCCCCAGCTCAGTAGATTTGCCCCGTCTCTCCTCCGGGGGGTTTCCCTGCTCTGGCCGGCTCTGACTCTCCCAGGCCTTTCCCGGGGCAGGACTCTGGGAACCGTTCCCGGGGGATCTGCCCGAAACTGCCCCGCGGGGCTCCACTCACTCCAGCCCTGCCTGCTGGGCCTTCTCCACGTTCCCACTCGCCAGCCCGTCACCTGCGGGGATAGAGAGAGAATCCAGACCCGGCTCAGGCCCTGTGCCGGGGACCAGGACATGGGGCAACAAACCAAAATAACCACTGAGGAGACTGAAGGTTCGGGAGTCCTCACCCCCCTTCTCCAGAGCACCAGGAGGGACCCACCCGGCCTCCAGGGCCCGTCCGAACACTCAGGGGAAGGGAGTGGAGCCTGGTGTGACATCTGCTGTCCGCTGGGCACAATCCCGACCGCAGGGAGCGGAGCCAGGTCTGAGGGAGCCCGCGAGGCCTCTGTGGGAAGCTGTTTCCCTCCCTCCAGGGTTTTCTGGGAATTGGTTTCACTGATTCCTCACTGAAGGGTTAATGTCTAGCTATTCCACCTGGAAGCAGGCGGGGCACACCCTGACTGTTTCCTAGGAGCAATGCACACATTGCTCTATCCAAGGACAAGGGCTAGATATGAACCCTGAGAACTTGATTGTTTGGACAGCAACTGTGGGAGGTTTTTTTAGCCTGGGCTCAAGGCCTGAGAACCAGGATTGTAGTAGATAGAGGATGGTAACTAAGCATATGAATCAACGTCATACATTCCTTTGTGTAGCAGTGTGTAATGCTTAGGGGGAGAAATATAATAAAAGGAGAAGGTGGAAGGCGGGGGGGCAGAACAGCCCATCTCCGCTGACCAGCCTGTTTGCTTGCATAAAGCTGTGTTCTGTCTCATCACTGAACCGCAACAACTGGCGCCCAAACGTGGGGCCCTCAGCACTCACCTCGCCCGGCAAGGGTTTCAGACGCGTCACTCATCCGCTTCGTGGATCCCGGTGAGTATTTTTCATTGTGGTAAGTATGGGAAGCTCCCTCTCTGCTTTGCAAGTGCAACACCGCAATGAGCTGCAGTATTTGCTGTGTAAGGCTCAGCATGACTGCCCGGCTCGAGAACTCACTCTCCTGCTACAGGAGGTGCGTGCCAAGTGCCCGTGGTATCCTGAAGCTGGAAGCCTTAAGCTAGCGGACTGGGAGCGATTGGGCCAGACATTGCACGAAGAGCCTCGGGCGCCCGTGCAGGCTTTACATGCCTGGCACCTCTGCCGCGACGTGGTACAGCGTGTCGCCTCGGACAGACCCTCCCTCGTGAGGCTGGTGCTCTCGCCGCCCCGTCTGCCCCTGCAGCCATCCCCCCTCCTGGCGATGCGACACAGCGTGTCGCCTCGGAAAGGCGCTCTCCAGCACCAACAGAGGAGCTGCCGATCCTGCCACCCCCGTCCGCTCCTGCAGCCATCCCTCCCCCTGCTTCGCCCCCAGTGCCTCTATTACCACCGCCTCCCTGGCCTTCCCCACCGGAGCCGGTGTGTGATCACCCTCCCCCCCCCCCGTGGGGCCCCCCGGAGGGTCATCTGCATCTGCTCAGAAGCTTTCGCTGGTGCAACAAATGGTTCACGCAGCGAAAGCTCGATCAGATCTTACAGCAGAGGAGCTGGCTGATCTGGTCTCCGTTTGCCCGGTGACCTGGCAGAATGATGACCAGGGCAACCCCGTGGGCACCTGGACCACTCTGCCATACTCGGTGGTTAGAGAGGTAAAGAAAGCAATTCGTGAATTTGGCCTGACTAGCACCTTTGTGCGTGGTCTCATTGAAGGGATGGGTGCTGGGTACTCCCTAATCCCTGAGGATTGAAAAACGCTGCTGCGCATGATGTTGTCACCCAGTCAGTATGTTATTTGGCTTAGTGAGTATCGGCAGATGGCAGAACGCCAAGCCCAGGTATATAGAGAGCAAGGTATCATTTATGAGCATTTGGCAGGGGAGGGCCAGTTTGCTACTATTGGGATGCAGTCTCAACTCCCTCAGGCCGTCTTCCCCATTATCTCCACCTGTGCCCAGCATGCCTTCAAGAAGGTCCCGGATTCAGGCAAGCCTACCAAAAGCTTTGTCAGTATCCGTCAGGGTGCCTTAGAGTCCTTTTTGGATTTTACCAACAGATTGCAGGAGGCTATCCTCCGACAGGTGGATAACACTGAGGCAGCTCACGAGCTCCTGTTAAAATTGGCAGTTGAAAATGCAAATGAGGATTGCCGCCGTGCTCTCCAGGCAGCACAAGTCTCTGGTATTTTAGAGCTCTCAGACATGCTGCGGGCGTGCCAGAACATTGGCACACAAGCCCACAAGGCTGGAGTTCTGGCTGCCGCCCTCAGAAAAACTGGGAAGGAGGGGAAGCGCTGTTACCGCTGTGGAAAGGAGGGTCATTTTCAGCGGGAGTGCCGCTCATCTAAGGCACCAGCCCGACCCTCAAAGAAGTGCCCCAAGTGTGGGAAAGGTTATCACTGGGCTAATCAGTGTCGTAGCGGGTCGGGAAACCGCGCGACGGGTCCCCCCCGAACCCAGGGCCAAACGGGGGTGTTTCCTACTCAGGCAATCGCTCCTCTGCCTTGGAATCCGTAGACTCTATGAGGGCAGCGACTGCTGGAAGTGCAGGGCTTGATTTGATCATGCAGGAGGACACTGACTTTCGGCTGCCAGGGGAGGTCTGTGCCATACCTACACAGGTGACGGGACCTCTCCCTGCCGGCTTTGTGGGTCTTGTTCTCCCTCGCTCACATGCTGGGAAACAGGGCTTTTTTGTCATTCCAGGGGTCATTGATGCTGATTACACTGGCATTATTAATGTTCAGGTGTGGACTCATCTTCCACAGTCGCTCCCGCGTGGACGGTCAATTGCACAATTGATTTTAGTCCCCTATCAGGTGCCAGCTGCCGAGGATCGAACTCGGGGTGGAGGAGGCTTTGGATCGACGTTGTCTCACTCGCCGTCTCACAGCGCGTCTTCTCCACTTGTTGCTCTGACAATGTCAGTCCGCCCCTCAAAACCTTGCTAGATAAACAATTAAAACAAGGGGAGCTGCGTCTCCGAACCTTAGGAGACATTCAACAACAAATGCATATCCTCTTGTTTACTTTAAATAATTTAACACTGAATGCAGATCAGCAGACCCCTGCAGATCGGCATTTTCACAAATCTGAGGTACTGGAAAGACCGCGTGTCTTTTACCGTCAGCTGCCCGATCCACAGTGGCTGGGCCCAGCACCTCTAATTACTTGGGGTCGGGGATATGTTGCTGTGTCTCTCCCTGCAGGACCGTTGTGGGTTCCAGCCCGGTGTGTGTGACCGGCACTGAAACAACATGGCATGGCACCAGGGGCTGTCGAATCCCATACCAGAGTTTCAGCTGACCTTGGAGGAGACCGCGTTGCCCCCCGAGTCGACAACGACGGGACGGCAACGGAGGAGGCGTAGCGTCCCAAGCCAGCCCGTGACAGGGGGAGCAGTAAAAGCATTGGTCGCCACAGCTCAACGAAAACTGGCAGCAGATCAGCAGCCAGAAACTCCTAAGACTTTGTTTGTGGCGATTCTCGCCCAAATCACTGCTAATTCTGTGATGATTGTGTGCCTTTTGTGCCTGCTATTTCCTGCAGGGGTTGGCTCGGAAGCGCCTCCCCCGTTACAAGCCTGAAGGAGAATAAGACACTGTTCTCTGCTTATGCTAATCTTTCCTCCCAGTACTCTAGCATGGCTAATTGGGGCCCGGCCAACTATACTCTGCCTCGCACGGCTATATCCCTCCACACATCGTACCCGGCCGGGGCTCACAATGTCACCTGTGCGCGTGTAGTTAACTGCACTAGTACAAAGGTGCCATTGGGCTGTCAAAAAATTTCTCAATCCCTTTTAAATTGTTCCCATGCTGTTAGTGTTTTATATAATTATGGCCATATCATCCTACCATCAGGATGGGTTTTTACTTGTGGTTCATGCACCTTTAATTATATTCCTGCAAATTTAAGTGATGGCACCCTTTGCTGTCTTAGTAAAATGATACTTATATTGCCTTTTGCTGGTCACAATTGTAGTAAAAGAAGTGTACCTCTTTTAGATGATTATATTGCAAATGTTAAGCTTTTGGTTATTTTGTGTTTGTAATCATTGGGCTTATTTTTTGTTGCTGCTGTGTACAATGTATTCCTTCCTTGTTAAGACTTTGTAAAATTTTTGCCCTGGAAAGCTCCCCAGGTTATGTCCTTGTCTGTCTGGGAGTTAAATAGCATGATAAAACAAATTGGCGGCTACCATGAGATGGCCAACTATCAATAAACAAAAAAAGGGGAGATGAAGGGTTAATGTCTAGCTATTCCACCTGGAAGCAGGCGGGGCACACCCTGACTGTTTCCTAGGAGCAATGCACACATTGCTCTGTCCAAGGACAAGGGCTAGATATGAACCCTGAGAACTTGATTGTTTGGACAGCAACTGTGGGAGGTTTCTTTAGCCTGGGCTCAAGGCCTGAGAACCAGGATTGTAGTAGTTAGAGGATGGTAATTAAGCATATGAATCAACGTCATACATTCCTTTGTGTAGCAGTGTGTAATGCTTAGGGGGAGAAATATAATAAAAGGAGAAGGTGGAAGGCGGGGGGGCAGAACAGCCCATCTCCGCTGACCAGCCTGTTTGCTTGCATAAAGCTGTGTTCTGTCTCATCACTGAACCGCCACACCTCACCTCTTAGGGCGGCCCTGGGGATCGTGTGTTCCTCAGAGATTGGCAGCTCCAGGACCCAGGCCTCCTCCCCTCGCTCCAGCTGGGAGATCACCGCGGGTGTGAAAATCGGGAACCCTGCTCGACAGAAAGACACCGAGGGAATCAGGGGGAATGAGGGATCGGGGCAGCATCAGGGACCAAGACCAATCCCTGAGTGTCACCCGCACGCGCGTGTGTGTGTGTGTGTGTACACAAACTAATGAACAAAGAACAGGAGGACTTGTGGCACCTTAGAGACTAACCAATTTATCTGAGCATCAGCTTTCGTCATCCGATGAATGAGCTGTAGGTCACAAAATCATAGAATCATAGAAGATCAGGGTTGGAAGGGACCTCAGGAGGTCATCTACTCCAACCCCCTGCTCAAAGCAGGACCCATCCCCAATTAAATCATCCCAGCCAGGGCTTTGTCAAGCCTGACCTTAAAAACTTCTAAGGAAGGAGATTCCACCACCTCCCTAGGTAACGCATTCCAGTGCTTCACCACCCTCCTAGTGAAAACGTTTTTCCTAATATCCAACCTAAACCTCCCCCACTGCAACTTGAGACCGTTACTCCTTGTTCTGTCACCTGCTACCACTGAGAACAGTCTAGATCCCTCCTCTTTGGAACCCCCTTTCAGGTAGTTGAAAGCAGCTATCAAATCCCCCCTCATTCTTCTCTTCTGCAGACTAAACATCCCCAGTTCCCTCAGCCTCTCCTCATAAGTCATGTGTTCCAGTCCCCTAATCATTTTTGTTGCCCTCCGCTGGACTCTCTCCAATTTTTCCACATCCTTCTTGTAGTGTGGGGTCCAAAACTGGACACAGTACTCCAGATGAGGCCTCACCAATGTCGAATAGAGGGGGACGATCTCGTCCCTCGATCTGCTGGCAAGGCCCCTACTTATACACCCCAAAATGCCATTGGCCTTCTTGGCAACAAGGGCACACTGCTGACTCATATCCAGCTTCTCGTCCACTGTCACCCCTAGGTCCTTTTCCGCAGAACTGCTGCTGAGCCATTCGGTCCCTAGTCTGTAGCTGTGCATTGGGTTCTTCCGTCCTAAGTGCAGGACCCTGCACTTATCCTTATTGAACCTCATCAGATTTCTTTTGGCCCAATCCTCCAATTTGTCTCGGTCCCTCTGTATCCTATCCCTGCCCTCCAGCGTATCTACCACTCCTCCCAGTTTAGTATCATCCTCCCAGTTTAGTATCATCCTCCCAGTTTAGTATCATCAGCAAACTTGCTGAGGGTGCAATCCACACCATCCTCCAGATCATTTATGAAGATATTGAACAAAACCAGCCCCAGGACCGACCCCTGGGGCACTCCACTTGACACCGGCTGCCAACTAGACATGGAGCCATTGATCACTACCCGTTGAGCCCAACAATCTAGCCAGCTTTCTATCCACCTTAGAGTCCATTCATCCAGCCCCGACTTCTTGAACTTGCTGACGAGAATACTGTGGGAGACCGTGTCAAAAGCTTTGCTAAAGTCAAGAAACAATACATCCACTGCTTTCCCTTCATCCACAGAACCAGTAATCTCATCATAGAAGGCGATTAGATTAGTCAGGCATGACCTTCCCTTGGTGAATCCATGCTGACTGTTCCTGATCACTTTCCTCTCATGTAAGTGCTTCAGGATTGATTCTTTGAGGACCTGCTCCATGATTTTTCCGGGGACTGAAGTGAGGCTGACTGGCCTGTAGTTCCCAGGATCCTCCTTCTTCCCTTTTTTAAAGATTGGCACTACATCAGCCTTTTTCCAGTCATCCGGGACTTCCCCCGTTCGCCACGAGTTTTCAAAGATAATGGCCAATGGCTCTGCAATCACAGCCGCCAATTTCTTTAGCACTCTCGGATGCAACGCGTCCGGCCCCATGGACTTGTGCACGTCCAGCTTTTCTAAATAGTCCCTAACCACCTCTTTCTCCACAGAGGGCTGGCCATCTCCTCCCCATGTTGTGATGCCCAGCGCAGCAGTCTGGGAACTGACCTTCTTCGTGAAGACAGAGGCAAAAAAAGCATTGAGTACATTAGCTTTTTCCACATCCTCTGTCACTAGGTTGCCTCCCTTATTCAGTAAGGGGCCCACACTTTCCTTGGCTTTCTTCTTGTTGCTAACCTACCTGAAGAAACCCTTCTTGTTACTCTTGACATCTCTTGCTAGCTGCAGCTCCAGGTGCGATTTGGCCCTCCTGATTTCATTCCTACATGCCCGAGCAATATTTTTATAATCTTCCCTGGTCATATGTCCAAACTTCCACTTCTTGTAAGCTTCTTTTTTATGTTTAAGATCCGCTAGGATTTCACCGTTAAGCCAAGCTGGTCGCCTGCCATATTTACTATTCTTTCAACACATCGGGATGGTTTGTCCCTGTAACCTCAACAGGGATTCCTTGAAATACAGCCAGCTCTCCTGGACTCCTTTCCCCTTCATGTTAGTCTCCCAGGGGATCCTGGCCATCCGTTCCCTGAAGGAGTCGAAGTCTGCTTTCCTGAGGTCCAGGGTCCGTATCCTGCTGCTTACCTTTCTTCCCTGTGTCAGGATCCTGAACTCAACCAACTCATGGTCACTGCCTCCCAGATTCCCATCCACTTTGGCTTCCCCCACTAATTCTTCCCGGTTTGTGAGCAGCAGGTCAAGAAAAACGCCCCCCCTAGTTGGCTCCTCCAGCACTTGCACCAGGAAATTGTCCCCTACGCTTTCCAAAAACTTCCTGGATTGTCTGTGCACCGCTGTATTGCTCTCCCAGCAGATATCAGGAAAATTAAAGTCACCCATGAGAACTAGGGCGTGCGATCTAGTAGCTTCTGCGAGTTGCCAGAAGAAAGCCTCATCTTATGCTCAAATAAATTGGTTAGTCTCTAAGGTGCCACGAGTCCTCCTGTTCTTTTTGCGGATACAGACTAACACAGCTGCTGCTCTGAAACTAGTGAGCACAACCCTTCTGCCCCCCGAAAGCTCTTGGGGTGGGAGTGGATTAGCATCTCCTCTGTGTTTCTGAATCACTTACCCCTGGGAGGGTTTGGGGGAGGTGGGGACAGACTCCCACAAGCTTTGAGGAAGCGAGGGGGCCTGGGAAGGATCCTGGGCAGGAGATGACAGGGGGCACGTTGGACACCCCCAAACCGCTAGTGCCCAAGGGGGCTACCCAGCGAGGCCACCGTCTTGTAGTTCTCCTGCATGATGCCCCAGCAGAGCCCATTCGCCTTCGGTGAAATACAGAGCCGGGGGGGTTTTAAGCCTTTTTGTTTGTTCGGTTTTATCACTTTACACATCGCCCTTGTGGGAGATGGGGGGGTCGGATGGTTATTGCCTGCCAGCGATGGGGAGACTGCGAACGTTAAAGCTTGGCAGCTGTCCGAACACAGCATGTGGACACGGCGTGCCAGACCCCACAAGGGAACAGCCCCAAATCGAGTGTGGACACGGGCTCGGGCAGCTCGTTTCTTACCTTGCCCGGCGAACGTTTTCATTATTATCGACGGTAACATGGGGGGGGCGTGTCAACGTTTCCTGACTTTCACCAATAAAACTCTCGTCCCTTCCAAGGCCGGGTACAGGTACCCAGCCCGCACTGGGGGCCCAGGGCCGCACGCTGCCTGGGGTGGATCACAACGGTTCTATCCAGGGCCGAAAAATACCAACGATCCTAGGAGCAGCCAGACTGGGTCAGACCAAGGGTCCATCCCGTGTCCCATCTGCCGACACTGGCCGGTGCCAGGCCCCCGCAGGGAACGAACAGAACAGGGCAGTTCTCGAGGGATCCCTCCCCGGTCGGCCAGTCCTGGCTCCTGGCAGGCAGCACCCAGCAAATGCTATTCTAGCCTATTGTGCCAGGAGATGGGGATCGTCACACCCACACACGCTCGCACACACACAACGCAGTCTGTGAGGTCACAGGGGCAGGGACCGTCTGCGGGCTCTGTGTCCGTGCAGCGCCCCGTGCCATCGGTCTATCCCCAGGGCCCCTAGATGCTGCTGCCCTACAACCCCCCACACCAGGCGCTGAGAGCCCCGGTGACATCTCGCCTGCCCTGGCCGATGCGCGCTGCATTCAGGGACTGGGCAGCCCCTGGGGTCGTTGTCGTGCCGTCTGGCCGGCGCTTTCCCTCTGGGGGCGTCCGCGGGGGTGAATTGTCCCCGCTGTGTTGGACCCCAGTGATAGCCGGTGAGCTGCCCGGCTGCGAGGAGCACCGTGCCACAAGCAGAGTGCGGCCTCGGGGGTCAGGGCAGGTGCCCGGCTGGTCACAGGCTCAGCGACTCGCCTGGGCCCCGCTCGGTGGTTCGTTCCCGGGGGAGCTGTGGGGACCCCCAGGGCAGAACACGCTCACACACAGACCATCCCGCAGGTCAAGGGGCCCCACAGACACTGCCGGAGGGGGAGGGGGCGATATCTGTCACACCCGGGCACGGGGCGGGGGCTGTACAGGGGACGTAGGGTGACCAGATGTCCCGATTTTATAGGGACAGTCCCAATATTTGGGGCTTTTTTTTATATGGGCTCCTATTACCCCCCACCCCATCCCGATTGTTCAATCTGAAACCGCTGCTGCTCTGAAACCACCCCTTCCTTGTTCTTCTCCACCTCCCCGATTTGTCTCCTTATGCCAAGTGGGAGGGGTGCCCCTCTTTTTGAAGCCGGGGTGGCCAGCCTGAGAAGGAGCCAGAATTTACCGGTGGTTTCAGAGCAGCAGCCCTGTGAGTCTGTGTCCGCAAAAAGAACAGGAGGACTCGTGGCACCTTACAGGCGAACCCATCTATTTGAGCACACTGGAAGTTAGCGTCTGTAGCCCCAGCCCTGGAGCCGGGGCCTATGCAAGGAGCCATGCGGCTCTGGGGCCACAGGTTGGCCACCCCCCATTGAAAGTGATGGGGAGCCATGGCACCAGCAAGCATGGCAGCCACCCCACACTGCCCGGCTCCGGCTTCCTCCGGCCTCCAACCTGGCCTCGGTGCGGGGTCTGGGGGGAGAGGAGGAGGCAGGGTCTGCACTTCCCAGAGGAGGATTGAAGCCAGGGCCACGGGGGGGGAGGGTGCTCCCTTATGGCAGGGGGGAGCACCCCCCAATTTTCTGGCCCTAAGGGTGAGGGATGGGGGGCGGGGCAGAGAGGCTGGGGTGGGTCAGGATCTGGGGCAGAAGAAGCAGCGCGAGGGTGGGGACTCGGGGAAGGGGGCAGGGCCTCAGGGGAGGGGGTGGGGCCTCAGGGGAGGGGGTGGGGCCTCAGGGGAAGGGGTGGTGTGGGGGCAGGGATTTAGGAGAAGGGGCAGCGAGAGGGTGGGGCCTTGGGGGAAGGGGCATGTGACGAAGGGGGTGCCGGGAGGTGTCTGAGGATGGTGCTCTTCAGGGGGAGCAGCCCCCGCGGAGGGCAGATGCCTGCCCCCTGCACCGCCCCTTCTCCCGAGTCCCCGCCCCACACCACCCCTCCCACCAAGTCCCCACCCTCCTGCTGCTTCTTTCGCCCAAGAGCCTGCCCCTCCCTCAGTCGCTCACCCTCAGGCCCGAAAATTGGGGGGTGCTCCCCCCCTCGCCATAAGGACCCACCCCTCTCTCGGGCCCTGCCCTGTCCCCCTACTCTGGGAAGTGCCTGCCCTGCCTCTCCCCTCAAGACCCCGCACCAGGCCAGGTTGGCAGAGCTGGGCAGTGTGGGGCTGCTGCTATTCTAGCTGGTGCCATGGCAGGAGTGGGCCCCCCACTTTTAAAAGTGGGAGGGGCAACACCCCCTCCCCCGTGTTACCAGCCGTAATGCGGAGACCAGAGAGCAGGGGCCGGGTTTCAGGAAAAAGGGCCGTCGCACGGATGGCGCCTGGGGAGACAGGGCACAGGGACTCCGGGGAAAAGGGGACACACCCTGCAGGGAGCTGGGTCGGGGCCCGGGGCACCCTGTTTTGGGACCCCCGATTGTGCACAGGCCCCTTTGGCCCCGCGGTTAATTCCCCCCAACTCCCTGGTGTGCTCTGCTGGTGCCTGGGGGCGGGGGGGGCAGATTTCGGGCTTCCAGCCTCCATCGGCCCCCAGCCCAGCCGGGCCTGCCCCAGTTCCGTACAGGGGGTCAGACTAGATGGTCACAATGGTCCCTTCTGGCCTGGGGGTCTAGGAGCCCGAGAGGGGGGAAGCCCCTTCTGCGTCTAGGGCAGGAGCCAGAATTCAGGGACGGGGGCAGCACCGTCGTTCCCAGGACTGTCCACTGGGCGGCGCCCTCGCACCATCCGCCCAGGCCTCCCTCTGCCCAGGGTCTGTGCCCCGCGCCTGCAAGGCGGCTCTCGAGGGCCCCCGCGTGGCTCAGACGGAGACAGCACCAAGGGGGTTAAATTAACCTAACCCGCCTGGCGTCTCCCCTGCTTCCCTTCACGTCCTGCCCTGTCTGGGCCTGACCCCAGGCCATGTGTCCCCTCCCCTCCCCACGGCACTCAGGGAAGGGGGCAGCCGAGCCCAGCTCTCCCTGGTGATGCTCCCCATGCTGCCTGGCCCTTTGGCTGGGGGTGCCCCCCCGGGGTAATGGGGCGCGGAGCTGGGCAGAGAAGTTCGCGGTCTGGGTGAGTCTCCCCGGGCCCTTCCCTTTGGAGCAGCCCTGGGGGCTGGCTGGGGCCCGGGGGCTAGGGCTCGGCTTGTGACGGTGCTGAGAACCCACCTGGCTCACTGCACGGAGCGCCAGGTGAGCAAAGCGCTGCCGGGCAGAGATCCCCACACTGGGACATCCTCTTCCAAGGAAGGCTGTAAAAATTGGAGCTGGAACCTGTTCTCTGAGTCCTACTGCCATCTCTCACCCCTTTCCCAGCTCTTTCTCTCTCCTGTCCCTTCCAGTTCAGCCCAAGGTGAAAGTTCCCCCACGAAATTGGGCTTCCAGCCTCTCCCGCACCTGCTGGTTTGCTCGGTGACGGGGTTTTACCCCGGGGGGATTGAGATCAAGTGGCTGAAGAACGGGCAGGAGCAGACGGCCGGGGTGGTGTCCACGGAGCTGCTCCAGAACGGAGACTGGACCTTCCAGATCCTGGTGACGCTGGAGATGAGCCCCCGGCGCGGGGACGTCTACACCTGCCAGGTGGAGCACATCAGCCTGCGGGGCCCCCTCAGGGTGCACTGGGGTAAGAGCCTCTGGGTGTGGGGCAGCCCCTGAGCCTGCAGCCCTTGCTCTGTGAAGCCCTCAGGGGATGGGCCCGGGTCAGAGCCCTGCCCCACCCCTGGGGCAGAGAGCAGGGACATTATTACAAAGGCAAAGAGAGGCTGGGCTCAGCCCAAATCACCTGCGCTCTTGTTTTCACAGCGGCGCAGTCTGACTCCCCCAGGAGCGAGAGGCTGACGGGCGTCGGGGCCTTCGTGCTGGGGCTGATCTTCCTGCGCCGGGACTCCTCACCTTCCTGAAGACTAAGAAAGGTGAATGGCTCCGGGATGGGGCCAGCGGCCCAGGAAATGAGTCCCCAGTGGGGCCATGATGCAATGGCACTGGAGGGTTTCACTAGAATTTTGACAGGTTTCAGAGCAGCAGCCGTGTTAGTCTGTATCCGTAAAAAGAACAGGGGGACTTGTGGCACCTTAGAGACTAACACATTTATTAGAGCATGAGCTTTCGTGAGCTACAGCTCACTGCGTCCAGCTCACGAAAACTTATGCTCTAATAAATTGGTTAGTCTCTATGGTGCCACAAGTCCCCCTGTTCTTTTTACTAGAAGTTTGATTCACCACAATTTACTTTAGCTTCCCCTTCTGGCATAAATAAAGTGTTCTGGTGACCAAGGAACTTCCTGCCCATCTCTCTGCCCACGTCCAGGAAGTGCAGGGCTAATCCCAGCCCCTGGCTTCCCATAAACCTGAGTCAGCCCCTTCAGATTCTGAGCTACAGTCATGCCCTCCTGGCCTCCCCTCCAGGTCTCCTCTCTAGTCCTGAAGCCACAGGTTGGCAACCCCTGTTTTAAAGTGGTGGGCCTCCTCGTGCCATTGGCCTCTAGTCCCACACACTCCCGGAACATCAGGGAGTTGCAGACACAGTTTGAAGTGCCTGCAAATCAGTCAGTTCCTCTCCAGTGGTGAAACAAATCCACTTCCCCTTTTAAAAATATGGAGACCAAACTCACTTGAGAAAGTATCAGAGGGGTCGCCGTGTTAGTCTGGAGCTGTAAAAGCGGCAAAGAGTCCTGTGGCACCTTATAGACTAACAGACATATAGGAGCATAAGCTTTCGTGGGATGCATGTCACTTGAGAAACACACCAGAAAGGAATGAACTCCTGACCCTGAATTTTGACTTTCTTGTGCTACCCTCCAAGCTGTTTCCCTTTTTGCTAAATACGTGAAAAAACATGTAATAACTTGCAAGTCAAAATGCAGATCAGCAGCCTTGGGGGCTGGGGACTCCCTGTCACGGAGTCCCTGGGCGATGCTCTGGAACTGCTCCCCATGAAGCCAGTCAGGACTCTGGGGCAGTCGCCTTTCTGTGAGCAGCCTGTCTTCAGGACACACAGCTCACCCGGCTTCCACCTTCCTGGGTCTGACCTCAGAGCATTCAGCATCCTCTGCCCCTCCGTGCGCTTCCCCCCAGCGAGTCCGCTCATGCGGGGCTCCTGGGGAAGCCAGAGGGTCCTGCACCCCAACTCCGCAGTCAGACGGGACTCTCAGCCAGCCAGTAAAACAGAAGGTTTATTAGACGACAGGAACATGGTCTAACACAGAGCTTGCAGGTGCAGAGAACAGGACCCCTCAGCTGGGTCCATTTGGGGGGCAGTGAGCCAGATAACCACGTCTGCCCTTCACTCCATGTCCCAGCCAGCCCCAAACTGAAAACCCCCTCCAGCCCCTCCTCCTCTGGGCTTTGTCCCCTTCCCGGGCCAGGAGGTCACCTGATTCCTTTGTTCTCCAACCCTTCAGCTCTCACCTTGCAGGGGGAAGGGCCCAGGCCATCAGTTGCCAGAAAACAGGGTGTCGGCCATTCTCTGTGTCCAGACCCCTGCACACACCTGCCCTCTAGGGCTCTGCAACGATCATACACCCTTACCCTATCCCCTAGATACTTAAGAACGGCCTAGGGGAAACTGAGGCACCCCCACACTATTCAGAGGAAACATTAAGAACAGTCCCACTTCGTCACACTCCCCAGAACAGGCCCTAGTTACCAGCAGGTTCAGAGGAGCAGTGCTGGGTACAACACACATACCTTAGACAAAACAGGAGCACAGACATGAGGAAGCCACTTCTTTACTCCAGTTTAGGGGGTCCTTGTTTCTAGCTCACCCCCGTCAGCTTCTCTTGCTCCCTCTCTCAGGTGAGCGGCTGGTCGCGAAAGTCACCGCCAACATCAATCACCCACGTACTGATTCCTGTCTGTGGAATAAAACAATCCAGACCGAGTCCTGCCTATAGTCACATTTTGCTTCCACACAGGTTGTGTAAGCCGCGGCTGAATGAGCTCTCCCCTGACATCTGGACTTCAGGACCAGACCGTATTTGCATAAAGACACCTACTCTGTTCTGGCTGGTGTCAAAATGTAACGAAAATACTTCCCAGAGAGACAACCTATCCTAAATTCTCAATTACTGAGGGACAATCTACACTCACTGTTATATTTGCTTTCCACAAGCCACTCTTTTTAGGAGTGATGTACCCAAATAGTTGGATGCTAATGTTTAAATGTATTAACCTTAATTTGGGATATTGCAGTTTATGTCTGTATGTGTCTTATGACTTTTAAACTAAACTTTGTACATTTGAATAATTTGAGCATGACACCCAGATGTACACACACTCTTTCCTTAACCTGTGTATGAGATCATTTTAGCATTAGCTTTAATAAAAACAATTACATTTGAACGCAGGGGTCCTGCAAAGTTGTTATCTGTATGGTATAAGTAAAGGGCAGCAGACCTGTGCTTCGCAGACCTTTCTTGAGGGGTTACGCTCCTGGCACTGCACTCGCTAAGCAGGCGCTGGGGGGGCCAAATCCCTGTGGGAAGGGAAAGAGGGTGGGAGAGGCGTTTCTATCCAGTGGGGGGGATTCTGCCTAAGACCATCTCTACACTAGAAATGACTTGGGAATAATCCACACTCCTAGGGGTGGAAGTAAAATGCAGATTTTACCGGTACGGGGCCGCTCTGCCCCCCCTCGAAAGGGGTGAGGCCTCGGGCGGAAGGAGTGGGGCTGGGGGTCAGCATCCCGCAGCCGGTCAGTCTCTGCTCCCTGGCCCGCGCCGCCCGTGGCTCCCGCAGCGATTTAAAGGGCCTGGGGGTTCGGCCGGCGCAGCCGCGGTAGCGGCAGAGGCAGCCGGAGCCCGGGGCCCTTTTAAATCGTGGCCCCGGGGCAGCTATTTCTTTTGCCCCCCCACCATCAGCGGCTGGGGGGGAAGGGGCAGCGATATTAAAGTGCCCGTACCCCCTTCCTCTCGCCCCTGCACGCTCCCGAGCGACGTAGTTATAACCCATCTAAGTGCTGATGTGGAGGCGGGGCCGACAGACTTACCGCCTCTCGCTGTGGCAGGATTTATTAAGCCAAGGGGAAAGCTCTCTCCCATCGGCTTGGAGCACCGTCGCCTGCTGTAAGTGATCTAGTGTGGACATAGCCTAAGGAATCTACGCACCATTAGACCCCTCTGCTCTCTCTGATGGAAAGGCAGAGCCGATTAGTCAGTCCAGAGTCCGCTGTTTTGTTCAGTGGCCACTGGAGCTCAAATCACTGACACCCGGGTGTAAGCGCTGAGGCCCAGACCTGCTGTGAGACAGCGACTGCTCAGCCCGCACCAGCAGTGAGGTTCCCCCGCTAACTGCTGAGGCCACTGAGCGCTGGGTTCAGTGGGGTGACCTCGAGATGTGGCATCACAGAGGCTGCAATAGAGAGGCAGGGCGGTGGCAGCAGAAAACGCGGCCAACTGGGACAGGGCAAACAAGGGCACGGCGGGGTGCAGAGTGAACGGTGGCCTTCGCGGCTCTATTGCCCTGCCGCGGCAGCAGCAGCTGGGGCATCACTCAACGGGGGTGGGAGATGAACGCACGTGAATGCACCTCCGGACTCTGAGTCTCTCTGGCCAGGGACAGCAGCTGTGAGGGGGGTGCAGCGGAGGGAGGGGGAGTGGCGTGTGAAAGGAATATTTGTTGTTGGACTTTCCCAGCGCAAATGAGGAACTCAGGCAAAGGGCACTGCCCAACTTACTCGGAGGTGGGCGTTTTGCTCATGGGCACATGCCTATGACTAGTGGTTGTGGTGTTTTACCAAATCAACGCCGGGTTCCTTTCCCCTGTGTATCATAAGTGCTCTTTGCTAGACACAGGTCAGGGCTTGCGGGAGGGGAAGCGTTGCCTCTTAGAGGCGCGGTGGGAGTGATGGGGGTGGTTAATTTTCTCAGATGACTGGGTGGGGGCTCGAGCTGGTTCTGTGCTGTATTAAGAGGAGTGTCACGGAGTGTGGGGGAGTCCAGGCCCTGCACCCCTCTTCCTGGGATCCACTGAGACTCTCAGCCAGCCAGTAAAACAGAAGGTTATTGGACAACAGGAACACAGTCCAAAAACAGAGGTTGTGGGTGCACCCAGGACCCCTCAATCACGTCCTTCTGGGGGAGCAGGGAGCTTAGACCCCAGCCCTGGGGTTCCCTGCGTTCCTCCACCCAGCCCCAAACTGAAACTAAACCCACCCAGCAGGTTCCCTGCTGCAGCCCCTGTTCACATTCCTGGGCAGAGGTGTCACCTCCCCCTCCCCCTCCTGGCTCAGGTGACAGGCTCTCAGGTCTCCCATCCCCAGGGCACATTCCCAGGTCAACACTCCCCCCTCCCTGCTGAGTCACATCGTCACATCTCTCCCCCCTTCGAGACTGAACTGAGCGGGGTCACGCTGACCAGTGACCTGGGGAAGTTCGGGGCCCCCTCTCCCGGACAGCGCATCCGCTATCAGGTTGGCACTTCCCTTCACGTGGACCACGTCCATGTCGTAATCCTGCAGGAGCAGGCTCCATCTCAGGAGTTTGGCGTTGGCTCCTTTCATCTGGTGCAGCCAGGTCAGGGGAGAGTGGTCGGTGTAGACGGTGAAGTGTCGCCCGAAGAGATAGGGCTCTAGTTTCTTGAGGGCCCACACCATGGCCAGGCACTCCTTCTCGATGGCCGCGTAGTGTTGCTCCCGGGGTAGCAACTTCTTGCTCAGGTACACGATGGGGTGTCTCTCCCCCTTTTCATCCTCCTGCATTAACACCGCCCCCAGTCCCGTGTCTGAGGCGTCGGTGAACACCACAAAGGGCTTGTCAAAGTCTGGGTTTGCCAGAACTGGGCCACTGACCAGAGCCTTCTTCAGCGCCCGGAAAGCCACCTGGCACTGCTCGGTCCAGACCACCTTGTCTGGCTTCCCCTTCTTGCATAGCTCCGTGATGGGGGTGGCGATGGCGCTAAAGTGGGGCACAAATCTTCGGTAGTATCCTGCCATCCCAATAAAGGCTTGGACCTGCTTTTTGGTGTGGGGAGCGGGCCAGTCTCTGATCACCTCCACCTTGGCTGGTTCCGGCTTTAGGCGGCCGCTCCCCACCCGATGGCCCAGGTAAGATACTTCCGCCATCCCCACCTTGCACTTCTCCGCTTTTACAGTCAGCCCAGCCCCCTGGAGTCGGTCCAGCACTTGTCTAACCTGGGACACGTGGTCCTCCCAGGTCTGGCTAAAGACACAGATGTCATCAATATACGCCACGGCAAAACTCTCCATCCCCCTCAGGAGCTGGTCCACTAGGCGCTGGAAGGTGGCCGGCGCTCCCTTGAGGCCGAAAGGCAGGGTCAGGAACTCATAGAGCCCCAGAGGGGTGATAAAGGCCGATTTCAGCCGGGCATCTGCATCCAGCGGCACTTGCCAGTAGCCCTTTGTAAGGTCCATGGTGGTGAGGTACCGAGCTCCTCCCAGCTTGTCTAGGAGCTCGTCCGGCCTGGGCATGGGGTAGGCATCAGATACAGTGATGGCATTGAGCTTCCGATAGTCCACACAGAACCGGACCGACCCGTCCTTTTTGGGGACCAGCACCACCGGCGAGGCCCAAGGGCTGGCAGATGGCTGGATCACCCCCAAAGCCAGCATGTCCCGGACCTCTCTTTCCAGGTCCTGAGCAGTTTTCCCTGTGACTCGGAAGGGGGAGCGTCTTATCGGCGGGTGCGACCCTGTCTGCACCCGGTGGACAGTCAGATTAGTGTGTCCAGGCTGGTTGGAAAACAGCTGTCGGTACGGATGCAGCACCCCCCTGACCTCAGCTTGCTGGGCAGAGGTTAGCTGATCCAAGAGGGGAATTGTTTCCAGTGGGGAACCAGCTCTGGTCCCAGGGAATAGATCTACTAAAGGGTCATCTCCCTGCTCTTCCCACTGTCCACACACGGCCAACACCACATTCCCCCTGGCATAATATGGCTTCATCATATTCACATGGTACACCCGGCGGTGGTGCGCCCGGTTCGACAGCTCCACCACATAGTTTACCTCATTGAGCTGCTTGACGACCTTGAAAGGGCCCTCCCAGGCAGCCTGTAGTTTGTTCTTTCTCACTGGGATGAGAACCATCACCTGATCCCCGGTGGCGTAGGCACGGGCCCGCGCTGTGCGGTCATACCAGACCTTCTGCTTCCTCTGGGCTCTGGCCAGATTCTCCCTGGCCAGGCCCATGAGTTCAGCCAGTCTCTCTCGGAAGATCAGGACATACTCCACCACTGACTCTCCATCGGGAGTGGCCTTCCCCTCCCATTCGTCTCTCATCAGGTCCAGGGGGCCCCTCACCCTCCTGCCATATAACAGTTCGAAAGGCGAAAATCCGGTAGACTCCTGGGGCACCTCCCTGTACGCGAACAGCAGGTGCGGTAAGTACTTGTCCCAATCCTGCGGGTGCTGGTTCATAAAGGTTTTCAGCATCATCTTTAGCGTCCCGTTAAACCTCTCCACCAGCCCGTTGGACTGGGGGTGATAAGCTGAGGCCCAGTCGTGCCGGACCCCACATTTCTCCCACAAGCACCGGAGCAGGGCCGACATGAAGTTGGATCCTTGGTCTGTCAAGACTTCCTTGGGGAACCCCACTCGGCTGAAAATGGTCAGGAGCGCATCGGCCACGGTGTCTGCTTCAATGGAAGCTAAGGGCACTGCCTCGGGGTAGCGGGTGGCAAAATCTACCACCACCAGAATGTATTTCTTCCCCGACCGGGTCGTCCTGCTGAGAGGCCCCACGATGTCCATGGCCACCTTCTGGAAAGGCTCCTCTATGATGGGCAAAGGTCTCAAAGCCGCTTTCCCCTTGTCCCGGGCCTTCCCCACCCTCTGACAGGGGTCGCAGGATCGGCAATACTGCCGGACCGTGGTAAAGACCCCGGGCCAGTAAAAGTTCTGTAGCAGCCTCTGCCGGGTGCGCCGGATTCCCTGGTGCCCTGCGAGGGGGATGTCATGGGCCAGGTACAGGAGCCTGCGGCGATACTTCTGGGGGACCACCAGCTGCCTCCTGATCCCACAGGACTCTGCTTCCCTTGTGGGAGCCCATTCTCGGTACAGGAACCCCTTCTCCCACAGGAACCTCTCCTGGCAGCCTCTGCTCATGGTCCGTCCCACACTGAGGTCGGCCAGGTCCCTGAGCTTCCGCAAGGAGGGATCTTTCCTCAACTCGGCCTGGAACTCAGCAGCTGGGGAAGGGATGGGGCCCGGTTCCCTCTCGCTGGCCAGGTCTGAGGCCTCCGCCTCTCTGAGCCATGCCCCTCGGCGCTCCCTCCCCACCAGGGTAGGGTCCTGCGCCTCCGGTGTGATACCCTCCCCGAGGTCAGGGCGCAGTGCCCCTCGCCGGCTCTGGCTACGCGTCACAACCAGGGCGGCCTGGGGCTTGCTTGGCCAGTCCTCTAGGTCTCCCCCCATCAAAACTTCAGTGGGCAAATGGTGGTGTACCCCCACATCCTTGGGGCCCTCCTTGGCCCCCCATTTCAGGTGTACCCTTGCCACGGGCACCTTAAATGGGGTCCCGCCCACCCCTGTCAGGGTCAGATAGGTGTTGGGCACCACCCGATCTGAGGCCACCACCTCGGGCCGGGCCAGCGTCACCTCTGCGCCCGTATCCCAGTATCCATTGACCTTCCTCCCATCCACCTCCAGGGGAACAAGGCACTCTCTCCGGAGGGACAGCCCCGCGCCCACCCTGTAAACCGAGCACCCTGAGTCCAGAGCCTCCAGCCCTCTGGCGGAGCTGGCCTGGGGCACTCTTCCCTCCGGGGCAGGTGGTAAACTGGTAGGCCCCCTTTCCTGGGTCGTCTGCCCCTCGTCCAGCTGGGTCCCTACCCAGTTAACCCTGGGTAGGTTGGGTCTGCTCAGTTTGTCCCTGAGCCCGGGGCACTGGGACCGTACGTGGCCTCTCTGGCCACAGTGATAGCAGCTCAGGTCACGTTGGTCCCCTCGAGCGGGTCGGAGGGGCCCGACGCCAGGCGTTCCCCTTGGGAGGGGGTTCTCCCTATTTCCCCGCTGGGAGGTCCCATGGTGACTCTCTTTCTGCATCGGGGGGGGCCTGTTCTTTTGGGGCTCCTCCCGGCTACCCCCTGACCGACTGTTCACAAACTCGTCGGCCAGCTGCCCTGCGTGCTGGGGGTTCTCGAGCTTTTTGTCCACCAGCCACAGCCTCAGGTCGGAAGGGCACTGATCATACAGTTGCTCCAGTACGATTAGGTCAAGCAGGTCCTCTTTAGCTCGGGCCCCAGCTGCCCACTTGCGGGCATACCCCTGCATCCGGTTGACCAGTTGTAGGTAGGTGACCTCAGGCGTTTTACGCTGACTCCGGAACCTTCTCTGGTACATCTCGGGGGTCAGCCCAAACTCACGGAGCAGGGCCTGTTTGAACAGTTCATAGTCCCCTGCCTCCGGCCCTGTCATCCGGCTGTACACCTCCACGGCTTTGGGGTCCAGTAAGGGGGTGAGGAACTGGAGCCTGTCTGCAGGGTCAACCCTGTGCAGCTCACAGGCATTCTCAAAGGCCGTCAGGAAGCTATCTATGTCCCCCCTCCTTCCGCTGGGCCAGGAAGCACTTATCAAAGTTCCTTGCAGTCTTGGGTCCCCCCTCACTCACCGCAGCCGGGGCCCCACTGCTCCTCAGCCTGGCCAGCTCCAGCTCATGCTGTCTTTGTTTCTCCTTCTCCTGACGCTCCCTCTCCTTCTCCTCTTGCTCATGTTGACGTTGTTTCTCCTCATGTTGACGTTGTTTTTCATGATCCTCCAGCTCCCTCATTTTCATCTCCCTCTCCCATTCCAGCCGCCTCCGCTCCAGGGATGGGGAGCTCCGCCGGGAGGATCCCCTGCTGGGTGCCGGGGTCAGGGTGCCCTCGGTATTCGCTGGGCTTCCCCCAACCCCTCCCCCGGACATAGGTAGGAAGGGTCTCGGGATGTCCTCGGCAGCAGTCTGACCCCTCCCAGCCCGGTCAGGCCCCAGGGCCCACGCTGCGTCTGCCGGGCAGCTTCCCTCAGGGACAGGGATCGGGTCATCCAAGCGATCCCTCTCCTCCAGCTGGGCAATCAGCTGTTCCTTGGTGAACCTCCCAATGCGCAGCCCCCTCTGCCTGCACAGCTCCACCAGGTCGCTCTTAAGGCGTTTAGCGTACATCTCCCTGCTGGCCACTCGCAGGCCGGGCAGCTTCCCACGGTTTCCAGGAAAAGCCCCTCGTGTGCCAGTCCTTCTTGAGGTCACCGACTCTTTGCCAGGGTCGAGCTGCAGATTCCTCCGCCCCTGGGACCGCTCGCTGCAATCCCCCGGGGGACCCTGTTACTGCAAAAGTCTTTCTCTCTGGTCACACATTCCCAGGGGTTAACTGCCCCCCGAAACCGTCTCTCTCTGAATCTTCAGCACGCCTGGTCCCCGTCAATTCCCCTTCGTTTTACTGCTCCCCAGTCACTTACTGCAGGAAGCGCCGTTCACGGGGTGCAGTGGATCCCACCGCTACCACCAGTTGTCACGGAGCATGGGGGAGTCCAGGCCCTGCACCCCTCTTCCTGGGATCCACTGAGACTCTCAGCCAGCCAGTAAAACAGAAGGTTTATTGGACAACAGGAACACAGTCCAAAACAGAGCTTGTGGGTACAACCAGGACCCCTCAATCACGTCCTTCTGGGGGAGCAGGGAGCTTAGACCCCAGCCCTGGGGTTCCCTGTGTTCCTCTCCCCAGCCCCAAACTGAAAACTAAACCCACCCAGCAGGTTCCCTGCTGCAGCCTCTGTTCACATTCCTGGGCAGAGGTGTTACCTCCCCCTCCCCCTCCCGGCTCAGGTGACAGGCTCTCAGGTCTCCCATCCCCAGGGCACATTCCCAGGTCAACCCTCCCCCCTCCCTGCTGAGTCACATCGTCACAAGGAGTCCCTAGATGTGGAACCTGGTCTGGTGGCTGCCGACTCCACCTGGCAGAAGGGTTCCCTTTGTACAGCAGGGGCATGCGAAGAAAAGCCGTCAGAGCCTTCACTGCAGGGGCTGGCCGGGACGGTGTTTAGCTACATCAGGACACCTGGGTTCTGTCCAGCTCTGCTGCAGCCTCACTGTGACCTCGGACAGGTCACGTCACCTCCCCGTTTCCTTCTCTCTGGAACAAGGGCTAATGGCGTTTGCCTGCTTGGCTGGTGGGTTAACTGTCAGCGCAAACCTGAAACCACATGAGGAAATGGTGAGAAGCCAGAATGTGCACAGCCCTGGTGCTAACAAGTGACCTCGCTGAAATAAACCAGCCTGTGTCGTCTTCTTGTCGCTCGTAATGGCCCAGGGACCGAACACGCTGGTGTGTCCCAGGAAGGTCATTTCTGTGCTGCCCCAGAGCTCAGATGTCGACCCTCAAACACACAAGACAAAATAACAAAGCCCCCTGCTGCAGAAGCAGACAAACCCCAGCAGCAGCACTGCGGAGCACCACCGCAAAACGGTGTGAACCCACGGCACGCACCTCGCTGCGCTCACCGGGGCCTGGGGGGCCGCTCCCCAGTCTCTCCTGCTGTCTCGCCGTGCAGGGACCCGCGGTGCCTGCTCCACAGTGGAGATACAGGGACGGCACGTGGCCTCCTCCGGCAGGACGTGCGGGGTCTGTCTGCAGCTGCGACTGCCGGGCCTTCTTCCCTCTGTCACACGGCTCAGTGGGGGTGTCATGAAGGGGGAGTCACCCCAGGGGATTGCACCCTCCGCTGCGTGTGTCAATCGTCGGCTCACTTACTCTGGGCTGGAGGAAATAGGGGACCCTGAGGGGGGCAGGGCCCAAAACCCAGACCTGCCCTGACCCTAACAATGGGGTTGAGACAAGAGCCGGAACCCAGAGGATGAATTGGGGGAGATTCACTCTGGAAAAGCAGCGTCTGCTCCAGGGCCAAGTGGGAAAAACCAAGCCGGGGGCTACCCCTGCACAGCGAGGTCCCCCCGCCCCCAGAACAGCCGCACCTCACATAGGGTCCCAAACACCAGGCAGCGATTTTCATCCAGAACCAACCGGGGATGGTCATTGCATGTCACTGTTACCATGAGACCAGCGTGAGGCAGCCCAGCACTGAGGAGCAACCCTACAATAACAAACCAGCTTATCAACAGCAATCCTACAATAACACCCCAGCCTGCCACAGCCCCAGTGCTCCCGAACAACCCTACAGTAACACCCCAGCCCGTCCACGGCCCAGCGCTCCCCAGCGACCCTACAGTAACACCCCAGCCTGTCCACGGCCCAGCGCTCCCCAGCGATCCTACAATAACACCCCAGCCCGTCCACGGCCCAGCGCTCCCCAGCGACCCTACAGTAACACCCCAGCCTGTCCACCGCCCAGCGCTCCCCAGCGACCCTACAATAACACCCAGCCTGTCCACGGCCCAGCACTCCCCAGCGACCCTACAATAACACCCCAGCCCGTCCACCGCCCAGCGCTCCCCAGCGACCCTACAATAACACCCCAGCCTGTCCACCGCCCAGCGCTCCCGAGAGACCCTACAATAACACCCATCCCGTCCACCGCCCAGCGCTCCCCTGCGACCCTACAATAACACCCCAGCCTGTCCACCGCCCAGCGCTCCCCTGCGACCCTACAATAACACCCAGCCTGTCCACGGCCCAGCACTCCCCAGCGACCCTACAATAACACCCCAGCCCGTCCACCGCCCAGCGCTCCCCAGCGACCCTACAATAACACCCCAGCCCGTCCACCGCCCAGCGCTCCCGAGAGACCCTACAATAACACCCATCCCGTCCACCGCCCAGCGCTCCCCTGCGACCCTACAATAACACCCCAGCCCGTCCACGGCCCAGCGCTCCCCAGCGATCCTACAATAACACCCCAGCCCGTCCACGGCCCAGCGCTCCCCAGCGATCCTACAATAACACCCCAGCCCGTCCACGGCCCAGCGCTCCCCAGCGACCCTACAGTAACACCCCAGCCCGTCCACCGCCCAGCGCTCCCCAGCGACCCTACAATAACACCCCAGCCCGTCCACCGCCCAGCGCTCCCCTGCGACCCTACAATAACACCCCAGCCCGTCCACCGCCCAGCGCTCCCCTGCGACCCTACAATAACATCCCAGCCCGTCCACCGCCCAGCGCTCCCCAGCGACCCTACAATAACACCCCAGCCCGTCCACCGCCCAGCGCTCCCCTGCGACCCTACAGTAACACCCCAGCCCGTCCACCGCCCAGCGAGGGGAAGGGGAATGGGGAGGGGAATGGGGAGGCGGGGCCCCAGAGTGGGCGTGGCTAGCGAGCTGGTGGAAGGGGCAGAGAGGGGAGGGGCTAATAGGAAAGAGGCCAGGGAGGGCGGGGCTACTGAAAGAGGGGAGGGACTATTGGGAGGGGCAGGCAGGGAGTGACCCCCCACACCCCGTCTCCTTTGTTCACCCTGGGGCAGCCAGCCCCAGCCCCCTCTGTGGATTGAGTGGGGGGGAAACCCCCTCCGAATGCCCCCCCCACCCCCGCGGGGCCACGGTTGGGGCGTGGGGCCAGGCTGCAGCGATGGGTGGGCAGCGATGGGTGGGCAGCGCCCCCCCCCCACAGGAAGGGGCAGGATGCTGACCGCTTTCGGTCCCGCTGCAGATTGGAGCCTTAGTTACCCGCCTAGTTTGCCTGTGTGTGAATCTGGCCCTACCGGGAGGTGGGGCACTCTCCCCATTGCCCCAGGGCAGTACTGGGGGGCCGTGCTGCAGGCAGCGGGGCGGGGGGCAGCAGGGGGCTCTCCCCTGGCAATCAGGGCTGGCCCCATTGCCCCAGGGCGGTACTGGGGGGCCGTGCTGCAGGCAGCGGGGCAGGGGGCAGCAGGGGGCTCTGCCCGGGCAAACAGGGCTGGCCCCATTGCCCCAGGGCGGCGCTAAGGGCTGGGCTGGGAGCAGTGGTACCCCAGGCTGGAGGAGATGGAGGGGGCGTCACACACACGCACTGACCCGGGCACAGGGTCTGGTTCTGATCTTGCGGCCGGGGATCCCCCTCCCGCGCTGCCTCCGCTCCCCGACTCCCTCTGCCCTGATTGGCTCGGGGCTGGCAGCTGCGGGGACGGAGCTGAGCAGAGACAGACAAAGAGAGAAGTGGGCAAAGAGGCGTGTGCCCTGGGTAGGAACCTACAGCATGTGGGCGACTCTGGGCCCCTTGTCCCGCTGCCCTGCCACCTGCCACAGTCTGGGTCCCGCTTCCCCTGCCAGGATGCTGCTCCCTCTGCTGCTCCTCCCCTGGGCATGGGGGGCCCGGGCTGGTAAGTGGGGACCCCCCTCCCTGCCCTTTTTTCCTACTGGGGTGGATGTGGATGGTGTAATACTAAAACCAGGGTGGGGCAGCACCACGCTGGCCTAGTGACCGTTGCTGTGGGTGAAGGATGGGGGAGGCGGGTTAGAGGTCTGCAGGGAGATCCTGGAGCCTGGGAGACTCATTAATCTCTCTCCCCATCCACTTTGTTCTCCACTTCTTTCCTGATGCCTCCCCCCAGCCTCCCCTTCTCTCCCCTCAGCACCTCTCACCCTCCGGCTGCTCCAGATCAATGTCTTCCACAACGCCAGCTCCGCGGACATGGAGGGGATGGCCCTGCTGGGCGACCTGGAGACCCACTCCATGGACTGCAGCACCTGCCAGATCCGCTTCCGGCAGCCCTGGGCCCAGCAGGGCCTGAAACCGAAGCAGTGGCAGGACCTGGAGCTGCTGCTCCATCGCTACCTGTCAGACTTCATCCGTCTGGTGAACAAAGTGGTTAAGGATCAAAGAGAGGGCTGTGAGTATGGAGCGGTCTGAGGGCGTCCCTCCCACTACCCGCCAGAGAGCTGAGAACTGACACACTCACCACAGCAACTGAGTGTATCCTGGCAGGGTGGATGGAGGGCAAAACAGTCAGTCCCTGGCCCTTAGGCTGACTGAAGCCAACATTCCCTAGAAGGGAAACGCCCCGTGTCCCATTCTCCACCCCACTGAGCCAGTCCCCCAGCTCTGGGGCCAGATTGTAGCCTGCGCACCCTAGAGGGGAAAGGCCCCGTGTCCCAGCCCCTGACCCGGCTCGTGGCCACGTGTCCTACCGAAGGCCTTTGTGGAAGGAGCGTGTCGGCTGCTCACGGTGCCACCTGTCCTCCCTGAACGTTGAAAACTGACACCTTTGCGAACCACGAAACACCCAGCCCACGAGCAGGAAATGCAGAGCTAAGATAGTGCCTCCCCCCACAACCCGCGCTGCCCCGGGGCATGGGACAGACCCAGCTCCCTCTGCTCAGCTGCTCAGCCCAGGGTCTGTGCTGGAGCACTAAGGTCCCCCGGGGAGACTTTCTCTCAGGAACCCCTTAACCACCTGCCCCCAAATGAGCACCACAAAGTCCCCCCGGCACCTTGCTGGGGCAGAGCTAGGTGCGTTTCACAACAGCGGGAGAGCCGGCCTGCCCTCACAGCTCACAGGCGCAGGACCCTCTCGGTGACAGGGCGCGGACGGCTCCTCCCGGGGCTCGGAGGTTGCTGCCTCTCCCTCTGAGCGAGTGTCTGACGCGGGGGGTCGCCCTGAGGTGCTGCTGAGGAAACAGTCGCTCGCAGAGGGGTGACCTCTCTGTGGGCGCAGGTGCTTACCGCTCCACACGCAGAACCACGGCCCGGGGACTTGGGTAACGTTGCGTTGGGAAGCCAAACCTGTCCTTGCTACCGGTGCAGAGCCCCGCTCCGGGGAGCCCAGGGATGTACGTTTATCGAGGCTCAGGGCCACAGTTTTCCTCTGAGCAACACAAATAACTTCCAAAAAAGCTCTAGATTTGAAAAGCAGGTCACTTGGGCGGGGGTCTGTATCTCCCCCACCCCGTGACCAAGGGACCCCAGATGCCTCAGGCCCTGATGTCTCACAGCGATTCTCAACCCGATCTGTCTGTACACGTGGACCTTAGAGCACTTTGAAAAATCAGTTTTAAACAGAAACTGCAAGGTGCCCTGAACTCCAGCCAGGGCCGCCCCACCATCCTGCCGCCATCGTGTGGCCAAACGTCTTCATATCACTTGACATTATGTCGTAACCCTGCCCCCCCCCCCCATCTGTCTATTTCTGCCCCCTGACGGTGACCTCCGGACGCCCGTCCTCATCCCACCTGCCCTTCCTGTTCCAGACCCCTTCGTTACCCAGGTCTTCTTCAGCTGCGAGCTGCACCCCAACGGCACCTTGAGGAGAGTCTGTGATGCTGCGGTGGACGGCGAGGACTTCATCAGCTTCGACATGGACACAGGCAAATGGGTCACTCGGCAGGGGGACAAGCTGGGGATCTACGTCGAGTATCTTGTCAACCAGGATAAGAGCCTGTCCACCCTGTTCCCGTTTCTTGAGAGAACAATGTGTGTCTATGGGCTCAATACCTTTGCCCAGTATGGGAAAGAGTCTCTGGAGAGGCAAGGTGAGGCTGGTCACCACTCCCTGCTCACTGAGAGGCAGTCACCTCTGGGGGCTGTTTATCCAGGGACCCCTGGCCTGGCGTACAAATGCAGCTATAGCTGGGGTGGAGCACCGTAGCCATTTCATAGCCGCACTGCACAGCCGTTTAGGACAGGAAGTGAAGGGGGATTCCCTCACCCCTGGTAACTGCAGGGGACAGAATTGGGGCCTGGCCAGGACAGTGGGGCCAACGCCTGACCCCGGGGGATGGAGCTGGGTTTGGCTAGTGAGTCCCTGAGGCTCAGACTGAATCGTCCCCTCTCCCCCGCCCCGTCTCTCTCCCCCTGTCTCAGAGCGGCCGGTCGCCGTGGTGTTTGCCCGAGCGCCTTCCCCAGCCGGGACCCCCGCGCCGTTACTGCTGGTTTGCCGGGTCACCGGTTTCTACCCCTGGCCCATCCGCGTGGCCTGGCTGCAGGACGGGGAGGAGGTGGGGCCGGGCGGGCGGCTGAGCTCCAGCGGGATCCTGCCCAACGCGGACCTGACCTACCAGCTGCGCAGCTCCCTGGCCGTGGGGCTGGGTGACGGGCACAGCTACGCCTGCCGGGTGGAGCACAGCAGCCTGGGGGGCCAGAGCCTGCTGATCCCCTGGGGTAGGTGCATGTCTCCAGGGGGGTGCGGTCGTGGTCTCTGGGGGCTTTTCCTGCACGTCCTGAGTGGGACAGGGTGGGTCCAGGCAGCGGGATTTGGGCGGAGGGAGGCAGAGGGGTGAGTGAGGGTTGTGGGGATGAACCAGGGGGAGCAGGATGGAGGAGCTGAGGGGGACGGGACAGGACTGGGATGGAGGGAGGCAGAGGGGTGAGTGAGGGTTGTGGGGATGAACCAGGGGGAGCAGGATGGAGGAGCTGAGGGGGACGGGACAGGACTGGGATGGAGGGAGGCAGAGGGGTGAGTGAGGGTTGTGGGGATGGACCAGGGAGAGCAGGATGGAGGAGCTGAGGGGGACGGGACAGGACTGGGATGGAGGGAGGCAGAGGGGTGAGTGAGGGTTGTGGAGATGAACCAGGGGGAGCAGGATGGAGGAGCTGAGGGGGACGGGGCAGGACTGGGATGGAGGGAGGCAGAGGGGTGAGTGAGGGTTGTGGGGATGGACCAGGGAGAGCAGGATGGAGGAGCTGAGGGGGACGGGGCAGGACTGGGATGGAGGGAGCAGGGTGAGGGCGGAGGGGAGCACGAATGGGGTGGGCGGAGAGATCTGTGTGGAGCCAGGAGGGGCAGGGCTGGGGAGGGCTTGGGATGGTTGGGGAGAGAGTCAGGGGTCTGGAGGGGGTCGGACAGAGGGGAGAAGGACTGGAGCAGAGGGAGGCTGAGGGGGTGGGACTGTGGGGGGAGCAGGTGGGACTGCAGGGGAGGCTGAGGGAACAGGGTCCATATTCCTGTGTCCATTCCCAGTGGGTCAGGTGTGGGGGCAGCAGAGGGGACTGCGGGGGAGGCTGAGGTCAGGGGGGCTGAGGGCAGTGGGTCGGGTGGCTGGGGGGGACTGCGGGAGAGGCGGAGGGACCCGGGCCCATACTCCTGTCCCCGTTCCCAGCATGGCACCCCCTGTTTTACAGGGCACAGCAGGGGCTGGGGCCCCGGCCTGGCCGTGGGCATCACCCTGGGGGCTCTGGCCGTAGCCGCCGTGGCCGCGGTGCTGTGGAGGAGCAGACGCAGGTGAGTCCTCTCCCTCTCGGGGGTGGGGGTGGGACCGTTACACCCCCTAACCCATCCCCTCTGCTCTCTCCTTCCAGGGGCTACCAGGACGTTGGACCAGGGGAGTCCAGGGCCTGAGGGCGGCACCGGCCCAGGTGTGGGCATTGGCCCCTCTCCTGGGGACATGGACCTTGGGGCTGGATCCGTGCCCAGCTCCAGAGCTGAGGGCCCCGAGGGCTGATCTGGTTTGGCGTGCTGAGGGATCGGGGCCCGGGCTCTGGGGTTGGGATTTTCCTTCCTCTGTCATGTTCAGGGCACGTTGGACATTTGGGAGCTGTCACAGAACGGGAATTTTCTGAAACATTTTGGGTAACTGCTGTGTGTGCCACCGTTAGCCCTACGTGCTGCATGGTTAACTAGGCGGCAGGGAAGGTGGTTTACTCTGCAGAGACCAGGGACCCGGGTGTGACAGACGCCAGCTGTGGGGCCTGTTAGTTGGCCGCACCATAGCGCAGACAGCCCTTGGTTAGCACAGAGAGCAGAGTCGCAGCCTGGTCAGCCACAAGCCCACAGTCCTTTGACTCCTCCTTCGTCCCAGCTCAGGAGAGAGCCCCAGCTTCCAGCCCCCGCCCCCCCCCCCACAACCTGGCCCCTCCTCAGCCCTTTGTTCCCCCACTGGGCACACCCAGATGGCAGGGCAGCGCTCCCTTTGGGTGCACAAGTCTCTCTCAGCGTCCTTGCAGTAGTAGGATTTTATGGTTGTACTTTGTATAATTTAGAATGAAGGATAAAGAAGAATAATGTAGCATGTATTAAATGTATTGATGTAGGATTTCACCATATCCTGCCAGCCACCCTTTCTGAAAGCAGGAAGGAATGGCCCAGTGGCCCATTGGTAGAGATGCATCGGCCAGAATCTTGTGTCTGAAGCTGATTTCAAGGCAGTGACAGACCTTTCGGGTCACCACTTCATTGTCGGTTTAGCATTTTGAAAGAAGTAACAGAATGGAATGATTGTTTTCTCCTGCATTGCAACTTGATGCTCCTGTTCAAATGCTCCGTGTAAATCAATCCTGTTTTGTGTGTGAATGAGGAATGTGTGTGTTAGAAGATAAGTGGATAAAGGACGAGATAAAGGATGAGAAAAACAATTTAAGAAAACAAGCACTCGTCAAACAACAACTGATTACAGCATGACTGTGCAGAACTCCTTGGTCCCAATGAAGGAAGATCACTATCTAACAGGCTGCCTTGCCATGAGACTTTGGGTTCGTCCTGCCAAGACTTTCCGGGAGCATCGTGTCATGACCGATGGAACCCGGCTCCTCCCTACCCATAATCAACCTAGCTGGCCACTAGATTGATCCGGACTCTGGACTGGTAACTGGCAGGACAGCGTGTGTGTGATTGAATGCATATGCTAATTGTTGTATCTCTAATAAACGAGGCGTATTGCCTTTTCCCCTGAAAAAGATCCCCTGTGCTTCTTATAAGCAAAACATCCCACCCAGGGAGCTCACAGCATGAAGCAGGGTGCTGAGGGCTCCAAGGTTCGGTTCCAGGAGGTGGTGAAGTCACGTCACTTGCCCTAGTCAGAGAGTGAGACACTAAGTGGGTCTGGCGCCCTGAAGGGGCCCTCCCAGGGACTGTGGGTCCTCCCAGAGCACGGGACCTGTGGATCTGTGACAGGGCACCATGGGATCGCTGGGATCCAGGAGCCGCATGGAGCCGGCACTGGCCTGTGCCACTCAATAAACCCTTCAGGGAGGGACTGCCCAGTGGGCCCCACCGGGGGCTGTAGGAGCCAGGGCCTGGGTGTAGGGGTCAAACACGGCTACATACACCAAGGCGGTGGGTGCGGGTGGGACATGGGAACCAGGAGGGTCCTGGCAGGGTGTCCAGGCTGAGCTGGGGTGCCCGAGAAGCAAGCGGGCTCCCCATGGGTCATAGGCCCAGCTACCCACAGGGAGCCCTGACAACACTACGGCCCGCGGGGTGCCGGGGGAGGCCGCTCCAGGTCGCTGGCTGGGCTGGGCTTAGAGCTCCTGGGGGCAGGGCCCCTCCAGAGCTGGGTGTGAGGGACCCGGGCTCTGGGGGTAGGTTCTGTGTTTTTGTTCTGCGTCTGGGCAGCACCGAGCCCAAGGGGGTCCTGGGCACGACCGTCTCCTCGACCCTGCGGTAATATAGCAATAATAATAGTCCTGGCTGGGGAGGGGAAGTGGATTCGAGCCGGGGAGGGGGGGCGGAGAGTTAGTCAGGACTCCTGGGTTCTATCAGCCCAGGGAGGGGGGTCTAGTGAGTTAGAGCAGGGGGCTGGGAGCCAGGACTCCCGGGTTCTATCCCAGCTCTGGGAGGAGAGTGGGGGCTAGTGGGTTAGAGCGGGGTGGGGCTGCATTGACTAGTCTGTTACCAGGTAGAACAGCAGCCCAGAGCCACACTGAGAGAAGATGGACAATTTCCTGGCCACACACCTGCCGCTTCGGGCATGGCTACACAGCAGGATCTAGAGGGGTGCAGTCCGCCAGCAGCCCCGTGTGGGGCAAGGAATTGGAAGCAGGGCCATTACCCTCCTAGGGGTGCCAGCTCCGATCTGCTGTTAGTGAGCTGGGGGATGGAGTGGGAATTTTCTGTAATATTTTGTATGAATACTGTGAGTGCCTCAGTTTCCCCTCTATGCTGCATTGTTGCTAGGTGGGAGGAAAATGGCTGTTTATTCTTTGCAGAGGCCCAATGGCCCGCATAGACTTTCTGCCTCTCAGCAAGGGAGCTGCGCCCCATTCCCCGGCCAAGAGCATGGCCTGAGGAGGGGCCAGGTGGGGGGTGAGCTCACCCGGGAACTAGAGATAAAGAGGGGACAGGGGACAAAGAGGCCCAGAGCGGGAGCCAAGGGGTCCACACAGCTTGGCTGGGGCTGGGAGACCCCCCAAAGGAACTCTGCTGTACCCCAGTTCTCTGTGCTGACCTGAGGGCTTCCTATGCTGTGTGCTAGTCACCTAATAAACCCGCCTGCTTTGATAAGGCTGCCTGAGTCCCTGCACATGCTGGGGGGGCCATCGCCCCCTTTGGGGTACACATCTCTCGGAGGTGTCCAGCCCAGGAGGACTCGCTGAAGGACGCTCACAGTGTGAGGCCGGGGTGCTCACAGCTCCGAGGTTTGACCCAAGGGGGCAGGGAAGCCACGTGGCTCCCCCTGATGGCAAAGTGGGACCCGGGGGGTCGAGGGGGGGTCTGACAATCCAAACGGGTCCCCCAGACCCAGGTCCAAGCCTGGGCCAAGGCACCAAACCTAGGGAGCTGTCCCAGAGGGGTCCAGAGAGGAGACAACCCAGGAGCTCAGGGGCTGGCGTCTGAGCCTGGATCCCAGGGTTCAATTCCTGGCTCTGCCAGTGACTTCATGTGTGACCCTGGGCCAGTCCCTGAATTCTCTGGGCCTCCCTCCCCACCTGGGCCATGGAGACACTGGCTTGTCCTGAGGAGGGGGGGGGGGGAGGCGCAAATGCAGCAGAGGGGGGAGGGGCTCAGAGACTGGGAGGCCTGAAAAGCCCCTTATGGAAGTTGATGGTGGGACCATCTGGGAGGCTGAGCTGTGCCTGACCCATGGAGACTGAGCCCCCCGCTCTGGTGGGGTGCCTGGGGGTCAAGGCTCAGGCCCATGGAAGTGGGAGCTCAGATCTTTTCCCTGAGACGCCAGCCCTGAACCTTTCACTGAGATTAAATTTACAGAGACAAAGCCGAGTGATCCTGCCCCCCGCCCGCCCCAGCAGCGAGGGGTTTGGGGCAGAAGGCCAAGCAGATGGCGCAGCCCAGACACTTTGCTGTGTGTCCTGTTATGGGGCGGCTGGCCCCGCTCTCCAGCGTCATCTCAGCTGTTCTGGGGCAGGCGCCGGGCGAGTCCTGCAGCCCGACCCCAGAGCGTACGAGGGAGAAGTATGGAACCGAGCCCTGCCGGGCCCGGCTCTGCCCGGCGACGGGTGACGCTGCCCAGCCCCGATGCTGCCTGGCCCCTGGGTGCCCATCCCCAGAGCGATGGGCGTAGTCCCGGGGCTGGTGCTCGGAGCTGCCACCTCCACATGGCAGGAAGTCGCCAGAGGCCCCCTGAAAAGTCACTAGATGTCGCTATTTAAGCATTCAAAACGGCATCAAAAACGTCGCTAAACAAAATGTCCACAGAATTCAGCCGAGCATTAGCCGAGTGTCTGTGCCTGGGCCGGAGGACACCCTGCTGCCGAACAAGAAACCACCGCAACGCTGGGCACCCCCTGCGAGGGGTGTATTCCCTCGCCCCTGTTTCCCCGCAGCGAATCTCAGGCAGAAGCAAAGGTCCCTTTGCAGCTCACTGCTCTGGATGTTTGCTACCAGGCCAGCAGTCATTGGAGTGGTCTAGAAACGCGCAGATCCCATCTGATCCCTTCCCTCCCTCCAAGCCTCCTTCCCCCCCAGACAGCCGAACCCCGGGCAGACAACACGCGCGCACCGGCCGACGGAGAGAATCGACGTCACGTTCAGAGACCGCCGAGCCAGCGCTCGCAGCAAAGCCCCTGGCGATCGCAGGCACGGTTTGGGGGGGTTGCTGGCTGGGAGCTGAGCCCTAGGACTTAGGGGAGGCGTGACCCGCCAGTGGGATTTGATCAGCACGAAGAATAACCATTTTTATGGCTGGAGAGCCCAAACTGCCCCCTTGGGCGGCGCGGAGCGATTTCCACAGGAGCCCTTTCTCAAGGCAACATCTGCTCCGGGGGAGGCAGGTTCACCCTGCCTGGGACAGCTCATCCCCTTGGCTGGGGCCAAGGGAATCTGGGCCACGCCGCCAGGGAGCAGAGCCCCGAAGGGAGGGCTGGAGGGGCAGCCAAATGCCAGGTTAAGAAATAGGGGGGACCCCAGCCCTGCCCCGTGTAACCAGGACAGCCAGAAACCCTTTGCCAGCCCCCTACCAGGGGAGAGACGCCCATGGAGCCTGTCAATGATAACAAAATACAGTCAGCTGCCCAGACGATCCGGCCAGAAAGGGAGTGCCCGGCATGGGAGTGTCCTCAGCCCGGGCAGGGGGAGCGCAGAAGCTAGTCACGGGGGCAGGCCCAGCAGAGACCCGGGACTCACCCAACTAGACAAGCCGGCTTCCCGCTCCCTTGGAGGGGGATTTTGATCAGGAAACATTTCAGTGGCCAAAGGCTCACAGATCTGTTGACAAAGGGCTTTTCCTGCCTCACCCTCGCCCAGGGAGCGGCGCCTGCCCTGCTCATCAGTGCTTTTCACGAAGCAGAAGATCCTAACTTGTCCCCCTACGGGCACTTGTGTCCTCCCCTCTTCCAGCCTCCCCTCGCCATTAGCTCTGGCTTTCCACCCCCCTCCCCACCCCAAGGAATTGTGGCTGAGCCCCACTTCCTTTGGCCCCCAGGAGCGGGAGTCACACCGAGCCCCGGCCGGCCAGCCCCAGAAGCCCGGGAATGGGTTTCCTTCCGAGGCCATGCCCGAGGGAGATGCAGTGACAGTGACTCGGTGTCCCACAGAGCCATGGACTTCATGACCACCACTGAGCTGCTCGGGAGTGATGTAGTGACCGGACAACTTGGCGACGCCTGCCTCTCACTATCCCTGTAATTGGCAGGGAAAGTCGCGAGATCTGTCCCGGGTCACTTGGACACCTCATTCCTCCCGAGAGAAACCCAAAAGCCACGAAATCTAGTGACAAAATCGTGAAGTTGGCAACGGGGTTTACAGAAGAGCCCAACACCCGAGGACGAATTTGGGGGAGATTCTCTCTGGAAAAGCAACATCTCCTCCGGGGCCAAGTGGGGGAAACCAAGCAGGGGGCTCCCCCTGCACAGCGAGGTCCCCCTGCCCCCAGAGCAGCCACACACCACATAGGGTCCCAAACACCAGTCAGCGATTTTCATCCACAACCAACCGGGGATGGTCATTGCATGTCACTGTTATCGTGAGACCAGCGTGAGGCAGCCCAGCACTGAGGAGCAACCCTACAATAACAACCCAGCCTGCCACAGCCCAGTGCTCCTCAGCGACCCTACAATAACATCTGTCACGGAGTCCCTGGGCGATGCTCTGGAACGGCTCCCCATGAAGCCAGTCAGGACTCTGGGGCAGTCGCCTTCCTGTGAGCAGCCTGTCTTCAGGACACACAGCTCACCCAGCTTCCACCTTCCTGGGTCTGACCTCAGAGCATTCAGCCTCCTCTGCCCCTCCGTGCGCTTCCCACAGCGAGTCCATCCAGGCGGGGTCCTGGGGAAGCCAGAGGGTCCTGCCCGCCAACTCCGCAGTCAGACGGGACTCTCAGCCAACCAGTAAAACAGAAGGTTTATTAGACGACAGGAACATGGTCTAACACAGAGCTTGTAGGTGCAGAGAACAGGACCCCTCAGCTGGGTCCATTTTGGGGGGCAGTGAGCCAGACAACCATGTCTGCCCTTCACTCCATGTCCCAGCCAGCCCCAAACTGAAACTCCCTCCAGCCCCCACTCCTCTGGGCTTTGTTCCTTTCCCGGGCCAGGAGGGCACCTGATTCCTCTGTTCTCCAACCCTTTAGCTCTCACCTGGGGGGAGGAAGGGCCCAGGCCATCAGTTGCCAGGAAACAGGGTGTCGGCCATTCTCTGTGTCCAGACCCCTGCACACACCTGCCCTCTAGGGCTCTGCAATGATCATACACCCTTACCCCACCACCTAGATACTTAAGAACTGCCTAGGGGAAACTGAGGCACCCCCACACTATTCAGAGGAAACATTAAGAACAGTCCCACTTCGTCACAACATCCCAGCCTGTCCACCGCCCAGCGCTCCCCAACGACCCTACAATAACACCCAGCCAGTCCACCGCCCAGCACTGTGGGAGGAGAATGAGGGGGCGGGGCCACAGCAAGGGAGGGGCTCATGAGCGGGAGGGGCTAACAGGAAAGAGGGCCAGGAGAAGGAGGAGCTATTAGGAGAGGGAGGGGCCACTGGGATAGTGGGGGAGGGGCAGCTTGCGTGGGGGGGCTCTGCCCTCCCCTTCACTCTATCTTGTCCCCCACCCCCGGGTCCTTTCCTCCATCTGGTCCAGCCCATCTGGCCCCCTGTGGGGTGACGGGGATGGACTCCCTCTCCCCCCCCCTCAAATCTTCCCTCCCAGGTTCGGGGTGCAAGGGCTGAGGCTGCTGCTGTGGGCGGGGGGGGCCCTCAGCGGGGTGAGGAGCAGGATGTTGGCCTAGAATTTTAGGTCCCCCCACAAATTTGAGCCCTGGGTACCTGCCTAGTTTGGCTGAGGGTGAATTTGGCTCTGAGCTGGGAGTGCTTTCCCCTGGGAGCCAGGGCTGGCCCCATTGCCCCAGGGCGGTACTGGGGGGCGGGGCTGCAGGCAGCGGGGCAGGGGGCAGAAGGGGGCTCTCCCCGGGCAGACAGGGTTGGCCCCATTGCCCCAGGGCGGTGCTAGGGGCTGGGCTGCAGGGAGCAGGGCGGGGGGCAGCAGGGGGCTCTGCCCGGGCAGTCAGGGCTGGCCCCATTGCCCCAGAGCAGTGCTAAGGGCTGGGCTGCAGGGAGCAGTGCGGGGGGCAGAAGGGGGCTCTCCCCGGGCAGTCAGGGCTGGCCCCATTGCCCCAGGGCGGTGCTAGGGGCTGGGCTGCAGGCAGCGGGGCAGGGGGCAGAAGGGGGCTCTCCCTGGGCAGACAGGGCTGGCCCCATTGCCCCAGAGCAGCGCTAGGGGCTGGGCTGCAGGGAGCAGTGCGGGGGGCAGCAGGGGGCTCTGCCCGGGCAGTCAGGGCTGGCCCCATTGCCCCAGGGCAGCGCTAGGGGCTGGGCTGCAGGGAGCAGGGTGGGGGGCAGAAGGGGGCTCTCCCCGGGCAGACAGGGCTGGCCCCATTGCCCCAGGGCAGCGCTAGGGGCTGGGCTGCAGGGAGCAGGGCGGGTGGCAGCAGGGGGCTCTGCCCGGGCAGTCAGGGCTGGCCCCATTGCCCCAGAGCAGCGCTAAGGGCTGGGCTGCAGGCAGCGGGGCAGGGGGCAGAAGGGGGCTCTCCCTGGGCAGACAGGGCTGGCCCCATTGCCCCAGGGCAGCGCTAGGGGCTGGGCTGCAGGCAGCGGGGCAGGGGGCAGAAGGGGGCTCTCCCTGGGCAGTCAGGGCTGGCCCCATTGCCCCAGGGCAGCGCTAGGGGCTGGGCTGCAGGGAGCAGGGCGGGTGGCAGCAGGGGGCTCTGCCCGGGCAGTCAGGGCTGGCCCCATTGCCCCAGAGCAGCGCTAAGGGCTGGGCTGGGAGCAGTGGTACCCCAGGCTGGAGGAGATGGAGGGGGCGTGACACACACGCACTGACCCGGGCACAGGGCCTGGTTCTGATCTTGCGGCCGGGGATCCCCCTCCCGCGCTGCCTCCGCTCCCCGACTCCCTCTGCCCTGATTGGCTCGGGGCTGGCAGCCGAGGGGACAGGTCTGAGCAGACACGGACGGGGAGAAGTTGGCAGAGAGGCGTGTGCCTTGGGGCAGAACCGAGAGCATGTGGGCGACTCTGGGCCCCTCGTCCCGCTGCCCTGACGCCCGCCTGGGCCCGGATCCCCCTTCCCCTGCCAGGATGCTGCTCCCTCTACTCCTCCCCTGGGCATGGGGGGCCCTGGCCGGTAAGTGGGGACCCGCCCCTGCCATTTTTGTTACTGGGCTGGTGGGGATGGTGTAAAGCCGGGGCGGGGTGCAGCACCACCTGGGGCTAGTGAAGGAGGAGGGGGAGGCGGGTTAGTGGTCAGCAGGGAGATTCTGGAGCCCGGGAGACTCATTAATCTCTCTCCCCACCCGCTTTGTTCTCCACTTGTTTTCTCTTACCCCCACCCCTGCAGCCTTCCCTCCTGTCCCCCCAGGGTTTGTCACCTTCCGGGTGCTCCTAACCTCCCGATTCCACAACGCCAGCTCCGCGGACATGGAGCTGAAGGCCCTGCTGGGCGACCTGGAGACCCACTCCCTGGACTGCAGCACCTGCCAGGTCCGCTTCCGGCAGCCCTGGGCCCAGCAGGGCCTGACCCCGAAGCAGTGGCAGGACCTGGAGCTGCTGATCCATCGCTCCCTGTCCGACTTCATCCTCACAGTGACCAGAATAGCTCAGCAGCAGGGAATGGGCTGTGAGTACGGAGCCAGCTGAGGGGATCCCTCCCCACACCTACTGGGGGGGTGTGTGTGCTGAGAACTGACACACTCAACACAGCCACTGAGTGTGTCGGCGGGGTAAAGACAGCCAGTCCCTGGCCCTTAGGCTGATTGGAGCTGGTGGCCCCCAGAGGGGAAAGGCCCCGCGTCCCACTCCCTGAGCCGAGTCTCCTGGTCTTTCCTGACATGGAGCCTGACCCTTTGAAAGCAGGTCATGTGGGCGGGGGTCTGTATCTCAGGAACCCCGTGACCAAGGGACCCCAAATTTGCACGACAGCCTCTGCCTCAGGCCCCGTTGTAACGCAGCGATTTTCGAGCCAATCAGGCTGCATGTGAGCCTCAGAGCACTTCGAACAATCAATTTTAAACAGAAATGGCAACGTACCCGTAACTCCAGCCAGGGCCGCCCCACAATCCTGCCGCCGTCTTGTGGCCAAACATCCTCATGGCACCTATCACGCACCTTTATTCCCCCGTCTCTCGATTTCTGCCCCCCCCGGATAACCTCCAGATGCTCCTCCTCATCCCCCCTGCCCTTTCTGCTCCAGACCCCTTTGTTACCCAGGCCTCCCTCGGCTGCGAGCTGCACCCCAACGGCACCTCGAGGGGATTCTATGACGCTGCGGGGAATGGCAAGGGCGTCGTGAGCTTTGAGGTGGACGTGGGCACCTGGGTCGCTCGTTCAGAGGATAAGCTGGCGCTCCACGCCCGGGACCTTCTCAACTGGGATAAGAGCGCATCCACCAGGCTTCAGTTTTTTTTTAGAATAACTTGCATCTATCTGCTCAGGACGTTTGTCGTGTACGGGAGAGAGTCTCTGGAGAGGCAAGGTGAGGCTGGTCACCATTCCCTGCTCGCTGAGATGCAGCCACCTCTGGCGTCAAGTGCGGGGCTGTTTATCCAGGGACCCCTGGCCTGGTGTACAAATGCAGCTGTAGCTGGGGTGGAGCACCGTAGCCATTTCATAGCCGCACCGCACAGCCGTTTAGGACAGGAAGTGAAGGGGGATTCCCTCACCCCTGGTAACTGCAGGGGACAGAATTGGGGCCTGGCCAGGACAGTGGGGCCAACGCCTGACCCCGGGGGATGGAGCTGGGTTTGGCTAGTGAGTCCCTGAGGCTCAGACTGAATCGTCCCCTCTCCCCCGCCCCGTCTCTCTCCCCCTGTCTCAGAGCGGCCGGTCGCCGTGGTGTTTGCCCGAGCGCCTCCCGCAGCCGGGACCCCCGCGCCGTTACTGCTGGTTTGCCGGGTCACCGGTTTCTACCCCCGGCCCATCCGCGTGGCCTGGCTGCAGGACGGGGAGGAGGTGGGGCCGGGAGGGCGGCTGAGCTCCAGCGGGATCCTGCCCAACGCGGACCTGACCTACCAGCTGCGCAGCTCCCTGGCCGTGGAGCCGGGCGACGGGCACAGCTACACCTGCCGGGTGGAGCACAGCAGCCTGGGGGGCCAGAGCCTGCTGATCCCCTGGGGTAGGTGCACGTCTCCAGGGCGGTGTGGTCGTGGTCTCTGGGGGCTTTTCCTGCACGTCCTGAGTGGGACGGGGGTGGGTCCAGGCAGCGGGATTCGGGCAGAGGGAAGCAGAGGGGTGAGTGAGGGTTGTGGGGATGGACCAGGGGGAGCAGGATGGAGGAGCTGAGGGGGACGGGACAGGACTGGGGTGCGGGAGCAGGGTGGGGGCTGAAGGAAGCGCGAATGGGACAGGGTGGAGAGATCTGTGAGGAGTGGGCCTGTTCCCGCTGCGTCACCCCCTGTATTTTACAGAGCAGGGCAAGGGCTGGGGCCCCGGCCTGGCTGTGGGCATCACCCTGGGGGCTCTGGCCGTAGCCGCCGTGGCCGCGGTGCTGTGGAGGAGCAGACGCAGGTGAGTCCTCTCCCTCTCAGGGGTGCGGGTGGGGCCTTTACACCCCCTAACCCATCCCTCTGCTCTCTCCTTCCAGAGTCTACCAGGACGCTGGACCAGGGGAGTCCAGTGCTTCAGGGGGCAGCACCGGCCCAGGCGTGGGCATTGGCCCGTCTCCTGAGGACATGGACCTTGGGGCTGGATCCATGCCTGGCTCCAGGGCTGAGGGCCCCGAGGGCAGGACTGGATCGGGGCCCTGGGAGATCGGGGCTCTGGGTGGGGGGTGGGATTCTTCTCCCTCTGGGACGTTCAGGGGACGTTGGACATTTGGGGGCACCATGGGATCGCTGGGATCCAGGATCCGCAGAAAGCCGGTGCTGGCCTGTGCCATCCAATAAACTTCTTCCAGGGTGGGGCTGTGACGAAGTGGGACTGTTCTTAATGTTTCCTCTGAATAGTGTGGGGGTGCCTCAGTTTCCCCTAGGCAGTTCTTAAGTATCTAGGGGGTGGGGTAAGGGTGTATGATCATTGCAGAGCCCTAGAGGGCAGGTGTGGGCAGGGGTCTGGACACAGAGAATGGCCGACACCCTGTTTCCTGGCCACTGTTGGCCTGGGCCCTTCCCCCCTGCCAGGTGAGAGCTAAAGGGTTGGAGAACAAAGAAATCCAGTGCCCTCCTGGCCCGGGAAAGGGACAAAGCCCAGAGGAGGAGGGGCTGGAGGGAGTTTCAGTTTGGGGCTGGCTGGGACATGGAGTGAAGGGCAGACGGGGTTGTCTGGCTCACTGTCCCCCAAAATGGACCCAGCTGAGGGGTCCTGTTCTCTGCACCTACAAGCTTTGTGTTAGACCTTGTTCCTGTCGTCTAATAAACCTTCTGTTTTACTGGCTGGCTGAGAGTCACGTCTGTCTGCGGAGTTGGGGGGCAGGACCCTCTGGCTTCCCCAGGACCCCGCCTGGATGGACTCGCTGTGGGAAGCGTACAGAGGGGCAGAGGAGGCTGAATGCTCCGAGGTCAGACCCAGGAAGGTGGAAGCCGGGTGAGCTGTGTGTCCTGCAGACAGGCTGCTCCCAGAAAGGAGACTTCCCCAGAGTCCTGCCCGGCTTCATGGGGAGCAGTTCCAGAGCATTGCTCGGGGACTCCGTGACAGGGGCTGCCCAGCGGGTCCCACAAGGGGCTGTAGGAGCCAGGGCCTGGGTGCAGGGGTCAGACACGGCTACATACACAAAGGCGGTGGGCGCGGGTGGGGCACGAGAACCAGCAGGGTCCTGGCAGGGTGTCCAGGCTGGGCTGGGGTGCCCGGGAAGCAAGTGGGTTGCCCATGGGACATAGGCCCAGCTACCCACAGGGAGTCCTGACAACACTACGGCCCGCGAAGTCGCTGGCTGGGCTGGGCTGAGAGCTCCCGGGGGCAGGGCCCTTCCCATAGCCTGAGTCAGCTGGCACAGGTCAGCTGCAGGTGTCTAATTGCAGTGTAGACATACCCTGCCGGACCAGGTTACGGTGTGTCTAGCATGGGGGGCCTGGGTTCCTCCAGCCCTCTGCCAAAGGGAGCCCAGCTCCAGATTCCCCGCAGCCCACCTGACCACACCCCCTGGCGCCACCGTTCCCGCCGGAGCCAGTCACCTCCCTTCAGGTAGGTGAGGAGTCCCGGCGCCAGGAAGATCAGCCCCAGCACGAAGGCCCCGACCCCCGTCAGCATCGGGCTCCTGGCAGAGTCAGGCTGCACCGCTGGAAAAACAGGAGCTTGGGGGGTTCGGTCTCAGCCTGGCCTCCCGTTCCCCTTCTCACGTCCCAGCTCTCTGCCCCAGGCCCATTCCCCCAGGGGTGCCCCTGCAGGCTCAGGGGTGGCCCCACACCCAGAGGCTCTTACCCCAGTGCACGGTGAGGGGGCCCCACAGGCTGATGTGCTCCACCTGGCAGCTGTAGACGTCCCCGCGCCGGGGGCTCATCTCCAGCATCACCAGGATCTGGAAGGTCCAGTCTCCGTTCTGGAGCAGCTCCGTGGACACCACCCCGGCCGTCTGCTCCTGCCCGTTCTTCAGCCACTTGATCTCGATCCCCCCGGGGTAAAACCCCATCACCGAGCAAACCAGCAGGTCGGGATGGGGCTAGGACCCTAATTTCGTGGGGGAAACTTTCACCTTGGGCTCAATTGGGGGGTCAGGGAAGGGTGGGAAAGGGCCAGAGACAGAATGGGTCCTGCTCTCATCACTGTGGCACCCCCCCCCATATCCTGGTGTGGAGACAGGGCCTACACGGGGGGCAGGAGCAGGAAGAGTTTGGTGACTCAAGAAGCTTGGCTCCCAGCCCCCCTGCTCTAACCCACTCACCCCAACTCCCCTCCCAGAGCTGGGATAGGACCCAGGAGTCCTGGCTCCCAGCCCCCACTGCTGTAAGGTCTGAGGCCATTTTCTGCAGCCACATTAGCACAGCAGCAGCCATGAGCCAAGGAGCAGGAAGTCAGGTCCTCACATTCCTTCTGAATGATGTCAAAACAATGAACTGTCAGGCGGCTGAGAAGGCTCCCATGCTACCATCACCACCGGCTACCAAAACAGATCTTAAGATGGTTCAAGAAAACGTTGTTTGATGGCATCTGCCTGGCAGGAACTCGCAGATCAATGCCTGTGGCTGTGAGTTCTCGGCCTCTTTCTTGCTGGGCCTGTAGGGTCCCCAGTTCCCTGCTGTTTATCTGCCTGGGCTCTGTCCACTTCTGTAATTGTTCCTGTCTGCTGCATAACTAATTGGGCAAGGTTTCAATCAGCTGAGGCGGTGGGGTATGACGGGGTAAAGAGTGGTTTTGCAATACGTTAGGATTGGTCAAAGAATTATTTTGTAAGACTTTAGTATAAGGATCGGTTAAGGTCTAGCTCAGCAGGTTTCAGAGTAACAGCCGTGTTAGTCTGTATTCGCTAAAAGAAAAGGAGGACTTGTGGCACCTTAGAGACTAACCAATTTATTTGAGCATGAGCTTTCGTGAGCTACAGCTCACTTCATCGGATGCATACCGTGGAAACTGCAGCAGACTTTATATATACACAGAGAATATGAAAAAATACCTCCTCCCACCCCACTGTCCTGCTGGTAATAGCTTATCTTAAGTGATCATCAGGTGGGCCATTTCCAGCACAAATCCAGGTTTTCTCACCCTCCACCCCCCCACACAAATTCACTCTCCTGCTGGTGATAGCCCATCCAAAGTGACAACTCTTTACACAATGTGCATGATAATAAAGTTGGGCCATTTCCTGCACAAATCCAGGTTCTCTCACCCCCTCACCCCCCTCCCAAAAACCACACACACAAACTCACTATCCTGCTGGTAATAGCTCATCCAAAGTGACCATTCTCCCTACAATGTGCATAATTAAGGTGGGCCATTTCCAGCACAAATCCAGGATTTCTCACATCCCCCCCACCCCCATACACACACAAACTCACTCTCCTGCTGGTAATAGCTCATCCAAACTGACCACTCTCCAAGTTTAAATCCAAGTTAAACCAGAACATCGGGGGGGGGGGGGGTAGGAAAAAACAAGAGGAAATAGGCTACCTTGCATAATGACTTAGCCACTCCCAGTCTCTATTTAAGCCTAAATTAATAGTATCCAATTTGCAAATGAATTCCAATTCAGCAGTTTCTCGCTGGAGTCTGGATTTGAAGTTTTTTTGTTTTAAGATAGCGACCTTCATGTCTGTGATTGCGTGACCAGAGAGATTGAAGTGTTCTCCGACTGGTTTATGAATGTTATAATTCTTGACATCTGATTTGTGTCCATTTATTCTTTTACGTAGAGACTGTCCAGTTTGACCAATGTACATGGCAGAGGGGCATTGCTGGCACATGATGGCATATATCACATTGGTGGATGTGCAGGTGAACGAGCCTCTGATAGTGTGGCTGATGTTATTAGGCCCTGTGATGGTGTCCCCTGAATAGATATGTGGGCACAATTGGCAACGGGCTTTGTTGCAAGGATAAGTTCCTGGGTTAGTGGTTCTGTTGTGTGGTATGTGGTTGTTGGTGAGTATTTGCTTCAGGTTGCGGGGCTGTCTGTAGGCAAGGACTGGCCTGTCTCCCAAGATTTGTGAGAGTGTTGGGTCATCCTTTAGGATAGGTTGTAGATCCTTAATAATGCGTTGGAGGGGTTTTAGTTGGGGGCTGAAGGTGACAGCTAGCGGCGTTCTGTTATTTTCTTTGTTAGGCCTGTCCTGTAGTAGGTAACTTCTGGGAGCTCAGCAGGACTCAAGTTTCACTATAGAAACGGGTCAAAACTGGAAGTTCTTTGCAACCAACTCCAGGACATGGCCCGAGATCAGAGCTGCCAGACCTCAACACCCTGCCCAGGGCCATTCCCTAGGGCGGTACAGGGCCTGGGACCCCCCCACCCCCGCCCCAGGGAGTGCCTCCACTCCACCCCTTCCCACCCCGCTCTGCCCTTCCCCCACTCCACCCCAATTCAATCAACACTGGTTCTCCACTGGGAAGGTAACTCCCTTCTCTTCATGTGTCAGTAAATTTATCCCTGCCTCAGTCATTTTCACTCCATGCATCTGAAGAAGGGGTTTTTTTACTCATGAAAGCTTCTGCCCAAAGAAATCAGCTCGTCTTTAAGGTGCCACCGGACTCCTGGTTATTTCAGAGACCGACTCAGAGGGCACTTACAGGATGGAGGCGGCCCAGTGTGACACAGCAAGGGTCTTCCTAGTAGCTGGAGGAAAGTATAAAAGAGGGACAGGGACATCACCACTTGGCCTCTCTCCCCCATCTCAACACCTGGAAGATCGTTTAGAAGACAAAGACTTTAACTGGGGAGACTGGTCCTAGGCGGAGAAGGAAATTCCCCCTGTGTAATAAGAACAGTAAAGTGCCTGAAACAGCCAGTTAGGTGAGAAACTGCTTGATTCAAATCTTGCTTAGTCTGTAGCATTTAGACTACAAGTTGTTTTTTATTTCTTATGTAACCAACTTTGATCCCTATCTCTACTTATAATCACTTGCAATCTAGCTTTCTGTGGTTAATAAATCAGTTTCATATTTTACCTAAACCAGTGCAGTTTTGTTGGAAGTGCTCAGGGAATCTCAGCTCAGGTTAACAAGGGGTGTCGCATATTCACTACCCTTTGTCGAAGTGGCGGACTAATTAACGATGTTGCACTGTCCAAGGGACCCTTGAGCCATGTCAGACGGTATAGTTCTGGGGTGCAAGGCTGGCGGGATTGGCTGGTGCCTCTCTGTGTGTGATGTATGAGTGGCTCGGGGAGCATTCATGCAATTTAGCTGGGTGTAGGGTGTAGGGCTCCATAGGCTGGGCACCTGGAGGGATTTGCTGCTTATCACTGACCTAGCTCTGTGAGAGACAGCCCAGGCTGGAGCGTGAAGGGGGCCCAGTGGTCCCACAGTTCCAGGTTGTCCCCAGGGATGGCTTGATTACAGGCCGTTAAGTACCTACAGGGGGAACGGAAATTTGATACTGGTTCTCCTCAATGTGCCAGACAAAGGCATAACATGATCCAGTGGCTGGAAGTTGAAGATAGACAAATTCAGACTGGAGATAAGGTGTAAATGTTTAACAGGGGAAATAACCAGTGGAACAAGTTCCCCAGGGCTGTGGTGGATTCCCCACCCCAGCGATGTTTAACTCACGACTGGCTGTTTTTCTCCGAGATCTGCTCTAGGAATTATCGTGGGGCAGGTCTCTGGCCTGCACTGTACAGGGGGGTCAGACTAGATGGTCACAATGGTCCCTTCTGGCCTGGGGGGTCTAGGAGCCCGAGAGGGGGGAAGCCCCTTCTGCGTCTAGGGCAGGAGCCAGAATTCAGGGACGGGGGCAGCACCGTCGTTCCCGGGACTGTCCACTGGGCGGCGCCCTCGCACCATCCGCCCAGGCCTCCCTCTGCCCAGGGTCTGTGCCCCGCGCCTGCAAGGCGGCTCTCGAGGGCCCCCGCGTGGCTCAGACGGAGACAGCACCAAGGGGGTTAAATTAACCTAACCCGCCTGGCGTCTCCCCTGCTTCCCTTCACGTCCTGCTCTGTCTGGGCCTGACCCCGGGCCATGTGTCCCCTCCCCTCCCCACGGCACTCGGGGAAGGGGGCAGCCGAGCCCAGCTCTCCCTGGTGATGCTCCCCATGCTGCCTGGCCCTTTGGCTGGGGGTGCCCCCCCGGGGTAATGGGGCGGGAGCTGGGCAGAGAAGTTCACGGTCTGGGTGAGTCTCCCCGGGCCCTTCCCTTTGGAGCAGCCCTGGGGGCTGGCTGGGGCCCGGGGGCTGGGCCTCGGCTTGTGACGGTGCTGAGAACCCACCTGGCTCATTGCACAGAGCCGCAGCAGCTGCCGAGCAGACATTGGGACGTCCCCTCTGGGGAAGTGCCACAGGAAAGCCGTGCCCAGCCCTGAGCTTGGGACTCCCTGTTCCCCTCGCAGAGCCAAAGCTGAAGGTCTAGGGACCGTGGGTAGAGGGCTGGGCGGAGGCTGCCACTGGGATGGGGAGGTTGCAGCAGAGGCCAGGCAGGTGGGTCCCTGTCTCTCCCCTCTCAGAGCAGGCTGCAGGTGAGTGTCACGGCCCCACTGACACTCACCTGCAGTGCGGTCTGAGGAAAGGGACGTCTGGCACCGGCAGGAGCTCGGCTTCCTCCATAGAGATGTGGGTGTCTATGCGGCCATCACCGAGTGGGGCCGGTGGCTCGTCGAGCAGCCAGAAGGAGGCGCTAGATAAAAGACAGGTGTCTCTGGATACATTCTGTCGATGGCGGGGCAAAGGTGAATGGCGGGAGAGGTGAGTGGAGGGTGTAACTCAACATCTTGTGTGGGTGGTGGGCAGGCAGGGGAATTGAATCCTCGATCTCGGGATCCTCAAGTGGGAGCTTCTACTGCCAACAGGGCCACCTCTGTCAGGCACTAGATGGGACTGGAGAGCCGCAGTGGCTGCGTGGGTTACATGGAGTTAATGTTGCAGGGCTCCCCACTCCATTATCCAAGCCATTAATGAAGCTATAGACTAGTACTGGACCCAGGGCTGACCCCTGGGGCCCCCGCTAGATCCACCCTCCCGCTTGGACAGCAAACAACTGTGAACTGCTTTCTGAGGATGGCCTTTCAAACGGTTGTGCACCCACACGACTATCATGTCATCTAGCCCACATTTCCCTGGTTGGCCTACGAGAACGTCCTGCGGGACTGTGTCTAAAGCCTGACTGAAATCAAGATCCATCATGTTTCCACGGCATGCATCCGATGAAGTGAGCTGTAGCTCACGAAAGCTCATGCTCAAATAAATTGGTTAGTCTCTAAGGTGCCACAAGTACTCCTTTTCTTTTTGCGAATACAGACTAACACGGCTGTTACTCTGAAACCTATCATGTCTACTGCTTCCCGCCTGTCCACCAGGCCAGTAACCCTGTCCAAGAAGGAAATTAGGTTGGTTTGGCAAGATTTGTTCTTGGCTAATCCTTATAATTCTATTATCCCCCAGGTGCTTACTAACTGATTGCTTAATAATTTGTTCCAGCATCTGTGACGCAGCAGGGAGGGGGGAGTGTTGACCTGGGAATGTGGCAGGGGAGTTTCCCTGGGGATGGGAGACCTGAGAGCCTGTAACCTGAGCCAGGAGGGGGTTGGGGCCAGGTAACACCGCTGCCAGGGAAATAGACAAAGGCTAGAGGAGGGGGCCTGCTGGGGGGGTTGGTTTCAGTTTGGAGCTGGGTGGTAGAACGCAGGGAACCCCAGGGCTGGGGTCTAAGCTCCCTGCCCCCCAGAAGGACTGGACTGAGGAGTCCTGGGTGTACCCACAAGCTCTGCTTGAGACTGTGTTCCTGTTGTCCAATAAACCTTCCGTTTTACTGGCTGGCTGAGAGTCTCAGGGAATCCCAGGAAGAGGGGTGCAGCCCCGGACTTCCCTGCACTCCGTGACAGTATCTTTCCAGGTATCCAAAGTTAAGAGGACTGGTCTATAATTCCCCAGGTCCCCTTTGTTCCTGTTTATAAAGAAAAGGGCTAGGTTTGCCCTTTCCCTGTCCTGTGGGACCTCACCCTACCTCCATGAGCTCTCACAGATCATGGCTACTGGTTCTGAGATTGCTTCAGCTAGTTTCTTAAGTATCCCATGGGGAATTTCATCAGGAGCTTCTGACTTGAATACATCCAACTTATCTAAATATTCTTTAGCCTGTTCTTTCCCTGTTTCGGCTTGTGTTTCTTCCACCTTGCTGTTAATATTGTGTTGAGTATCTGGTCACCATTAACCTATTTAGTGAAGACTGAAGCAAAATAGGCATTAAACACCTCAGCCTTCTTGATGTTGTTAGGTATTCGCTCTCCTTCCCCACGAAGTAGAGGACCTACACTTTCCTTTGTCTTTCTCTTGCTCCTAAAGTATTTAAAGAGCCTCTCCTTATTGCCTTTTATGTCCCTTGCTAGGTGTAACTCATTTTGTGCCTTGGTCTTTCTGATTTTATCCCTATGTGCTTGTGCTGTTCTTTTGTGCTCCTCCTTAGCAATTTGTCCATCTTTCCACTTTCTGTAGGATTCCTTTTTGATTTCCAGGTGATTAGAGAGTTCCCGATGGAGCGATGTTGGCCTCTGTGCTGAAGTGGGAATTTTCTGTGATCTATGTTATGAACCCTAGGCCTGCCTCAGTCTCCCTCTGTACGTCACATTGATAGGGTCAGCACTGCTCCTGGACCAGCACAGGAGACGGAAGATGTGTGTGTCACCTCGCTGTCTGGCGGAATGACTATAGTCATCAGAAAAACTGGCTAAAACAGACCCAAACCAAAAGAAGTTGCAGCTAGACAAAGAGACGCCCTAGAGACCCAACAATCAAGACCAAAGAGCAGGAATCCCCAGCAGGTAGAACTGGGGACGCTGGAGAAGAAGGTGTTGGGTGACTGGAAGAAGGGGGGACTCAGGAGCTCAGCCCTGGGGAGAGCGCGAGAAAGGGAGTCCATTACAGCTTGGCTGGCTCCTCAGGGCACTGACTTGGCCAGGGTGCACGACGGCTTCACTTCTGACCCCCTTTGCTAACCTAAGGACTTTCAGGTTCTGTAGGCCAGGGGACTGAGAAATGGTTCCCTTGTTTTGAAAAGCCCCCCGGTGTTGCTCCAAATCCTCCCTGACAGCACGGAGCCCAGAACTACAGCACAAGCCTCCCATAGGGGTCTGGCTGGGCTGGATTGGTTGCAGGGAGCCATGGCGAGAGACAGGGTTTGCTGGTGACAAAGGCCCAGTGTCAGAGTCCTGGAGGCCCCGGGCCTGCCCCTATGGAACTGTGTGGGTCCTTGAGGCCCGGCACACTAAGGGGTCGTTCCGGTTACAGGCCGGGCATAGACCAGATCCTGTGACTCTGTGACAGACTCTTTCTATCTTTTCTTTCCATTGGGATAGTTTGCAGTCGTGCCTTGAATACTGTCTTCTTGAGACTCTGCCAGCTCTTCTGAACTCCTTTTTTCCTTAGATTTTCTTCCTAACCTACCAGCTCTCTGACTTGGCTGAAGTCTGATTTTTTGAAGTCCACTGTCCCAGATCTGCTGCTCTCACTCCTTTCTTTCCCTAGAATCACGAAGTCTCTCATGTCATGATCACGTTAGTCATGTTGCCTAGAAGTTACGCACAATTCCATAATAACACTTAAACCACTGCATTTGGAATACAATGGACTCCTAAAATATTTAATTCAGTAAGGTTTCACTTAGTTCAATAAGGTGTATCCAGGACAGTGCAAGATATCGTCATATCTGTCTGAGTAGGTATCCCCAGACAGGGACAATGGGGGAATACCAAAGGTTAACAATGGTACCTCTGGGGTGAAGGAAGATTGTAAAACTGGAACTGGAACCTGGTCTCTTTGAGTCCTGCTCTGTCTCTTACTCCTTTCCCATCTCTCTCTCTCTCCCTGCTTCTCCCAATTCAGTCCAAGGTGAAAGTTTCCCCCATGAAATCAGGGTCCCAGCCCATTGTAACCTGCTGGTTTGCTCCGTGACAGGGTTTTACCCCTTGGGGATCGAGATCAAGTGGCTGAAGAACGGGCAGGAGCAGACGGCCAGGGTGGTGTCCATGGAGCTGCTCCAGAACGGAGACTGGACCTTCCAGATCCTGGTGATGCTGGAGATGAGCCCCTGGCGCGGGGAGTCTACACCTGCCAGCTGGAGCACATCAGCCTGCGGGACCCCCTCAGTGTGCACTGGGGTAAAAGCCTCTGGGTGTGGGGCAGCCCCTGAGCCCCACAAAGGCATCCCTCGCTCTGTAGAGCCCCCAGGGGATGGGCCTGGGTCACAGCCCCACCCCACCCCTGCGGGCAGAGAGCACAAGGGGAAGGAGAGGCTGAGCTCAGCCTAAACCAGCTGTGCTCTTGTTTCCACACAGGCACTGGCTGACTCTGCTAGGGCAAGAGGCTGGCTGGGGTCGGGGGCTTCGTGCTGGGTTTGGTCTTCGTGGTCCTGGGGTTGCTCGTCTACCTGAGGAATAAGAAAGGTGACTGGCTCAGGGATGGGGCCGGCAGCCCCAGGAAACGAGTCCCCAGTGGGGCCATGATGCAATGGCACTGGAGGGTTTCGCTAGGATTTTGGTTCACCGCACTTTGCTTTAATTTTCTCTTCAGGCTCGAATCCAGTTTTCTAGTGACTCAGAAACTTCCTGCCCATCTCTCTGCCCACGTCCAGGAAGTGCAGGGCTAATCCCAGCCCCTGGCTTCCCATAAACCTGAGTCAGCCCCTTCAGAGTCTGAGCTACAGTCATGCCCTCCTGGCCTCCCCTCCACTTCTCCTCTCTAGTCCCACACAGTCCTGGAACATCAGGGAGTTGCAGACACAGTTTGAAGTGCCCGCAGATCAGTCAGTTCCTCTCTAGTTATGAAACAAATCCACTTCCCCTTTTAAAAATATGGAGACCAGACTCACTTGAGAAACACACCAGAAATTGATGAACTCCTGATCCTGAATTCTGACACTTATTTATGCTGCCCTCAAAGCTGCTTCCCTTTTTGCCTAAACGTGTGAAAGAAACTGTAATAACTTGCAGGTCAAAACGCTGACTGCGTGACACCCGTTTTTCCCTTACCTGCGCTCACTCACTCTCTAATTATTTTCCCAGGTGGGTTGACATGAGCAACAACGTCCCATTCACACTCACACACCACTTCCCACATTTTCCTGGGGCCTTTCACCTTTAAAACAATATTTCTAAAAGCACAAAAGTCTCGCCTTAAATCAGACAAAGAGACTGTGGAGGGACTTGTGACAAAGTGGGACTGTTCTCAATGTTTTCTCTGAATAGTGTGGGGGTGCCTCGGTTTCCCCTAGGCAGTTCTTAAGTATCTAGGGGGTGGGGTAAGGGGTTATGATCATTGCAGAGCCCTAGAGGGCAGGTGTATGCAGGGGTCTGGGCACAGAGAATGGCCGACACCCTGTTTCCTGGCACCTGATGGCCTGGCCCTTCCCCCCTGCAAGGTGAGAGCTAAAGGGTTGGAGACAAAGAGATCAGGTGACCTCCTGGCCCGGGAAAGAGACAAAGCCCAGAGGAGGAGGGGCGGGAGAGAGTTTCAGTTTGGGGCTGGCTGGGGACGAGGAGTGAAGGGCAGACGTGGTTGTCTGGCTCACTGCCCCCAAAAAGGACCCAGCTGAGGGGTCCTGTTCTCTGCACCTACAAGCTCTGTGTTAGATCATGTTCCTGTCGTCTAATAAACCTTCTGTTTTACTGGCTGGCTGAGAGTCCCATCTGACTGCGGAGTTGGGGTGCAGGTCCCTCTGGCTTCCCCAGGACCCCGCCTGGGTGGACTTACTGTGGGAAGTGCACGGAGGGGCAGAGAGGATGCTGAATGCTCCGAGGTCAGACCCAGGAAGGTGGAAGCCGTGTGAGCTGTGTGTCCTGCAGACAGGCTGCTCCCCGAGAGACTTCCCCAGAGTCCTGCCTGGCTTCATAGGGAGCAGTTCCCGAGCATCGCCCGGGGACTCCGTGACAGGGCTGGAGCTGGATTTTGACTCTACATTGGTCTCGGCTAGCCTCAGTACCAGGTGGTGATACCTCTCTCTCCCTGCAGGGCTCCTGCATCTGATCCCATCCTGGAGAATGTAGAAGCTGGGAGCCCAGGAGCCCACTTCTGCACTGCTGATCGAGGCCTGGTGCCCTCTGGTTGAATGTCCCTTTCTGTCATTGTCTCCTCCCTGGGCTCTCCCCACCCTCCTGTGCTGCTCCCACCTGGGGGAGTCCTCACTTTCCCTCGTGCACACGTCCCGAGTTAACGGTCTCCTGGCCCCCTGCCCAGCCCCACAGTCACTCTTGCTGATGTCGCTGCCCATGTGGGAACCTGTCTGGGATGGCCCCCGGTCCCTGCACAGAACAATCATGCTAGCAGATATGTGACCATAGTGAAATGTGCAAAATTTTGGCAGACTCTAAGACCTCAACCTTGGGGTACAGACCAGAAAGTACAAAGCAAAGTCTAAACCCAGAAAAGAGCAACTGCAGCCAGCAGGACCGGAGAGATTGAGACAGGGACACTTTCTAGCCAATGTCCCACACACAAGAAAACATGAGAAAAATATTTCCTCCAGTTATTGAGAAACGTAAAAGTTGTCTCCTCATAAAGTGATGATGACAATGCATGCGTGACCCGGGGAGAAAGGAGACAATAGTGATTGACATGTGTCAACCTGCCACCCAGTCAGGAATGGACAGCAAGGGTAAATAGACACAAGGGATCATAGAATCATAGAATCATAGAATATCAGGGTTGGAAGGGACCCCAGAAGGTCATCTAGTCCAACCCCCTGCTCGAAACAGGGCCAATTCCCAGTTAAATCATCCCAGCCAGGGCTTTGTCAAGCCTGACCTTAAAAACCTCTAAGGAAGGAGATTCTACCACCTCCCTAGGTAACGCATTCCAGTGTTTCACCACCCTCATAGTGAAAAAGTTTTTCCTAATATCCAATCTAAACCTCTCCCACTGCAACTTGAGACCATTACTCCTCGTTCTGTCATCTGCTACCACTGAGAACAGTCTAGAGCCATCCTCTTTGGAACCCCCTTTCAGGTAGTTGAAAGCAGCTATCAAATCCCCCCCTCATTCTTCTCTTCAGCAGACTAAACAATCCCAGCTCCCTCAGCCTCTCCTCATAACTCATGTGTTCTAGACCCCTAATCATTTTTGTTGCCCTTCGCTGGACTCTCTCCAGTTTATCCACATCCTTCTTGTAGTGTGGGGCCCAAAACTGGACACAGTACTCCAGATGAGGCCTCACCAATGTCGAATAGAGGGGAACGATCACGTCCCTCGATCTGCTCGCTATGCCCCTACTTATACATCCCAAAACGCCATTGGCCTTCTTGGCAACAAGGGCACACTGCTGACTCATATCCAGCTTCTCATCCACTGTCACCCCTAGGTCCTTTTCCGCAGAACTGCTGCCTAGCCATTCGGTCCCTAGTCTGTAGCGGTGCATTGGGTTCTTCCGTCCTAAGTGCAGGACCCTGCACTTATCCTTATTGAACCTCATCAGATTTCTTTTGGCCCAGTCCTCCAATTTGTCTAGGTCCTTCTGTATCCTATCCCTCCCCTCCAGTGTATCTACCACTCCTCCCAGTTTAGTATCATCCGCAAATTTGCTGAGAGTGCAATCCACACCATCCTCCAGATCATTTATGAAGATATTGAACAAAACCGGCCCCAGGACCGACCCCTGGGGCACTCCACTTGACACCGGCTGCCAACTAGACATGGAGCCATTGATCACTACCCGTTGAGCCCGACAATCTAGCCAGCTTTCTACCCACCTTATAGTGCATTCATCCAGCCCATACTTCCTTAACTTGCTGACAAGAATACTGTGGGAGACGTGTCAAAAGCTTTGCTAAAGTCAAGAAACAATACATCCACTGCTTTCCCTTCATCCACAGAACCAGTAATCTCATCATAAAAGGCGATTAGATTAGTCAGGCATGACCTTCCCTTGGTGAATGGTGGCTGTTCCTGATCACTTTCCTCTCATGCAAGTGCTTCAGGATTGATTCTTTGAGGACCTGCTCCATGATTTTTCCAGGGACTGAGGTGAGGCTGACTGGCCTGTAGTTCCCAGGATCCTCCTTCTTCCCTTTTTTAAAGATTGGCACTACATTAGCCTTTTTCCAGTCATCCGGGACTTCCCCCGTTCGCCACGAGTTTTCAAAGATAATGGCCAATGGCTCTGCAATCACAGCCGCCAATTCCTTCAGCACTCTCGGATGCAACTCGTCCGGCCCCACGGACTTGTGCACGTCCAGCTTTTCTAAATAGTCCCTAACCACCTCTATCTCCACAGAGGGCTGGCCATCTCTTCCGCATTTTGTGATGCCCAGCGCAGCAGTCTGGGAGCTGACCTTGTTAGTGAAGACAGAGGCAAAAAAAAGCATTGAGTACATTAGCTTTTTCCATATCCTCTGTCACTAGGTTGCCTCCCTCATTCAGTAAGGGGCCCACACTTTCCTTGGCTTTCTTCTTGTTGCCAACATACCTGAAGAAACCCTTCTTGTTACTCTTGACATCTCTTGCTAGCTGCAGCTCCAGGTGCGATTTGGCCCTCCTGATATCATTCCTACATGACCGAGCAATATTTTTATACTCTTCCCTGGTCATATGTCCAACCTTTCACTTCTTGTAAGCTTCTTTTTTATGTTTAAGATCCGCTAGGATTTCACCATTAAGCCAAGCTGGTCGCCTGCCATATTTACTATTCTTTCGACTCATTGGGATCGCACCCCAAACTCAGTGTGTGAGCCCTCCCGTGAGGGCGCTGGCTTTTCCTTACATTTGGGCAGCGCAGGGACAGCTGGTCACAGCTGTAGCTAAACATAAAAACTATGTTCTTAAAGTAGAGAACAGGCAGGTCACGTGAAGTTTAAAACACGTTTCTGTGCAGGCAGGGGTTAGGAGTCGTTTATCCTCTGGCTGGCCATTGTGTATTGTGCCTCTCACAATGTAAGTCTATTTGCATAGGGAGCTACCAGCTAATCCAGACTGCGAAATCAACAAGGGATCCCCAAATCTACAGGAAGGAACACACAGTGGGAGGGTGTCCAGTTTATGAATAAAGCTCAATGGACTATTTAATATACCTGGGGGTGCAAAAAGACACACAGTATCCTTCACAGAGGCAAGAAGTTAAGAGCGTGGCTTGTTTCCTGAGAAAGATATCACAGCCTGCCTGGCTGGAAAACACTGCTGACATTTTGGAAGAGCTAAGCTTCATTAGATACATAGAAAAGTATCTTGGTAATAAAGATTAGTCTCTAGAATGTGTGTTATGATTTTATTTTATATGTAGCCATTTTTTCTCAATAATTCTACTTGTGTCTTCTCGTATCTCTAACCTTTGTTAAATAAACTGACATTTCTTTTCACTGTGGGCAGGGCTGGGGAATGCCTGTCACTCCGCAGAGCTTGTGTTGCTGTGGCTGGTGGCTAATCTTAACCATAATCACTCGCCTCATGCCTGGTGACTCATACTTACAGGGCCCCGGGGGTGCCTTTGTGAGGTTGTGGGGGAAGCTGCAAAGAGGTCATTTTCTGTTATAACTGCTCACTGCCTAATACGCCAGCTCCCCAAGGAACCCGCTTGCTCAGAGCTCGCTGTGGCCAGGGGGAACTGGCAGGGAAAAGGCTGGGGCCTCTAGTTCCTGTGGCCCCTGGCTGCAGGAAGCAGGTTGGGCAGACCAGCAGCCTTGGGGCCGGGGACTCCCCAGACCCAGGCCCTAGTTTCCAGCAGGCGGAGGAGCCGTGCTGGGGGCTGGGTACAACACAGATTTCTTGGAAGAAAACAGGAGAGCAGATACAAGGGAGCCACTTCTCTGCTCTGGTTGAGGAATCCTTGTTCCTAGCTCACCCCTGCCAGCTTCTCTGGCTCTCTAACAGGAGCGTGGCTGGGAGGGTCACTGCCAATGTCAACCACCACTTACTGGTACCCCCGTCTGTGGAATAAAACAATCCAGACATAGTCCTGCCTATAGTCACATTTTGCTTCCACACAGTGTGTACAGCAGGGGCATGCGAAGAAAAGCCGTCAGAGCCTTCACTGCAGGGGCTGGTGTTGCAGCTACATCAGGACACCTGGGTTCTGTCCAGCTCTGCTGCAGTTTCACTGCGTGACCTCAGGCAGGTCACGTCACCTCCCCGTTTCCTTCTCTCTGGAACAAGGGCTAATGGCGTTTGCCTGCTTGGCTGGTGGGTTAACTGTCAGCGCAAACCTGAAACCACATGAGGAAATGGTGAGAAGCCAGAATGTGCACAGCCCTGGTGCTAACAAGTGACCTCGCTGAAATAAACCAGCCTGTGTCGTCTTCTTGTCGCTCGTAATGGCCCAGGAACCGAACACGCTGGTGTGTCCCAGGAAGGTCATTTCTGTGCTGCCCCAGAGCTCAAATGTCGACCCTCAAACACACAAGACAAAATAACAAAGCCCCCTGCTGCAGAAGCAGACAAACCCCAGCAGCAGCACTGCGGAGCACCACCGCAAAACGGTGTGAACCCATGGCACGCACCTCGCTGCGCTCACCGGGGCCTGGGGGGCCGCTCCCCAGTCTCTCCTGCTGTCTCGCCGTGCAGGGACCCGCGGTGCCTGCTCCACAGTGGAGATACAGGGACGGCACGTGGCCTCCTCCGGCAGGACGTGCGGGGTCTGTCTGCAGCTGCGACTGCCGGGCCTTCTTCCCTCTGTCACACGGCTCAGTGGGGGTGTCATGAAGGGGGGGTCACCCCAGGGGATTGCACCCTCCGCTGCGTGTGTCAATCGTCCGCTCACTTACTCTGGGCTGGAGGAAATAGGGGACCCTGAGGGGGGCAGGGCCCAAAACCCAGACCTGCCTTGACCCTAACAATGGGGTTGAGACAAGAGCCGGAACCCAGAGGATGAATTGGGGGAGATTCACTCTGGAAAAGCAGCGTCTGCTCCAGGGCCAAGTGGGGAAAACCAAGCCGGGGGCTACCCCTGCACAGCGAGGTCCCCCCGCCCCCAGAACAGCCGCACCTCACATAGGGTCCCAAACACCAGGCAGCGATTTTCATCCAGAACCAACCGGGGATGGTCATTGCATGTCACTGTTACCATGAGACCAGCGTGAGGCAGCCCAGCACTGAGGAGCAACCCTACAATAACAAACCAGCTTATCAACAGCAATCCTACAATAACAAGCCAGCATGTCTACACACCCATCACTCCCGAGCAACCCTACAAGAACAAACCAGCCTGTCCACAGCCCAGCGCTCCCCAGCAATCCCACAATAACAAAGCAGAAAGTCCACAGACCAAGAAGTCAGGGTGACTGTGATGTTGCACTCCATATGTTTATGGAAATATGCTTATGAGTGTGAATATGATGTAACTGGAATATGCTTGTAAGGTATCATAACAAAGGTTATAAACTAGGGAATATATTCCTCCTATTTGTATGCATGTATCATTCTTGTATCTGAAGCTAGAAATATGAAGTATAACTCTGAGGTCCTGTTGTAATTATGCAAAGCGTGGGCCATTAATGGGGGTTTAGAATCTTGATGGCTCCCACGGACTAGGACAATTGGTTGTAAATGGTTTATTTACCTGCAAGCCTTCCTGTGGAGGTGTGGGCCAACCCAGGAAGAATGGAGACGAGCGGTCTCACAGTGACATGTGACCATGTTGCCTGGTACTGGAATCCATCTTAAGTCTGGTACTTTTCCATTTAGAACGAGGGGTGGGGACCCAGAGAGACAAAAGATTCCCGCCATGGCCAAAGCTATAAAAGGGGGTGGAGCAGGACAAAGGGTGGGGGGGGCAGTCATGAGAAAACCCCTGCTTACCACCAGAGATGTCTGCTGGCTCAAACAAAGACTGTACTGGGGAAAGGATCGGGCCCAGATGAGGAAGGAGTCTAGTCTGTGAAAAAGCTCATTGGAACAGCTCTGAAGGCGAGATATTACCCGTAATCAGTTTCTTAATGTATTAGGCTTAGACTTGCCTGTTTTGTTTTATTTTGATTTGTGACTTACTCTGTTCTCTCTGTTATTACTCAAAACCACTTAAAGCCTACTTGTTATACTAATAAAATCACCGTGATTTATTTATAAACCCAGGGTACGTGATGAACACCTTGGGGAGCAAATCGCTGGACATCTCTTTCTGTCAGTGTTGTAGAGGGCGGGCAATTCCTGCGTTTACCCTGTCTGAGCTTTATACAGGGTAAGACGGAGTCCTTTGGGGTTTGGACCCCACTGGGAGCTGGGGGTCTGGGTGCCGGAGACAGGGGACCTGCTCACCCCACTGGGAGCTGGGGATCTGGGTGCCGGAGACAGGGGACCTGCTCACCCCACTGGGAGCTGGGGGTCTAGGTGCCGGAGACAGGGGACCTGCTGACCCCACTGGGAGCTGGGGGTCTGGGTGCCGGAGACAGGGGACCTGCTGACCCCACTGGGAGCTGGGGGTCTGGGTGCCGGAGACAGGGGACCTGCTGACCCCACTGGGAGCTGGGGGTCTGGGTGCCGGAGACGGGGGACCTGCTGCCCCCACTGGGAGCTGGGGGTCTGGGTGCCGGAGACGGGGGACCTGCTGACCCCACTGGGAGCTGGGGGTCTGGGTGCCGGAGACGGGGGACCTGCTGACCCCACTGGGAGCTGGGGGTCTGGGTGCCGGAGACGGGGGACCTGCTGACCCCACTGGGAGCTGGGGGTCTGGGTGCCGGAGACGGGGGACCTGCTGCCCCCACTGGGAGCTGGGGGTCTGGGTGCCGGAGACGGGGGACCTGCTGCCCCCACTGGGAGCTGGGGGTCTGGGTGCCGGAGACGGGGGACCTGCTGACCCCACTGGGAGCTGGGGGTCTGGGTGCCGGAGACGGGGGACCTGCTGCCCCCACTGGGAGCTGGGGGTCTGGGTGCCGGAGACGGGGGACCTGCTGACCCCACTGGGAGCTGGGGGTCTGGGTGCCGGAGACGGGGGACCTGCTGCCCCCACTGGGAGCTGGGGGTCTGGGTGCCGGAGACGGGGGACCTGCTGACCCCACTGGGAGCTGGGGGTCTGGGTGCCGGAGACGGGGGACCTGCTGACCCCACTGGGAGCTGGGGGTCTGGGTGCCGGAGACGGGGGACCTGCTCCCCCCACTGGGAGCTGGGGGTCTGGGTGCTGGTTTTCCGTGACCTCGGCAGCTTTGGGGGGGGGGGGGGGTTCAGCCCCTGGGTCTGTGTTCGCAGCAGGCTGGCGTGCCTGGCTCTACCAGGCAGGGTCTGGCGTCCCCCGCGGGCAGGGGAAACGGGCTCCGAGGTACTTTCAGCACGTCCGGTGACCGTCCCAAGGGGGTCTCTGTGACCCACCCCGTCACAGGGACATTTGCTGGGGTCCCCTCAGGTGCCGGTTGCCCCCTCCCGCTCCTGCCCCCTCAGGTGCCAGTTGCCCCCTCCCCCATCACACTCTCAGGGGCTGTTGACGCCTCCTGCCACATCTCTGCCCGTTTCCCGCCTTTTTCCCTCACTCGCTAGAACTGCCCCGGCAACTAGTGATGCTGATAGGCAGCAGCACCTTCTGATTGGCCGGTCCACCAGCATGGGAGAAAGGGAGGCGCCCGGGGGCCTGGGAGGAGAACAGAGGAGAATGGGGCACAGAGTGGGAGGGGCTAAAGGAAGGGCGGGGGAAGGGCTTTCGGGAGGGGGGCATCGGGGCGGGGGAGGGGATGTTGGCATGGAGGGGGCAGCTTAGGGGGGCACTGCCCCTGTCATTCAGGTCCAGCCAGAGGTGCCGTTTAGGGGCCGGGGACTCCTATGCCCCCCCCGAGTTTGGTAGGGGGGGTCCCCTCGGGGCCCACGTCTTCGCCCCCTCACCGCAGTATCAGAGCACCTGCGAGAGCCTGAGCTCCGTCCCCTCCCAGCCCCTCGGGGAGCTTGGGCCGGGCGGTTCTCCCCCTTGTGCGGGGGGCCCTGAGGCGAAGGGCCGGCTCTTCAAAGCCGTTTCCGCACCGAGCGGGATTTCCAAGGGCGCCCAGGAGGTCAGGCTCGTCGTCAGCCCCGCGAGATGCCGAGCTGCGTCCTGGGGGGGCTCCGTCCCGAAGGCGCCGGCCTGCCGGCAGACCGGGCGGGCGCAGGGGTAGCCGGACGAAGCCAGCTGCCTCCGGGCGACCTGTCTCACGGCGGGGAGCCAAACCCGGCAGGCCACCTCTGGGAGACGGCGGTTGGGAAGGAGGCCGTGGCAGCTCAGAGCCCAGCTCTAAGACGGATTGAATTGTCTTTCGCTCTGTGGGAAGGAGATACAGTGCTCCTCTCGGCTACTTTCTAAGTCGTTATCTGATCAGGTGCCTCGGGAGCCCCGGGAATCACAGTTAAAATTTGTCGTCCCCCCCGCCACATCAAAACCTGAACTGGTGCCCCTAGGTTCAGCCCGGCTGCCCCCCAGCGGGAGGAGCCAGCCCCAGCCCCACAGTACAGGACCACCCCTGCGGGGTGAGTGGGGGCAGGCTGGCTCCCCCACCCCAAGCCTGCCCTCTGCGGCGGGGCAGGTTTGGGGTGACGTTCCGGGGCTGAGGGTGCTGCTGTGGGCGGAGCCCGTGGGCGGGGTGAGGAGCAGGATGCTGGCCGTGAATCTGAGCCCTGGGCACCTGCCTAGTCTGCCTGTGGGTGAATCTGGCTCTGAGTGGGGGGGCGCTGTCCCCTGGCAGTCAGGGCTGGCCCCATTGCCCCAGGGCGGCGCTAGGGGCTGGGCTGCAGGGAGCAGGGCGGGGGGCAGCAGGGGGCTCTGCCCGGGCAGTCAGGGCTGGCCCCGTTGCCCCAGAGCAGTGCTAAGGGCTGGGCTGCAGGGAGCAGGGCAGGGGGCAGAAGGGGGCTCTCCCCGGGCAGTCAGGGCTGGCCCCATTGCCCCAGGGCGGCGCTAGGGGCTGGGCTGCAGGGAGCAGGGCGGGGGGCAGCAGGGGGCTCTGCCCGGGCAGACAGGGCTGGCCCCATTGCCCCAGGGCGGCGCTAAGGGCTGGGCTGGGAGCAGTGGTACCCCAGGCTGGAGGAGATGGAGGGGGCGTCACACACACGCACTGACCCGGGCACAGGGTCTGGTTCTGATCTTGCGGCCGGGGATCCCCCTCCCGCGCTGCCTCCGCTCCCCGACTCCCTCTGCCCTGATTGGCTCGGGGCTGGCAGCTGCGGGGACGCAGCTGAGCAGAGACAGACAAAGAGAGAAGTGGGCAAAGAGGCGTGTGCCCTGGGGCAGAACCGAGAGCATGTGAGTGACTCTGGGCCCCTCATCTCGCTGCCCTGACGCCCGCCTGAGCCCGGCTTCCCCTTCCCCTGCCAGGATGCTGCTCCCTCTGCTGCTCCTCCCCTGGGCATGGGCGGCCCGGACTGGTAATTGGGGACCCCTCCCCCACCGTTTTTGAACCTGGGAGGTGGGGATGGTGTAATCCCAAGGCTAGGGTAGGGCAGCACCACGCTGGGCTAGTGACCCTTGCTGGGGGAGTAGAAGGAGTGGGGAGGTGGGTTAGGTTCAGCAGGGAGATCCTGTCGCGAAGGACTTAAGGAGACTGAGACTCATTCAGCTCTCTCCCCACCTGCTTTGTCCTCCACTTGTTTCCTGCCCCCTCCCCCAGCCTCCCCTCCTCTCCCCCCAGCATCTGTCACCCTGCGGCTGCTCCAGATCAATGTCTTCCACAACACCAGCTCCACGGACATGGAGGGGATGGCCCTGCTGGGCGACCTGGAGACCCACTCCATGGACTGCAGCACCTGCCAGATCCGCTTCCTGCAGCCCTGGGCCCAGCGGGGCCTGACCCCGAAGGAGTGGCAGGACCTGGAGCTGCTGATCCATCACTACCTGTTCAATTTCAACCGTACTGTGAACAGGATAGCTCAGCAGCAGGGAATGGCCTGTGAGTACGAAGCGGGGTGCTGGGAACTGACACACTCACCACAGCCACTGAGCGTGTCCCTGGGGGCAAGACAGCCAGTCCCTGGCCCGTAGGCTGTTTGGAGCCGGCGTCCCTCAGAGGGGAAACACCCGTACCCCATTCTCCACTCCAGGGTCAGCCAGCCAGGTCTGGGGCCAGATTGTAGCTTGAACTTCCTAGAGGGGAAAGGCCCCACGTCCCACTCCCTGAGCCGAGGCTCCGGGTCTTTCCTGACATGTAGCCTGACCCTTTGAAAAGCAGGTCATTTGGGCGGGGGTCTGTATCTCAGGAACCCAGTGACCAAGGTACCCCAAATTTGCACCACAAACTCTGCCTCAGGCCCCGATATAATGCAGCGATTTTCGAGCCAATCTGACTATGCACGTGAAAAATCAGCTTTAAACAAAAACTTCAACGTGCCCTGAATTCCAGCCAGGGTTGCCCCACAATCCCGCCGCTGTCCTGAGGCCAAACGTCCTCATAGTACCTGACAAGTCTATTCCCCCCTCCCATCCCTCACGCTGCCTCTCTATTTCTGACCCTTACCCCTGCCTCCCGGTGACCTCGGGACGCCCGTCCTCATCCCCCTGCCCTCCCTGCTCCAGACCCCTTTGTTACCCAGGTCTCTGTCAGCTGCGAGTTCCACCCCAACGGCACCTCGAGGGGATTCTATGAGGCCGCGGTGAACGGCGAGGACTTCGTCAGCTTCGACGCGGACGCAGGCACCTGGGTCGCTCGTCAGGGGGACAAGCTGGCGCTCTACACCCGGGACCTTCTTAACCACGAGAGGAGCACGGCCATCACGCTTCAGTTTCTCCTGCGAGCAACCTGTATCAATGAGCTCAAGAGCTTTGTCCAGTATGGGAACGAGTCTCTGGAGAGGCAAGGTGAGGCTGGACACCACTCGCTGCCATGCGACCACCTCTGGGGTAGGATGTGGGGGCTGTTTATACAGGGATCCCTGGTCCAGCACTGAGAAGAAGTCACCTTTGGGGTCAGGTGTGGGAGCTGTTTATATAGGGATCCCTCACCTTGAACTGATTTGCAGCCACCTCTGGGGTGGGGCACGGGGGCTGTTTATCCAGGGACCCCTTGCCTGGTGTACAAATGCAGCTATAGCTGGGGTGGAGCACCGTAGCCATTTCATAGCCGCACTGCACAGCCGTTTAGGACAGGAAGTGAAGGGGGATTCCCTCACCACTGGTAACTGCAGGGGACAGAATTGGGGCCTGGCCAGGACAGCGGGGCCAACGCCTGAGCCCGGGGGATGGAGCTGGGTTTGGCTAGTGAGTCCCTGAGGCTCAGACTGAATCGTCCCCTCTCCCCCGCCCCGTCTCTCTCCCCCTGTCTCAGAGCGGCCGGTCGCCGTGGTGTTTGCCCGAGCGCCTTCCCCAGCCGGGACCCCCGCGCCGTTACTGCTGGTTTGCCGGGTCACCGGTTTCTACCCCCGGCCCATCCGCGTGGCCTGGCTGCAGGACGGGGAGGAGGTGGGGCCGGACGGGCGGCTGAGCTCCAGCGGGATCCTGCCCAACGCGGACCTGACCTACCAGCTGCGCAGCTCCCTGGCCATGGAGCCGGGCGACGGGCACAGCTACGCCTGCCGGGTGGAGCACAGCAGCCTGGGGGGCCAGAGCTTGCTGATCCCCTGGGGTAGGTGCACGTCTCCAGGGGGGTGCGGTCGTGGTCTCTGGGGGCTTTTCCTGCACGTCCTGAGTGGGACAGGGTGGTTCCAGGCAACGGGACTGGGATGGAGGGAGGCAGAGGGGTGAGTGAGGGTTGTGGAGATGAACCAGGGGGAGCAGGATGGAGGAGCTGAGGGGGACGGGGCAGGACTGGGATGGAGGGAGGCAGAGGGGTGAGTGAGGGTTGTGGGGATGGACCAGGGGGAGCAGGATGGAGGAGCTGAGGGGGACGGGACAGGACTGGGATGGAGGGAGGCAGCAGTGGTGGCTGAGGAGAGCGCGAATGGGACGGGGTGCAGAGAGCTGTGTAGAGTGGGGCAGAGGAGGTGCGGGGAGCAGAGCTGGGGAGGGTCTGTGGGGTATGCGGAAAAAGAGATGGGTATGGTGGGGATTGGACAGAGGGGAGCAGAACTGGATTGGGGGGAAGCAGGGGGTGGGACTGTGGGAGAAAATAGGGGGACTGTGGGGGAGGCTGAGCGAACAGTGCGGGGATGTGGGGCTGAGGGCAGTGGGTTGGGGTGGGGTGTCACGGAGTCCCTGGGCAATGCTCTGGAACTGCTCCCTACAAAGCCAGGCAGGATTCTGGGGAAGTCTCTCTGGGAGCAGCCTGTCTTCAGGACGCACAGCTCACCTGGCTTCCCCCTTCCTGGGTCTGACCTCAGAGCATTCAGCATCCGCTGCCCCTCCCTGCACTTCCCACAGCGACACCACGCAGGCGGGGTCCTGGGGGGGCCAGAGGGTCCTGCCCCCCAACTCCGCAGTCAGACGGGACTCTCAGCCAAACAGTAAAACAGAAGGTTTATTAGACAACAGGAACATGGTCTAACACAGAGCTTGTAGGTGCAGAGAACAGGACCCCTCAGCTGGGTCCATTTTGGGGGGCAGTGAGCCAGACAACCCCGTCTGCCCTTCACTCCATGTCCCAGCCAGCCCCAAACTGAAACTCCCTCCAGCCCCTCCTCCTCTGGGCTTTGTCCCTTTCCCGGGCCAGGAGGACACCGGATTCCTTTGTTCTCCAACCCTTTAGCTCTCACCTCGCAGGGGGGAAGGGCCCAGGTCATCAGTTGCCAGGAAACAGGGTGTCGGCCATTCTCTGTGTCCAGACCCCTGCACACCCCTGCCCTCTAGGGCTCTGCAACGATCATACACCCTTACCCCACCCCCTAGATACTTAAGAACTGCCTAGAGGAAACTGAGGCACCTCCACACTATTCAGAGGAAACATTAAGATGTGACGAAGTGGGACTGTTCTTAATGTTTCCTCTGAATAGTGTGGGGGTGCCTCAGTTTCCCCTAGGTAGTTCTTAAGTCTCTAGGGGGTGGGGTAAGGGTGTATGATCATTGCAGGGCCCTAGAGGGCAGGTGTGTGCAGGGGTCTGGACACAGAGAGTGGCCGACACCCTGTTTCCTGGCAACTGATGGCCTGGCCCTTCCCCCCTGGGAGGTGAGAGCTAAAGGGTTGGAGAACAAAGGAATCAGGTGACCTCCTGGCCCGGGAAAGGAACAAAGCCCAGAGGAGGAGGGGCTGGAGGGAGTTTCATTTTGGGGCTGGCTGGGACATGGAGTGAAGTGCAGACGTGGTCGTCTGGCTCACTGCCCCCCAAAATGGACCCAGCTGAGGGGTCCCGTTCTCTGCACCTGCAAGCTCTGTGTTAGACCATGTTCCTGTCGTCTAATAAACCTTCTGTGTTACTGGCTGGCTGAGAGTCACGTCTGACTGCGGAGTTGGGGGGCAGGACCCTCTGGCTTCCCCAGGAGCCCTGCCTGAGCGGACTCGCTGGGGGGAAGCGCACGGAGGGGCAGAGGATGCTGAATGCTCCGAGGTCAGACCCAGGAAGGTGGAAGCCGGGTGAGCTGTGTGTCCTGCAGACAGGCTGCTCACAGAAAGGCGATTACCCCAGAGTCCTGACTGGCTTCATGGGGAGCAGCTCCAGAGCATCGCCCAGGGACTCCGTGACATAAGAACAGTCCCACTTCGTCACATGGGGGGAGCAGGGGGAGACTGCAGGAGAGGCGGAGGGACCAGGGCCCATTCTCCTGTCCCGGTTCCCAGCATGGCACCCCCTGTTTTACAGAGCAGAGCTGGGGCTGGGGCCCCGGCCTGGCCGTGGGCATCACCCTGGGGGCTCTGGCCGTAGCCGCCGTGGCCGGGGTGCTGTGGAGGAGCAGACGCAGGTGAGTCCTCTCCCTCTTGGGGGTGGGGGTGGGGGTGGGACCGTTACACCCCCTAACCCATCCCCTCTGCTCTCTCCTTCCAGGGGCTACCAGGACGTTAGACCAGGGGAGTCCAGGGCCTGAGGGCGGCACCGGCCCAGGTGTGGGCATTGACCCATCTCCTGGGGACATGGACCTTGGGGCTGGATCCGTGCCCAGCTCCAGAGCTGAGGGCCCCAAGGGCAGGACTGGATCGGGGTGTCACGGAGTGTGGGGGAGTCCGGGCCCTGCACCCCTCTTCCTGGGATTCACTGTGACTCTCAGCCAGCCAGTAAAATGGAAGGTTTATTGGACACCAGGAACAAATAGAGCTGTGGGTACAACCAGGACCCCTCAGTCAAGTCCTTCTGGGGGAGCAGGGAGCTTAGACCCCAGCCCTGGGGTTCCCTGTGTTCCTCCACCCAGCCCCAAACTGAAACTAAACCCACCCAGCAGGCCCCCTCCTGCAGCCTCTGTCCACATTGTGGGGCAGAGGGGTTACCTCCTCCATCCCCCTCCCGGCTCAGGTGACAGGCTCTCAGGTCTCCGGTCCCCAGGGAAACTCCCCTGCTACATTCCCAGGTCAACACTCCCCCCTCCCTGCTGCGTCACAGGTAGCAAGTGGGTTGCCCATGGGACATAGGCCCAGCTACCCACAGGGAGCCCTGACAACACTACGCCCCCCAGGGCGCCGGGGAGGCAGCTGGCTGGGCTGGGCTGAGAGCTCCTGGGGGCAGGGCCCCTCCAGAGCTGGGTGTGAGGGACCCGGGCTCCAGGGGTAGGTTCTGTGTTTTTGTTCTGCGTCTGGGCAGCACCGAGCCCAAGGGGGTCCTGGGCACAACCAGGCTCCTCGGCCCTGCGGTAATACAGCAATAATAATAGTTCTGGCTGGGGAGGGGAAGAGAGGGAGGCTAGCGAGTGTGGACGCAGCGCAGCCAGGAGGGGTTTATCCCCAGTGTGGGGACAGCACCTCCCCGCACGGCCCTCGCCCGGTCCACACATGCCCTGCTCTGCAGAGCGACTGTGTGCACACGGGGGGCTTGGCGACACAGCGGTGTGCTGGGGTGTGGGGTCACACCTCTGACCCCCGGAGCTCTGTGTGTGTCCCGGGGGTCGTGTCACACCTAACTGCAGAGCTCTGCTGGGATAAGCGTTAAGTGTAGACCAGGCCACAGGCAGGGTTCGGGGAGACCATCCGTGGGAGGCTGGGACGTGGGCCCATTACTCTCCAGGGGGCTCCAGCTCTAATGCAGCCCCAGGGTGGGGGGACTGGCAGCTCGGTGGGGTGAGGAATGGGACACACGGCCTTTCCCATTAGGGTGCACTGGCTCCAATCCAGCCCCAGGGCAGGGGAGGGGCTGGGCTGGCTGAAGGAGGTGGGCAAGGGGCACGGGGCCTTTACCCTCCTGCAGTGCCAGCTCCACTCTGATGTTAGTGACCAGAATTCCTCCCCACGGGGCCTGGTCTGTGCCCTTAATATGTAGCCTTGCTCCGTGTCCCCTGCCCAAACCCGGCCTCCCCCAATGGCACCACCTTCCCCGCTCCGTCTAACGCGCTGGATGTTCACACTGCGCACATCAGGATGGGATGGGAGGTGGAGGGTGGGACGGAGTGGGAATTTTCTGTAATATTTTGTATGAATACTGTATGTGCCTCAGTTTCCCCTACATGCTGCATTGTTCGCTAGGTGGGGGAAACGGCTGTTTACTCTTTGCAGAGGCCCAGCGAGGCAGGTGTGGCTGGTGCCCGGCTGTCTCGGCTTTGGGGCCCAGGTTCATGTAGCAAAGCCAAACACGGCAACGTTTGCCACCTAGCACCCAACAAATGATCCTGATCGTGTCGACTTCCTGCCTCTCAGCAAGGGAGCTGCGCCCCATTCCCCTGGCCAAGAACACGGCCTGAGGAGGGGCCAGGTGGGGGGTGAGCTCACCCGGGAACTAGAGACAAAGAGGGGACAGGGGACAAAGAGGCCCAGAGCGGGAGCCAAGGGGTCCACACAGCTTGGCTGGGGCTGGGAGACCCCCCAAAGGAACTCTGCTGTACCCCAGTTCTCTGTGCTGGAATGAGGGCTTCCTATGCCGTGTGCTAGTCACCTAATAAACCCGCCTGCTTTGACAAGGCTGCCTGAGTCCTTGCACATTCTGGGGGGGGGCATCGCCCCCTTTGGGGTACACATCTCTCGGAGGTGTCCAGCCCAGGAGGACTCGCTGAAGGATGCTCACAGTGTGAGGCTGGGGTGCTAACGGCTCCGAGGTTTGACCCAAGGGGGCAGGGAAGCCACGTGGCTCCCCTGACGGCAGAGCGGGACCCGGGGGGTCGAGGGGGGGTCTGATACTCCAAACGGGTCCCCCAGACCCAGGTCCAAGGCTGGGCCAAGGCACCAAACCTGGGGAGCTGTGACAGGGCCCTTTGGGGGGTTGGGACTCAGAACTTCTGCCAGCCCCGAACCTTCCACTGGGAATAATTCACACAGACCCATCCGCCCAATCCCCACAGACACACGTCCTCCCCCGCCCCCAGCAGAAAGGGGTTTGGGCACCAGGCCCTAGGGAAGGGGCTGGAGCGCCCCAGGTCCTTTGCCATGTGTCCTGCTTTGCTGGCATCTGGGCTGTGGGGTAGCGTTGCCCCCGGACGGCCATGGGGCCATTGTAGGTGCCGGGCGAGTCCGGCAGCCTGACCGCAGTCTGTCCCCTAGCAGGGAGAAGTATGGAAACGAGCCTTCCGGGCTGGTGCTCAGAGCTGGGCAGAGAAGGTCTCAGGCTGGGGGGTCCCGAAGACTTTCCAGATCTCTCCCTCCTGAGCCGCGATGGGAGCGGGTCGGATCCTGGGGGCCGGGAGCCGCTGGGCTGGGGCTCTGCTCGTGACACTGACGGTGCTGAGAACCCACCTGGCTCATTGCTCACTGCAACCCTGTGCAGAGCCCCGTCCTAGGTGGCTGCTGGGTGTATCAGGGGATGGGACCCCACAGGCCATTGGGGACCCCATTCTGGGTCGGTGCTAGGTGTATTGGGAGGGGCTGGATCCCACCCAGCCTGGGGAGCCCAGTCCCAGCAGGCGCTGGGTGTAACGGGGGAGGAGGAGGTTGGACCCACATGCCGCTGGGGGCTCCGTGCTGGGCAGACGCTGAGTATGTCGGGGGATTGGACCCCACAAGCTCTGGGCACCCTCTGCCTTTCCCTGTGTACCCCCTACTCGGGGTCCCACCTGCCCCCCACTCTCCTCGTCTCTCCCATTCTTTCCCTGGTGTCCTCTCCATCCGTGGGTGCTCAGTGTTACTGTCATTCTCCTCCCTCACCCCACATCTCCCTGCTCTCTCCTCAGGCTGCCCCACATCCTGGGAGGGTGGCTGCGGGGGAGAGCTTTCCTTGCTGCTCCAGGGGCCCCCGGCTGTTCCCCACCGGGCTGCTGAGCTATAAGTCCCAGGACAGGTGGGTCCTTGAGCTAAGGGGTCTCCCCTCCCCGGAGCATTTCCTGTGTCAGCACAATGCTGTCCATAGCCTGAGCACTCCTCAGCAACCCTACAATAACAACCCAGCCTCCCCACAGCCCAGCGCTCCCCAGCGACCCTACAATAACACCCCAGCCTGTCCACTGCCTAGCGCTCCCCTGCGACCCTACAATAACACCCCAGCCCGTCCACCACCCAGCGCTCCCCAGCGACCCTACAATAACACCCCAGCCCGTCCACCGCCCAGCGCTCCCCAGCGACCCTACAATAACACCCCAGCCTGTCCACCGCCCAGCGCTCCCCAGCGACCCTACAATAACACCCCAGCCTGTCCACCGCCCAGCGCTCCCCAGCGACCCTACAATAACACCCCAGCCCGTCCACCGCCCAGCGCTCCCCTGCGACCCTACAATAACACCCCAGCCCGTCCACCGCCCAGCGCTCCCCTGCGACCCTACAATAACACCCCAGCCCGTCCACCGCCCAGCGCTCCCCTGCGACCCTACAGTAACACCCCAGCCTGTCCACCGCCCAGCGCTCCCCTGCGACCCTACAATAACACCCCAGCCCGTCCACCGCCCAGCGCTCCCCAGCGACCCTACAATAACACCCCAGCCTGTCCACTGCCTAGCGCTCCCCTGCGACCCTACAATAACACCCCAGCCCATCCACCGCCCAGCGCTCCCCAGCGACCCTACAATAACACCCCAGCCCGTCCACCGCCCAGCGCTCCCCAGCGACCCTACAATAACACCCCAGCCTGTCCACCGCCCAGCGCTCCCCAGCGACCCTACAATAACACCCCAGCCCGTCCACCGCCCAGCGCTCCCCTGCGACCCTACAATAACATCCCAGCCTGTCCACCGCCCAGCGCTCCCCTGCGACCCTACAATAACACCCCAGCCCGTCCACCGCCCAGCGCTCCCCAGCGACCCTACAATAACACCCCAGCCTGTCCACCGCCCAGCGCTCCCCAGCGACCCTACAGTAACACCCCAGCCCGTCCACCGCCCAGCGCTCCCCTGCGACCCTACAATAACATCCCAGCCTGTCCACCGCCCAGCGCTCCCCTGCGACCCTACAATAACACCCCAGCCCGTCCACCGCCCAGCGCTCCCCAGCGACCCTACAATAACACCCCAGCCTGTCCACCGCCCAGCGCTCCCCAGCGACCCTACAGTAACATCCCAGCCCGTCCACCGCCCAGCGCTCCCCTGCGACCCTACAATAACACCCCAGCCCGTCCACCGCCCAGCGCTCCCCAGCGACCCTACAATAACACCCCAGCCCGTCCACGGCCCAGCGCTCCCCAGCGACCCTACAATAACACCCATCCCGTCCACCGCCCAGCGCTCCCCTGCGACCCTACAATAACACCCCAGCCCGTCCACCGCCCAGCGCTCCCCTGCGACCCTACAATAACACCCCAGCCCGTCCACCGCCCAGCGCTCCCCAGCGACCCTACAATGACAACCCGGCCTGTTGTGAGGCAGCAGGGAGGGGGGAGTGTTGACCTGGGAATGTTCCCTGGGGACCGGAGACCTGAGAGCCTGTCACCTGAGCCGGGAGGGGGATGGAGGAGGTAACACCTCTGCCGAGGAATGTGAACAGAGGCTCCAGGAGGGAGCCTGCTGGGGGGTTGGTTTCAGTTTCGGGCTGGGTGTGACTTTGTCCATCTCTTGGTGTGGCTCTGGGCTGCTGTTCTACCTGGTAACAGGCTGGTCAGCGCACTCACCACTGCTCTAACCGGCTACACCCCACTCCCCTCCTACACTGGGGTGAGAACCCAGGAGTCCTGGCTCCCAGCCCCCCTGTCCTAACCCACTGGACCCAGCCCCCTCCCAGAAGGTGGTGCCATTGGGGGAGGCCGGGTTTGGGCAGGGGACATGGAGCAACGCTACATATTAAGGGCACAGACCGGGCCCCGTGGGGGGAATTCCCCCCCCACCCCCACCCCCAGACTGGGGTAGAACCCAGAAGTCCTGACTAGCCTGCCCCCTGCTTGAACTCACGAGACCCCACTCCCCTCCCAGAGCTCAGGATAGAACCCAGGAGTCCTGAATAGCCCCCACTCCCACCACTCGAGCCCACTCCCCCTCCCCAGCCAGGACTATTATTATTGCTGTATTACCGCAGGGCCGAGGAGCCCGGTCGTGCCCACGACCCCCTTGGGCTCGGTGCTGCCCAGACGCAGAACAAAAACACAGAACCTACCCCTGGAGCCTGGGTCCCTCACACCCAGCTCTGGAGGGGCCCTGCCCCCAGGAGCTCTCAGCCCAGCCCAGCCAGCTGCCTCCCCGGCGCCCTGGGGGGCGTAGTGTTGTCAGGCTCCCTGTGGGTAGCTGGGCCTATGTCCCATGGGCAACCCACTTGCTACCCGGGCACCCCAGCCCAGCCTGGACACCCTGACAGGACCCTTCTGGTTCCCATGCCCCCACCCACACCCACCGCCTTGGTGTATGTAGCCGTGTCTGACCCCTGCACCCAGGCCCTGGCTCCTACAGCCCCTGGTGGGACCCGCTGGGCAGCCCCTCCCTGAAGGGTTTATTGAATGGCACAGGCCAGCGCCGGCTCCATGCGGCTCCTGGATCCCAGCGATCCCACAGCTCCCCCAAGTGTCCAACGTCCCCTGAACGTCCCAGAGGGAGGAGTATCGAGGGGTAGCCATGTTAGTCTGTATCCACAAAAACAACAAGGAGTCCGGTGGCACCTTAAAGACTAACAGATTTATTTGGGCATAAGCTTTTGCGGGTAAAAAACCCAGTTTTTCAGACCTCCCAGGGCCCCGATCCAGTCCTGCCCTCGGGGCCCTCAGCTCTGGAGCCGGGCACGAATCCAGCTCCAAGGTCCATGTCCCCAGGACACGGGCCAATGTCCACACCTGGGCCGGTGCCGCCCTTAGGCCCTGGACTCCCCTGGTCTAACGTCCTGGTAGCCCCTGGAAGGAGAGAGCAGAGGGGATGGGTTAGGGGGTGTAACAGTCCCACCTCCACCCCCAAGAGGGAGAGGACTCACCTGCGTCTGCTCCTCCACAGCACCACGGCCACGGCAGCTACGGCCAGAGCCCCAAGGGTGATGCCCACGGCCAGGCCGGGGCCCCAGCCCCTGCTGTGCCCTGTAAAACAGGGGGTGCCATGCTGGGAACGGGGACAGGAGTATGGGCCCGGGTCCCTCCACCTCTCCTGCAGTCCCTCCCCCTCTCCTCCCACCTTCCCAACCCCTCCTCTTCCCCCCACTCTAGTCCTGCTCCCCCATCCCAATCTTGTACCATTCCCCTCAGCTCCTCCATCCTGCTCCCCCTGGTTCATCCCCACAACCCTCACTCACCCCTCTGCCTCCCTTCATCCCAGTCCCGTTGCCTGGAACCACCCTGTCCCACTCAGGACGTGCAGGAAAAGCCCCCAGAGACCACAACCGCACCCCCCTGGGGACGTGCACCTACCCCAGGGGATCAGCAGGCTCTGGCCCCCCAGGCTGCTGTGCTCCACCCGGCAGGTGTAGCTGTGCCCATCGCCCGGCTCCACGGCCAGGGAGCTGCGCAGCTGGTAGGTCAGGTCCGCGTTGGGCAGGATCCCGCTGGAGCTCACCCGCCCGCCCGGCCCCACCTCCTCCCCGTCCTGCAGCCAGGCCACGCGGATGGGCCGGGGGTAGAAACCGGTGACCCGGCAAACCAGCAGTAACGGCGCGGGGGTCCCGGCTGGGGAAGGCGCTCGGGCAAACACCACAGCGACCGGCCGCTCTGAGACAGGGGGAGAGAGACGGGGCGGGGGAGAGGGGACGATTCAGTCTGAGCCTCAGGGACTCACTAGCCAAACCCAGCTCCATCCCCTGGGCTCAGGCGTTGGCTCCGCTGTCCTGGCCAGGCCCCAATTCTGTCCCCTGCAGTTACCAGTGGTGAGGGAATCCCCCTTCACTTCCTGTCCTAAACGGCTGTGCAGTGCGGCTATGAAATGGCTACGGTGCTCCACCCCAGCTATAGCTGCATTTGTACACCAGGCAAGGGGTCCCTTGATAAACGGCCCCCTGCCCCACCCCAGAGGTGGCTGCATCTCAGTCCAAGGTGAGGGATCTTTGTACAAACAGCCCCCATGCCCAGCCTCAGAGATGGCTGCATAGGAGCACTGGGTGCGGGATCTCTGTATAAACAGCAAATACACCCCACCCCAGAGGTGGCTGCATGGCAGCGAGTGGTGTCCAGCCTCACCTTGCCTCTCCAGAGACTCTTTCCCATGCTGGACAAAGCTCTTGATCTGATTGACACACGTCATTCTCAGGAGAAACTGAAGCGTGATGGCTGTGCTCTTATCCAGGTTGAGAAGGTCCTGGGCGTAGAGCGCCAGCTTGTCGCCCTGCCAAGCGACCCATTTGCCTGCGTCCGCGTCGAAGCTGATAAAGTCCTCCCCATTCACTCCGGTGTCATCGAATCCCCTCGAGGTGCCGTTGGGGTGCAGCTCGCAGCCGAGGGAGCCCTGGGTAATGAAGGGGTCTGAAACAGGAAGGGCAGGGGGATGAGGAGGGGCATCTGGAGGTCCCAGGAGGGGGCAGAAATAGAGAGACGGGGTTAGTAAAGACATAATGTCAGGTGCCATGAGGAGGTTGGGCCATACAAGGGCAGCAGGATTGTGGGGTGGCCCTGGCTGGAGTTAAGGGTAAATTGCAGTTTCTGTTTCAAACTGATTTTTCACGTGCAGTCAGATTGGCTTGAAAATCACTGCGTTAAATTGGTGCCTGAGGCAGAGTTTGTGGTGCAAATTTGGGGTTCCTCGGTCACGGGGTTCCTGAGATACAGACCCCCGCCCAAATGACCTGCTTTCAAAGCGTCAGGCTACATGTCAGGAAAGACCCGGAGCCTCGGCTCAGGGAGTGGGACGTGGGGCCTTTCCCCTCTAGGAAGTTCAAGCTACAATCTGGCCCCAGACCTGGCTGGCTGACTCTGGGGTGGGGAATGGGGTACGGGTGTTTCCCCTCTGAGGGACGCCGGCTCCAAACAGCCTACGGGCCAGGGACTGGCTGTCTTGCCCCCAGGGACACGCTCAGTGGCTGTGGTGAGTGTGTCAGTTCCCAGCACCCCGCTTCGTACTCACAGGCCATTCCCTGCTGCTGAGCTATCCTGTTCACAGTACGGTTGAAGTTGAACAGGTAGTGATGGATCAGCAGCTCCAGGTCCTGCCACTCCTTCGGGGTCAGGCCCCGCTGGGCCCAGGGCTGCAGGAAGCGGATCTGGCAGGTGCTGCAGTCCATGGAGTGGGTCTCCAGGTCGCCCAGCAGGGCCATCCCCTCCATGTCCGTGGAGCTGGCGTTGTGGAAGACATTGATCTGGAGCAGCCGCAGGGTGACAGACGCTGGCGGGAGAGGAGGGGAGGCTGAGGCAGGGAAGAAGAGGAGGACAAAGTGGGTGGGGAGAGAGATTAATGAGTCTCTGTCCCTTAAACAATCCTGCACTCCGGGGTCTCCCTGCTGATCCCTAACCTGTCTCCCCCGTCCTACTCCCGCAGCAAGAGTCACTAGCCCAGCATGGTACTTCCCCACCCTGCCCCTAGTATTACACCATTCACATGCATCCCTGGCAGCAGAAAGGGCAGGAGGGGTCTCCACTTACCAGCCCGGGCCCCCCATTCCCAGGAGAGAAGCAGCAAAGAGAGCAGCATCCTGGCAGGGGAAGGGGGATTCGGGCTCTGGCAGATGTCAGGGCAGCGGGACGTGGGGCCCAGGATCCCCATGTGCTTTCAGTTCCTCCGCATCCTACACGCCTCTACGACAACTTCTCTTTTTCTCTGTGCTTTCTCAGCGCTGTCCCCACGGCTGCCAGCCCCAAGCCAATCAGGGCAGAGGGAGTCGGGGAGCGGGGGCAGCGCGGGAGGGGGATCCCGGCAGCAAGATCAGAACCAGGCCCTGTCCCCGGCAGACTCAGCCTCTGTCCACATTGGCACTTTGTCCGCAAAACTTTTGTCGTTTAGCGGTGTTAAAAACACACTCCCGAAGGACAAGAGTTTTCCTGAGGAAGCGTGCGGTTGTGAATAGTGCTCCTGCCGACAAAGCCACTGCTGCTCCTGGGGGTGGATGTTTTTTGTCGGCAGGAGAGCTCCCTCCTGCCGACAACCAGCTGGGATGCTGCGCGCCTTTTTGCGGCCATGGTGTGTGTGAGACGCCCCCTCCATCTCCTCCAGCCTGCGGTACCGCTGCTCCCAGCAAAGCCCCCGCGCCACAATGGGGCATCAGGCCAGCCCTGCCTGCCCGGGCAGAGCCCCCTGCTGCCCCCCGCCCCGCTCCCTGCAGCCCAGCCCCTAGCGCCGCCCTGGGGCAATGGGGCCAGCCCTGGGCTGTGGACAGGCTGGGGTGTTATTGTAGGGTCACTGAGGAATGCTGGGCTGTGGACAGGCTGGGTTGTTATTGTAGGGTCACTGAGGAACGCTGGGCTGTGGACAGGTATCATGGAGTGTGGGGGAGTCCGGGCCCTGCACCCCTCTTCCTGGGATTCACTGTGATTCCTGGGATTCTCAGCCAGCCAGTAAAACAGAAGGTTTATTGGACAATGGGAACACAGTCATAAACAGAGCTTGTGGGTACAACCAGGACTTCACAGTCAAGTCCTTCAGGGGGTGTGACGAAGTGGGACTGTTCTTAATGTTTCCTCTGAATAGTGTGGGGGTGCCTCAGTTTCCCCTATGAAGTTCTTAAGTATCTAGGGGGTGGAGTAAGGGTGTATGATCACTGCAGAGCCCTAGAGGGCAGGTGTGTGCAGGGGTCTGGACACAGAGAATGGCCGACACCCTGTTTCCTGGCAACTGATGGCCTGGGCCCTTCCCCCCTGCAAGGTGAGAGCTAAAATGTTGGAGAACAAAGGAATCCGGTGACCTCCTGGCCCGGGAAAGGAACAAAGCCCAGAGGAGGAGGGGCTGGAGGGAGTTTCAGTTTGGGGCTGGCTGGGACATGGAGAGAAGGGCAGACGGGGTTGTCTGGCTCACTGCCCCCCAAAATGGACCCAGCTGAGGGGTCCTGTTCTCTGCACCTACAAGCTCTGTGTTAGACCATGTTCCTGTTGTCTAATAAACCTTCTGTTTTACTGTTTGGCTGAGAGTCCCGTCTGACTGCGGAGTTGGGGGGCAGGACCCTCTGGCTTCCCCAGGACCCCGCCTGTGCGGACTCACTGTGGGAAGCACACGGAGGGGCAGAGGATGCTGAATGCTCCGAGGTCAGACCCAGGAAGGTGGAAGCCGGGTGAGCTGTGTGTCCTGCAGACAGGCTGCTCACAGGAAGGCGACTGCCCCAGAGTCCTGACTGGCTTCATGGGGAGCAGTTCCAGAGCATTGCCCAGGGACTCCGTGACAGGTGGGGAGGGCAGGGAGCTTAGACCGCAGCCCTGGGGATCCCTGCAATACCCCCCACACAGGGCTGGGTGCGGTGCTGAGGCAGGCCAATGCAATGGGGGAGAAACACCCCATCATGTCCCTGAGCAGGAAGCTGCTGCCCTGGGAGCAGGGCTATGCGGCCATAGAGAAGGCCCTGGGTGGGCTCTTAACAGGCTGCAGCCGGATCTCTTTGGGGCCACTTGACTGTGTACAGGGACCACTCGCCCTGTCACAGCTGAACCAGATGAGAGGGGCCAATGCCAAGCTCCTGAGGTGGAGTCTGTCCTTCCAGGATTATGAGGTGAGAGTGGTGCTTTGTCCCGGAGAGGGAGGCCTGAACTTCCCCAGGTCACTGGCTAAGGTGACCCTGCTCAGTTCAATCTCCATGCCGGGAGACATGTGAACGTGACATTCTGCGTGTAATATCATATCTCATTGACGGGTGACAGGGCCAGAAAGAGTTATTAACTCACAGACTGACGTGACCCAGGGCTGAACTGTAAAGACTGGTTAGGAAGATCTGGAAATGAAGAGAGGTTTGCAATGCAGCCGGCATGGTTAGAGAGAGAAGGGGAGCTGCGTGCTCAGGTCTTGTGATGTCAGCAAACAAGTCTTGTCTATGGCTGTGGCTTTGATCCAAAGATCAAAAAGGCATATTAATATTTAGGAAGACACTGGAGGGAACTAGTAAGATTGTCTCTATGTCTCTGGGAAGGTTGTGATAACCTGTGTCTGAACTGTTTAATGGAGAAATGACCCTGGGCTAATTGCCAGGATGTTTGGGAGGAGGAAAGTTAAGCCAATTGTTTTCTCAGGCCAAAAGGCTGCAGGAAATGTATAAAGACCCCGGGACCCGATCCTTCTTCATCTCAGATCTGTTTTGGGGTTCAAGAGGGGGAAACCTTAAGCCATAAGGATTGAGATCCCCAGTCACTGACTGGAGTCACCCTGAATATGGACATTGGACTATAACCTGTGGACTGTTTCTAGACTCCACATTCTACAGGCCATTACCCTCTGATCCCACTGAGGATTACCAAAAGAAACTACACCATATGCTCAAGAAACTCCCTGAAAAAGCACAGGCACAGACCTGTGCAGACACATGCCTAGGAACCCCGACCAGGGGTATTCTATCTGCTACCCAAGATCCATAAACCTGGAAATCCTGGACTCCCCATCATCTCAGGCATTGGCACCCTGACAGCAGGATTGTCTGGCTATGTAGACTCTCTCCTCAGGCCCTACGCTCCCAGCGCTCCCAGCTATCTTCGAGACACCACTGACTTCCTGAGGAAACTACAATCCATGGGTGATCTTCCTGAAAACACCATCCTGGCCACTATGGATGTAGAAGCCCTCTACACCATCATTTCACACAAAGATGGACTCCAAGCCTCCAGGAACACTATCCCCGATAACGTCACGGCAAACCTGGTGGCTGAACGTTGTGACTTTGTCCTCATCCATAACTATTTCACATTTGGGGACAATGTATACCTTCAGATCAGCGGCACTGCTATGGGTACCCGCATGGCCCCACAGTATGCCAACATTTTTATGGCTGACTTAGAACAACGCTTCCTCAGCTCTCGTCCCCTAACGCCCCTACTCTACTTGCGCTACATTGATGACCTCTTCATCATCTGGACCCACGGGAAGGAGGCCCTTGAGGAATTCCACCATGATTTCAACAATTTCCATCCCACCATCAACCTCAGCCTAGACCAATCCACACAAGTGGTCCATTTCCTGGACACTACTGTGCTAATAAGCGATGGTCACATAAACACCACCCTGTACCGGAAACCTACTGACCTACTGACTATTCCTACCTACATGCCTCCAGCTTTCATCCAGGACACACCACACGATCCATTGTCTACAGCCGAGCTCTACGATACAACCGCATTTGCTCCAACCCCTCAGACAGAGACAAACACCTACAAGATCTCTATCAAGCATTCTTACAACTACAATACCCACCTGCTGAAGTGAAGAAACAAATTGACAGAGCCAGAAGAGTTCCCAGAAGTCACCTACTACAGGACAGGCCCAACAAAGATAATAGCAGAACGCCACTAGCCGTCACCTTCAGCCCCCAACTAAAACCCCTCCAACGCATCATCAAGGATCTACAACCTATCCTGAAGGACGACCCATCACTCTCACAGATCTTGGGAGACAGGCCAGTCCTCGCTTACAGACAGCCCCCCAACCTGAAGCAAATACTCACCAGCAACCACACACCACACAACAGAACCACTAACCCAGGAACTTATCCTTGCAACAAAGCCCGTTGCCAACTGTGTCCACATATCTATTCAGGGGACACCATCATAGGGCCTAATCACATCAGCCACACTATCAGAGGCTCGTTGACCTGCACATCCACCAATGTGATCTACGCCATCATGTGCCAGCCATGCCCCTCTGCCATGTACATTGGGCAAACTGGACAGTCTCTACGTAAAAGAATAAATGGACACAAATCAGACATCAGGAATCATAACATTCAAAAACCTGTAGGAGAACACTTCAATCCCTTTGAGATTTAAGGGTGCCAATTTTGCAACAGGTTTCAGAGTAGCAGCCGTGTTAGTCTGTATCCGCAAAAAGAAAAGGAGGACTTGTGGCACCTTAGAGACTAACCAATTTATTTGAGCATAAGCTTTCGTGAGCTACAGCTCACTTCATCGGATGCATAAAGTGGAAAATGCAGTGAGGAGGTTTTTATACACACAGACCATGAAAAAATGGGTGTTTATCACTTCAAAAGGTTTTCTCTCCCCACACCCCGCTCTCCTGCTGGTAATAGCTCACCTTACCTGGTCACTCTGCTTACAGTGTATATGGTAACCCCCATTGTTTCATGTTCTCTGTGTATATAAATCTCCCCACTGTATTTTCCACAGTATGCATCCAATGAAGTGAGCTGTAGCTCACGAAAGCTTATGCTCAAATAAATTGGTTAGTCTCTAAGGTGCCACAAGTCCTCCTTTTCTTTTTGCAGATACAGACTAACACGGCTGATACTCTGAAACCTGTCATTGTTATGTTGTATGTGAGCCTGTGTGAGTCTTACTGTTTTGCTCTGAGGTCAGACCCAGGAAGGTGGAAGCCGGGTGAGCTGTGTGTCCTGAAGACAGGCTGCTCACAGGAAGGCGACTGCCCCAGAGTCCTGACTGGCTTCATGGGGAGCCGTTCCAGAGCATTGCCCAGGGACTCCGTGACAAAGAGAAACTGCAACTTACCCTTAACTCCAGCCAGGGCCGCCCCACAATCCCACTGCCCACGTGTGGCCCAACATCCTCATGGCACCTGACATTATGTCTTTGCTCCCCCATCTCTCTATTTCTGCCCCCTCCTGGGACCTCCAGATGCCCCTCCTCATCCCCCTGCCCTTCCTGTTCCAGACCCCTTCATTACCCAGGCCTCCCTCGGCTGCGAGCTGCACCCCAACGGCACCTCGAGGGGATTCGATGACACCGGAGTGAATGGGGAGGACTTTATCAGCTTCGACGCGGACGCAGGCAAATGGGTCGCTCGGCAGGGGGACAAGCTGGCGCTCTACGCCCAGGACCTTCTCAACCTGGATAAGAGCACAGCCATCACGCTTCAGTTTCTCCTGAGAATGACGTGTGTCAATCAGATCAAGAGCTTTGTCCAGCATGGGAAAGAGTCTCTGGAGAGGCAAGGTGAGGCTGGACACCACTCGCTGCCATGCAGCCACCTCTGGGGTGGGGTGTGTTTGCTGTTTATACAGAGATCCCGCACCCAGTGCTCCTATGCAGCCATCTCTGAGGTTGGGCATGGGGGCTGTTTGTACAAAGATCCCTCACCTTGGACTGAGATGCAGCCACCTCTGGGGTGGGGCAGGGGGCCGTTTATCCAGGGACCCCTTGCCTGGTGTACAAATGCAGCTATAGCTGGGGTGGAGCACCGTAGCCATTTCATAGCTGCACTGCACAGCCGTTTAGGACAGGAAGTGAAGGGGGATTCCCTCACCACTGGTAACTGCAGGGGACAGAATTGGGGCCTGGCCAGCACAGTGGGGCCAACGCCTGACCCCGGGGGATGGAGCTGGGCTTGGCTAGTGAGTCCCTGAGGCTCAGACTGAATCGTCCCCTCTCCCCCGCTCCGTCTCTCTCCCCCTGTCTCAGAGCGGCCGGTCGCCGTGGTGTTTGCCCGAGCGCCTTCCCCAGCCGGGACCCCCGCGCCGTTACTGCTGGTTTGCTGGGTCACCGGTTTCTACCCCCGGCCCATCCGCGTGGCCTGGCTGCAGGACGGGGAGGAGGTGGGGCCGGGCGGGCGGGTGAGCTCCAGCAGGATCCTGCCCAACGCGGACCTGACCTACCAGCTGCGCAGCTCCCTGGCCGTGGAGCCGGGCGACGGGCACAGCTACGCCTGCCGGGTGGAGCACAGCAGCCTGGGGGGCCAGAGCCTGCTGATCCCCTGGGGTAGGGGCACGTCCCCAGGGGGGTGCGGTCGTGGTCTCTGGGGGCTTTTCCTGCACGTCCTGAGTGGGACGGGGGTGGGTCCAGGCAGCGGGATTCGGGCGGAGGGAAGCAGAGGGGTGAGTGAGGGTTGTGGGGATGGACCAGGGGGAGCAGGATGGAGGAGCTGAGGGGGACGGGACAGGACTGGGATGGGGGAGCAGAACTTGAGGAGGTGGGAAGGTGGGGGGAGAAAGGGGTGGGATTGCGGGGGAGGCTGAGGGAACACGGTCAGGGGGGCTGAGGGCAGTGGGTCGGGTGGCTGGGGGGGACTGCGGGAGAGGCGGAGGGACCAGGGCCCATACTCCTGTCCCCGTTCCCAGCATGGCACCCCCTGTTTTACAGGGCACAGCAGGGGCTGGGGCCCCGGCCTGGCCGTGGGCATCACCCTGGGGGCTCTGGCCGTAGCCGCCGTGGCCGCGGTGCTGTGGAGGAGCAGACGCAGGTGAGTCCTCTCCCTCTCAGGGGTGGGGGTGGGACCGTTACACCCCCTAACCCATCCCCTCTGCTCTCTCCTTCCAGGGGCTACCAGGACGTTGGACCAGGGGAGTCCAGGGCCTGAAGGGGCGACACCAGCCCAAGCGTGGGCATTGGCCCCTCTCCTGGCGACTTGGACCTGTGCCCTGCTCTAAGCGATTTGTCCTGAATTGATACTGTTGCCGGCACCCAGTGCCAGAGGCAAGCGGCAGCAGGGGTTCGCTGCCCGGTATGCGTCACCCAATAAACACAACGGGGTGGAGAAGCAGAACGGTTTATTTGGAGCTCCAAAGAAGGTGCAGGGAGAACAGAATCTCAAATCCTGCCCACGGAGCCGGCAGAGTCACATACCTTTCTACTCCTCATCTCTGTTGCATTACACATCAGCCAAGTAAACTGCTTCGCCTTACATGGGTTACAACAATACTTTTTCCAGCAACCTTTAACGAGCATTTTAGCAATTCAAAACAACAGCACAGCCTGCTTAGCCTTGTGATTAACGAGGCAAATAAGCGGTTATGGCCTTGTAGCTGGTTCCTGCCGTTATCCTAACGTGGCACCAGCTAAACCTGCACAGAACAGCTCTGTCTGCAGCTGCAGCATTATGTTGGGAGTGCAAGGGCTTTCTCAGGCCAGCCAGGACTGAATTCTGTGAAGGGGGGTTGAGCAAAGAGACTGCCTCAACACTCATGGCCTTCCATCCCCTCGGCTTACCTAGTGGCCATGCCCTGGGACCCCAACAATACTCTCAGTTGTGTCCCGCCAAAGGCCGCATTGTTACAAGGGCGTAGTCGTGCTGGATCCACAGAACCAGGTCAATTAAGCTCTGGATCAGAACCCCACGCTATCCAAATTTGAATTTTGGTATTGTTGGTTAAAGATCAGTAACCATAAGCCAGAAGGAAGGTGCTGAAAGGGAGGAAAGGGCTCGTAGGGGGCGTATGGAACTGCTGGCTGCTGAGGAGAGGGTTCAAGAGATGCAACAAGAAACTGCCAGACTTCAGCTCCAGGTCAAAAAAGCAAGGGAACAACAGCAGAAACTATCCCCTTGAAAGTCCAGTTTCTATCAATGTTGGCATGTTGTATTATCCTGAGCAGTTGTCTGTGTTGAACCAGTTTTGCTACGGCCAGGGAGAGGGTGACTCTAACCTGGGAAAGGAGGCAAATAGCTGTTTGTCTGTGAATGAAGTTTCTGAATGTCTGTCTAATGTCTCAGAAGTGAATCTGGAATTAGATCAAGCATAGAAAGATCTCATTGGTCAGGACAATGTTTCCCAGGAGTAGATTAAAGTGGATGGTCAGGGTGAAGCCCTAACTGAGGAAGGAAAGGGGAGATTTTTGATGGGTGGTGGATTGTGGGCAAGTACAGCTTGTAAAAGTGAACCTCAAAAGGGTGACTGTGGTTTGCTGGAAGTAGCTCCGTGTAGTGTGGAGAACAGCAGGTTACGTGGTAAGGAAGCTGCCCCACTTTCCCAGTATTTGTCTGGAACCAGCCCTGGGTGCTGGGATGAGGGAGAGGAGGACAAGGAAATTTTGGAGGAGCCTAGGCAGCCTTGTGAGCTGATGGCTGTGTCTAGTCAGCAGGGCGGGAAGGAGAGGAGAGTGGAAGAGGAGTGTCCCTGGACCTTACCTGTTAGCTGGGTGGAGAATTGGGACAGGGAAGGAAACGTGCCTGTGTCTGTCAGGGGTATTGACTTGCCTGTGGAGGGAGCTACCCTGATCTCCAAGCAGTTGTCTGTGACCAGCCTTGTGTGCTGGGACAAAGGGAATGAGATCCCAAGCTGTGTGTCTGGTAAAGGAGAAAGTGTGTCCGGCTCTTCTTGGTCTGTGGAGCAAACAGAACGGGCCTTTCAGCCTGTGATGGTTGAGGGTCGTGCAGTTGTCTCAGAGTTGGTTCTGGATACAGCTAAAGCCCAGAAAGGGAATGGTCCTAAGTTTGTGTCTGCTCAGGAGAATGGCCCTGTAACTAGGTCACATCCAGTTAGTGTCTATGTAAAATCCCAGAGACCAGACAATTCTGGTTCTTGTATTTTGCCTGTTGCTTGTGTGTTGTTGGGAAAGGGTGTCGCAACTCTGTCTAATCAGGGTGAGATCCTAACCAGGGCACAAGGAGAGCATGAAGGTGATTTGGTTGAGTTACCCACTAACAGTGTGGAAACTTGCAACAAGGAGGAAAGTTGCAGAGGGAAAGAGGGTACCTCTAACCTTTTATCTAGTAAGTCTATGAGCTTGCCTGAAAGGAGGTGGTGTAAAAATCATCTGGATGGGCCAGAGGTGATTCTGGATGTAAGTGAGACCCAGAAAGAGTCTGTTGTTGCTCAGAAAAATATTCCTTTAGGGCAAGCCTGAGGTGAAGAGGGTAAGGGCAGAATTTCTGTGAGGGGTGAATTGTTGCTCGAAGAAGCTCCTAAGGAAAATAATCCTCATGGTACTTTTGCAAGCAGTTTGCTGCAGCTGAAGGGTGTGAAAGTGATTTAATCAAGGAAGTTTCAGTTCCTAACAGCCAGAAATGTTCTGTTGTGAATGGATCCACTGACTTTCCTGTTGAAGGATCCAGTGTGGATAGCTTTGAGGAGGTCTCAGATGGGGTGAAAGCTGTTTAGAAAGTTAAACAGTCCTATAACCAAGTGGCTGTGTTTGGCCAGCTTGTTGGGGAGACCAGGTTGTTGAGGGAGGAATGTCTCCATGCTGGTTCTGTGAGTGAACAGTATGTGGCCCAGGTTCAGAGGGAAGACTGGGGAGCTGAGTCTGCAGAGCAGAACAGCTGGGCAGTTAATCTCTGGAGAATGCAGGGAAGGGCAGGTCAACTCTCACCTCTCAACACTTGGGATCTGACTTGTAGTCTCTCAGTGGACTTAACGTATAATACCATGTGGAAGCAGAGGTTGGTAATGGAAGGACAACAGAACCTTGCATCTAACATGCCAGTGAAAATGGATGGTATCTCTTTAAGACAGAGTCCAGCCTTGGAATTGGTAACAGTTGAGAACCTGAAAACCAGTAAAGAGGCTAGTGGGTGTGTTGATGAACATTACCTGGCTGACAGAGGGAGAAAGACTTGCTAATAGCTGTTAGCACAGAGAGCACACCCAATGGATTCTGTTAAGCAAGAGAAATCAGGGTTTGATCCTTCAGGGCAAGGAGGAAAGAGAGAACTTAATTTTGCAAAGGGAAGCCACAGGGTAATCCTAAAGGGCCCAAACCCCAATGGCGTTGGGCCAAAGGCGTGGCAGAACAAACATGATTGTAGATGGACACTTGCATATTGCACACCACCACATTGCTTTCCCGGCTAAATGCCAAGATCCCTGTACTATGGACTACATTAATGTTATTAAGATAATGTTGAAATAAGAAACGGTACAGAGTTCAAGCATAGAAGTTTCTGGTTGTCAAGGGGATAAGGTACAGATTATCAAGGGGTGCGAAATTCGATTTAGGAGCTGGTGGAGTAAGGATTACATAATAATCTGCAATCTCCCCGACTGGGGGTAAAAGTTTAACCGGTCAGAGTACAGACATTGCGATATGGGGGTAAGTTATCCACATAACAGCTATGTTCAGGTGTGGAGTATAGTGAGTGGATACGATGGTGGGGATGGGTCTACCCTCATTTGGTGGGATTTAATGTTCAGTGGGTTTACGGTTCCAGTTCATACGGTCCAATGGGGAAAGGCTCTCAGTCCCTTTCCCATAGTGGGTGCACGATGTCGTACCGGCTCACTCCTCCTGGTACTGTCGGTGGCCGGTGATGTGCTCGATGTAGATGTCCCTGGACCATCGGATGGTGTCCGAGACCATGAGGCGCCGCATGAGCCGTGCGTAGCGTCGACTGATCCCGCAGGTCCGCAGCACACGCTCGTTGCAGGGGTCCCAAGTGCCCAGGGCTCCGACGATCAGGGCATCCAGCTGCACCTCGTAGCCCTTTGCTCTCAGGGTGTCAGCCAGAGGGGCGTATTTTTCCAGTTTCCGAGCTCGGGCTTCTCGGAAGGCCGGGGTCCTATTCTCGAAGGGGACCGTGATGTCGATGAGGATGATCTTTTTCTGGGCCTCGTCGGTGACAACCACATCGGGTTGCAGCAGGCTGTCAGTGCCGGGGATGGTGCAGTTCACAGCGACCTCCCCCAGGCTTGGTGCAATGGCTTTCACTAGGTGGTTCTGGATGGCGTTGTGGCGCAGCTGCCAGGCTCTGGAGTGGGGCTTGCAGCTGCACAGGACGTGGGGCAGGGTCTCGTTGGAGTAGCCGCACTTCCTGCAACGCTTGTCTCGGTTCCTGTGGCGGACGGCTCCGTTGAGCGGGACGCAGTTGAGCCAGGCGCAGTGGATCTACACTGGCTCGCTATTAATTGGGTTCCAATCATTTGTCAGAGCTTGTATGGATAAAGTAGCTATGTTCTTTAGCTCTTGGCAAGATCACATGACACCTACATGCTGCAAGAGCAGATCCAATCCACTGTTTTTCTAACCAAGTTTTACCTTGAGTTTGTAAAGAGATTCAATCATGTTATTGAACATGACTTTGATAAATCATTTCTGTTGTACACTGGTACGGCCTCTAACCCAATACTTGCTGTAGTAAGACAGAACCAAGGAGGGGGAGCCCTTGGGATGCAGTCAGTGATGTTTGTGTCATCCCTTCCTGCATCCATTTTGCGTTGGGGGTGTGACGTTATCGACACAAACTGGGACCATATAGATCATTGTTGCAACCAAGGTCCCGTAGTGGCACCAAATCTTGTACAAAGGAGGTCAAATAAGGTGTCTATGAAAAGGTTACGATTTGCTGGTTATGATTATGCTATCTGGATGCATGTATCATTTTTGTATTTAAAGTTATAAGTACAGTGGAGTGGCATCTTACGCAGGGGTTAGGTTCTAACATCAGCGCATAAGGCGAAAATCACGTATAGTCAAAATTACTCTTGAAAATCCCTTAAATCGCCATAAAGTACAGTATACTGTACATGGTTTTGTGTCTACAACCCTGTACAGTAATATGTATAAATATATAATGTATACAGTAATGTACATTATATAATAAAGAGTACATATGCAAAATATAATTTTACAGTGCTGTACACACTCCGATGATTAGTCTTCCTCTTTCTCTGACAACACTATTGCGGGGTCGTCAGGGCTTGATGTCGATCCAGGAGACGGCGGTGACGGAGAGCTTGGGTGACGGAGAGCGAGTCGTAGACGAAGTGGTTGGCTCCGGTTCAGCTCGAGAAGTTGATTGCGTAGTCTCGTCTGCTGCTGGTTGTTTTTCCTTGAAAACCATGGTGATTGGCAACTGTCGCTGTTGTCTCTTGAGCTGCTCAAACATTTCTTGGTACGGTCTCAAATCATCCGTAATACGATGTGTGATTTTGAGGCTTCGTTCCATAGAGGGATCGCATTCACAAATTAAATCATTCAGGTGTTTTGCTGCTTGGAACATGTCAGCAAATTGATGAAGATTCCAATTTGCTGGCTCTTCCTGTTCATCGTCATCATCTTCGTCTTCTGTAGACCGTTTAGTCAGTTCCTCTAACTCTTCATTAGTCAATGTTTCTCTATGGCTCTCAATTAATTCTTCAATTTCTTCCTCAAGGATGTCGACGAAGCAGGCCGGCTCTCCCGCTGTCGTGAAACGCACCTAGCTCTGCCCCAGCAAGGTGCCGGGGGGACTTTGTGGTGCTCATTTGGGGGCAGGTGGTTAAGGGGTTCCTGAGAGAAAGTCTCCCCGGGGGACCTTAGTGCTCCAGCACAGACCCTGGGCTGAGCAGCTGAGCAGAGGAAGCTGGGTCTGTCCCATGCCCCGGGGCAGCGCGGGTTGTGGGGGGAGGCACTATCTTAGCTCTGCATTTCCTGCTCGTGGGCTGGGTGTTTTGTGGTTCGCAAAGGTGTCAGTTTTCAACGTTCAGGGAGGACAGGTGGCACCGTGAGCAGCCGACACGCTCCTTCCACAAAGGCCTTCGGTAGGACACGTGGCCACGAGCCGGGTCAGGGGCTGGGACACGGGGCCTTTCCCCTCTAGGGTGCGCAGGCTACAATCTGGCCCCAGAGCTGGGGGACTGGCTCAGTGGGGTGGAGAATGGGACACGGGGCCTTTCCCCTCTAGGGTGCGCAGGCTACAATCTGGCCCCAGAGCTGGGGGACTGGCTCAGTGGGGTGGAGAATGGGACACGGGGCCTTTCCCCTCTAGGGTGCGCAGGCTACAATCTGGCCCCAGAGCTGGGGGACTGGCTCAGTAGGGTGGAGAATGGGACACGGGGTGTTTCCCCTCTAGGGTGCGCAGGCAGGTGGAGCAGGTCGGAGTGTGGGGGCATGCACTTTTCTGGGGCCCCCCAATTGGCCAGGGCCCTGGGCATGGGCCCCATTTGCCCATTGGCTAATCCGCCACTGGCCCCAGAGTGTGGGGACTGGCTAGTTCAGTGGTGCGAGAAAAGGCATACACGGCCTTTCCCCTTTAGGGGGTCCCCGCTCCAATCTGGCCCCAAGGCAGGAGACTGGCTGGCTTGGGGGAGTCAGGGAATGGCCAATCAAGTGGCATCATATTTGTCACCCTGTCAGGACCCACTCAGTCGCTGCTGTGAGTGTGTCAGTTCTCAGCTCCCTGCTGGGTTTGGGGAGTGACCCCCTCAGACCGCGCCATACTCACAGCCCTCTCCTGCATCCTTAACCGCTTTGTTCATCAGACGGATGAAGCTGGACTGGTAGCGATGGATCAGCAGCTCCAGGTCCTGCCACTGCTTCGGGGTCAGGCCCGCTGGGCCCAGGGCTGCAGGAAGCGGATCTTGCAGGGGCTGCAGTCCAGGGAGTGGGTCTCCAGGTCGCCCAGCAGGGCCTTCAGCTCCATGTCCGCGGAGCTGGCGCTGGGGAAGACGATGGTTTGGAGCAGCCGGAGGGTGAGAGACGCTGGGGGTGGGGGGTGGGAAGGAAAGGGGAGGACGGAGCAGGGTGAGGAACAAGATGAATCAGTGCCAGTCTCCTGAGCACCCCTCATCCCTGGCATCAGGTCTCTCCCTGCCGAACCCATCTCCCCCTGCACCCCACAAGCCCAGCATGGTGCTGCCCCACTTTGACCCTACGATGACATCCCCTACCCCCCCCCGTAGCGAAAAGGTCCAGGTGGGGGGTCCCCACTTACCAGCCAGGGCCCCCAAGCCCAGGAGAGGAGCAGAGGCATAGCCTCCTGGCAGGGGACCTGAGCTGGGCTGGGGAGCAGGGCTGGGGAGCAGGACGCGGGGCTGGGGTCACCCACATGTTCTCGGTTCTGCTCCGGGCCACACATCTCAGCAAACTTCTGCATTTCTCTGGCTCTGCTCGGAGGTGCCCCCCCCCCAGCCCTGGGCCAGTCAGGGCAGGAGCAGACGGGGGATCCCCCCCTTGCGCCAGGTTTCAGAACCAGGCCCTGTCCCAGGCTCACCTCAAGGACGTGAGAGCAGGAAGGGCAGGGGGTGTATTGCTGCTCCCAGCACGGACACCCCAGCACTGTACGGGGCCCAGCACCCCCTCCTGAGTCTCTGCCCCCCTCCGGAGCGGGCCGGAGACCCACCGGATCAGGGCTACGGCCCCAGCTCGGGAGCAGGCGGTGGGAGGACCCATTGGGGGCCAGATCCCCACGGGGTCTCACTCTTCCTCCAGGGGAAGCCCCATGGCTTCCCCACCCCCCGAGGCTGGACATCTGGGCCTGCAGGCCCCCTGCTCCCCGCATGTGCCCCGAGCTCTGAAGCTCTCCCACCTCCCCAGTCCTGGGGAAATGCCGCTCGGCCCCCGCGGAGGGGCAAGGACGTGCAGATCTCTGGGGGGCGGTGGGGGCTAGGTGTCCCCGTCCGGATCTGCCATTGTCTTCTCAAGAGCTCCGTTGATCTGGGGCCTAAGATCCGGACAGCCAGGGACCACCCCCACCTGTGCCTTAGCCTTGTCCGAGAGCAAACGGTCTCCCCCCCCCCGGAGACCCGGCCCCCCGGCCGGCCCCTTCTCCCCACGCACACTGGGATGGGGAGGGCGTGGGGGGGATCCCACCGGTGCCCCACCCTGTCACTGGTGGGGGCGCCCCCAGACCCCCTCTGCCAGTAACATGGCCGTCGGCTGGGGGGACAGCCATTGGCTGGGGGGACCCTGGGGCTCCCACGGGAGCGGGGGGGGCACGGCAGCGCGCCCCACCTCCCACTGTCTTGGCGATGTCCATGACTCGCCCCGCCCCCAACGTCTCCCCCACTGCGAACCCCAAACCCCTCAAGACCCCAACGGGGGGGGTCAGAGAAGGGGGACAGAAGGGAGGGGACGGGGAGAGAGAAGGGGGGGAAGAGACGGGTGGGTGGAGGGAGGGCAGGACCCCCAGCCTCCCTCCCTGCTCGTTCGCCCCCCCTTGCCAATAGCCCCTCCCCTTGCCAATAGCCCCTCCCCTCCCATTAGCCCCTCCCCCCTTTCCAATAGCCCCTCCCTCTCCCTCCCCCCTTAGCCCTTCCCACTCCCTCCCCTCATCCGTTCTCCTTTCCTGGTTCTTCCCCCCCCTTTAAAGCCGGGCAGCCAATCAAGAAGCGTCGTCCTTTAATGCGTCACTAGTTGCCGGGCAGAGTCAGCCGAACAGACGCGGGGAGGAGGGGGGGAAAGGGCGGGAAATGGGCGGTGAGTCAGCGCGAGGCGCCGACGACCTCTGTGAGGGGAGGAGGGGCCAACTGTCACCTGAGGGGAGCATGGGGGAGGGGGAGTCCTCTCCCCCACACTCCCTCCCATCAGCCCCGCCCACTCCATGGCCCCTCCTCCCCCTGCCTCTCTCAGATCCCGCCTCCTCTCTTTCCCCTCCCTCCCCCTCAGGCCGGGCGACCAATCAGAAGGTATCACCGCATCACTCGTCACTAGTTGCCAGGCAGAGCGCCCCTGAGCAGGGGAGCGGGAGGGAGCGCAGGGCCCTCCCCAGGGTTTATTGTAGGGTCGCCCAAAGGTAGAAAAGGCTCCAGCGACCCAGAGTGTCCATGAGGCTCCATGGCTGCGGCTTGGAGCAGCCAGCCCTGGCCCCCGCGGGGGGAGTCAGCCCCGGGGAGCACAAACAGGATCTGGCCCAGGAGCTGACGAGAGCCGACCCGCTCAGGACCGGCCACCGCCATCTCGGGACACGACCTCCCGGGGGGGACTCCACAGCCGCCCCGCCGGAGCGCGGCATTGCCGAAAGGGGACCTCCACGGAAACCCGGGAACGGAAAGGGCCAGCCCCAGGCCGAGATGCGGCAAGCTGCTCGCAAACTTTCAAAACGCCGGAAGGGCGGCTCCCGTTCGACGTGTGCCCCAAAGCAAAACCATACGAAGAGGCCCAACACAGAGCCACCGTGGCTAGCTGACAAAGGGAAGGAAGCCGTGAGAGGCAAAAAGGCCTCCTTTAAAAGTGGTCGTGAAATCCCAGGGAGGAAAACAGAAAGGAGCATAAACTCTGGCAAGTGAAGTGTAAAAGTATGATTAGGGCGGTCAAAAAAGAATTTGAAGAGCAACTAGCCAAAGACTCAAAAACTAACAGCAAAAATTGTTTTAAGTAGAAAGCGAGGCAACCAATCAGTGGCGCCGATGGACAATCGAGGAGCTAAAGGAGCACTCAAGGACGACAAGGCCATTGCAGAAAAGCTAAATGAATCCTTTGCATCGGTCTGCACTGCAGAAGATGTGAGTGAGATCCCCACGCCTGAGCCATTCTTGTTAGGTGACAAATATGAGGAACTGTCCCAGATTGAGGTGTCATTAGAGGAGGTTTGGGAACAAAGTGATAAACTAAACAGCAATAAGTCACCAGCACCAGATGGTATCACCCAAGAGTTCTGTAGGAACTCAGATGTGAAGTTGCAGAACGACGAACTGTGGTATGGGTAGCCTATCGTTTAAATCTGCTTCTGTGCCAGATGGCTGGAGAATAGCTAACGTGACACCAATTTTTAAAAAGGCTCCAGAGGTGATCCTGGCAATTACAGGCCAGGAAACCTAACTTCAGTGCCGGGCAACCTAGCTGAAACTTTAGTCAAGAACAGAATTATCAGACGCCTAGATGAACACAAGTTGTTGTGTTTAAGCAGTTTTTGTAAGGGGAAATCATGCCTCACCAATCTACTAGAATTCTTTGATGGGGTCAACAAGCATGTGGACAAGGGGGATCCAGTGGATATAGTGTACTTGGACTTTCAGAAGGCCTTTGACAAGGTCTCTCACCAAAGGCTCTTAAGCAAAGTAAGCGGACATGGGATAAGAGGGAAGGTCCTCTCATGGATCGGTAACTGGTTAAAAGACAGGAAACAAAGGGTAAGAATAAACGGTCAGTTTTCAGAATGGAGAGAGGTAACTAGTGGTGTCCCCCAGGGGTCTGTACTGGAGCCGGCACCATTCAACATATTCATAAATGATCTGAAAAAAGGGGTAAACAGTGAGGTGGCAAAATTTGCAGACAATACAAAAGTACTCAAGATAGTTAAGTCCAAAGCAGACTGCAAAGAATTACAAAGAGATCTCTGAAAACTGGGTGATTGGGCAACAAACTGGCAGATGAAATTCAGCGTTGATAAATGCAAAGCAACGCATGTTGGAAAACATAATTCTAACCATGTATACAAAATGATGGGGTCTAAATTAGCTGTTACCACTCAGGAAGGAGATCTTGGAGTCATTGTGGAGAGTTCTGTGGAAACATCCATTCCATGTGCAGCGGCAGCCAAAAAAGCGAACAGAATGTTGGAAATCATGAAGAAAGGGATAGATAACAAAATAGAAAATATCATACTGCCTCTATATAATTCCATGGTACACCCACGTCTTGAATACTGCGCACAGATCTGGTCACCCCATCTCAAAAAAGATCTATTGGAATTGTAAAAGGTACAGAAAAGGGCAACAAAAATTATTAGGGGTATGGAACGGCTTCCATATGAGGAGAGATTGAAAAGACTGGGGCTTTTCAACTTGGGAAAGAGGTGATGAAGCGGGGATATGATAGAGGTTTATAAAATCATGATGGGTGTGGAGAAAACAAATCAAGTGTTATTTACTCCTTCTCATAACACAAGAACAAGGGGTCACCCAATGAAATGAATCAGCAGCAGGTTTAAGACAAACAAAAGGAAATATTTTCTCACACAACACACAGTTAACCTGTGGAACTCCTTGCCAGATGATGTTGTGAAGGCCAAGACTATAACAGGGTTCAAAACAGAACTAGATAAGGACGGGTCTATCAATGGCTATTAGCCAGGATGGGCAGGGACGCAACCCCATGATCTGGGTGTCCTTAGCCTCTGACTGTCAGAAGCTGGGCATGAGCGACAGGGGATGGATCACTTGATCATTCCCTGTTCTGTTCATTCCCTCTGGGCACCTGGCCCTGGCCATTGTCGGCAGACAGGATACTGGGCTAGATGGGTTTCAGAGTAGCAGCCGTGTTAGTCTGTATCGGTCTGACCCAATATGGCTGTTCTTATGCTCTTCAGCTCTCATGTGTGCCAGGGCTGTGGTCACATGGCTTTGTTATTGTGGCATTGCTCATGAATGCCAGAGCTGCAGTCATTTAGGATTGTTATCGGTCACAGTTTAGCCCCAATGTCGGGGGCGGCTGTTCTATGGGGCTGATGGCGCAGGTGGCCAGTCCTGGACAAACCGTCGTGAACCTTAGGCGTTTGTTGTGCTCACAGGCAGGCGTCTCTGTCGCGCCGGGGGACGCTCTGTGACGTTGCCGAGGACGAGACCCGACTGATGGGAGCTCACGGGACCCTTTGAACCCATGGGAGCGTTTTAAAGGGCGGTGGGTTTCCCAGGGGGTCCCTAGGGAGAGGTGGAGGTCAACTCCTCTGAGGCAGCAAGAAGTCAGCCTGCCCCGCTTCGCAAGCAGGAGGGGACGGTGCTCTGCAGCTCGCCTGGCACACCAGGGCAGGTGCGGAGACCCAGACTGGCCAGGGGACGGAGACTCGCAGCCCACAGGGTCCGTGTGCTGGGCCTGGGGCCACAGAAAACCCCTGGGTGGGGTTCAAAGGACTGTTCCCGGCCAGGGCCTGGGCGGGAGCTGGGGCATCCTGGCCAAAAGCCACGTCCCGCATCAGTCACTGTTCGCACAGTTTGCTCGTGTGACCCGGCAGTCAGCGTGTGTGTGTGCACGTGTGCATGGGCGTGTGTCCGCGTGCATGGGCGTGGGCTCTGTGCCCGGTGCCCAGCGGCCTTGTCTTCCCTGGGACTGCACCCCTGGGCGGTAACTCAAGGTCAGGCCCCATCTCCCCTCTGTAAGGACGAGGCCGGCCGGACCCGCGTCCCCTCTCAGCCAGGGGAGCGGCCGGCCCCGTCGCGGCTGGTTTGTGTCCGGCCAGCGGCCTGTCCCGGGGCCGCACAGGGAGCGCTGAGCTCTCCGGGGCTCTCCCACGGCAGCTGTTTATTCAAAAACGCATTGTCCAAATGGCACTGGGACGGCTCGCCCAGAGTCCCTGGCATGACTGATGCTGCCTGAGTGTGCCGAGAGCCTGAGCCCATCTCTGGCGGGGGGGGCGGGGTCTGAGCCTGTCTCTGGCGGGGGGGGAGGTCTGAGCCTGTCTCTGATGGGGGGGGCTGAGTCCATAGCTGGGGGCCTGAGCCCGTCTCTGGCGGGGGTGGGTCCTGAGCCTGTCTCTGATGGGGGGGGGCTGAGCCCATAGCTGGGGGGCTGAGCCCGTCTCTGGCGGGGGGGGGGGTCTGAGCCTGTCTCTGACGGGGGGGGGGGGGGAGTCTGAGCCCATAGCTGGGGGGGCTGAGCCTGTCTCTGGCAGGGGGCTGAGCCCGTCACTGGCGGGGTGGGCTGAGCCCATCTCTGGCGGGGGGGGTCCTGAGCCTGTCTCTGATGGGGGGGGGGCTGAGCCCATAGCTGGGGGGCTGAGCCCGTCTCTGGCGGGGGGGGGGGTCTGAGCCTGTCTCTGACGGGGGGGGGGAGTCTGAGCCCGTAGCTGGGGGGGCTGAGCCTGTCTCTGGCAGGGGGCTGAGCCCATCTCTGGCGGGGGGGGGGGTCTGAGCCTGTCTCTGACGGGGGGGGGGGAGTCTGAGCCCGTAGCTGGGGGGGCTGAGCCTGTCTCTGGCAGGGGGCTGAGCCCGTCACTGGCGGGGGGGGGTCTGAGCCTGTCTCTGATGGGGGGGGGCTGAGCCCGTCTCTGGCGGGGGGGGGGTCTGAGCCTGTCTCTGATGGGGGGGGGCTGAGCCCGTCTCTGGCGGGGGGGGGGTCTGAGCCTGTCTCTGGCGGGGGGGGGGCTGAGCCCGTAGCTGGGGGGCTGAGCCTGTCTCTGACGGGGGGGGGGGGCTGAGCCTGTCTCTGGCGGGGGGGGGGCTGAGCCCGTCGCTGGGGGCTGAGCCCGTCTCTGGCGGGGGGGGGGGCTGAGCCCGTCTCTGGCGGGGGGGGGGGGTCTGAGCCTGTCTCTGGCGGGGGGGGGGGGGCTGAGCCCGTCGCTGGGGGGGCTGATTTCCCCCCGGGGGGGCGGCTCTGAACCCAGCAGCTGCAGCATTTCCTGCCGGGCCCGGCAGCAGCAGCCCCCCCGCCGGGAGGGGCGGGTCCGGGGGCGGGTCCATGCCCCCCCATCCCGGGGGCCGCTCTCCCCGCCCCCCCGCCCGGGGGTTGGGCTTCCTGGGTCAGCGCCGCGGCTGCATCCGCGCCCGGCCCCGCTGCTGCGCCCGGCCCGGGCGGGGGGAGCCCGGGGGCCGCGCTGGGCTGGAGCCGCCCCTGGGCCGCGCAGCGCCGAGCTCCGCCGGGGGAGCTGCTGAGCCGGGGCCGGCAGGTGCGGGGGGCCGCGGGGGGGGGCTGGAAGGGGGCGGGCAGGAGCAGCCCCCACCGGCTGATGGGCACCGGGCAGGGGGGCGACTGAGATCTGAACATCCCACAGCCCCCCCGGCCCTCCCACCCTGGGTGTCTGTAGCGGGGACAGGGAGCCCCCAGGGCTGTGGTACCCCCCGGGGTGGTATCCCCCTCCCTGCCCCCCAGGCCCATCCTGCCCGGTATCCTGCCCCTTCCCTGCCCCCCGGGTCAGCCCCCCGGGCCCATCCCGCCCGGTATCCTGCCCCCTCCCTGCCTCCCGGGCCCATCCCGCCCGGTATCCTGCCCCTTCCCTGCCCCCCGGGCCCATCCCGCCCGGTATCCTGCCCCCTCCCTGCCCCCAGGGCCCATCCCGCCCGGTATCCTGCCCCCTCCCTGCCCCCCGGGTCAGCCCCACGGGCCCATCCCGCCCGGTATCCTGCCCCCTCCCTGCCCCCCGGGTCAGCCCCACGGGCCCATCCCGCCCGGTATCCTGCCCCCTCCCTGCCCCCCGGGTCAGCCCCACGGGCCCATCCCGCCCGGTATCCTGCCCCCTCCCTGCCCCCCGGGTCAGCCCCACGGGCCCATCCCGCCCGGTATCCTGCCCCCTCCCTGCCCCCCGGGTCAGCCCCCCGGGCCCATCCCGCCTGGTATCCTGCCCCCTCCCTGCCCCCCGGGTCAGCCCCCTGGGCCCATCCCGCCCGGTATCCTGCCCCCTCCCTGCCCCCCGGGCCCATCCCGCCCGGTATCCTGCCCCCTCCCTGCCCCCCCGGGTCAGCCCCACGGGCCCATCCCACCCGGTATCCTACCCCCTCCCTTCCCCCCGGGTCACCCCCATGAGCCCATCCAGCCTGGTATCCTGCCCCCCACCCGCCCCCTGGGTTATCCAATTTGGGCCCATCCCGTCCCCTCCCTGCCCCCACTGGTCAGCCCCACGGACCCATCCCACCCGGTATCCTGCCTCTTCCCTGCCCCTGGGGTCAGACCACGTCCCCCGGAGCAGGCCGGGGCTGGGTTCAAATCACGGGACGTTCCTTGTAGCAGATATTCTCCTGCCGCATCGCACGCCCTGATCTCGCCTGTCCCCGTCCCCCGAGCAGGATTTCTCATCCCTGGGCCGGACGCGCTCTCCCGGATGGAGCGAGGGGCAGAGCTGCGGGTCCCAGGCCCCCGGGGTGCTGAGGAGACCCCGAGAGACGCCCGCACAGGTGAGGAATCGCTTAAACCGGCTCGGAAATTCATCCCTGGCTTCCTGGAGCCTTTAAATATGGGTAGTAACAGCAGGGGATTTACAGGCCTTCCAGGTGCTGCCCCTGCCGTGTGTCATGATTTCACAACCTCCATTTTGTGTGTGTTCCTCGCTATGTTTAGAGGTCTGTCTCCATCCCTGGATGCCTGCCTGCCTGTCGGTCCATAGACCTCTGTCCCTGGGTGCTGGAGGCTCATGTTTTCAGGCCTAGAAGTGCCGGGATCAGGCCCCACAGACAGCCCGGCTGGGGCCTGACTTCACCAGCGGGTCCGTCTGTCCTGCTCTCTAGATCTTACTCTGTCCCTCTGCCCCTGCCAGACCCAGGGCTGCCCCAGCTGCTGCTCAGAGCTTGCCCAGCAGCAGCAGAGAGAAACCAGCCTGGTTCAGGTCAGCCTGCCAGCAGCTCCGAAACTGGCTGCTCTGGTCAGTTTCCCTTTGCCCCCTTGGGAGGCTCTGAGCAGCAGCAGAGGCCCGGGGTCTGCCGTCTGCAGGCTGGTTTGTTCCCTTTTCCGAGCAGGGACGGCTTGGGTCTGATTCCCTCTCTCTGTCCCAGGGGGGCTCCAGGTGGTTCACAGACAGACCTGGGACCGAGCCGAGAACTTTGCTTCACTGAAGAAGGGGAAAAAACCCATCTGCCCTGGGAAAACCATGAAATATGGAGCAAAAGGACTGCACAGTGAGGAGTGCATGAGAGGAAAGGACACGCGGAAGGCTGTGCAGAGCGCACTTGGCAGGGCCGTTAGCCCTGGGTTACCCTGCGGCTTTACAATAAAACCCCAAGCAGAATCAAATAATTAATAAACCCTGCTTGGGGGGTGGATTTCCAGCACCGTGAGAATACTGACGCGATCCTTTCCCCCGCAGGTGATGGGCCAGCAAGCGAGGCCGAGGAGGGGGATCCCCAGCCGGAAGGGCGTGAGCGAGCGGAGCCAGACGGGAAGTTACCGGGACAACCCCAGGAGAGCGGTGCGCCGAGCCCCGGAGCCTGCGAGAGCCGACGGGGAAACCCTGCTGGGGAGAGAGACGCGGAGCCGGCTCTCCGCAGGGCAGCTGACAGGGGGCTGGAGGAATCCACGATCCGGGCAGCAGGGACGCCCCGCAGCTCTGCCCTGGCAGCCCAGCCGCGGATCTGCGCCCCAGCGAGACCGCCCGGGCCCCCGGCCCCTGGGCGGCAGTACGCCTGCCCCGAGTGCGGCAAGGCCTTCGGGCAGAGCTCCCACCTGACGCAGCACCTGCGGATCCACACGGGCGAGCGGCCCTACGTCTGCCCCGACTGCGGCCGGGCCTTCAGCGCCAGCTCCAACTTCCTGGCCCACCGGCGGGTGCACACGGGCGAGAAGCCCTACGACTGCGCCGTGTGCGGACGCAGCTTCCGCGCCGGCTCCACCCTGCAGCGGCACCGGCGGCTGCACACCGGCGAGCGCCCCTACCGCTGCCCCCACTGCGGCCGCACCTTCTCCCAGAGCTCCTCGCTGGCCAAGCACCGGCGGCTGCACACCGGCGAGCGCCCCTACCGCTGCGGCCAGTGCGGGGAGGCCTTCGCCGTGCAGTCGGGGCTGGCCGCCCACCGGAGCCGGCACACGGGCGAGCGCCCCTTCGCCTGCCCCGACTGCGGCAAGGGCTTCCGGCGCAGCTCCGACCTGGTGCAGCACCAGCGGGCCCACACGGGCGAGCGGCCCTTCCGCTGCGGCCAGTGCGGCGCTGGCTTCAGCCTGGCCTCCACCCTGGTCAACCACCAGCGGAGACACACTGGGGAGCGGCCCTACCCCTGCCAGCTCTGCGGGGCCAGCTTCGCCCGCAGCTCCACCCTGGCCCGCCATCGGCGGGGCCACGGGCCCCAGGGCACCGGGCCGGGCGGGAGTCCGGAGCCTCAGCCCACGCCCCCAGGGGAGGAGCCTGCCCCCCAGCCAGGCCCCCTGAGTCAGGGCTCCAGCCCCCCGCCCCAGCAGGACTCCCTGGGTCACAGCTCAGAGGACGCCCTCGCCCGGCAGGGCCCTCTGGGTAACAGCTCCAATCCTGACCCCCAGCAGGGTCCCCTGAGCCAGGCCCCCGTGGGTCATGGGTCAAATTCCACCCCTGACCAAGGTCCCCTGAGCCAGGGCCCCGTGGGTCATGGGTCAGATCCCACCCACCAGCAGGGTCCCCTGAGCCAGGCCCCCATGAATCACGGGTCACATCCCGCCCCCCAGCAGAACCCCCTGAGTCAGGCCCCCACGGATCACGGGTCACATCCCGCCCCCCAGCAGAACCCCCTGAGTCAGGGCACCATAGATCAGGGTCCGGCCCCCCAGCCTGGCACTGTGGGTCATGGCTCAGATCCTGCCCCCCAGCAGGGCCCCCCGGCTCGGCCCCCCGCCCTCCAGCCGGGCGAGCGTCCCTACCCCTGCCCCGAGTGCGGGAAGCGCTTCTCCCGCAGCTCCAACCTGGTGGCCCACCAGCGGATCCACGCGGGCGACAAGCCCTTCCGGTGCCCGGAGTGCGGGCGGGGCTTCCTGCGGGGCTCCAACCTGCGGACGCACCGGCGGCTGCACACGGGCGAGCGCCCCTACCCGTGCCCCGAGTGCGGCAAGCGCTTCGGGGACACCTCCGTGCTGGTCAAGCACCAGCGCATCCACACGGGCGAGCGCCCGCACCGCTGCCCCGACTGTCCCCGCCGCTTCAGCCAGGCCTCGGACCTGGTGGCCCACCGGCGGGTGCACACGGGCGAGAAGCCCTACGCCTGCGCCGAGTGCGGGCGCAGCTTCAGCCGCAGCTCCAACCTGCGGACGCACCGGCGGCTGCACCGCGGCGAGCGCCCCTACCCCTGCCCCCAGTGCGGCAAGCGCTTCGGCCAGAGCTCGGACCTGCTGCAGCACCAGCGGACCCACACCGGCGAGCGCCCCTTCGCCTGCGCCCAGTGCGGCAAGGCCTTCAGCAAGGGCTCCACCCTCACCGGGCACCAGCGCACCCACACCGGCGAGCGGCCCTTCGCCTGCGCCCAGTGCGGCAAGCGCTTCCGGCACAGCTCCCACCTGACGGCCCACCTGCGGGTGCACGCCCGGGCGCGGCCGCTCTGAGCCGGGGACCCCGGCCCCCACGGGACGGCCCATCTCTGTACGCGCCCGGGCGCGGCCACTCTGAGCCGGGGGAACCCTGGGGGGTGCCATGTACTGCCCCACAGCCACATCAGAGGCTGCATGCTCAGGAGAGGTAGCCCTGAGACACGGCTCCCCCCAGCTCTGCGAGGGGAGTGTGGTCTGGTGGGTTAGTGTGGGGGGGGGGGGGTTGGGAGCTGGGAGCCAGGACTCCTGGGTTCTCTCCCTGGCTCTTTTATATTCTCCAATCTCTGAGGATAGCCTGGCTCTTAGGACTGATTTCCCCCTCCTCTCTTGCATTTCCCTCTGTCCCTGAGGACCTGACCCCTGGGATTTGTCCCTGCTGGGGCTGCCCCCGAGCTCTGCCTTTGCTGCCTAGGGCTGCTTTTAGAGATCACAGGCTCCAGGCCGGAGCCAGACGCGGATGCTACGGGCCCAGGGCAGGGCCCTGCTCCCGGAGTCAGGTTAGCATGGCAAGTCTCAGCTTGCAGTTAAGAAATGGTGTCAGCTCTCTTGGACGTGGAGAAAAGCACCAAAGTGGGACCCTGGCGCCTGCCTGAGTGTGCAGAGAGCCTGAGCCCGTCACTGCGAGGGGTGTGAGCTCCTCCGTTCACCCCCTGCCCGGGGCACCCAGCGCACGGGGAAGTAGCAGGAACACGCGGCTTCCCCTGTTCCCGTTGGGTGACGCGCGGGAGGTCCCAGGGGTGGGGAGCAGGGGCCGGCTGGACCAAACGGTTTGCAGAGAGCGGCTGGGTGCGCAGGCCCCTGTGTGGTGATTCGTGCCCAGCACCACGGCAGCTCGTTCCCCTCCAGGGAGTCCTCGCAAAGGGGGGTTTCCCACCGGTGAGGGGCGGGGGGGATTCTGCTGATTTTCCCCCTTGTGTAAATAAATGTGATGAGCAGAATTCAGCTCCAGATTGGTGACTCCTGATGGGTGAACACGGAGCCTGCCTCAGGCAGGGAATGGGGCAGGGGCCTCTCCCTCTACGGGGCACCGGCTCCCCTCCGGCCCCACGGCAGGACTCGCTGGCTCAGAGGGGTGGGGAATGGGGCCCGGGGCCTGTCCCTCTAGGGGGCTCCGGCCCCAGGGCAGGGACTGGATGGCTCAGGGGGCAGGGAAAGGGGTACGGGGCCTGACCCCTGTGGGGTGCTGGTTCTGTGAATCCGCCAGCCCCTTGGGTTTTGCTGCTGGGACTTGTTTCCCTGCCAAGCCCTGGCGCTGGGTTGAGGCACTGACGCGGGTGACGATTACAAGTGATTCTTTATGATCCTATATTGCAGCAGTGCCCCGGTCTCAGGTGCTCGGTGCTGTACGTCCAGCGAAGGAAGGGGGTGATTTCCCACCACACTCCCTGCCTTCTGCAGCCATTAGCTTCCTGCCTTGGCGTGGCGGCCCTGGGCGGGACAGCACGGGGGGTGCGGAGGAGAGACAGTGAACCCAGGGGTCAGCAGAACTGGGGGGTGGAAATCAATTGGCAATCAGTGGGGCCCCCAGGTTCTCAAGGTCCAGGCGACATTTCAGAATCAAGTCACGTGTCCAGCCCGGGGACGCGATCTGCCTCCGGCCGCTAGGAGCCCAGGCGTCCAGGTGGAAAATCTGGCCTGGGGGAAAAACCAGGGAATGAGCGAGAACAGAGCGGAGGGTGGAGGGGAAACCTGCTGCTGTCAGTAAAGGAATTAGCTGGGGGAAGGGCGGGGGTCACACCCCCATAGGAACCCCACTGGGTAGCGGGAGGGGCTGACTGGTTGTACTGGGAGCGGGGGAAGTCCAGGGCTGGAGTACCCGCTGTGGCCACGGGGTGGCGGATCTGCTCCCCAGAAATCCCCAGGTGCGGATCGGGGGCTCTGATGGAGGGCAGGGGGTCACTGCACTTACCAGACCCACGGGATCAGCTGTCTTCTGGCAGCTCTTCCTCTGGGGGAGGAGAAGCGGGGCAGGTTAGTCAGGGCACGGAGGTGGGGGGTGCATCCCCCCCAGCCCGGTATCAAGGGGGTTCGTGGGGGGGTATGCCCCAAGGGGGAAGGGGGCACAGGGGGCGCTCCCAGGGGTATGTCTCCCATGGGGAAGGGGGTGCGTGGGGGTGGGGCAGGGAACTCCTGGGGTGAAGCCCCAGGGGGAGGGGGCCCCAGGAGGTGTATCACCAACAGGGAGGGGGCAGGGGGAGGCCGGGGGGGCTTCTGGAGGGGGTTTCCCTGTGGGGAAGGGGAGCCCGGGGGCATACCCCCTTGGGGAGGGACAGGAAGGAGGCCCTGGGGGCAGGGGGGGGAGACCCCGGGAGCATATCCCCCCCAGGACCCCACTCCCTGTATAAAGGGGATGCCGTGGTGGGGTCTCTCACCTGAGACGAGGCCCAGTTTGGACTCTCCCAGGCTCCAGCCAGCTGCAAAGACACAAGTGGTGGGTGAGTTCGGGAGACGAGTCGTGACCGTTCTCAGCCCAGTTGAGCCCCCACCCACCCCAGAGCCGGCACCCGAGCCCCCTGCCCTGCCCCGCTCTTACCTCGCCTCCTCCACAGCAGCAGCAGCCCCCCGGCCAGGCCTCCCAGCGCCCCCAGAGCTGCCCCGGCCACGGTCCCGGGGGAGATGCCCCCTCTGCACGACATGCTCCTGGGGGCTGGGACAGAGCCATGGGGAGAGCGGTTAGAAATTGGGGGGGAGGCTCCCGTCAGTGGGGGGCTGGCAGGGCTGTAGGGGGAAGGGGGTGGTGTGGGGGGTACAGGGGAGGATCCCGGCAGCAGGGGGCTGGCAGGGCAGTGCGGGCAAAGGGGTGCTGGGGGGATCCCGGTGGCAGGGCTGCAGGGGGAAGGGGGCAGTGGGGGTCGCTGGGGGGATCCTGGTGGCAGGGCTGGGGGGCGCTGGGGCAGGACTCTTACCCCACGTCGTCTCCAGGGGCGTCTCCAGGGGCATCTCCAGGTCCCCGTGCGAGGCCTGGCACTGCACCCCCTGGGCCTGTCCCTCGGGCACCGGCAGGCGGCTCCGGCGTTGGTAGCTCCCGTCCCCGCTGGGCAGCCCCGCGCCTGCCTCGGCCCCCGGCAGGGTCGCGTTCCCCCGCAGCCAGGACACCTCGATGTCCCGCGTCGGGAACCCCCAGGCCAGGCACTCGAGAGTCAGCCAGCCCGGGCGGCTGGGGGTCGGGCAGGACCAGGCCTGCAACTGGGGGGCAGCTGGGGGAGAGAGAGGGTGAGAGCCCTGATCTGGGGGGTCACCCCAGCCCCTGATCTGTGGGGTCACCCGTCCCCCTTCTCCTTGGGGTCACCCCAGCCCCCCTTTCCTTGGGTCACCCCAGCCCCTGATCTGTGGGGTCACTCGTCCCCCCTTACTTTGGGGTCACTCCTGCCCCCAATCTGTAGGGGTCACCCCAACCCCTGAGGTCGCCCCTCCTCCAGATCCTGGAGTTACCCCTCCTCCCAGCCCCCTAATCCATGGGGTGACGACCCCTGCCCAGGTAGGCCCCGTTCCATGGGGTGACCCCTCCCCAGCCCCGTTCCATGGGGTGACTGCCCCCCCGGCCCCGTTCCATGGGGTGGCTGCCCCCCCGGCCCCGTTCCATGGGGTGGCTGCCCCCCAGCCCCTACCTGCCCTCCTGGCCCAGGCGCGCCGGCTCCGCAGGAACCGGCCCAGCCACTCCACGCAGGTGTCCCCCAGGTAGTGGTACAGCCGCTCCCCGAACTCGGGCTGGGCGTCCCAGCGGCGCCGGGTGGCCTCGGCCCAGGACAGAGCCGCCAGCCAGCGCCGGTTCCCCCGGTCGAACACCACCAAGTCCTGCCCGTCGTAGCCGAATTGGTACCAGCCGCGGACCACGCCCCCGGGCTCCTGCTCGCAGCCCAGTGCCCACTGCAGGGTGTGGCGGCCTGGGGACGGAGCCACGGGTCAGGCCACGGGCCACAGAGAGCTCGGGGGGCATGGGGACCACGGGGGGAGCCACGCGCCGGGCCATGGGGGGGCCATGCACCAGGCCACGGAGAGCTCGTGGGGGCATGGGGACCACAGGGGGAGCCACAGGTCAGGCCATGGGCCACGGGGGGAGCCACGCGCCAGGCCACAGGAGGAGCCACGCGCCAGGCCACAGAGAGCTCGGGGGGGCATGGGGACCACGGGGGAGCCACGGGTCAGGCCACAGGGGGGCCATGCACCAGGCCACGGAGAGCTTGTGGGGGCATGGGGACCACGGGGGGAGCCACGCGCCAGGCCATGGGGTCATGGGGGGAGCTACATGCTAGGCCATGGGCCACAGAGGGCTCGGGGGCGCATGGGGACCACGGGGGGAGTCATGGAGCAGGACGATGGGACCCCAGAGGGAGCCACGGGGTTGCAGCCCCGGGGGGTCACAGGGGGAGGCATGGGAAAGGGGGAGAGGTGTGGTCGGAGACGTGGGGAGGGAGTCGGGGGGGGATCAGTGGGACACTAGGCAGGATGGGGAGACCCATCTGGAAGCTTTGGAGAGCCATGGAGGGGACTCCACTGGGGACACCAGAAATGGGGGGGTAGGGGGGCCTTGGGGGCAGGAGGGGTTTCAAGGGAAATGGGGGCACAGGGGGGTGGGGAGGCCTTGGGGGGGCAGAGGGGGGGATCTGGGGCCACAGAGAGGATTGGGGGCAGTGGGGTGAGAAGTTCCGCGTGGCACAGATGTCTCGGGGTGGGGGGCTGTGGGGGGCCGGGGGGGGGCCCGCTCACCCTGCGTCTGGTTGGTTCTCTGTTTCAGGATCTCCACGTTGCGCCGGAACCAGTCCTCCTTGGCAGCCCGCGAGACGCTCCCCTGGCGCCAGTACTCGGGGTCCAGCCCGTCGCCCACCCAGGGCTGGGCGGGCACCTTGGCGCGGGCGGCCCGGTCGTAGCCGTCGATGGGCGCCCCGTCCAGCAGCCCGGCCGCCCCGAACTCCAGCAGGCCCGAGGCGTCGTAGGTGCCCACGTAGTGGTAGGCCAGACTGTGGGGCCCGTCGGAGGCTGCGCCGGGGCGGGAGAGGGGGTGAGTTTGGGGTGGGAACCACCCACCCCGCCTCCCCCTCCGGCACAGTGCCCCCCACCCTGCCCCCTCCAGCACAGCGCCCCCTGCTGAGCCCCCCACCCCACTCCCTGCAGCACAGAGTCCGGATTTCCTGGTGGGGTGAGGGTGCCCCCAGCCCCCCGTTCCCTGGAGCTCTCCCCTCCTCACACCCCACTGCTCCGGCCCTGACCCGGGGTGTCCGGCTGTCCCCGCCCCGGGACCCACCTGGCTCGCCCAGGCCTAGTAGGGGCCACAGCGCCAGCCACACCAGCAGCAGGTGTTTCCGGGGCCCCATCCCCGCGGCAGCGATCAGGGACCCAGGCGTCCGGGAGCAGGGCGGGGCAGGAGCCCCCAGCCGGGCGGGGGGATGTGGTGGGCGTCCGTGTCCGGGTAGGGGGAGCTCGGCCCAGCAGGACCCAGCTGAGGTGCCGAGAGAGAGTGAAAATGAAAGTGGGTGACGGGCAGGGGAGGAGACTTGGCAGCTCGGATCATTAACCCCCTGTGAGGATGGGACGTGGGGGGGTGGGGGGGAGTGCTGACCTGGGGGTGGGAGACCTGAGAGCCTGTCACCTGAGGGGGGGAGGGGGGAGGTAACACCTCTGCCCGGGAATGTGGACGGGGAGTGCAGCAGGGAACCTGCTGGGGGGGTTTAGTTTCAGTTTGGGGCTGGGTGGAGGAACACAGGGAACCCCAGGGCTGGGGTCTAAGCTCCCTGCTCCCCCAGAAGGACTCGACTGAGGGGTCCTGGTTGTACCCACAAGCTCTGTTGTGGACTGTGTTCCTGTTGTCCAATAAACCTTCTGTTTTACTGGCTGGCTGAGAGTCTCAGTGGATCCCAGGAAGAGGGGGGCAGGGCCTGGACTCCCCCACACTCTGTGACACCCCACCCTGGCCCTATGCCCGCCGGCAGTGCCAGTGGGGGTTCCCTGGGGGCTGGGCTGCAGGGAGCGGGGCGGGGGGCAGCAGGGGGCTCTGCCCGGGCAGCCAGGGCTGCCCTGTTGCCCCAGGGCGGTACTGGGGGGCTGGGCTGCGGGGGGGCGGGGGGGGCAGCAGGGGGCTCTGCCCGGGCAGCCAGGGCTGCCCCGTTGCCCCAGGGCAGTGCTAGGGGCTGGGCTGCGGGGGGGCGGGGGGGCAGCAGGGGGCTCTCCCCTGGCGGTCAGGGCTGCCCCATTGCCCCAGGGCGGCACTGGGGGGCTGGGCTGCGGGGGGCGGGGCAGCAGGGGGCTCTCCCCTGGCGGTCAGGGCTGCCCCATTCCCCCAGGGCAGCACTGGGGGGCTGTACCTCAGGGAGCGGGGAAGGGGCAGCAGGGGACACTGTGCCCTGGGCAGTCAGGGCTGCCCCGTTGCCCCAGGGCGGCGCGAGGGGGCTGTGCCGTGGGGAGCAGAGGGGTGACTCAGTGGCTGGGCGGCGAGCGCCGGGATGAGCTCAGGGTTGGAAGCGAAAGGAGCCCGTGAACTTTTGCAGCTGGGCCGGGCGATGGATCCCAGATGTGGCCCGGAGCCGGGCGGCGGGGTGGGGGGGGGAAGGAGACCAGCCCTTATCCTGGCTCTCCCTCACGCCCCTGGCCTCCTCCGCTGCTCCTGCTCCGTCCTCAGCACCAACCCCCAGCCAGGACTCCTGGGTTCCTCCCCGGCTCTGGGAGTCGAGTGTGGGCCAGGACTCCTGGGTTCTCTCCCAGCTCAGGGAGGGGAGTGGGGGCTGGTGGGTTAGAGCAGCGGGGCTGGGAGCCAGGATGCCTGGGTTCTCTCAGGGAGAGGAGTGGGGTCTAGTGGTTAGAGCAGGGGGAGACTGGGAGCCAGGACGCCTGGGTTCGCTCTGCATGGTGCGCTCCTCAGCAGTGCCCCCTACGGGCAGGCTCCCTGCACGCAGGGGCTCTTGGCCGGCCGGGCGTCCATCACCCAGGGCTGGGTTCCCTGGCCTGAGCCTGCTGGACCGTGCGGGGTTTGGGTGCAGGGCGGCCCGGCCCCCGCGGCTCCGGCCCCGTGATTTACGGCTGCTTCCCATGGAGACGGAATTCTTTTGCAAGGGAGAAAACAAACACACAGACACGCAAGAAACCTCCCTGGGGACCCCGCTCCAGCACATCGGCCTCGGCACCTGCTCGTGCCCGGCTAGACACCCCCACCCCGGGGTCGCTCCCTAGGGCCCCCCGACACGTGCTGACTCACGGTCTGATCAGAGGCTTCATCCAGCAAAACACGCAGATCTGACCCACTAGACCCCCTCCCTTCCCCGAGGCAGGAAGAGAGTCCTGGCTCCCAGCCCCCCCCCCCCCCCCCCCCCGGCCAGGGAAGAACACAGGAGTCCTGGATCCTGGCTCCCAGCCCCCCCGGCATGGTAGAACCCGGGAGTCCTGGCTCCCAGCCCCCCCGCCAGGGTAGAACCCAGGAGTCCTGGCTCCCAGCCCCCCCGCCAGGGTAGAACCCAGGAGTCCTGGCTCCCAGCCCCCCCGCCAGGGTAGAACCCAGGAGTCCTGGCTCCCAGCCCCCCCGCCAGGGTAGAACCCGGGAGTCCTGGCTCCCAGCCCCCCTGCCAGGGTAGAACCCGGGAGTCCTGGCTCCCAGCCCCCCTGCCAGGGTAGAACCCAGGAGTCCTGGCTCCCAGCCCCCCCGCCAGGGTAGAACCCAGGAGTCCTGGCTCCCAGCCCCCCCCGGCATGGTAGAACCCGGGAGTCCTGGCTCCCAGCCCCCCCGCCAGGGTAGAACCCGGGAGTCCTGGCTCCCAGCCCCCCTGCCAGGGTAGAACCCAGGAGTCCTGGCTCCCAGCCCCCCCGCCAGGGTAGAACCCAGGAGTCCTGGCTGCCTGGTCCCTGGCTCGGGCTGGATTCGGAGCCAGCCGAATTCTTCCATGTCATTAGAGAAACAACAACAGGGAGGGAGTGACCCTGGGGTGTGGGCCAAGCGTGAGTCACGTTCGCCCCCCTCGCCTCCGTCCATCCGTCCGTCCATCCAGGCCCCCTGTGGCTGCCAGGCCTCCCGCCGGCCAGAACAGCCTGTGATTCCAGATCTGCCCCCGGGGGCCGCTCGGAACGAGCCCTCGGGGGAGGCCAGGGCAGACGCGGGGGCTAGAGAGGGGGAAGGGCTGAATTTCCACCCAGCGACCCCCGCAGGAGACGCAAAGCCGGGACCTGTCCCCTCTGGGGGGCGCCGGCTCCCATCTGCCCCCAGGGCGGGGACTGGCTGGCTCGGGGGGGCGGGGAATGGGGCAGGGGCCTGTCTGTGTTGGTGCTGGCTGGTGGGGGGGGTCTCCGGGGGTGACGTCACTTGAGGGACAATACCTGAGCAGGTGACCTGAGCGGGGGGGGGGGGGGGACACCTTCTGCCCAGGAAGCTGGACAAAGGCTGGGGGAGAGGCTGGAGTGGGGGGGGGGCTGGGGGAGAGGCTGGAGTGGGCGGGGGGGGGCTGGGGGAGAGGCTGGAGTGGGGGGGGGCTGGAGGAGGGGCTGGAGGGGGTTCCAGTCTGGAGCTGGCTGTGGAAACGGGGCAGGGGAAGGCCCAGCACTGAGGTCCAGGCTCCCCCCCAAAATGGACCCAGCTGAGGGGTCCTGTTCTCTGCACCTACAAGCTCCGTGTCAGACCATGTCCCTGTCGTCTAATAACCCTTCTGTTTCCCCGGCGGGCTGAGAGTCCCGGGGAATCGCGGGAAGTGGGGGGTGCAGGCCCCTGACTGCCCCACACTCCGTGACACCAGACCCCTGCCTGGCCGCTCCCAACCAGGCATCCCCTCCCAGCCCCCATTAGCCCCCTGGGCCCCTCAGCCCCACATCTCCCTCACCCCCCAGGGCAGACTCGCCAGCTCGGCCTCCCGTCCTCCTTCAGCCTTTCCCGGGGTCGTTTGCCCGCTCGCTGGGCGCCGGGTCCCATCTCCGGGTCGCTCGTTTGTTCGCGGCCTTCACTCGGGGGCTCTTCAGTTCGGCCTTTCGCTGGGTCTCCCTTGGGGTGTCCTGACGCATGTCCCTCTGTCCTGCCCGCCTGGGGCCGGTTTGCCGCTTCCTTCCTTCCTTCCTTCCCTTCCTCCTTCCTTCCCTCCATCCTTCCTTCGTCCCCCAGCCTGGCACTGGCTTCTCGCTTCCTCCTGCCTTCCTTCCTTCCCTCCCTCCATCCTTCCCTCCTCTGTCCCCCCAGCCTGGGGCTGTCTTCCTCCTTCCTTCCTTCCTTCCTTCCTTCCTTCCCACCTTCCCTCCTTCATCCCCCAGCCTGGCGCTGGCTTCCCGCTTCCTCCTTCCTTCCTTCCCTCCATCCTTCCCTCCTTCCTTCCTGCCCTCCATCCTTCCCTCCTCTGTCCCCCCAGCCTGGGGCTGTCTTCCTCCTTCCTTCCTTCCTTCCTTCCTTCCTTCCCACCTTCCCTCCTTCATCCCCCAGCCTGGCGCTGGCTTCCCGCTTCCTCCTTCCTTCCTTCCCTCCATCCTTCCCTCCTTCCTTCCTGCCCTCCATCCTTCCCTCCTCTGTCCCCCCAGCCTGGGGCTGTCTTCCTCCTTCCTTCCTTCCTTCCTTCCTTCCTTCCTTCCTTCCCACCTTCCCTCCTTCGTCCCCCAGCCTGGCGCTGGCTTCCCGCTTCCTCCTTCCTTCCTTCCCTCCATCCTTCCCTCCTTCCTTCCTGCCCTCCATCCTTCCCTCCTCTGTCCCCCCAGCCTGGGGCTGTCTTCCTCCTTCCCTCCTTCCTTCCTTCCCACCTTCCCTCCTTCCTTCCTTTGTCCCCCAAGCCTGGAGCTGGCTTCTCGCTTCCTCCTTCCTCCGTCCCCCCAGCCTGGGGCTGCCTTCCTCCTTCCTTCCTTCCTTCCTTCCTTCCTTCCTTCCTCCGTCTCCCCAGCCTGGGGCTGCCTTCCTCCTTCCTTCCTTCCTTCCTCCATCTCCCCATCCTGGGGCTGCCTTCCTCCTTCCTTCCTTTGTCCCCCAGCCTGGAGCTGGCTTCCCGCTTCCTCCTTCCTTCCTTCCCTCACAGAAGATCAAAGTTGGAAGAGACCTCAGGAAGTCATCTAGTGCAACCCCCTGCTCAAAGCAGGACCGATCAGCAGGGAGGGGGGAGAGTTGACCTGGGAATGTGCCCTGGGGAGGGGAGACCTGAGAGCCTGTCACCTGAGCCAGGAGGGGGAGGGGGCCAGGTAACACCTCTGCCCCGGAAATGGTCAAAGGCTGCAGGAGGGAGCCTGCTGGGGGGGTTAGTTTTCAGTTTGGGGCTGGGGGGAGGAACGCAGGGAACCCCAGGGCTCCCCCAGAAGGACTTGACTGAGGGGTCCTGGGGGTACCCACAAGCTCTGTTTTGGACTGTGTTCCTGTTGTCCAATAAACCTTCTGTTTTACTGGCTGGCTGAGAGTCTCAGTGAATCCCTGGAAGAGGGGTGCAGGGCCTGGACTCCCCCACACTCCGTGACAACTGGTGGCAGCGGTGGGATGTACTGCACCCCGTGAACAGCGCTTCCTGCAGTAAGTGACTGGGGAACAGTAAAACGAAGGGGGATTGACGGGGACCAGGCGTGCTGAAGATTCAGAGAGAGACGGTTTCGGGGGGTGGTTAACCCCTGGGAGTGTGTGACCAGAGAGAAGGACTTTTGCCGTAACAGGGTCCCCCGGGGGATCGCAGCGAGCGGTCCCAGGGGTGGACGAGTCTGCAGCTCAACCCTGGCAAAGAGGTGGTGACCTCAAGAAGGACTGGCACACGAGGAGTTTTTCCTGGAAACCTGTCACGGAGTCCCTGGGCGATGCTCTGGAACTGCTCCCCATGAAGCCAGTCAGGACTCTGGGGTAGTCGCCTTTCTGTGAGCAGCCTGTCTGCAGGACACACAGCTCACACAGCTTCCCCCTTCCTGGGTCTGACCTCGGAGCATTCAGCCTCCTCTGCCCCTCTGTGCACTTCCCCCCAGCGAGTCCGCTCAGGCGGGGCTCCTGGGGAAGCCAGAGGGTCCTGCACCCCAACTTCGCAGTCAGACGGGACTCTCAGCCAGCCAGTAAAACAGAAGGTTTATTAGACGACAGGAACATGGTCTAACACAGAGCTTGCAGGTGCAGAGAACGGGACCCCTCAGCTGGGTCCATTTTGGGGGGCAGTGAGCCAGACAACCACGTCTGCCCTTCACTCCATGTCCCAGCCAGCCCCAAACTGAAACTCCCTCCAGCCCCTCCTCCTCTGGGCTTTGTCCCTTTCCCGGGCCAGGTGGTCACCTGATTCCTTTGTTCTCCAACCGTTCAGCTCTCACCTTGCAGGGGGGAAGGGCCCAGGCCATCAGTTGCCAGGAAACAGGGTGTCGGCCATTCTCTGTGTCCGGACTCCTGCACACATCGGCCCTCTAGGGCTCTGCAATGATCATACACCCTTACCCCACCCCCTAGATACTTAAGAACTGCCTAGGGGAAACTGAGGCACCCCCACACTATTCAGAGGAAACATTAAGAACAGTCCCACTTCGTCACAAAACCGTAGAAAGCTGCTCAGGCCTGCGAGTGGCCAGCAGGGAGATGTACGCTAAACGCCTGAAGAGCGACCTGGTGGAGCTGTGCAGGCAGAGGGGGCTGCGCATCGGGAGGTCCACCAAGGAACAGCTGATTGCCCAGTTGGAGGAGAGGGATCGCTTGGATGACCCGATCCCTGTCCCTGAGGGAAGCCGCCCGGCGGACGCAGCGTGGGCCCTGGGGCCTGACCGGGCTGGGAGGGGTCAGACTGCTGCCGAGGACCTCCGGAGACCCTTCCTACCTAGGCCTGGGGGAGGGGAGGGGTTGGGGGAAGCCCAGTGAATGCCGAGGGCACCCTGACCCCAGCACCCAGCAGGGGATCCTCCCGGCGGAGCTCCCCATCCCTGGAGCGGATGCGGCTGGAATGGGAGAGGGAGATGAAAATGAGGGAGCTGGAGGATCATGAAAAATGTCAACATGAGCAGGAGGAGAAGGAGAGGGAGCGTCAGGAGAAGGAGAAACAAAGACAGCATGAACTGGAGCTGGCCAGGCTGAGGAGCAGTGGGGCCCCGGCTGCGGTGAGTGCGGGGGGACCCAAGACTGCAAGGAGCTTTGATAAGTGCTTCCTGGCCCAGCGGAAGGAGGGGGAGGACATAGATAGCTTCCTGACGGCCTTTGAGAATGCCTGTGAGCTGCACAGGGTTGACCCTGCAGACAGGCTCCAGTTTCTCACCCCCTTACTGGACCCCAAAGCCGTGGAGGTGTACAGCCGGATGACAGGGCCGGAGGCAGGGGACTATGAACTGTTCAAACAGGCCCTGCTCCGTGAGTTTGGGCTGAGCCCCGAGATGTACCGGAGAAGGTTCCAGAGTCAGCGTAAAACGCCTGAGGTCACCTACCTACAACTGGTCAACCGGATGCAGGGATATGCCCGCAAGTGGACAGCTGGGGCCCGAGCTAAAGAGGACCTGCTGGACCTAATCGTACTGGAGCAACTGTATGAACAGTGCCCGTCCGACCTGAGGCTGTGGCTGGGGGACAAAAAGCTCGAGAACCCCCAGCACGCAGGGCAGCTGGCCGACGAGTTTGTGAACAGTCGGTCAGGGGGTAGCCGGGAGGAGCCCCAAAAGAACAGCCCCCCCCGATGCAGAGAGAGAGTCACCAGGGGGCCTCCCAGCGGGGAAATAGGGAGAACCCCCTCCCAAGGGGAACGCCTGGCGTCGGGCCCCTCCGACCCGCTCGAGGGGACCAACGTGACCTGAGCTGCTATCACTGTGGCCAGAGAGGCCACGTACGGTCCCAGTGCCCCGGGCTCAGGGACAAACTGAGCAGACCCAACCTACCCAGGGTTAACTGGGTAGGGACTCAGCTGGACGAGGGGCAGACGACCCAGGAAAGGGGGGCTGCCAGTTTACCACCTGCTCAGGAGGGAAGAGTGCCCCAGGCCAGCTCCGCCAGAGGGCTGGAGGCTCTGGACTCAGGGTGCTCGGTTTACAGGGTGGGCGCGGGGCTGTCCCTCCGGAGAGAGTGCCTTGTTCCCCTGGAGGTGGATGGGAGGAAGGTCAATGGATACTGGGATACGGGCGCGGAGGTGACGCTGGCCTGGCCCGAGGTGGTGGCCCCAGATCGGGTGGTGCCCAACACCTACCTGACCCTGACGGGGGTTGGCGGGACCTCATTTAAGGTGCCCGTGGCAAGGGTACACCTGAAATGGGGGGCCAAGGAGGGCCCCAAGGATGTGGGGGTACACCACCATTTGCCCACTGAAGTTTTGATGGGGGGAGACCTAGAGGACTGGCCAAGCAAGCCCAGACCGCCCTGGTTGTGACCCGTAGCCAGAGCCGGCGAGGGGCACTGCACCCTGACCTCGGGGAGGGTACCACACCGGAGGCGCAGGACCCTACTGTCACGGAGTGTGGGGGAGTCCAGGCCCTGCACCCCTCTTCCTGGGATCCACTGAGACTCTCAGCCAGCCAGTAAAACAGAAGGTTTATTGGACAACAGGAACAGTCCCAAACAGAGCTTGTGGGTACAACCAGGACCCCTCAATCACGTCCTTCTGGGGGAGCAGGGAGCTTAGACCCCAGCCCTGGGGTTCCCTGTGTTCCTCCACCCAGCCCCAAACTGAAACTAAACCCACCCAGCAGGTTCCCTGCTGCAGCCTCTGTTCACATTCCTGGGCAGAGGTGTCACCTCCCCCTCCCCCTCCTGGCTCAGGTGACAGGCTCTCAGGTCTCCCCTCCCCAGGGCACCTTCCCAGGTCAACACTCCCCCCTCCCTGCTGAGTCACATCCTCACAGGGGGATGGAGAGTTTTGCCGTGGCGTATATTGATGACATCTGTGTCTTTAGCCAGACCTGGGAGGACCACGTGTCCCAGGTTAGACAAGTGCTGGACCGACTCCAGGGGGCTGGGCTGATTGTAAAAGCGGAGAAGTGCAAGGTGGGGATGGCGGAAGTATCCTACCTGGGCCATCGGGTGGGGAGCGGCCGCCTAAAGCCGGAACCAGCCAAGGTGGAGGTGATCAGAGACTGGCCCGCTCCCCACACCAAAAAGCAGGTCCAAGCCTTTATTGGGATGGCAGGATACTACCGAAGATTTGTGCCCCACTTTAGTGCCATCGCGACCCCCATCACGGAGCTATGCAAGAAGGGGAAGCCAGACAAGGTGGTCTGGACCGAGCAGTGCCAGGAGGCTTTCCGGGCGCTGAAGGAGGCTCTGGTCAGTGGCCCAGTTCTGGCAAACCCAGACTTTGACAAGCCCTTTGTGGTGTTCACCGACGCCTCCGACACGGGACTGGGGGCGGTGTTAATGCAGGAGGATGAAAAGGGGGAGAGACACCCCATCGTGTACCTGAGCAAGAAGTTGCTACCCCGGGAGCAACACTACGCGGCCATCGAGAAGGAGTGCCTGGCCATGGTGTGGGCCCTCAAGAAACTAGAGCCCTATCTCTTCGGGCGACACTTCACCGTCTACACCGACCACTCTCCCCTGACCTGGCTGCACCAGATGAAAGGAGCCAACGCCAAGCTCCTGAGATGGAGCCTGCTCCTGCAGGATTACGACATGGACGTGGTCCACGTGAAGGGAAGTGCCAACCTGATAGCGGATGCGCTGTCCCGGAGAGGGGGCCCCGAACTTCCCCAGGTCACTGGTCAGCGTGACCCCGCTCAGTTCAGTCTCGAAGGGGGGAGAGATGTGACGATGTGACTCAGCAGGGAGGGGGGAGTGTTGACCTGGGAATGTGCCCTGGGGATGGGAGACCTGAGAGCCTGTCACCTGAGCCAGGAGGGGGAGGGGGAGGTGACACCTCCGCCCAGGAATGTGAACAGAGGCTGCAGCAGGGAACCTGCTGGGGGGGGGGGGGGTTGGTTTCAGTTTGGGGCTGGGTGGAGGAACACAGGGAACCCCAGGGCTGGGGTCTAAGCTCCCTGCTCCCCCAGAAGGACGTGATTGAGGGGTCCTGGTTGTACCCACAAGCTCTGTTTTTGGACTGTGTTCCTGTTGTCCAATAAACCTTCTGTTTTACTGGCTGGCTGAGAGTCTCAGTGGATCCCAGGAAGAGGGGTGCAGGGCCTGGACTCCCCCACACTCCATGACAAACCCCGACTAAATCATCCCAGCCAGGGCTTTGTCAAGCCTGACCTTAAAAACTTTTAGGGAAGGAGATTCCACCACCTCCCTATGTAACGCATTCCAGTGCTTCACCACCTTCCTAGTGAAAAAGTTTTCCCTAATATCCAACCTAAACCTCCCCCACTGCAACTTGAGACCATTACTCCTCGTCCTGTCCTCCTCTACCACTGAGAACAGTCTAGATCCATCCTCTTTGGAACCCCCTTTCAGGTAGTTGAAAGCAGCTATCAAATCCCCCCTCATTCTTCTCTTCCGCAGACTAAACAATCCCAGTTCCCTCAGCTTCTCCTCATAAGTCATGTGTTCCAGACCTCTAATCATTTTTGTTGCCCTTCGCTGGACTCTTTCCAATTTTTCCACATCCCTTCTGTAGTGGGGGGCCCAAAACTGGACACAGTACTCCAGATGAGGCCTCACCAATGTCGAATAGAGGGGAACAATCACGTCCCTCGATCTGCTCGCTATGCCCCTACTTATACACCCCAAAATGCCATTAGCCTTCTTGGCAGCAAGGGCACACTGCTGACTCATATCCAGCTTCTCGTCCACTGTCACCCCTAGGTCCTTTTCTGCAGAACTGCTGCCGAGCCATTCGGTCCCTAGTCTGTAGCGGTGCATTGGGTTCTTCCATCCTAAGTGCAGGACCCTGCACTTGTCCTTGTTGAACCTCATCAGATTTCTTTTGGCCCAATCCTCCAATTTGTCTAGGTCCTTCTGTATCCTATCCCTGCCCTCCAGCGTATCTACCACTCCTCCCAGTTTAGTATCATCTGCAAATTTGCTGAGAGTGCAATCCACACCATCCTCCAGATCATTTATGAAGATATTGAACAAAACCGGCCCCAGGACCAACCCCTGGGGCACTCCACTTGATACCGGCTGCCAACTAGACATGGAGCCATTGATCACTACCCATTGAGCCCGACAATCTAGCCAGCTTTCTACCCACCTTATAGTGCATTCATCCAGCCCATACTTCCTTAACTTGCTGGCAAGAATACTGTGGTAAGAATACCTTCTTCCTTCCTTCATCCCGCAGCCTGGCGCTGGCTTCCTGCTTCCTTCCTTCCTTCCTTCCTTCCTTCCTTCCTTCCTTCCTTCCTTTGCCTCCCAGCCTGGTGCTGGTTTCCGCTTCCTCCTTCCTTCCTTCCTTCCTTCCTTCCTTCCTTCCTTCCTTCCTTCCTCCCTCCCTCCCTCCTTCCTTCCTTCATTCCCTAGCCTGGCACTGGCTTCCTGCGTCTTCCTTCCTTCCTTCTCTCCTTCCGTCCTTCCTACCTTCCTTCTTTTCTTTCTCCGTTCCCCCAGCCTGGTGCTGGCTTCCCGCTTTCTCCTTCCTTCCTCTTTCTTTCACTGGCTTTTCCCTTGTTTTTTTGTTCGTGTGTCCCCCCCCCCCCCCGCCCCGGAGGTGACCTCACCCTTTTCCCTGTCAATGACTAAACCAGACCCGGGGGCCGAGCACGACACCCCCCGCCCCTCGTGGGACAAGACAATGGAAAATCTGACCCCCCCTCCCCATCCAGCAGGACCACTGAGCCAGGAGCCGTCGGATGTCTCAGCCCAGAGCTACTGACGGCTCCGTGCTGCCAGGGCCCGCGCCAGCCCCGGGGTCGGGGCCAGGGCCTGGGCGGGACGGCGTTTTATTATTCTGTTTATTTCCTCGCTCCCCCTGAGTCAGCACCGACCTCACTCCCCTGCACAGGGACAGGGGGGCACTGTGTGTGTCTGGGGGGAGCCCACGGCTCATCTGGAAGGGGCTGCGGGTCAGGAGTGAGGGGCACCGGCAGAGCTGGGGGGTCAGGGCCGGTCTGACAGGGGTGCGGGTCGGGGTGAGGGGCACCGGTAGGGCTGGGGGGCAGGGCAGGGCTCACAGGGGTGCGGGTCGGGGTGAGGGGCACCGGCAGGGCTGGGGGGGCACGGCAGGGCTCACAGGGGTGCGGGTCGAGGTGAGGGGCACCGGCAGGGCTGGGGGGGCAGGGCTGGGCTAGCAGGGGGCTGTGGGTTGGGAGTGAGGGGCACCGACAGGGCTGGGGGGGGCAGGGCTGGGCTGACAGGGGTGCGGGTCGGGGTGAGGGGCACCAGCAGGGCTGGGGAGGCAGGGCTGGGCTGGCAGGGGGCTGCGGGTCAGGAGTGAGGGGCACCGGCAGGGCTGGGGGGGCACGGCAGGGCTCACAGGGGTGCGGGTCGAGGTGAGGGGCACCGGCAGGGCTGGGGGGGCAGGGCTGGGCTAGCAGGGGGCTGTGGGTTGGGAGTGAGGGGCACCAGCAGGGCTGGGGAGGCAGGGCTGGGCTGGCAGGGGGCTGCGGGTCAGGAGTGAGGGGCACCGGCAGGGCTGGGGGGGCACGGCAGGGCTCACAGGGGTGCGGGTCGAGGTGAGGGGCACCGGCAGGGCTGGGGGGGCAGGGCTGGGCTAGCAGGGGGCTGTGGGTTGGGAGTGAGGGGCACCGGCAGGGCTGGGGGGGCACGGCAGGGCTCACAGGGGTGCGGGTCGAGGTGAGGGGCACCGGCAGGGCTGGGGGGGCAGGACAGGGCTCACAGGGGTGCGGGTCGGGGTGAGGGGCACCGGCAGGGCTGGGGAGGGCAGGGCAGGGCTCACAGGGGTGCGGGTCAGGGTGAGGGGCACCGGCAGGGCTGGGGGGGCAGGGCAGGGCTCACAGGGGTGCGGGTCGGGGTGAGGGGCACCGGCAGGGCTGGGGGGGCAGGGCAGGGCTCACAGGGGTGCGGGTCGGGGTGAGGGGCACCGGCAGGGCTGGGGGGGCAGGGCAGGGCTCACAGGGGTGCGGGTCGGGGTGGGGGCACCGGCAGGGCTGGGGGGGCAGGGTGGGGCTCACAGGGGTGCGGGTCGGGGTAGGGGGCACCGGCAGGGCTGGGGGGGGCAGGGCGGGGCTCACAGGGGTGCGGGTCGGGGTGGGGGGCACCTGTGTTTGTGTGTCACACTGATCAGCAGGGCTGCCCCGTTGGTTGTGTTACACAGACAGACCCCGTCGTGGGGGCCGGGGGGGGGCCGTGCACTGGCCCTGAAGGGAGCCCCGGCAGTGGGGGGCCTGTCTCTGCCCGCACCCTCCGGCTGCGCCCCGAGCCCCCCGCCGGCCGGGTTGCCTCATCGCTCTGCTATGGCATCTGGATGCTCCAACATCTGTCGCTGTGATGCAGATGTTTGGTTGCCGGGGCGACGGCCGGAGGATGGGTAAACAAGTGCGGGAACTTTCCTTCCGTCCTGACCCCCTTCCGTCCCCGTCCAGCGAAAAAACAGCGCGGGGGGGGGGCCCTGGGTTCTGTCCCAGCTCGGGGTGGGGAGTGAGGTCTGGGGGGTTAGAGCAGGGGGGCTGGGAGCCAGGACGCCTGGGTTCTCTCCCCAGCTCGGGGTGGGGAGTGAGGTCTGGGGGGTTAGAGCAGGGGGGCTGGGAGCCAGGACGCCTGGGTTCTCTCCCCAGCTCGGGGTGGGGAGTGAGGTCTGGGGGGTTAGAGCAGGGGGGCTGGGAGCCAGGACGCCTGGGTTCTCTCCCCAGCTCGGGGTGGGGAGTGAGGTCTGGGGGGTTAGAGCAGGGGGGCTGGGAGCCAGGACGCCTGGGTTCTGTCCCAGCTCGGGGTGGGGAGTGAGGTCTGGGGGGTTAGAGCAGGGGGGCTGGGAGCCAGGACGCCTGGGTTCTCTCCCCAGCTCGGGGTGGGGAGTGAGGTCTGGGGGGTTAGAGCAGGGGGGCTTGTAGGCAGGACTCCTGGGTTCTCTCCCCAGCTCTGGGAGGGGAGTGGGGTCTGGTGGGTTAGAGCAGGGGGGATGGGAGCCAGGATGCCTGGGTTCTCTTCCCAGTTCTGGGAGGGGAGTGGGGCCTGGTGGTTAGAGCAGGGGGAGCCAGGACTCCTGGGGTCTGTTCCCTCTAGGCTGCCTGGCCTGGAGCTGGTGCCCATCATTGGCGGCTGGGCCCACGGCTCCGGAATTGCCCCGTGTTTGTGCTGATGGCCCCAGGGGTGATGGCCGGAGACGGGCGCTTGTTTCCAAGCTGTTCGGTGTCTCGGACCAAGCGCCAGGAAACTGTGAGGTGACTCTGGCTCACTCGCTGCCACGCTGGGCAGCCGGGGGAGGGGCAGGGGCCTGGCACAGCCTCTGGCCCTGCCTCAGTTTCTCTGTCTGCAGCATGGGCACGATACCGATACGAATGGGACACGGGGCTTTCCCCCTCCAGGGAACGCTGGCTCCAATCCGGCCTTGCTGCTGGGGATCTGCCGAGTCCTGTCAAACTAATAATTATTAAATCATTGTGACAGATTTCTTCTGTTCCTTCCGCTGATGTATCAGACAGGGAGCCAGGACTCCTGGGTTCTCTCCCGGCTCTGGGAGGGGAGTGGGGCCTGGTGGTGAGAGCAGGGGGGGGCTGGAGCCAGGACTCCTGGGTTCTCTGAGCTTGGGGGATGGGGTCCCATAGGCAGAGCAGGCTCCCAGCCCTACACGTTCTAGGTGGCAGATGCGTTACCTGACCTCAGGGTCCTGCCCCCTCTTGGCCCATAGAGGGCGCCCCGGGCCTTGGAAGCCTGCTGAGAGCTGGGACCCAGAGAAGTGTGGGGGAGATCCCAGGGCAGGGAACGTCTGCACCAGCTTGCCCCCAACCAGCTCCCCTGGTGCCCCACAGCCCCGGCCACCCCCCAGCTCCGCCGGTGCCCCTCACTCCCGACCCGCAGCCCGCTGCTAGCCCAGCCCTGGGTCCCCCCACATGCCGGTGCCCCTCACTCCCACCCCACAGCCCCTGCTAGCCCAGACATGGGCTCCCTCCAGCTCCGCCGGTGCCCCTCACTCCCGACCCGCAGCCGCAGCTCGCCCAGCCCTGGGTTCCCCCCCCACGTTGATGCAGAGACCGATCCTTGTACTTTCTCACACTCTCCCCCCCCCGGGGGGCTCATTAATGTATTTTTATCCATGAGCTCAGCCGGCTGCACGTCCAGCAGCCGCCAGCCCAGCTGGACCCGTGTTCCGACCCGGGGGGGGGCGGCTCTGACCTCTCTGCCCTGCCCCCACTGATCTCCCAGAGACCCTGCCCCTATCCCTGCCCCCCCTCCCCCCGCAGGGGTTTGGGATGTGTCTCCCCCCCACTGGTTTAAGAAGGCTAAGGTCATTCCCTTCGAGTCCCCCAAATCCCTCCCCCATCCCAGCCCCCGATTCCTCCCCAGCTAAGGTGATGTGGGGGGCGGGGGGGTCACGGCCGCTTCAGTGGGTTTGTTTTTATATCTCTGCTCCCACGCTGGGGGTCTCTGGTCAGGTGACTCATTACAAGGTGTGACAAAGTGGGGAATTTTCTTAGTGTTCTGCAGGCATACGGTGCGTGCCTCAGTTTCCCCGTGTGCTGCGTGTGTAATGACGGGGGCGGGGGGGTTGTTGTTGCAGGGGACCAGGTGTGACCTCGCCTGGCAGCCAGGATCCCAGACACCGGCCTGGAGATGGGGGACCCAGCGACTGGTGACCGGGAGGCCCCCCCGCCCCCCAGCTCGGGAGCAGCCGGTTCTGGCCAGTGGGAGGACAATGGGCTGAGGTGACCTGGTTACCGGGGACGGAAGACAAAGGGTGGGGGAGGGGATATCGGATGATCAGCGAGGTGGGGCGGCTGGGCCGGGGAGACAGAGCAGCCAGAGCCCCCCTGGGTGTGGGACAGACCTAGATGCGCTGGGCTGAGGGGGGCCAGGCCTGAGGCCTGGAGAGTTTCCTGTGGTGGGTTCAGACGCTCAATAAACCCCCCTGGGTGACGCTGGCTGAGAGTCGTTGCGGGCTGGATATGGGGGTGGGGGGTTGCTCCCTCTGGGGGTGGGGCCCCGGGGGCCCCAAGCAAGGGGACTCCCTGAGAGGCCCCCGGCAGAGCCAGGTGGCTGGAGGCTCAGAGGTGCGGTCCTAGGAGGTGGCAGGGCCCAGGGTTGAACCCCAGAAGGCGAGCGGCCCCACGAGAAGGGCTGGCATCCTGAAGGGGGGGGTCCTGGGGCCATCTGGAGCTGAGGCACACGGGGCCTGGGGGCCCGGGACACGAGGGTCTCACACTGTTTATATGGGCCCCTCGTCCGTATCTTGGCCCCACTCGGCTCGGGGCACCCCCTGTTCCTCTCTCGTCCTCATGCTCGCTGCCCCAGGCCTTCCCTGCTGTCCTTGGCCCTGGGCCACCCGGCGCACAGAGCCCCGTGTGTCTGCCCGGCCCAGCCCGGCCAAAGCAAACGCCGCGGAGCCGCGGCCAGATTCCGGGAACCCCTGGCACCGGGGCTGGGATACGGAGCTGCCGCGGCATCACTGGGGCCTTTCAGCCCTCGTGGGGGGCGCACCCCACGGCGGGCGGGTGGGGGATGGGGACTGGAGTCAAGCAGGCTGGAGGAGATTCCGGGCTCCGAGCTCCCACCCCAACCCTGTTATTAAATTGCAGCTGCCTCTGGGTGGGGGACGGCAGCCCCTTAGCCTCCTAGAGCAACGCTGCTCCCTGCAGCACGATCCCCCTGCTGAGCCCCCCGCAGCATGACACCCCCTGCCGAGCCCCCCCTTGCAGCATGACACCCCCTGCTGAGCCCCCCAATATGACACCTCCTGCCCAGCCCCCCCTTGCAGCATGACACCCCCTGCTGAGCCCCCCAACATGACACCCCCTGCCGAGCCCCCCCTTGCAGCATGACACCTCCTGCCGAGCCTCCCCTTCCCCCGCAGCACAAGCCCCTGACCCGCAGCCCCCTGCCCTCCCCAGCTCTGCCGGTGCCCCTCACCCCCAACCCGCAGCCCCCTGCTAGCCCAGCCCTGGGCTCCCCACAGCCCTGCTGGTGCCCCTCGCTCCTGACCGTTGAACTGTGGTTGGCAAGGCTAATGCCATGGAATGAAGGCGGCTGTGGGTTGCCGTGGGGGGTCCTGGGCCTTTTCCCTCTGTGGGTTGGCCGAGGCCGCTGTGGTCAGGCAGCCGAGGGTAAACTGGCTGAAGCCCGCGTCCACCCTGACTCTGGGAGGACGGGGTCATGGGGCCGTTCACCCCAGGGGGCACCAGCTCAGGTGCAGGGTGGGGACTGGCTGGCTCAGGGGGCAGAGAATGGGGCCCGGGGCCTGTCCCCTCTGTGGGGCACTGGCTCCAATTAGTGGAACAAGTTTGCTGGGTCTCAGGTTGGTTTGTAGCCGGGGCAAACGCCCCAGTCCCCACCCGGGCCCGAGGGCCCCCTGCAGAGGGGTGGGTGGTTCGTGGCCATTCATAACCTCCCCAGGTTTCCAGACGCCTTGGAAGGGGGCTTTGTGCAAGGGGGGACCCCCTGCCCCTCATCAGGCTCCCCCTGCTCCGGAGGGATTGTTGGGGGTCCCTCGGGTTGCTGAGCCGGACTCTGAGACAGGGCGAGGAGGGGCCATGCGGGTGTCGGCTGGGGGGAGACTCCTGCCCTGGGACGAGGTGCGGAGGGTGACGGGGGGAGGGAGATGGAGCGAAGGAAGCTGGACACTCAGGAGGCAGCGCCAGGGAGAGATGGAGACTCCTGGACCCGCTGGCCGCTCTCCTCGGCCCAGACACCTCCAGCCCCCCGGCCTAGTCTGAGCTGGGGCCTGCCCCCTGGTCCCCCTGCCAGACCCCAGATGTTGGGGAGGTGGGAGAAAGGCCCGGGGTGGGCGTCTGGTGTGTGCGGGAGGAGGCTGCTCCCGGATATTAGAGAGACCCGGTGGGGGCCAAAATAGCTGTTATTGGACCCACTTGTGCTGGGGGGAGGGGAGGGCCTGGAGCCGCCTGGCTGGGGTCATGTCCCCCCCCCCAGCCCCCTGCCCGGACTGGGCCCAGCAAGCCCAGCTGGGAGACAGGAGAAGGTGGCGGGGGGTCCCAGCCGGGCCGGGGGAGGCTCGGGGCGGGACCGGCCAGCGGGGCGGCCCGTGGCGGGGCGGGGCAGGTTCGGGCGGACGCTGACCCGGTCCGGCCATGACATCACCCCCCCCCGCCCCCCAGCGCAGGGAGCGAGGGGACGAACCGTGTGTATGAAAGTGCGAGCGGCCGCCCCGGCCACACCCGCCCCCGCCACCCAGCCCGGCCCGGCCCGGCCCCGGGGCGCAGAGCGCAGCGCGGACAGACCCGAGCGCAGCGCGCAGAGCCCGGAGCCCCCGGCCCGGAGCGCAGAGACCCCGGCCCGGAGCGCAGCGCGGAGCCCCCGGCCCGGAGCGCAGAGACCCCGGCCCGGAGCGCAGGGCGGAGCCCCCGGCCCGGAGCGCAGCGCAGAGCCCCCGGAGCCCCCGGCCCGGAGCGCAGAGACCCCGGCCCGGAGCGCAGCGCAGAGCCCCCGGAGCCCCCAGCCCGGAGCGCAGAGACCCCGGCCCGGAGCGCAGCGCGGAGCCCCCGGCCCGGAGCGCAGAGACCCCGGCCCGGAGCGCAGCGCGGAGCCCCCGGCCCGGAGCGCAGAGACCCCGGCCCGGAGCGCAGGGCGGAGCCCCCGGCCCGGAGCGCAGCGCAGAGCCCCCGGAGCCCCCGGCCCGGAGCGCAGAGACCCCGGCCCGGAGCGCAGCGCAGAGCCCCCGGAGCCCCCAGCCCGGAGCGCAGAGACCCCGGAGCCCCCGGCCCGGAGCGCAGCGCGGAGCCCCCGGCCCGGAGCGCAGAGACCCCGGCCCGGAGCGCAGGGCGGAGCCCCCGGCCCGGAGCGCAGCGCAGAGCCCCCGGAGCCCCCGGCCCGGAGCGCAGAGACCCCGGCCCGGAGCGCAGCGCGGAGCCCCCGGAGCCCCCAGCCCGGAGCGCAGAGACCCCGGCCCGGAGCGCAGCGCGGTGCCCCCAGCCCGGAGCGCAGCGCGGAGCCCCCGGAGCCCCCGGCCCGGAGCGCAGCGCGGAGACCCCGGCCCGGAGCCCCCACCCTTAGCGCAGCGCGGAGCCCCCGGAGCCCCCAGCCCGGAGCAGCAGCGTCTCCCCTGCAGCCGCCGCCCCGCTCCCAGGTAGGGCCCCGCGCCCCAAGGGCCGGGCACCGAGGGGGCAGCAGGTGGGGTGGTGGCGGCGGCGGAGGGGGGGGTTGCAGGGAGTTTGGAAAGTGCCCGAGCGAGAGGCTCCCCGGGCCCCGCAACAGCTGTGTGTGTGTGGGGGGGGAATGGATGGGGGGCGGGAAGTGGGGATAGACAGAAATGGATGGACGGAGAGCGGGGCGGGGGGTAGGTGGATACAGAGAGATGGGTGGGTAGAGGGATGGTTGGGGGGATGGATGGAGATAGGGAGGGATGGAGATAACGATGGGGATGGAGGATGGAGATAGGGATGGAGGGAGGGAGGGGGATAGAGGGATGGAGGATGGATGGTGGGAGGGATGGAGGATGGAGATAGGGAGGGACGGGTGGAGGGATGGAGGATGGAGGGATAGAGAATGGAGATAGGGAAGGATGGAGGATGGAGGGACGGAAGGAGGGATGGAGATGGGGGGATGGAGGGTGGAGATAGGGAGGGATGGAGGGATGGAAGGAGGGATGGAGATATGGAGATATGGAGGGATGGAGGATGGAGATAGGGAAGGATGGAGGAGGGAGGGAGGGAGGGATGGAGGATGAAGATAGGAAAGGATGGGGGATGGAGGGACAGAAGGAGGGATGGAGATGGGGGGGATGGAGGTGGCTGGATCTATTGATGGAGGGATGGAGATAGGGAGGGATGGAGGATGGAGGGATGGAGGATGGAGATAGGGAAGGATGGAGGATGGAGATATGGAGGATGGAGGGATGGTGGGACAGAAGGAGGGAAGGAGATATGGGAGGATGGATGGAGGATGGAGGGATGGAAGGAGGGATGGAGATTTGGAAGGATGGAGGGATGGAGATAGGAAAAGATGGGGGATGGAGGGACAGAAGGAGGGATGGAGATAGGGAGGGACAGAGGATGGAGATAGGGAAGGATGGAGGGATGGATGGAGATATGGAGGGATGGAGATTTGGAAGGATGGAGGGATGGAGATGGCTGGATCCATTGGTGGAGGGAGGGATGAGGAGTGCATCGATGGGGCCAGTGCGACATGATGAAGCTGGGGGAGCCGGGTGCCACAGGGAATGACCCATTGGTAACCCCTAACCCCCCCAGCACTGACCCACCCCCGCCCCCGTCACTGCCTGAGCAAAGGCAGGTGCTGGGGGGCTAGTCCCCAGCAAGCCCCATGGTACCCCACCATACCAAACTCCTGTATCTCCCCCACCCCTGTAGCCCCCACCGCTGGTGCCCCCTCCCCCTCCGGCCTGACGACCCTCCCGTCCCAGCACAGTGGCCCTGCGCCCCCCAATGTAGGGGTCCGGGGGGTGAGAATATTGGGGTCGGGAATGGAGAGTGGTAGGGAGGGCAGGGGGAGCCAGAGCCCCGAGGGAGGGGGCTGCGGGCGGGAGGACAGAGGCCTGTGTGTGTCGGGGTTGGGGGCAGGAGGGTGCCCAGGCAGGTGGGTTGGTGGGTCCCACAGATGAGCAGAGACCCGGCCGTGAGGCCAAAGACATGGGGGGAGAGGGTGACGAGCCCTGGTTCCCCAGGGGGGAAAGGCCCTGTGTCCCCCCACACCCACCGCTGAGCCAGTCCCTGACCTGGGGCCGGGTGGGAGCCCCCTAGAGGGGACAGACCCCTGCCCCATTCCCGCCCCCTGAGCAGCCAGTCCCCCCAACCCCCATCTCCCACCCCCGCAGCCGGGCCAGGCTGGGATCTGGGTGGGACCCTTATCTCCTCACGCAGGAATTTCCCCGGCCGTCAGCAACTTGCTGGGAGGGAGCCAGGCTGGGGTTGGAACCTGCCGGGATCTTCTCCAGGGGCTGCCAGGGCCACACACCCCACAGCACCCCCGGTCTGCCCCCCAGCCTCTCCCCCATGCCACCAGGGGGCTGCAGGAGGGAGGAGACCCGGGGGCAGGGCTGGGACCCCCCAGCACAGCAACCCCCAGAGTCTGGGAGGGGAGTGGGGTCTAGTGGGTTGGGGGGCTGGGAGCCAGGACTCCTGGGTTCTCTCCCAGCTCAGGGAGGGGAGTGGGGGCTGGTGGTTAGAGCGGGGGAGTGCTGGGAGCCAGGACTCCGGGGTTCCGTCCCCGTGTCTGGCGGTTGCAGGAACATGAAAGGAGCAGTGAGGGGTGTACAAGGCCCAAGAAGCAGCAGCCCCCGGGGGAGCCCAGGGGAAGTCCGAGCGGTTATGGGAAAGCCGTGAGGATCTTGGGCTGCAGCTGTAAAAATAACAAGCCACAGAGGTTTGTGCAGAGCTCAGGAAGGCCGGGCTGAGTGTGAATGGCCACTGGCTCGGCCGCAGAAACCCCACAGCCTGGCCAACAATATTCTCATTATGGGGAGGGGAAACTGAGGCACAGAACAGCACTAGAACCCAGGAGTCCTGGGCTCCCAGCCCCACATCCCATGCTAACCACTAGACCCCACTCTCCTCCCAGGAGTCCAGAACACAAAGGCCACTCTTCTTAAACCAGCTATTTCTTAATAGTGGGGGTTCCCGGGGGGGTGGGATATTGCGGGGGGGGCAGGGCTGTGTCTCGATGCCGGGGGTCCCAGTGGCTGGGACACGGGATGGGGAAGGGGCTGTGTCCTGGGGTTGGGGGTCCCAGCAGCTGGGACATGGGAGGGATGGGGCCGTGTCCTGGGGCTGGGGGTCCTGGCAGCTGGGATATGGGGAGGGGATGGGGCTGTGTCCCAGGGCTGGGGGTCCCAGCAGCTGGGATATGGGGAGGGGATGGGGCTGTGTCCCAGGGCTGGGAGTCCCGGCAGCTGGGACATGGGGGGGACGGGGCCATGTCCCAGGGCTGGGGGTCCTGGCAGCTGGGATATGGGGAGGGGATGGGGCCGTGTCCCAGGGCTGGGGGTCCCGGCAGCTGGGATATGGGGAGGGGATGGGGCTGTGTCCCAGGGCTGGGAGTCCCGGCGGCTGGGACATGGGGGGGACGGGGCCATGTCCCAGGGGCTGGGGGTCCTGGCAGCTGGGATATGGGGAGGGGATGGGGCCGTGTCCCGGGGCTGGGGGTCCCGGCAGCTGGGATATGGAGAGGGGATGGGGCTGTGTCCCAGGGCTGGGAGTCCCGGCAGCTGGGATATGGGGGGGGACGGGGCCATGTCCCAGGGCTGGGGGTCCTGGCAGCTGGGATATGGGGAGGGGATGGGGCTGTGTCCCGGGGCTGGGGGTCCCGGCGGCTGGGATATGGGGAGGGGATGGGGCCATGTCCCGGGGCTGGGGGTCCCGGTGGCTGGGACATGGGGGGGACGGGGCCATGTCCCGGGGCTGGGGGTCCCGGCGGCTGGGACATGGGGGGGGACGGGGCCGTGTCCCGGGGTCGGGGTCCCCAGGCCTGCAGTCTGGCGCTGCTCCGGCCCAGCGTGGGACGCGTCCGCTCTCTCTGCTACCCCGGCTCGTATCTCTCGCCCCCGGCGCCCTGCCAAGCTCCGGCTCTTGGACCGGCCCCTGGCCCGGCTCCAGGCACATTTTTGCTGCATGAATCCGGGTTGTTGTCACAGGAGCCGGCACCGGGGGGCGTTGGGCTCCCCACACCTGCCCCACAGCCATGCAGCTCTGGCTGGCCAGCCACCCGGGGGTCCCAGCGCCGGATCCTGCCCCTGCCCCCAAAGCGCAGCACGGGCCAAGCAGCCCCCGACCTGAACCCTGGGCCTGGCGTCCCACCGGGACCGGTCCTGCCACGGCACCTGCCTCCAGATCGCGGGTGGGGTGGGGGGCCCTGTCTCGGTGCTGGGGGTCCTGGGGGCTGGGAGGTGGGGCGGGGGGGGCTGTCTCGGTGCCGGGGGTCCCAGGGGCTGGGAGCTGGGGCGGGGGGGCCTGTCTCGGTGCGGGGATCCCAGGGGCTGGGAGGTGGGGCAGGGGGCCTGTCTCCGTGCCGGGGGTCCCGGGGGCTGGGAGCTGGGGCGGGGGGGGGCTGTCTCGGTGCCAGGGGTCCCGGGGGCTGGGAGGTGGGGCGGGGGGGGCCTGTCTCCTTGCCGGGGGTCCCGGGGGCTGGGAGCTGGGGCGGGGGGGGGGCTGTCTCGGTGCGGGGATCCCGGGGGCTGGGAGGTGGGGCGGGGGGGGGCCTGTCTCGGTGCCGGGGCTCCCAGGACTGGATTTGGGTCGCGGTTTGGTTGTTTCTCCCCCTTTGGCTCCTGGGGGTGTGAAGTTGGTTTCTGGCCGGAGTGTGAATTGGGCGCTAGAGGGGAAGGGTCTTGGGGGGGTTCCTGGGGGGGTCCCTGGGGGGGGTCCCTGCACCCCCGTCACTAACTGCCTGCCCCTCCCCCACAGGTGGGCGCCCCTCGGGCCGTGCCATGGGGCCCTGGCTGCTGCTGCTGGCCCTGGTGCAGGGGGGCCCCTCCCCCCCCCGGGCACAGGGCTCCGGGCCCCCCACCCCCGCCGGGCCCCCGCCAACGCCACCGTCTTCTCCCACATCTACAGCATCCGCCGGGGGGCGGGTGAGGGGGCCGGGGGGGCGGGGCCTGAGACCCCACAGGAGGTGCTGGCCCCCCCCAGCCAGCAGCAGCCCCCCCGGCTCTACGAGCACACGCTGGAGGGGGACGAGCAGGTGGTCTTCACCCACCGCATCAACCTGCCCCCCCCCGGCCTGCGACTGCGAGGGGGGGGGCGACGGCGGGGCCCTGCGGGAGGCGCTGAGCCGGCTGCGGGCCCTGGAGGCCCAGGTCCAGGCCCTGCGGGAGCAGTGTGGGGCCAAGGGCTGCTGCCCCTCCTCCGCCACCGCCCAGGCCGGCACAGGTGAGGTTGGGGGGCTGATGGGGACCGGGGGGAGGGGCTGATGGAGGATATGGGGGGCGGGGTGATGGAGAAGGGGGCAAGGGCAGGGACGCCAGGAGGGAGGGGCTGATGGGAAGGGGGTGTGGCCATCAGGAGGGGGGGCATGGGGAGGGGGGGACACAAGGAGGAGCATGGGGCAGAGTCAGAGGAGGGGGCCGGGTGTCCAACAGGGGCAGGGCCAGTGTGGGATGGGGCGGGGCCATAGAAAGGGGTGGGGACCTGGAGAGGGGTGGAGGGTGGAGCAGTGGGAGGGGCAACAGAGGGAGGTGGGGCCAAAGGAGCAGCGAGGGCGTCAAAAAGGGGTGGAGCAAGGAAGCCGCCGAGGGGCGGGGCCAGGAGTGGGGGGCAGGGCCGAGGCAGGCGGCGCCCCCCAGTGGGCAGCAGGCGGGTTGCAGTTTCACCCCAGCCCCGTCTCCCTCCCTCCCCGCCCCAGGCCAGACGGACACCCAGAGCCTCTGCAGCCGGCAGGGCACCTTCGACCTGGCCACCTGCGGCTGCGTGTGCCAGCCGGGCTGGGGCGGCCCCACCTGTGCCGAGCCGCAGTGCCCGGGGGGCTGCGGGGGCCGGGGCGAGTGCCGGGCCGGGCGCTGCACCTGCCCCCCCGGCTTCGCCGGCCCCCCGCTGCGAGACGCCCGTCTGCGCCGACGACTGCAACGACCAGGGCCGCTGCCAGGCCGGGCGCTGCGTCTGCTTCCCCGGCTACTCGGGGCCGGCCTGCGAGACGCCCGACTGCCCCGGGGACTGCCGGGGGCGCGGGCGCTGCCAGGCCGGGCGCTGCGTCTGCAGAGCCGGCTACACCGGCCCAGACTGCGGCACCCGGGGCTGCCCCGGGGACTGCGGGGGGCACGGGGAGTGCCGGCTCGGGGACTGCCACTGCCAGGAGGGCTACGCCGGCGAGGACTGCACCATAGGTACGGCCACCCTGCCCCCAATGCCCTGGGCCGCCCCCACCGCCCAGCCCACAATGCCCTGGGCCGTCGCGGACACCCTACCCACAGTGCCCTGGGCCGCCCCCACCGCCCGGCCCACAGTGCCCTGGGCCGTCGCGCACACCCTACCCACAGTGCCCTGGGCCGCCCCCACCGCCCAGCCCACAATGCCCTGGGCCGTCGCGGACACCCTACCCACAGTGCCCTGGGCCGCCCCCACCGCCCGGCCCACAGTGCCCTGGGCCGTCGCGCACACCCTATCCACAGTGCCCTGGGCCGCCCCCACCACCCTGCCCACGGTGCCCTGGGCCACCCCCACCGCCCTACCCACAGTGCCCTGGGCCGCCCCCACCACCCTGCCCACAATGCCCTGGGCCACCCCCACCGCCCTGCCCACAGTGCCCTGGGCCGTCGCGGACACCCTACCCACAGTGCCCTGGGCCACCCCCACCACCCTGCCCACGGTGCCCTGGGCCGCCCCCACCGCCCGGCCCACAGTGCCCTGGGCCACCCCATCCGCCCTACCCACAATGCCCTGGGCCACCCCCACCACCCTGCCCACAGTGCCCTGGGCCGTCGCGCACACCCTACCCACAGTGCCCTGGGCCACCCCATCCGCCCTACCCACAGTGCCCTGGGCCACCCCAACCGCCCTGCCCACAATGCCCTGGGCCGTCGCGGACACCCTACCCACAGTGCCCTGGGCCGTCGCAGACACCCTACCCACAGTGCCCTGGGCTGCCCCCACCGCCCTGCCCACAATGCCCTGGGCTGTCGCGGACACCCTACCCACAGTGCCCTGGGCCACCCCCACCACCCTGCCCACAATGCTCTGGGCCATCACGGACACCCTACCCACAGTGCCCTGGGCCGTCGCGGACACCCTACCCACAGTGCCCTGGGCTGCCCCCACCGCCCTGCCCACAATGCCCTGGGCTGTCGCGGACACCCTACCCACAGTGCCCTGGGCCACCCCATCCGCCCTGCCCACAATGCCCTGGGCTGTCGTGGCCACCCTACCCACAATGCCCTGGGCTGCCCCCACCACCCTACCCACAATGCCCTGGGCCGCCCCGGCCGCCCTACCCACAATGCCCTGGGCCGCCCCGGCCGCCCTACCCACAGTGCCCTGGGCCGTTGTGGCCACCCTACCCACAGTGTCCTGGACCGCCCTGGCCACCCTACCCACAATCCCCCTCTGTGCCCCACCCCTTACTCACAATCCCCCTCTGTGTCCTGCCCCCCAACCCACAATCCCCCTCTGTGCCTGCTCCCCACGTCCCTGGGCATCCCTCCCTGAGGCAGGGTCGGGGGCGCCCTGTCCTTGACCTCCCCCCATGTGGGGCAGCGCTGGGCACCGAGCTGAAGGGCCTTTGTGCTGCCTAATCCTCTCCTGACCCATGGCCAAGGCGGGGGGGAGCTCCCCCCAGATCTATATGGCAGCTGGTGCCCCCTTGCCTGGGACGTCCCGTCCCAGGGCACAGAGACCCCCTGTTAGGAGCCGCCCATCCCACAGCCGGGCAGGCCAAGATCAGCCTTGGCACCGCGCCCCCTCCGGCTCCGGTTCCCCCATAGAATCGGCCCCATTCATCCCGGCCGGGGGGCGCGGTGCCGGGGGGGCAGGGATGTGAGCCGCGCTTGTTCCCCAAGGTGTTTGCTTTCCATCCCCGCCCAGGATGGGACAGAGATCAAAGGCCCTGGCTGGATGGAGAGGGGAGGCCCTGGGTGCAGACCGGCACACAGGGCCTTTTCCCTCTATGGGGCAGGGGGAGGGGGCAGCTGTCTTGGGGGGCAGGGGCCTGGGACACAGGGCCTGTCCCCTCTAGGGGGCGCCAGCCCCGATCTGGCCCCAGGGCAGGGGACTCGCTGGTTCAGGGGGGCAAGGAATGGGAGACGGGGCCTGGCCCCTCCAGGGGGCGCCAGCCGCAGGGTGGGGGTCTGGCTGGCTGGGGGCAGGGAAGGGGGTTCGGGGCACTCACCCCTGTCCCCCCGCAGAGATCCCGGCCGTGATGCTGCGTGTGGGGCGCCGGGACGAGGGCTCCTTCCGCCTGCAATGGACTCGCCCCAAGACCCACGTGGATGGATATGAAATTCACCTCGTCCCCACGGTAATGGGGTCCCAGGGGGGGTGTCAATCATCCCCTCCCCCCACTGCAGGGGGGCTGGTCCCGGATCTGGGCCTTGGAGGGCAGGGGATGTCAGTGGGGGAGGAGGGTGTGTGACCCCCCAGCCCCCGCCCTGGGGAGCCTCACTTCTGGGAGGGGGCATTGGAAGGAAGGTGGGAAGAGGGGGTGGGGGGTCTGGATGGGGTGGGGGAGCACGGGGGGGTGCAGACAGAGGCTGGGGGGACCCCCATCCCCTGACCCATCTGACCCCCAGCAGCGCCGTGACTCCGTAGGGTTTGGGGGCCTGGGATGGGGGAGGTGCCTGAGAGGGCGGGGGGGCTGCGTCCCCCAGCCCCTGACCCCCCCCCTTTATCCCCCCCAGGGTGACCCCGAGGGCGCCGAGTCCCTGCAGCTGCCCGGCTCGGCCACGTCCTTCGAGCGCTCGGGGCTGGGCCCAGGCCAGGAGTTCAGCGTCACCGTCCGAGCCCAGCGGGCCCAGCGCCTCGGGCCCCCCGCCACCCAGAGCGTCCGCACCCGTAAGTGGCGGGAGGGACGCCGCTGGGGGGCTGTTGGGGGGAGCTCTGGGGGGCAGGAGCTTTGGGGGCTGTGATGGGAGCCCTTTGGGATGGGGCTCTTTGGGATGGGGGCCCAGTGGGGGGAGGGGGCAGTAAGGAGGGGGATTCTCTGGACTGGGAGCGCCGTGGGGGGAGGGGATGCTGGGGGGAAGTTTAGGAGGCAGGGGGGTTCTCTGGGGAGGGGGCCCCCCTTCCGCACTCTCACCCCTCTCCCCCTCCAGGGATCGACGCGCCCCGCGACCTGCGCCCCACGGGGGCCACGGCCACCTCGCTGAGCCTGCGCTGGGAGCCCCCGGCCGCCCGGCCCGACGGATACACCCTGCTCTACGGCCCGGCGGGGCGGGACAGCACCGAGCCCCCCACCCGCCTGGCCCTGCCCCCCGACCGCACCGCCCTCACCCTGACCGGCCTCCGCGGCACCACCCAGTACACCCTCACCCTGACCGCCCACCGCGGCCCAGAGCAGAGCCCTCCCGCCACCACCCACGCCAGCACCGGTGGGTCCCACGGGCCCGGGAGCGGGGCAGGGGATGGGGAGGGGGGAGAGAAGGGAAAGACGGAAATGAGAGAGGAGGACGCGTGAAGGGGGGAAAGCAGCAAGGACTGGAGTGTGGGAGCGGCGCGGAGAGACGAGCGTGTCCGTCCGTCCGTCCGTCCGTCCGTCCATCCATCCATCCATCCATCCATCCATCCATCCTTCCACCCACCTGTTCGTCCATCCATCCATCCATCCATCCACCTGTCTGTCTATCTGTCCATCCACCTGTCCGTCCGTCCATCCCTCCATCCCTCCAATCGTCTGCCCAGTTGGTCGTCCATCGTCTGTCCGCCCGTGTGTCTATAAGGGAGCCAGACGTTTCTCCTTCTCTTCTCCCCACTCCTCCGCTCAGGGTTTTTCTTTCCCTCTCTCCCACAGCGAGTGATTTCTTCATTCTGCCCAGAGTGGGGCTGCCCGGGAGCCCGGTCGGAGCCAGCGCCTTCCCCTCCCGCCCCCCACTCACCACCCGTCTCCCCCTCCATTTAGGATCCGCAGGTCACGGAGCCAAGCGGCCACGGGGGGGTCGGACTAACCCAGTTCTCTTCCCTTCTCTCTTCTTCGCAGCTAGCTCACAGGCACCGGACGGGGAGCACGGGGCATTTCCCCTCCAGCAGGTGCCGTCTCCCCCCAGGGCAGGGACTGGCTGGCTCAGGGGGGTGAGGAATGGGGCACGGGGCCTTTCCCCTCTAGGGGGCACCGGCTCTGATCCACCCCAGGGCGGGGGACTGGCTGGCTCAGGGGGGCAGGGAATGGGATCCCCTAATTGCACCAATATTTGCTCCTGGCAGCGCCGATGCCCACCCTGCCCCCGCCTGGCCGGCCGCACCCAGAGCCCACGCGCCCCCCAGTGCCCCGTCTCCGGCCGCCTGGCCCCGCGGGGAAGCCGGGCCCCCGTCCCGTCCCAGCCAACGCCTCCTCGGTCCCCAGCCCGCTCTTCTTCCGGACCATGACGCAGAACCTCACGGCCAAGCTGTCCCGGTACAACGGGACCCTGCTTCAGCGCCTGGAGAGCTACCTCCGTGCCACACGCTACCCGCTCCGCGGCAACCAAACCATCGCCACCGTGGCCAAGGCCATCTACCGCTACCTGGTGCAGAGGAAGTCCCTGGAGGAACAGGAGATGGTCTACGTGGGGCTGGGCCAGCATTCGAAGGAGCTCGGGGCCATGGCACCCCCGCAAGGGCACCCCATGGAGCAGCCCACGGGGCCCCCCGGCCGCTTCCAGATAGCCGGGGAGGTGGGCAGCATCTTCTCGGCGGGCTCCCCCGGCTCGGACGCGGGGCCCAGGGGCCACGCCAAGCCGGCGGTGGTGGCCCGCTCCCCCGGCACCATTGTGGTCTCGCTGGAGGGCATGCGTGGCCACGCGGAGCGCGTGGTGGTCCGCCACTGGCGGGCGGGCGACGGCGGAGGAGCGGGGGAGCTGGCGGTTCCCGGCGACGCCGCGGCGGTTCGCCTCCAGGGCCTGGCGCCCGGCACCACCTACCAGGTGGAGATCCACGGCCTGGTCCAGGGGCGGCTGTCCAAGTCCTATTCCTTTGTCGCCTCCACAGGTAGTCCGACGCGGGGGCTCGCCTGCTCTGGCTCAGTAACCCCACCGGCCACGGCGCCCGCCACGCGCCCGCCTTGGCTGTTCACCGATGCCCCCCGCTGGTGCTAAGCCGCTCGGTTCTGCCCTCCTCTCTCCCGCAGGCTGCTGGCTTCTGCCCACGGGCCTGGCATGGCCATCGGACGGGGCGACTCCACCCTCCCCTCCCTCCGTCCCCTTCCCGCCCTCTCTCTCCTCCGGCATTAACCCCACCCTTTCTCCTGCAGCTGGTTTGGCTTCCACCCGCTCCCGGCCTCACGCCACGGACTCAACAGGGAATGGGGCACGGGGCCTGTGCCCTCCAGGGGGCGCCGGCTCCCATCTGCCCCCAGGGTGGGGACTGGCTGGCTCAGGGGGGCGGGGAATGGGGCTCGGGGCCTGTGCCCTCTAGGGGGCGCCGGCTCCCATCTGCCCCCAGGGCGAGGACTGGCTGGCTCAGGGGGGCGGGTAATGGGGCACGGGGTCTTTCCCCTCTGGGGGGTGTGGGATCCCATCAGGCCCCAGGGCGAGGACTGGCTGGCTCAGGGGGGTGGGGAATGGGGCACGGGGTCTTTCCCCTCTGGGGGGTGTGGGATCCCATCTGCCCCCAGGGCGAGGACTGGCTGGCTCAGGGGGGCGGGTAATGGGGCACGGGGTCTTTCCCCTCTGGGGGGTGTGGGATCCCATCAGGCCCCAGGGCGAGGACTGGCTGGCTCAGGGGGGCGGGGAATGGGGCACGGGGTCTTTCCCCTCTGGGGGGTGCCCTTTCACCCTTTCATGCCCCCCCCCCCCAGCTCCAGAGGCATCCGGCACCGAGCAGCCCCCAGAGACCTCCATGCCCAGCCTCTCCCGCCCTGGGCCACCCCCAGGGGACCTGACCGTGACAGACGTCTCCCCCGACCGGTTCCGCGTCACCTGGACGGCCACGACTGGCCCCTTCCAGCACTTCCTGCTGCGGTACCGGGAGCCCGGCTCCGTGGTGCCCCCCAGGCAGACCCAGGTGCCTGGGGGGAAGAGGAGTGTGATCGTCACCCAGCTGAGCCCCGGCACCGAGTACGAGGTGGAGCTGCGAGGGGTGGCACCTGACGGGACCATCTCAGAGCCCATCACCACCAGCGTGTGGACAGGTAACACCCCCGCCCCTTACTCTAGCCAGCCCTCCTCTGCCGGATCCTTCACCTCGTCCTTACAGCGAGGCTGTGCAGGGCTATATGGATGCCTTGGAGAACCCAGGAGTCCTGGCTCCTAGGTCCCCCACCCTGCTCTACCCACTAGCCCCCGGTCCCCTCTCAGGGCCGGGGAATGAACCCAGGGGTCCTGGCTCCCAGCCCCCCCTGCTCTAACCATCAGACTCCCCTTCCCTCCCCTCCCAGAGAGCCCAGGCATCCTGACGGCGGTACGCTCTCTCTCTTTCTCGCAGCACGCCTTGGCGGGGGCCCCGGGCCAAACGAGCTGGGGGCCCTGGGGGTCAGGAACGTGACCAGAGATGGGTTTGGGCTGCAGTGGAGGGCGTGGAAGGGCCTGTTCCAGTCCTTCCTGCTGCGCTACGAAGATGCGGCCGGGCGCATGGGGCCCCAGGAGGCCGAGGTGCCGGGGGACCAGCGGGCGACCCGCGTCGGGGGGCTGCAGCCTGGCACCGAGTACAACGTCACACTGTATGGGGTGCACCGCGGCCAGCTCTCACCCCCGCTCCGAGCCAGAGTCCGGACAGGTACCGCCGGCCCCTGTGCGGCTCACGCCTCAGCTCTGTGCCCTGCCCACTCTAAGTCCCAGCTCGGTACTTGCCCACCAGCCTGCTCTCCTTCCTCAGTGTTCGGGGGCAATGCCCAGGAGCCTCCCGGCCCCCCTGCCCTAACCCACCAGCCCCCACTCCCCTCCCAGAGCCGGGCAGAGAACCCAGGCGTCCTGGCTCCCAGCCCCCTGCTCTAACCCACCAGCCCCCACTCCCCTCCCAGAGCCGGGCAGAGAACCCAGGCGTCCTGGCTCCCAGCCCCCCTGCCCTAACCCACCAGCCCCCACTCCCCTCCCAGAGCCGGGCAGAGAACCCAGGCGTCCTGGCTCCCAGCCCCCTGCCCTAACCCACCAGCCCCCACTCCCCTCCCAGAGCCGGGCAGAGAACCCAGGCGTCCTGGCTCCCAGCCCCCTGCTCTAACCCACTAACCCCAACTCCCCTCTCAGAGCCAGGCAGAGAACCCAGGAGTCCTGGCTCCCAGCCCCCCCCTCCTCTAACCCATCAGCCCCCACTCCCCTCCCAGAGCCGGGCAGAGAACCCAGGAGTCCTGGCTCCCGACCCCCCTGCCCTAACCCACCAGCCCCCACTCCCCTCCCAGAGCCGGGCAGAGAACCCAGGAGTCCTGGCTCCCGACCCCCCTGCCCTAACCCACCAGCCCCCACTCCCCTCCCAGAGCCGGGCAGAGAACCCAGGCGTCCTGGCTCCCAGCCCCCCTGCTCTAACCCACCAGCCCCCACTCCCCTCCCAGAGCCGGGCAGAGAACCCAGGAGTCCTGGCTCCCAGCCCCCCTGCTCTAACCCACCAGCCCCCACTCCCCTCCCAGAGCCGGGCAGAGAACCCAGGAGTCCTGGCTCCCAGCCCCCCTGCTCTAACCCACCAGCCCCCACTCCCCTCCCAGAGCCGGGCAGAGAACCCAGGAGTCCTGGCTCCCAGCCCCCCTGCTCTAACCCACCAGCCCCCACTCCCCTCCCAGAGCCGGGCAGAGAACCCAGGAGTCCTGGCTCCCAGCCCCCCTGCTCTAACACACCAGCCCCCACTCCCCTCCCAGAGCCGGGCAGAGAACCCAGGAGTCCTGGCTCCCAGCCCCCTGCTCTAACCCACTAACCCCAACTCCCCTCTCAGAGCCAGGCAGAGAACCCAGGAGTCCTGGCTCCCAGCCCCCCCTCCTCTAACCCATCAGCCCCCACTCCCCTCCCAGAGCCGGGCAGAGAACCCAGGAGTCCTGGCTCCCGACCCCCCTGCCCTAACCCACCAGCCCCCACTCCCCTCCCAGAGCCGGGCAGAGAACCCAGGAGTCCTGGCTCCCGACCCCCCTGCCCTAACCCACCAGCCCCCACTCCCCTCCCAGAGCCGGGCAGAGAACCCAGGCGTCCTGGCTCCCAGCCCCCCTGCCCTAACCCACCAGCCCCCACTCCCCTCCCAGAGCCGGGCAGAGAACCCAGGAGTCCTGGCTCCCAGCCCCCCTGCTCTAACCCACCAGCCCACACTCACCTCCCAGAGCCGGGCAGAGAACCCAGGAGTCCTGGCTCCCAGCCCCCCTGCTCTAACCCACCAGCCCCCACTCCCCTCCCAGAGCCGGGCAGAGAACCCAGGAGTCCTGGCTCCCAGCCCCCCTGCCCTAACCCACCAGCCCCCACTCCCCTCCCAGAGCCAGGCAGAGAACCCAGGCGTCCTGGCTCCCAGCCCCCTGCTCTAACCCACTAACCCCAACTCCCCTCTCAGAGCCAGGCAGAGAACCCAGGAGTCCTGGCTCCCAGCCCCCCCTCCTCTAACCCATCAGCCCCCACTCCCCTCCCAGAGCCGGGCAGAGAACCCAGGAGTCCTGGCTCCCGGCCCCCCTGCCCTAACCCACCAGCCCCCACTCCCCTCCCAGAGCCGGGCAGAGAACCCAGGAGTCCTGGCTCCCAGCCCCCCTGCTCTAACCCACCAGCCCCCACTCCCCTCCCAGAGCCGGGCAGAGAACCCAGGAGTCCTGGCTCCCAGCCCCCCTGCTCTAACCCACCAGCCCACACTCACCTCCCAGAGCCGGGCAGAGAACCCAGGAGTCCTGGCTCCCAGCCCCCCTGCCCTAACCCACCAGCCCCCACTCCCCTCCCAGAGCCGGGCAGAGAACTCAGGAGTCCTGGCTCCCGACCCCCCTGCCCTAACCCACCAGCCCCCACTCCCCTCCCAGAGCCGGGCAGAGAACCCAGGAGTCCTGGCTCCCAGCCCCCCTGCCCTAACCCACCAGCCCCCACTCCCCTCCCAGAGCCGGGCAGAGAACTCAGGAGTCCTGGCTCCCGGCCCCCCTGCCCTAACCCACCAGCCCCCACTCCCCTCCCAGAGCCGGGCAGAGAACCCAGGAGTCCTGGCTCCCAGTCCCCCTGCCCTAACCCACCAGCCCCCACTCCCCTCCCAGAGCCGGGCAGAGAACTCAGGAGTCCTGGCTCCCGACCCCCTGCTCTAACCCACTAACCCCAACTCCCCTCTCAGAGCCAGGCAGAGAACCCAGGAGTCCTGGCTCCCAGCCCCCCCTCCTCTAACCCATCAGCCCCCACTCCCCTCCCAGAGCCAGGCAGAGAACCCAGGAGTCCTGGCTCCCAGCCCCCCTGCTCTAACCCACCAGCCCCCACTCACCTCCCAGAGCCAGGCAGAGAACCCAGGAGTCCTGGCTCCCAGCCCCCCTGCTCTAACCCACCAGCCCCCACTCACCTCCCAGAGCCGGGCAGAGAACCCAGGAGTCCTGGCTCCCAGCCCCCCTGCTCTAACCCACCAGCCCCCACTCACCTCCCAGAGCCGGGCAGAGAACCCAGGAGTCCTGGCTCCCAGCCCCCCTGCCCTAACCCACCAGCCCCCACTCCTCTCCCAGAGCCGGGCAGAGAACCCAGGAGTCCTGGCTCCCAGCCCCCCTGCCCTAACCCACCAGCCCCCACTCCCCTCCCAGAGCCGGGCAGAGAACCCAGGAGTCCTGGCTCCCGACCCCCCTGCCCTAACCCACCAGCCCCCACTCCCCTCCCAGAGCCGGGCAGAGAACCCAGGAGTCCTGGCTCCCAGCCCCCCTGCTCTAACCCACCAGCCCCCACTCCCCTCCCAGAGCCGGGCAGAGAACTCAGGAGTCCTGGCTCCCGACCCCCCTGCCCTAACCCACTAGCCCCCACTCCCCTCCCAGAGCCAGGCAGAGAACCCAGGCGTCCTGGCTCCCAGCCCCCTGCTCTAACCCACTAACCCCAACTCCCCTCTCAGAGCCAGGCAGAGAACCCAGGAGTCCTGGCTCCCAGCCCCCCCTCCTCTAACCCATCAGCCCCCACTCCCCTCCCAGAGCCAGGCAGAGAACCCAGGAGTCCTGGCTCCCAGCCCCCCTGCTCTAACCCACCAGCCCCCACTCACCTCCCAGAGCCAGGCAGAGAACCCAGGAGTCCTGGCTCCCAGCCCCCCTGCTCTAACCCACCAGCCCCCACTCCCCTCCCAGAGCCAGGCAGAGAACCCAGGCGTCCTGGCTCCCAGCCCCCCCTGCTCTAACCCACTAACCCCAACTCCCCTCTCAGAGCCAGGCAGAGAACCCAGGAGTCCTGGCTCCCAGCCCCCCCTCCTCTAACCCACCAGCCCCCACTCCCCTCCCAGAGCCAGGCAGAGAACCCAGGAGTCCTGGCTCCCGACCCCCTGCTCTAACCCACCAGCCCCCACTCCCCTCCCAGAGCCGGGCAGAGAACCCAGGAGTCCTGGCTCCCGACCCCCTGCTCTAACCCACCAGCCCCCATTCATCTCCCAGAGCCAGACAGAGAACCCAGGAGTCCTGGCTCCCAGTCCCCCTGCTCTAACCCACCAGCCCCCATTCATCTCCCAGAGCCAGACAGAGAACCCAGGAGTCCTGGGTCCCAGCCCCCCTGCTCTAACCCACCAGCCCCCATTCATCTCCCAGAGCCAGACAGAGAACCCAGGAGTCCTGGCTCCCAGCCCCCCTGCTCTAACCCACCAGCCCCCATTCATCTCCCAGAGCCAGACAGAGAACCCAGGAGTCCTGGCTCCCAGCCCCCCTGCTCTAACCCACCAGCCCCCATTCATCTCCCAGAGCCAGACAGAGAACCCAGGAGTCCTGGCTCCCAGCCCCCCTGCTCTAACCCACCAGCCCACACTCACCTCCCCAAGCTGGGAGAGAACTCAGGAGTCCTGGCTCCCGGCCCCCCTGCCCTAACCCACCAGCCCCCACTCCCCTTCAACGAGGCAGGGAGGGAGCAAGGAGCGGCCCCCGTAGGAAAACAGAAAGAAGGTGGCAGAGAAAGGGAGGTGTGTGCCGATGGACGGAGGGTGAAGGGAAGAAAGGGACAAAGGAAAGAAACAGAAGAAGGGAAACGAGTGAAGGGACTGGGGGGGGTGGTGACCGCAGGCGACGGTGACAGTAGGAAGCGCGACAGACTAAAGAGAAACGTGCTGGGGGAAAGGGGAGACCGGCTGACAGCGTGGAGGAGAGGAAGAAGGAGACAGCGACAAGGGACAGTGGCCGGGAAGGGCAGGAGCCTGAGGGAGGGACGGGCCGTGACCGGAAGCAAGGCGCGGTGGGAGTGTGGCAGGGAGAAAGGAAAAGGGACGAATCGCTCACGGCAGTGATGTGGGGAGAGAACCAAAGTGATGGCATGGGAAAGATGGCAAACAGACGCGGGGCAGATACACTCAGCGATCCCACCCCACTTCTCCACTCCCCTTCCCCTACCCCACACCCTGACCCAGAACTGATGGGACCATCCCTCCTGCCCTCTCCCTGCCAGCACCAGCAGATCCCACCCCCCAGCCCAGCCTGGGGGAGCTCTTGGCCTCCGACGTCACCCACGACTCCGCCCTGCTCTCCTGGACCGTCCAGGCCGGGACCTTCGACTCCTTCCTCCTCCAGTACAAGGACGCGGAGGGAAAACCCCAGGCGCTGCCCGTGGACGGGGGATCCCGCACGGTCACCATCACCAAGCTGGCCCCTTCCCGCAGATACAAGTTCAACCTCTACGGCATCTCCGGCCGCAAGCGCCTTGGTCCCGTGTCCACCGACACCGTCACAGGTCAGTGGCTGGACCCGGGGCACCGGCCCCTTCCCCTTGTGCCCCTTTTGCTTTGCAGTGTGGTGGGGACACTGACCACTGGACCTTCCCAAGAAGATGTTTCCAAGGAAATGAGAGAGGAGGATGAGCAAAGGAGGGAAAGCAGCAAGGATTGGAGTGTGGAAGCAGCATGGAGGGACGAGAGCATCCGTCCATCCATCCATCCATCCACCTGTCCACTCATCCGTCCATCCCCAAGTCCATCTGTCAGTCCAGTGGTCCGTCCGTCCATAACTAGACTGCTGGCCATTCAATGGATAGAGAGAAGAAAGTAGATAGGGATGGGTGGATGGATGGATAGACAGACAGACAGACAGCTGGATCAATATGCATGGGACAGGTTGAGTGACTGGAATGATGTGTATGGGAACAGATGGATGAACAGATAGTTAGATGGATGAGTGTCTACATGGGTGGATGGATTGATGGAGGGGATGGCCATCGATGGAGAGATAGAGGAATGGGGATGGGTGAATGGACTGATGGAAGGGTGGATACATGTGGATGGAACGACAGAAGGGTGGGTACATATGTATGGATGTGGATGGATAGATGGATGGAAGGGTTGGTACATATGTATTGGAGGGGATGGATGGACGCACAGAAGGAAGGGTGGGTAGATATGTATGGGGGAGGATGGATAGATGGATGGACGGAAGGGTGGGTAGATATGTATGGGGGTGGATGGATGGATGGATGGACAGAAGGGTGGGTAGATATGAATGGGGGTGGATGGGGGTTTTGGGGGATACACGGGTAGATGTGTATGTGTAATCCTTCCACCAGGGGGTTCCAGCAGCCACAAGGGCTGGGTTGGGTGTGGTGATGCATGCATGGACGGGTGGATGGATGGGTGCGTACAGGGATGGATGGAGGAGTGGTTGGAGATGGATGGGTGTCAATGGGGATCTATCCATTGATGTTGGTGGCTTTGGTTCACCCCCTTCTCTCTCTCCCTCATTTGTTCTTCCTTCCCCCTCTCTCCTCCCGTCTCAGCCCAACTCTCACCGTGGTTTGTGCCGGTTGATCTGGGCCGACCCCTCCATGGAGGCGGGGTGGCTGCAGGGAACCCGGGGATGTGGGATCCTCTTTGCAGACATGCCCCGTTCATCTGTCTCTCCCCAGCTCTCCTTCCCAGCAGCAGGATCCAGCTGTGTCCTGGGGCTACTCTCTAGGGCTCCCTGCACCCTCATCCCACTAATCTTCTCTGCTGATCCCCTTTGGCTAGGAACAGCCCGGCCCCACAAAGACCTGGTGAGCCGCCCTCCACCCCAGTAATGCCCTTACCCTCCTCTTTGTTCCAGCCGCGGTGCCACGGAAGGAGGAACCCGCCCCCCAGCCCAGCCTGGTGGAGCTCTCGGCCTCCGACGTCACCCACAACTCCGCCCTGCTCTCCTGGACCGTCCAGTCCGGGGACTTCGACTCCTTCCTCCTTCAGTACAAGGATGCGGAGGGCAACCCCCAGGCGCTGCCCGTGGATGGGGGATCTCGCACCGTCACCGTCACCAACCTGGCCCCCTCCCGCCGATACAAGTTCAACCTCTACGGCATCTCCGGCCGCAAGCGCCTCGGCCCCGTCTCCACCGACACCGTCACAGGTAAGCAGCTGTTCTGGGGGAACGGCTCCATCCCCTTCGGCCCCCCTTGCTTTCCAGTGTGACGTGGACGCCGAACACTGGGCCAGGAGGTTCCCAAGAAGATGCTTCGAAGCCTCCTGCCTCCACTACCAGATTACCGGCCATTCAATACATTCAATGGAGAGTGGATAGGCATGGGGGTGGATGGATGGATGGATGGATATACAGACAGACAGCTGGATGGGTGTGCATGGGGCAGGCTGAGTGACTGGAATGATGTGTATGGAAACAGATGGATGAACAGATAAGTACATGGATGGGTGTCTACAGGGGTGGATGGAGGGATGGAGGGGATAGTCATCGATGGGTAGAGAGAGGAATGGATTTGTATGGGGATGGATGGATGGATGGATGGGCAGATGGGCAGATATGTATGGGGATGGATGGATGGACAGCCAGATGGAAGTCTGGGTAGAGATGTATGAGGGTAGATGGATGGATGGATGGGTGTGTATACATGGGGGTGAACGGGTGGAAGGACAGATGGAAGGGTGGGTAGATATGTATGGGGGTGGATGGATGGACAGACAGACGGAAGGGTGGGTAAATATGTATGGGGCTGGAAGGGGGTTTTGGGGGAAGCACGGGTAGACATGTATGGGGGAGGATGGATGGATGGACGGAAGGGTGGGTAGATATGAATGGGGCTGGAAGGGGGTTTTGGGGGAAGCACGGGTAGACATGTATGGGGGAGGATGGATGGATGGACGGAAGGGTGGGTAGATATGAATGGGGGTGGATGGGGGTTTGGGGGGAAGCACGGGTAGACATGTATGGGGGTGGATGGATGGATGGACGGAAGGGTGGGTAGATATGAATGGGGGTGGATGGGGGTTTGGGGGGAAGCACGGGTAGACATGTATGGGGGAGGATGGATGGATGGACGGAAGGGTGGGTACATTTGTATGGGGGTGGATGGGGGTTTTGGGGGAAGCACGGGTAGACATGTATGGGGGTGGATGGATGGATGGACGGAAGGGTGGGTAGATATGAATGGGGGTGGATGGGGGTTTTGGGGGATACACGGGTAGATGTGTATGTGTATCCCTTCCGCCAGGTAGTTCCAGCAGCCACAAGGGCTGGGTTGGGTGTGGTGATGCATGCATGGACGGGTGGATGGATGGGTGCGTACAGGGATGGATGGAGGAGTGGTTGGGTATGGATGGATGTCAAAGGGGATCTTTCCATTGATGTTTGTGGCTTTGGTTCACCCCCTTCTCTTTCTCCCTGGTTTGTTCTTCCTTTCCCCTCTCTCCTCCCGTCTCAGCCCAACTCTCATTGAGGTTTGTGCCGGTTGATCTGGGCCGACCCCTTCATGGAGGCGGGGTGGCTGCAGGGAACCCGGGGATGTGGGATCCTCTTTGCAGACATGCCCTGTCCATCTGTCTCTCCCCAGCTCTTCTTCCCAGCAGCAGGATCCAGCTGTGTCCTGGGGCTACTCTCTAGGGCTCCCTGCACCCTCATCCCACTAATCTTCTCTGCTGATCCCCTTTGGCTAGGAACAGCCCGGCCCCACAAAGACCTGGTGAGCCGCCCTCCACCCCAGTAATGCCCTTACCCTCCTCTTTGTTCCAGCCGCGGTGCCACGGAAGGAGGAACCCGCCCCCCAGCCCAGCCTGGTGGAGCTCTCGGCCTCCGACGTCACCCACAACTCCGCCCTGCTCTCCTGGACCGTCCAGTCCGGGGACTTCGACTCCTTCCTCCTTCAGTACAAGGATGCGGAGGGCAACCCCCAGGCGCTGCCCGTGGATGGGGGATCTCGCACCGTCACCGTCGCCAACCTGGCCCCCTCCCGCCGATACAAGTTCAACCTCTACGGCATCTCCGGCCGCAAGCGCCTCGGCCCCGTCTCCACCGACACCGTCACAGGTAAGCAGCTGTTCTGGGGGAACGGCTCCATCCCCTTCGGCCCCCCTTGCTTTCCAGTGTGACGTGGACGCCGAACACTGGGCCAGGAGGTTCCCAAGAAGATGCTTCGAAGCCTCCTGCCTCCACTACCAGATTACCGGCCATTCAATACATTCAATGGAGAGTGGATAGGCACGGGGGTGGATGGATGGATGGATGGATATACAGACAGACAGCTGGATGGGTGTGCATGGGGCAGGCTGAGTGACTGGAATGATGTGTATGGAAACAGATGGATGAACAGATAAGTACATGGATGGGTGTCTACAGGGGTGGATGGAGGGATGGAGGGGATGGTCACCGATGGGTAGAGAGAGGAATGGATTCGTATGGGGATGGATGGATGGACGGGCAGGTGGGAAGATATGTATGGGGATGGATGGATGGACAGACAGACGGAAGTCTGGGTAGAGATGTTGGCAGCCGGTGTCAAGTGGAGTGCCCCAAGGGTCGGTCCTGGGGCCGGTTTTGTTCCATATCTTCATAAATGATCTGGAGGATGGTGTGGATTGCACTCTCAGCAAATTTGCGGATGATACTAAACTGGGAGGAGTGGTAGATACGCTGGAGGGCAGGGATAGGATACAGAGGGACCTAGACAAATTGGAGGATTGGGCCAAAAGAAATCTGATGAGGTTCAATAAGGATAAGTGCAGGGTCCTGCACTTAGGACGGAAGAATCCAATGCACCGCTACAGACTAGGGACCGAATGGCTAGGCAGCAGTTCTGCAGAAAAGGACCTAGGGGTGACAGTGGACGAGAAGCTGGATAGGAGTCAGCAGTGTGCCCTTGTTGCCAAGAAGGCCAATGGCATTTTGGGATGTATAAGTAGGGGCATAGTGAGCAGATCGAGGGACGTGATTGTCCCCCTCTATTCGACATTGGTGGGGCCTCCTCTGGAGTACTGTGTCCAGTTTTGGGCCCCACACTACAAGAAGGATGTAGATAAATTGGAAAGAGTCCAGCGAAGGGCAACCAAAATGATTAGGGGTCTGGAACACATGACTTATGAGGAGAAGCTGAGGGAACTGGGATTGTTTAGTCTGCGGAAGAGAAGAATGAGGGGGGATTTGATAGCTGCTTTCAACTACCTGAAAGGGGGTTCCAGAGAGGATGGTTCTAGACTATTCTCAGTGGTGGAAGAGGACAGGACAAGGAGTAATGGTCTCAAGTTGCAGTGGGGGAGGTTTAGGTTGGATATTAGGAAAAACTTTTTCACTAGGAGGGTGGTGAAACACTGGAATGCGTTGCCTAGGGAGGTGGTGGAATCTCCTTCCTTAGAAGTTTTTAAGGACAGGCTTGACAAAGCCCTAGCTGGGATGATTTAATTGGGGATGGGTCCTGCTTTTGAGCAGGGGGTTGGACTAGATGACCTCCTCAGGTCCCTTCCAACCCTGATATTCTATGATTCTATGTATGAGGGTAGATGGATGGATGGATGGGTGTGTATACATGGGGGTGAACGGGTGGAAGGACAGACGGAAGGGTGGGTAGATATGTATGGGGATGGATAGAAACCGAGGCAGACGGAAGGGTGGGTAGATATGTATGGGGGTGGATGGATGGACAGACAGACGGAAGGGTGGGTAAATCTGTATGAGGCTGGAAGGGGGTTTTGGGGGAAGCATGGGTAGACATGTATGGGGGAGGATGGATGGATGGACGGAAGGGTGGGTACATTTGTATGGGGGTGGATGGTGGTTTTGGGGGAAGCACAGGTAGACATGTATGGGGGTGGATGGATGGATGGACGGAAGGGTGGGTACATTTGTATGGGGGTGGATGGGGGTTTTGGGGGAAGCAGGGGTAGACATGTATGGGGGAGGATGGATGGATGGACGGAAGGGTGGGTAGATATGAATGGGGGTGGATGGGGGTTTTGGGGGATGCACGGGTAGACATGTATGGGGGAGGATGGATGGATGGACGGAAGGGTGGGTAGATGTGTATGGGGGAGGACGGATGGATGGACGGAAGGGTGGGTAGATATGAATGGGGGTGGATGGATGGATGGACGGAAGGGTGGGTAGATGTGTATGGGGGAGGATGGATGGATGGACAGAAGGGTGGGTAGATGTGTATGGGGGTGGATGGATGGATGGACGGAAGGGTGGGTAGATGTGTATGGGGGTGGATGGATGGATGGATGGGCGGAAGGGTGGGTATATGTGTATGGGGGAGGATGGATGGATGGACGGAAGGGTGGGTAGATATGAATGGGGGTGGATGGGGGTTTGGGGGGATACACGGGTAGATGTGTATGTGTATCCCTTCCACCAGGTAGTTCCAGCAGCCACAAGGGCTGGGTTGGGTGTGGTGATGCATGCATGGACGGGTGGATGGATGGCTGCGTACAGGGATGGATGGAGGAGTGGTTGGGGATGGATGGGTGTCAATGCGGAACTTTCCATTGATGTTGGTGGCTTTGGTTCACCCCCTTCTCTTTCTCCCTCATTTGTTCTTCCTTCCCCCTCTCTCCTCCCGTCTCAGCCCAACTCTCACCGTGGTTTGTGCCGGTTGATCTGGGCCGACCCCTCCATGGAGGCAGGGTGGCTGCAGGGTACCTGGAGATGTGGGATCCTCTTTGCAGAGTTGCCCCGTTCATCTGTCTGTCCCCAGCTCTCCTTCCCAGCAGCAGGATCCAGCTGTGTCCTGGGGCTACTCTCTAGGGCTCCCTGCACCCTCATCCCACTAATCTTCTCTGCTGATCCCCTTTGGCTAGGAACAGCTCGGCCCCACAAAGACCTGGTGAGCCGCCCTCCACCCCAGCAATGCCCTTACCCTCCTCTTTGTTCCAGCCGCGGTGCCACGGGAGGAGGAACCCGCCCCCCAGCCCAGCCTGGGGGAGCTCTCGGCCTCCGACGTCACCCACAACTCCGCCCTGCTCTCCTGGACCGTCCAGTCCGGGGACTTCGACTCCTTCCTCCTCCAGTACAAGGATGCGGAGGGCAACCCCCAGGCGCTGCCCGTGGATGGGGGATCTCGCACTGTCACCGTCACCAACCTGGCCCCCTCCCGCCGATACAAGTTCAACCTCTACGGCATCTCCGGCCGCAAGCGCCTCGGCCACATCTCCACCGACGCCGTCACAGGTCAGCGGCTGCTCCGGGGGCGCGGCTCTGTCCCCTTCGGCCCTCTTTGGTTTCCAGTGTGACGTGGACGCCGAACACTGGGCCAGGAGGTTCCCAAGAAGATGCTTCGAAGCCTCCTGCCTCCACTACTAGATTACCGGCCATTCAGTGGATAGAGAGGAGAGTGGATAGGCACGGGGGTGGATAGATGGATGGATGGATAGACAGACAGACAGCTGCATGGGTGTGGATGGGACAGGTTGAGTGACTGGAATGATGTGTATGGGAACAGATGGATGAACAGATAAGTACATGGATGTGTGTCTACAGGATTGGATGGAGGGATGGAGGGGATGGTCATCGATGGGTAGATAGAGGAATGGATATGTATGGGGGCGGCAAGGATGGATGGACGGGCAGGTGGGCAGATATGTATGGGGATGGATGAATGGATGGACAGAAAGCTGGGTAGATATGTAGCGGGGTGGATTCAGGTATGGACTGACAGAAGAGTGGGTAGTTATGTATGGAGGTGGATGGACGGACAGACAGATGGCAGGGTGCATAGATATGTATGGGGGTGGATGGATGGATGGAGGGACGGACAGACAGAAAGGTGGGCACATATGTATGGGGGTGGATGGGCGTTTTGGGGGAAGCACGGGTAGATATGTATGGGGTGGATGGACGGACAAACGGAAGGGTTGGTAGATATGTATGGGAGTGGATGGATGGATGGTGGGACGGACAGACGGAAGGGTGGGTACATATGTATGGGGGTGGATGGGGGTTTGGGGGGAAGCACGGGTAGACATGTATGGGGGAGGATGGATGGATGGACGGAAGGGTGGGTAGATATGAATGGGGGTGGATGGGGGTTTGGGGGGAAGCACGGGTAGACATGTATGGGGGAGGATGGATGGATGGACGGAAGGGTGGGTAGATATGAATGGGGGTGGATGGGGGTTTTGGGGGATGCACGGGTAGAGGTGTATGTGTATCCCTTCTGCCAGGTAGTTCCAGCAGCCACAAGGGCTGGGTTGGGTGTGGTGATGCATGCATGGACGGGTGGATGGATGGGTGCGTACAGGGATGGATGGAGGAGTGGTTGGGGATGGATAGGTGTCAAAGGGGATCTTCCCATTGATGGTGGTGGCTTTGGTTCACCCCCTTCTCTTTCTCTCTCATTTGTTCTTCCTTCCCCCACTCTCCTCCCATTTGAGCTCAGCTCTCACCGTGGTTTGTGCCGGTTGATCTGGGCCGACGTCTCCATGGACGCCTTCAGGGAACCCGGGGATGTGGGATTCTTTTTGCAGAGATGCCCCGTTCATCTGTCTCTCCCCAGCTCTCCTTCCCAGCAGCAGGATCCAGCTGTGTCCTGGGGCTGGTCTCGAGAGCTCCCTGCACCCTCATCCCACTAATCTTCTCTGCTGATCCTCTTTGGCTAGGAACAGTCCGGCCCACCAAGGACCTGGTGAGCCGCCCTCTTCCCCAACCATGCCCTTACCCTCCTCTTTGTTTCAGCTGCTGAGCCACGGGAGGAGGAACCCGCCTCCGAGCCGAGCCTGGGGGAGCTCTCGGCCTCCAACATCACCCACGACTCCATCCCGCTCTCCTGGACCGTCCAGTCCGGGGACTTCGACTCCTTCCTCCTCCAGTACAAGGATGCGGAGGGCAAACCCCAGGCGCTGCCCGTGGATGGGGGATCTCGCACCGTCACCATCGCCAACCTGGCCCCTTCCCACCGATACAAGTTCAAACTCTACGGCATCTCCGGCCGCAAGCGCCTCGGCCCCGTCTCCACCGACGCTGTCACAGGTGAGTGGCTGCTCCGGGGGCGCCGGCTCTGTCCCCTTCGGCCCCCTTTACTTTCCAGTGTGACGTGGATGCTGAACACTGGGCCAGGACATTCCCAAGAAGATGCTTCGAAGCCTCCTGGTTAGAGAAGAGAGTGGATAGAGAGGAGAGTGGATAGGCATGGGGATGGATGGATGGATGGATGGATGGATGGATGGATGGATGGATGGATGGATGGATGGATGGATGGATGGATATACAGACAGACAGCTGGATGGGTGTGCATGGGACAGGTTGAGTGACTGGAATGATGTGTATGTAAACAGATGGATGAACAGATAGGTACATGAATGGGTGTCTACAGGGGTGGATGGAGGGATGGAGGGGATGGTCATCAATGGGTAGAGAGAGGAATGGATTCGTATGGGGATGGATGGATGGATGGGCAGGTGGGAAGATATGTATGGGGGTGGATGGAGGGATGGATAGAAGGCTGGTGTCACGGAGTCCCTGGGCGATGCTCGGGAACTGCTCCCTACGAAGCTGGGCAGGACTCTGGGGAAGTCTCCTCCCTGTGAGCAGCCTGTCTGCAGGACACATAGCTCACCCGGCTTCCACCTTCCTGGGTCTGACCCCGGAGCATTCAGCCTCCTCTGCCCCTCCGTGCGCTTCCCACAGCCAGTCCGCCCAGGCGGGGTCCTGGGGAAGCCAGAGGGTCCTGCCCCCCAACTCCGCAGTGAGACGTGACTCTCAGCCAGCCAGTAAAACAGAGGTTTATTAGACGACAGGAACATGGTCTAACACAGAGCTTGTAGGTGCAGAGAACAGGACCCCTCAGCTGGGTCCATTTTGGGGGGCAGTGAGCCAGCCAGCCAGCCCCAAACTGAAACTCCCTCCAGCCCCCCTCCTCTGGGCTTTGTCCCTTTCCCGGGCCAGGAGGGCGCCGGATTCCTTTGTTCTCCAACCCTTTCGCTCTCACCTTGCAGGGGGGAAGGGCCCAGGCCATCAGTTGCCAGGAAACAGGGTGTCGGCCATTCTCTGTGTCCAGACCCCTGCAGACACCTGCCCTCTAGGGCTCTGCAACGATCATACACCCTTATCCCATCCCCTAGAGACTTAAGAACTGCCTAGGGGAAACTGAGGCACCCCCACAATATTCAGAGGAAACATTAAGGACAGTCCCGCTTCGTCACACCTGGGTAGAGATGTATGGGGGTGGATGGATGGATGGAAAGGTGGGTAGATATGTGTGGGATGGATCGGTGTGTATAGGAACAGATGGAGGAGTGGTTGGGGATGGATGGGTGTCAGCGGGGATCTTTCCATTGATGCTGGAGGCTTTGGTTCACCCACTTCTCTTTCTCTCTCATTTGTTCTTCCTTCCCCCCTCTCCTCCCGTCTGAGCTCAACTCTCACTGAGGTTTGTACTGATCGCTCTGGGCCAACCAGTCCATGGAGGTGGGCTGGCTGCGGGGAACCCGGAAAAGTGGGGTCCTTTTTCCACACATGCCCCATCCATCTTTCTGTCCCTAGCTCTCCTTTCCAGGAACAGGAACCAGCTGTGTCCTGGGGACGGTCCTTGGGGCTCCCTGCACCTTGTCCCTGCTAATCCTCTCTACAGATCCCCTCTGGCTAGGAATTACCGAGCCCCTCATGGCCCCAGTGAGCCATTTCCCATCCCATCCGCGTTCTTCACCCCGCTCTCTCTGTTCCAGCCGCGGCACCGCGGGAGGAGGAACCCGCCCCCCAACCCAGCCTGGGGGAGCTCTCGGCCTCCGACATCACCCACGACTCCGCCCTGCTCTCCTGGACAGTCCAGGCCGGGGACTTCGACTCCTTCCTCCTCCAGTACAAGGACGTGGAGGGCAACCCCCAGGCGCTGCCCATGGACGGGGGATCTCGCACGGTCACCGTTGCCAACCTGGCCCCCTCCCGCCGTTACAAGTTCAACCTCTACGGCATCTCTGGCCGCAAGCGCCTAGGCCCCGTCTCCACCGATGCCGTCACAGGTCAGCAGCTGGACCCGGGGCGCCGGCTCTGTCCCCTCCCGCCCCCTTTGCTTTGCAGTGTCAGGGATGCCGACCACAGGGCCAGGCCTCCAAGCCCCCGGCCTCCACAAGCTGGGTTCCGGTCATTCAGTGCCATTTTGTTGCCCAATCACTTAGTTTTGTGAGATCTCTTTGAAGTTCTTCACAGTCTGCTTTGGTCGTAACTATCTTGAACAGGTTAGTATCGTCTGCAAACTTTGCCACCTCACTGTTTACCCCTTTTCCAGATCATTTATGAATAAGTTGAACAGGAATGGTCCTAGGACTGACCCTTGGGGAACACCACTAGTTACCCCTCTCCATTCTGAAAATTGACCCTTTATTCCTACCCTTTGTTCCCTGTCTTTTAAGCAGTTCTCAAGCCATGAAAGGATCTTCAGCAATAAGGACAGGGTGTGTAAGTTGATAGATGTATGGATGGATGGACATATGGTATGGGGGTGGATGGATGAGTTGGTATGTATGGAGATGGAGGGATGGATGGATGGGTGTATATGCAGATAATGGAGGAGTGCTTGGGGATGATTTTGTGTCAGTGGGGATCTTTCCACTGACGGTGACTTTGGTTCACCCCATTCTCTTTCTCTCTCATTTGTTCTTCCTTCCCTCTCTCTCCTCTTTTGTCTCAGCTCAGCTCTCACCGTGGTTTGTGCTGGTTGCTCTCGCCCAACCCCTCCACGGAGGCGGGGTGGCCGCCGGGAACCTGGGAATGTGGGATCATCTTTGCAGACATGCCCCATCCATCTCTCTGTCTCCAAATCTCCTTCCCAGCAGCAGGATCTGGATGTGTCCTGGGGCTGGTCTGTGGTTTCCCTGCACCTTCCCCCCCACTAATCCTCTCTGCAGATCCCATTAGGCTAGGAATAACCCGGCCCCATAAGGACCTGGAGAGCTGACTCTACACCGGCTGCACCCTTCACCCCCTTCTCTCTGTTCCAGCCGCGGCGCCGCGGGAGAAGGAACCCGCCTCCCAGCCCAGCCTGGGGGAGCTCTCAGCCTCCAATGTCACCCACGACTCCATCCTGCTCTCCTGGACCGTCCAGGCCGGGCACTTTGACTCCTTCCTCCTCCAGTACAAGGACGCGGAGGGCAAACCCCAGGCGCTGCCCGTGGACAGGGGATCCCGCACGGTCACCGTCACCAACCTGGCCCCCTCCCGCCGATACAAGTTCAACCTCTACGGCATCTCCGGCCGCAAGCGCCTTGGCCCCGTCTCCACCGACGCCGTCACAGGTCAGCGGCTGGACCCAGGGGTGCCAGCTCCGTCCCCTCCTGCCCCCTTTGCTTTCCAGTGTCAGAGACGCCGTCCACTGGGCCGAGCCCTTCTCAGAAAGACACTTCCAATCCTCCAGCCTCCACAAGCAGATTGCCGGCCATTCAATGGGTAGAGAGAGGAGTGTGGATGGGGATGGATGCGTGGATGGATGGATGGATAGACAGACAGCTGGATGGATGTGTGTAGGACAGATTGAGTGAATGGATAAGAACATAAGAATGGCCCTACTGGGTCAGACCAAGGTCCATCTAGCCCAGAATCCTGTCCTCTGACAGTGACCAATGCCAGGTGCCCCAGAGGGAATGGACAAAACAGGGAATCACCAAGTGATCCATCCCCTGTCGCCCATTTCAGCTTCTGGTAAACAGAGGCTAGGGACACCATCCCTGCCCATCCTGGCTAATAGCCATTGATGGACCTAGCCTCCATGAATTGATAGATGTGTATGGGGTGGATGGATGAATTAATAGGTAGATGGATGGCTGTCTATGATGGTGGATAGAGATGGATGGATGTACGGATGGAGGGGATGGTAATGGATGGATAGATAGAAGAATGGATATATATGGGGATGGACAGATGAGTGGGTGGGTGGGTGGATGTGTAGGGGGATGGATGGATGGATGGATGGATGGACGGGCAGGTGAGCGGATGCATAGGGGAATGGATGGACAGACAGACTGGTGCGTGTGTGTATGGCAAGTGGTGGATGGACGGATGGACAGAAGGCTGGGTGGACGGGTCTGGTGATGGATGAATGGACGTACAGACGGTAGAGTGGTTGGATGGGTGTTTTGGGGGATTCATGGGTACCTGTATTTTTGTAACTCTGTGGCTAGGTTGCATTATCAGCTACAAGGACAGGGTCGGTGAGGTGATAGATGCATGGATGGAGGAACGTATGGTATAGCGATGGACCGATGGATGGATGGATGGATGTGTATGGGGATGGAGGAATGGATGGAGGAGTGTCTGGGGCTGCATGGGTGTCATCCGTTGACATTGGTGGCTTTGGTTCACCTCCTTTTCTTTCTGTCTCGTTTCTGTTTCCTTCCCTCTGTCTCAACTCAGCTCTCACCGAGGTTTGTGCCGGTCACTCTCTGTTGAACCCTCCCACGGAGGTGGGGTGGCTGCAGGGAACCTGGGAATGTGGGATCCTCTTTGCAGACATGCCCCGTTCCTCTGTCTGTCCCCAGCTCTCCTTCCCAGCAGCAGGATCCGGCTGTGTCCTGGGACAAGTCCTTGGGGCTCCCTGCACCCTCCCCCCACTAATCCTTCCTGCAGATTCCCTCTGGCTAGAAATAACCTGGCCCCCCAAGGTCCCAGTGAGCCATCCCCCACCCTGGCTTTCCCCTTCACCCCCCTCTCTCTGTTCCAGCCACAGCACCACGGAAGGAGGAACCTGCCCCCCAGCCCAGCCTGGGGGAGCTCTCGGCCTCCAATGTCACCCACGACTCCGCCCTGCTCTCCTGGACCGTCCAGGCCGGCGACTTCGACTCCTTCCTCCTCCAGTACAAGGACGCGGAGGGCAAACCCCAGGCACTGACTGTGGATGGCGGATCTCGCACGGTCACCGTCGGCAACTTGGCCCCCTCCCGCCGATACAAGTTCAACCTCTACGGCATCTCCGGCCGCAAGCGCCTCGGCCCCGTCTCCACCGACGCCGTCACAGGTGAGCAGGGTGACACTGACGCCAACCACGGGGCCGAGACATTTACAAGAAGATGCTTCCAGGTCTCCAGCATCCAGAAATAGAAAGCCGGCCATTCAATGTGTAGAGAGAGGAGTGTGGATGGGGATGGATGGATGGACGTCTATGGGGCAGGTTGAGTGAATGGACAGATGCGTATGGGGATGGATGAATGAATACAAAGGTAGATGAATGGCTGTCTACAGGGGTGGATGGATAGATGGATGAGTGGGTGTGCGGATATGAATGGGGATGGCTGTCTGGAGGGTGGATGGATGTGCATGCGGATGATGGATGGACAGACTTACAGATAGAAAGGGGGGCAGATGTGTACACGGGTGGATGGACAGAAGTATGAGTGGATGTGTTTGTGAATGAATGGATGGATGGATGGAAGGATGGATGGATGGACGTACAGACGGTAGGGTGGGTCAATGTGTGTGGGCATTGATGGGTGTTTTAGGGGATTCAGTGGTAGATGTGTCTGTGTAACTCTGTGGCTAGGTCGTATTGTCAGCAAGAAAGGCTAGGTGGGTAAGGTGAATGATGCATGGATGGATAGACCTACGGTGTAGTGATGGATGGATGTGTATGGTGATGGATGGAGGGATGGATGAGGAATGTCCGGAGATGGATGGGTGTCAATGGGGATCTTTCCATTGACGTTGGTGACTTTGGTTCACCCCCTTCTCTTTCTCTGTTGTTTGTTCTTCCTTCCCCCTCTCTCCTCCTGTCTCAGCTCAGCCGTCACCATGGTATGTGCCGGTCACTCTGGGCCAACCCTGTGACGGAGGCAGGATGGCTGTGGGGAACCGGGGAACGTGGGATGCTCTTTGCAGACATGCCCCGTCCGTCTATCTGTCCCCAGCTCTCCTTCCCAGCAGGAGGATCCGGCTGTGTCCTGGGGCCGGTCTGTGGGTTCCCTGCACCCTCCCCCGCTAATCCTCTCTGCAGATCCCCTCTGGCCTAGGAATAATGAAGGCCCACAAGGACCGAGTGAGCTGCCTCCCACCCTGGCTGCGCCCTTCATCCCCCTCTCTCTGTTCCAGCCGCGGCGCCGCGGGAGAAGGAACCCACCCTCCAGCCCAGCCTGGGGGAGCTCTCGGCCTCCGACGTCACCCACGACTCCGCCCTGCTCTCCTGGACCATCCAGGCCGGGGACTTTGACTCCTTCCTCCTCCAGTACAAGGACGCGGAGGGTAAACCCCAGGCGCTGCCCGTGGACGGGGGATCCCGCACGGTCACGGTCACCAACCTGGCCCCCTCCCGCCGATACAAGTTCAACCTCTATGGCATCTCCGGCCGCAAGCGCCTCGGCCCCGTCTCCACCGACACCGTCACAGGTCAGCGGCTGCTCCCGGGGGTGCTGGCCCCTTCCCTCCCGCCCCCTTTGCTTTGCAGCGTGACATGGACGCCAAACACTGGGCTGGGACATTCACAGGAAGATTCTTCCAAACCTCCAACCTCCAGAAGCAGACTGCGGGCATTTAGTGGGTAGAGAGAAAAGTGTGGATGGGGATGGGTGGGTGGATGGGTGGATGTCTATGGGGCAGGTTGAGTGAATGGACAGATGTGTATGGGGACAGATGGATGAATACAAAGGTAGGTGAATGGCTGTCGGCAGGGGTGGATGGATGGATGGAGGGGATGGTCGGATAGATAGAGGAGTAGATGTGTATGGGGATGGATGGGTGGATGGGCAGGTGGGCGGATGTTTATGGGGATGGAGGGACGGACAGGCAGGTGGGTGGATGTTTATGGAGATGGACGGAGGGACAGGCAGGTGGGCGGATGTGTATGGGGATGGATGTCTGTTTTTGGAGATGCACGCATTGAGGTGTACGTGTATGTACGTGTAACCCTTTTGGCAGGTGATACTGGCAGCCATAAGGACTGTGTTGCATATGGTGATGGATGCATAGGTGGCTGGACAGACAGGTGGTATGGTGATAGACAAATGGATGAGTGTGTATGGGGATGGATGGGGGTGTGTGCGGAGGAATGGATGGAGTGCTTCGATTTGGTTGGATGGATGGATAGAGGGATTGATGAATGGAGGGAATGGTAATGGATGGATAGAAAGAGAAATGTGGATATATAGAGAGGGATGGAGGGATAGAAGGGTGGGTGAATGTGTTTGTGGAAGGATGGATGGATGGATGGATGGATGGTAGGGTGGATGGATGTGTGTGGCGATGGATGGGTATTTTAGGGGATGCATTTGTAGATGTGTATGTGTGTCAAGGTTCCTTCCCCATACTGAACTCTAGGGTACAGATGTGGGGACCTGCATGAAAGACCCCCTAAGCTTATTCTTACCAGCTTAGGTTAAAAACTTCCCCAAGGTACAAACTTTGCCTTGTCCTTGAACCCTATGCTGCCACCACCAAGCAAGTTAAACAAAGAACAGGGAAAGAGCCCACTTGGAGACGTCTTCCCCCAAAATATCCCCCCAAGCCCTACACCCCTTTCCTGGGGAAGACTTGAGAATAATATCCTAACCAACTGGTCATCAAAATCATCAAAGACCCAAACCCCTGGATCTTGGAACAATGGACAAATCAGTCAGGTTCTTAAAAGAAGGATTTTATTAAAAAAAAAAGAAAGGTAAAAATCATCCCTGTAAAATCAGGATGGAAAATACTTCACAGGGTATTCAGATTCAAAACACAGAGGATCCCCCTCTGGGCAAAACCTTAAAGTTACAGAAAACGGGAATAAACCTCCCTCTTAACCCAGGGAAAATTCACATAAAACAAAAGATAAACTAATCTGCCTTGCCTGGCTTACCTCTACTGGTTGCAATATCGGAAACTTGGGTTAGGATGGGTTGGAGAAGATGGATTTCTGTCTGGCCTCTCTCAGTCCCAAGAGAGAACAACCCTGTAAACAAAGAGCACAAACAAAAGCCTCCCCCCACACCCCAAGATCTGAAAGTATCTTGTCCCCTTATTGGTCCTTTGGGTCAGGTGCCAGCCAGGTTAGCTGAGCTTCTCAACCCTTTACAGGTAACAGGATGTTGCCTCTGGCCAGGAGGGATTTTATAGCACTGTATACAGGAAGGTGGCTACAGATGTGTCTGTGTAACTCTGTGGCTAGGTCACATTGTCAGCAAGAAAGACTGGGTGGGTAAGGTGATAAATGCATGGATGGATGGACGTATGGTGTAGTGAGGAATGGATGGAGGGATGGAGGGATGGGTGCGTATGGTGATGGAGGGACGGGTGCATATGGTGATGGGGAAATGGATGGAGGAGCATCTGGGGCTGGATGGGTGTCAATGGGGATCTTTCCATTGATGGTGGCTTTGGATCACCCCCTTCTCTTTCTCCTTCCCAGCAGATCCAGCTGTGTCCAGCTGTGTCCTGGGGTCTGTCCTGGGGCCGGTCCCTTGGGCTCCCTGCACCCTTCCTCCGCTAATCCTCTCTGCAGATCCCATCTGGCCTAGGAATAACCCCACCCTCCAGGACCCAGCGAGCTGCTCTTGCTGGCCCTGCCCTTCACCCCCCCTTTCTCTGTTCCAGCCGCAGCACCACGGAAGGAGGAACCCGCCCCCCAGCCCAGCCTGGGGGAGCTCTCGGCCTCCGACGTCACCCACGACTCCGCCCTGCTCTCCTGGACCGTCCAGGCTGGGAACTTCGACTCCTTCCTCCTCCAGTACAAGGACGCGGAGGGCAAACCCCAGGCGCTGCCCGTGGACGGGGGATCCCGCACGGTCACCGTCACCAACCTGGCCCCCTCCCGCCGATACAAGTTCAACCTCTACGGCATCTCCGGCCGCAAGCGCCTCAGCCCCGTCTCCACCGACGCCGTCACAGGTCAGCAGCTGGACCCGGGGCGCCGGCTCCGTCCCCTCCCGCCCCCTTTGCTTTGCAGTGTCAGGGATGCCGACCACTGGGCCAGGACCTTCCCAGTAAGACACTTCCAAGCCTCCAGCCTCCACAAGCAGATTGCCAGCCACTCAATGGGTAGAGTGAAGAGTGTGGATGGGGATGGATGGATAGACAGACCGCTGTATGGATGTGCATGGGGCAGGTTGAGTGAATGGATAGATGTGTATAGGGATGGATGGATGAATTAACAGGATGTCTTTGTGGGTGGATAGAGATGGATGGATGGAGGGGATGGTAATGGGTCAATAGAAAGAAGAATGGATATATATTGGGATGGTCAAATGGATGGGGGGGGTAGGCAGATGTGTAGCTGATGGTTCGACAGTCGGACTGGTGGGCAGGCGTGCATGGCGACTGGTGAATGGATGCGTACCTGGGTGGATGTGTATGGGGATGGACAGAAGGACAGACTGGTGGATGGATGTTTATGGGGATCGATGGATGGACGTACAGATGGTACGGTGGGTGGATGTGTAAGGGGATGGATGGATGGATGTACAGACGGTAGGGTGGATGGATGTTTATGAGGATCGATGGATGGACGTACAGATGGTAGGGTGGGTGGGTGTGTGTGGGAATGGATGGGTGTTTTGGGAGTTTGATTTATAGATGTGTATGTATAACTCTGTGGCTAGGTCGCATTGTCAACCAGAAGGGCCGGATGGGTAAGGTGATAGATGCATGGATGGATGGATGGATGGTACAGTGGTGGATGGAGGGAGGGATGTGTATAGCGATGGAGGGATGGATGGAGGAGTGTCTGGAGCTGGATGGGTGTCAATGGGGATCTTTCCGTTGATGGTGGTGGTTTTGGTTCACCCCCTTCCCTCTCTCTCATTTGTTCTTCCTTCCCCCTCTCTCCTCCCGTCTCAGCTCAGCTCTGCCTGTGGTTTGTGCCAGTCACTCTGGGCCGACCCCTCCATGGGGAGGGATGGCTGCGGAGGACCCAGGAATGTGGGATCCTCTTTGCAGACATTCCCCGTCCATCTGTCTGTGTCCTGGGGCCAGTCTGTGGGGCTCCCTGCACCCTCTCCACGCTAATCCTCTCTGCTGATCCCCTCTGGCCTAGGAATAACCTGGCCCCCAAGGACCCAACGAGCTGCTCCTGCTAGCCATGCCCTTCACCCCCCTCTCTCTGTTCCAGCCGCGGCACCGCGGGAGGAGGAACCTGCCCCCCAGCCCAGCCTGGGGGAGCTCTCGGCCTCCAATGTCACCCACGACTCTGCCCTGCTCTCCTGGACCGTGGAGGAGGGGACCTTCGACTCCTTCCTCCTCCAGTACAAGGATGCGGAGGGCAACCCCCAGGCGCTGCCCGTGGGCGGGGCATCCCGCACGATCACTGTCGCTAACCTGACACCTTCCCGCCGATACAAGTTCAACCTCTACGGCATCTCTGGCCGCAAGCGCCTCGGCCCCATCTCCACCGACGCCGTCACAGGTCAGCAGCTAGACCCGGGGTACCAGCCCCTTTCCCACCCCCTTTGCTTTGCAGTGTCAGAAACGCCGACCACTGGGCCAGGACCTTCCCAGGAAGACACTTCCAATCCTCCAGCCTCCATAAGCAGATTGCCGGCCACTCAATGGGTAGAGAGATGAGTGTGGATGGGGATGGATGGATAGATGGATAGACAGACAACTGGATCAATGTGTCGTGGGCAGGTTAATTGAATGGATAGATTTGTATGGGGATGGATGGATGGATGGATGGATGGAGACGATGGTAATGAATCGATAGAGGAATGGACATATATGGGGGTGGACGGATACACGGTAGGGTGGGTGGCTTTGTGTGGGTATGGATGGAAGGGTGGACATACAGACGGTAAGGTGGGTGGATGTGTGTGGGGATGGATGGGTATTTTGGGGGATTCATGGGTAGATGTGTGGCCAGGTGGCATTGTGAGCAATGGGACACGGTGAGTATGATGATAGATGCGTGGCTGGATGGGTGTATGATATGGTGATCAATGGCTGTATAGGTTTGGGTTGGGCTGGATGGGTGTCAGTGAGGATCTTTCCATTGACGGAGGCTTTGGTTCACCCCCTTCTCTCTTGCTGTCATTTGTTCTTCCTTCCCCCTCTCTCCTCCCATCTCAGCTCAGCTCTCCCCGAGTTTTGTGCCGGTCGCTCTGGGCCGACCCCTCCACGGAGGCGGGATGGCCGCGGGGAACCTTGGAATGCAGGACTCTCTTTGGAGACATGCCCCGTGCATCTGTCTGTCCCCAGGTCTCCATCCCAGCAGCAGGATCCAGCTGTGTCCTGGGGCCGGTCCCTGGGGCTCTCTGCCCCCTCCCCTGCTAATTCTCTCTGCTGATCCCCTCTGGCTGGCAATAACCGGCTCCCCCAAGGACCCGGCAAGTGTTCCTGCTGGCCATGCGCTTCACCCCCCTCTCTCTGTTCCAGCCGCGGCGCCGCGGGAGGAGGAACCCGCCCCCCAGCCCAGCCTGGGGGAGCTCTCGGCCTCCAACGTCACCCACGACTCCGCCCTGCTCTCCTGGACCGTCCAAGCCGGGACCTTCGACTCCTTCCTCCTCCAGTACAAGGACGCGGAGGGCAAACCCCAGGCGCTGCCCGTGGACGGGAGATCCCGCATGGTCACCGTCTCCAACCTGGCCCCTTCCCGCCGATACAAGTTCAACCTCTACGGCATCTCCGGCCGCAAGCGCCTCGGCCACATCTCCACCGACGCCGTCACAGGTCAGCAGCTGCTCCCGGGCACTGGCCCCTTCCCCACCCACCCCCCTTTGTTTTGCAGTGTGGCAGGGCTGCTGGCCACTAGGCTAGGACCTTCCTGGGATGACGCTTCCCAGTCTGCAGCTTCCATGACCTGTCTATGTCCATTCAACAGATGGAGAGAGAGCTCTGTTCACATGGCTGGACAGAGCGGTGTTGGTGGGTGGGTGGGTGGATAGAGGGTGTGGATGGATGGGTGGATATGTGTTGTGAAAGATCGAGGGATAGCTGTGTATGGGGATGGATTGGTAGATGGATGGATGGATGGATGTGTGTTGAGACGAAAGGAGGGATAGCTGTGTATGGGGATGGATGGATGGATGGATGGATGGATGTGTGTTGGGACGAAGGGAGGGATAGCTGTGTATGGGGATGGATTGGTAGATGGATGGATGGGTGGATGGGTGGGTAGATGGGTGGGTAGATGGATGGGTGGGTGGATTGGTAGATGGATGGGTGGGTGGATGGATGGATGGATGGGTGGATGGGTGGGTGGATTGGTAGATGGATGGGTGGGTGGGTGGGTGGATGGATGGATGGATGGATGGATTGGTGGATGGATGGATGGGTGGATTGGTAGATGGATGGATGGATGGATGGATTGGTAGATGGATGGATGGATGGATGGATTGGTAGATGGATGGGTGGGTGGATTGGTAGATGGATGGATGGATGGATTGGTAGATGGATGGATTGGTGGATGGATGGATGGATGGGTGGATGGATTGGTGGATGGATGGATGGATTGGTGGATGGATGGATGGATGGATGGATGGATTGGTGGATGGATGGATGGATGGATGGATGGATGGATTGGTGGATGGATGGGTGGGTGGATGGATGGATTGGTGGATGGATGGATGGATGGATGGATGGATGGATGGATGGATTGGTAGATGGATGGGTGGGTGGATGGATGGATTGGTAGATGGATGGATGGATGGATGGATGGATTGGTAGATGGATGGGTGGATGGATGGATTGGTAGATGGATGGGTGGATGGATGGATTCGTAGATGGGTGGATGGATTGGTAGATGGGTGGATGGATGGATGGATGGATTGGTAGATGGATGGGTAGATGGATGGGTGGGTGGGTGGATGGATGGATTGGTAGATGGATGGGTGGGTGTGGATGGATGGATGGATGGATGGATGGATGGATTGGTGGATGGGTGGGTGGGTGGATGTGTGTTGGGACGAAGGGAGGGATAGCTGTGTATGGGGATGGATTGGTAGATGGATGGATGGATGGATGGATTGGTAGATGGATGGGTGGGTGGATGGATGGATGGGTGGGTGGATGGATGGATGGGTGGGTGGGTGGGTGGATGGGTGGGTGGGTGGGTGGATGGATGGATGGATTGGTGGGTGGGTGGATGGATTGGTAGATGGGTGGGTTGATGGGTGGGTGGATGGGAAACGAATATTAATTTTCGGCGCTTCAGGTGGGGTTGGTACCTTTGCTATCCAGGTGATGTATTACAATAAGCCCAGTATGAGGCCTTTATAAAAATACTCTATGATCAAAGTTTAGGGAAATGAGGTGGGGGCTGTTGGTGGTGAATCGGGGGGAGAGATAGCTCAGTGGTTTGAGCATTGGCCTGCTAAACCGAGGGTTGTGAGTTCAATCCTTGAGGGGGCCATTTAGGGATCTGGGGCAACTATGGGGGATTGGTCCTGCTTTGAGCAGGGGGTTGGACTAGATGACCACTTGAGGTCTCTTCCAACCCTGATATTCTATGATTCTGTGATTCTATGTGTGTTGGGACGAAGGGAGGGATAGCTGTGTATGGGGATGGATTGGTAGATGGATGGATTGGTAGATGGATGGGTGGGTGGGTGGGTGGGTGGATGTGTGTTGGGATGAAGGGAGGGATAGCTGTGTATGGGGATGGATTGGTAGATGCATGGATGGATGGATGGATGGTACAGTGGTGGATGGAGGGAGGGATGTGTATAGCGATGGAGGGATGGATGGAGGAGTGTCTGGAGCTGTATGGGTGTCAATGGGGATCTTTCCGTTGATGGTGGTGGTTTTGGTTCACCCCCTTCCTTCTCTCTCATTTGTTCTTCCTTCCCCCTCTCTCCTCCCGTCTCAGCTCAGCTCTGCCTGTGGTTTGTGCCAGTCACTCTGGGCCGACCCCTCCATGGGGAGGGATGGCTGCAGAGGACCCAGGAATGTGGGATCCTCTTTGCAGACATGCCCCGTCCATCTGTCTGTGTCCTGGGGCCAGTCTGTGGGGCGCCCTGCACCCTCTCCACGCTAATCCTCTCTGCTGATCCCCTCTGGCCTAGGAATAACCTGGCCCCCAAGGACCCAACGAGCTGCTCCTGCTAGCCATGCCCTTCACCCCCCTCTCTCTGTTCCAGCCGCGGCACCGCGGGAGGAGGAACCTGCCCCCCAGCCCAGCCTGGGGGAGCTCTCGGCCTCCAACGTCACCCACGACTCTGCCCTGCTCTCCTGGACCGTGGAGGAGGGGACCTTCGACTCCTTCCTCCTCCAGTACAAGGACGCGGAGGGCAACCTCCAGGCACTGCCCGTGGGCGGGGCATCCCGCACGATCACTGTCGCTAACCTGACACCTTCCCGCCGATACAAGTTCAACCTCTACGGCATCTCTGGCCGCAAGCGCCTTGGCCCCGTCTCCACCGACGCCGTCACAGGTCAGCAGCTGGACCCGGGGTACCAGCCCCTTTCCCACCCCCTTTGCTTTGCAGTGTCAGAAACGCCGACCACTGGGCCAGGACCTTCCCAGGAAGACACTTTCAATCCTCCAGCCTCCATAAGCAGATTGCCGGCCACTCAATGGGTAGAGAGACGAGTGTGGATGGGGATGGATGGATAGATGGATAGACAGACAACTGGATCAATGTGTCGTGGGCAGGTTAATTGAACGGATAGATTTGTATGGGGATGGATGGATGGATGGATGGAGACGATGGTAATGAATGGATAGAGGAATGGACATATATGGGGGTGGACGGATAGACGGTAGGGTGGGTGGATTTGTGTGGGTATGGATGGAAGGGTGGACATACAGATGGTAAGGTGGGTGGATGTGTGTGGGGATGGATGGGTATTTTGGGGGATTCATGGGTAGATGTGTGGCCAGGTGGCATTGTGAGCAATGGGACACGGTGAGTATGATGATAGATGCGTGGCTGGATGGGTGTATGATATGGTGATCAATGGCTGTATAGGTTTGGGTTGGGCTGGATGGGTGTCAGTGAGGATCTTTCCATTGACGGAGGCTTTGGTTCACCCCCTTCTCTCTTGCTGTCATTTGTTCTTCCTTCCCCCTCTCTCCTCCCATCTCAGCTCAGCTCTCACTGAGTTTTGTGCTGGTCGCTCTGGGCCGACCCCTCCACGGAGGCGGGATGGCCGCGGGGAACCTTGGAATGCAGGACTCTCTTTGGAGACATGCCCCGTGCCTCTGTCTGTCCCCAGGTCTCCTTCCCAGCAGCAGGATCCGCTGTGTCCTGGGGCCGGTCCCTGGGGCTCCCTGCACCCTCCCCTGCTAATTCTCTCTGCTGATCCCCTGTGGCTGGCAATAACCAGCTCCCCCAAGGACCCGGCAAGTGTTCCTGCTGGCCATGCGCTTCACCCCCCTCTCTCTGTTCCAGCCGCGGCACCGCGGGAGGAGGAACCCGCCCCCCAGCCCAGCCTGGGGGAGCTCTCGGCCTCCAATGTCACCCACGACTCCGCCCTGCTCTCCTGGACCATCCAAGCCGGGACCTTCGACTCTTTCCTCCTCCAGTACAAGGACGCGGAGGGCAAACCCCAGGCGCTGCCCGTGGATGGGGAATCCCGCATGGTCACCGTCTCCAACCTGGCCCCTTCCCGCCGATACAAGTTCAACCTCTACGGCATCTCCGGCCGCAAGCGCCTCGGCCACATCTCCACCGACGCCGTCACAGGTCAGCAGCTGCTCCCGGGCACTGGCCCCTTCCCCACCCACCCCCCTTTGTTTTGCAGTGTGGCAGGGCTGCTGGCCACTAGGCTAGGACCTTCCTGGGATGACGCTTCCCAGTCTGCAGCTTCCATGACCTGTCTATGTCCATTCAACAGATGGAGAGAGAGAGAAGGTTATGTGTTCACATGGCTGGACAGAGCGGTGTTGGTGGGTGGGTGGATGGTGTCACGGAGTCCCCGGGCGATGCTCTGGAACTGCTCCCCATGAAGCCAGTCAGGACTCTGGGGTAGTCGCCTTCCTGTGAGCAGCCTGTCTTCAGGACACACAGCTCACACAGCTTCCACCTTCCTGGGTCTGACCTCGGAGCATTCAGCATCCTCTGCCCCTCCGTGTGCTTCCCCACAGCGAGTCCGCTCAGGCAGGGCTCCTGGGGAAGCCAGAGGGTCCTGCACCCCAACTTCGCAGTCAGACGGGACTCTCAGCCAGCCAGTAAAACAGAAGGTTTATTAGACGACAGGAACATGGTCTAAAACAGAGCTTGCAGGTGCAGAGAACGGGACCCCTCAGCTGGGTCCATTTTGGGGGGCAGTGAGCCAGACAACCCCGTCTGCACTTCACTCCATGTCCCAGCCAGCCCCAAACTGAAACTCCCTCCAGCCCCTCCTCCTCTGGGCTTTGTTCCTTTCCCGGGCCAGGAGGTCACCTGATTCCTTTGTTCTCCAACCCTTTAGCTCTCACCTTGCAAGGGGGGGAAGGGCCCAGGCCATCAGTTGCCAGGAAATAGGGTGTCGGCCATTCTCTGTGTCCAGACCCCTGCACACACCTGCCCTCTAGGGCTCTGCAATGATCATACACCCTTACCCCACCACCTAGATACTTAAGAACTGCATAGGGGAAACTGAGGCACCCCCACAATATTCGGAGGAAACATTAAGAACAGACCCACTTCGTCACAGATGGATAGAGGGTGTGGATGGATGGGTGGATATGTGTTGAGAAAGATCGAGGGATAGCTGTGTATGGGGATGGATTGGTAGATGGATGGATGGATGGATGGATGGATGGATGGATGTGTGTTGGGACGAAGGGAAGGATAGCTGTGTATGGGGATGGATTGGTAGATGGATGGATAGATGGATGGATGGATTGGTAGATGGATGGATGGGTGGGTGGGTGGGTGGGTGGGTGGATGTGTGTTGGGACGAAGGGAGGGATAGCTGTGTATGGGGATGGATTGGTAGATGGATGGATGGATGGATGGATTGGTAGATGGATGGATGGATGGATTGGTGGATGGATGGATGGATGGATGGATTGGTAGATGGATGGATGGATGGATGGGTGGGTGGGTGGATGGATGGATGGATGGATGGATGGGTGTGTGTTGAGAAGAAAGGAGGGATAGCTGTGTATGGGGATGGATTGGTAGATGGATGGATGGATGGGTGTGTGGATTGGTAGATGGATGGATGGATGGATGTGTGTTGGGACGAAGGGAGGGATAGCTGTGTATGGGGATGGATTGGTAGATGGATGGATGGATGGGTGGATGTGTGTTGGGACGAAGGGAGGGATAGCTGTGTATGGGGATGGATTGGTAGATGGGTGGATGGATGGGTGGATGTGTGTTGGGACGAAGGGAGGGATAGCTGTGTATGGGGATGGATTGGTAGATGGGTGGATGGATGGATGGATTGGTAGATGGATGGATGGATGGATTGGTAGATGGATGGATGGATGGATGGATTGGTAGATGGATGGGTGGATGGATGGATTGGTAGATGGATGGATGGATGGATGGATGTGTGTTGGGACGAAGGGAGGGATAGCTGTGTATGGGGATGGATTGGTAGATGGATGGATGGATGGATGGATTGGTAGATGGATGGATGGATGGATGAATGGATTGGTAGATGGATGGGTGGATGGATGGATGGATTGGTAGATGGGTGGATGGGTGTGTGGATTGGTAGATGGGTGGGTGGGTGGGTGGGTGGATGTGTGTTGGGACGAAGGGAGGGATAGCTGTGTATGGGGATGGATTGGTAGATGGATGGATGGATGGATGGATTGGTAGATGGATGGGTGGGTGGATGGATGGATGGATAGATGGGTGGATGTGTGTTGGGATGAAGGGAGGGATAGCTGTTTATGGGGATGAATTGGTAGATGGATGGATGGATGGATGGATTGGTAGATGGATGGGTGGGTGGATGGATGGATGGATGGATGGATGGATGGGTGGATGTGTGTTGGGACGAAGGGAGGGATAGCTGTTTATGGGGATGGATTGGTAGATGGATGGGTGGGTGGATTGGTAGATGGATGGATGGATGGATGGATTGGTGGATGGGTGGGTGGATTGGTAGATGGATGGATGGATGGATGGATGGATTGGTAGATGGATGGGTGGGTGGATGGATGGATGGGTGGATGGATTGGTAGATGGGTGGGTGGATGGATGGATTGGTAGATGGATGGATGGATGGGTGGATGTGTGTTGGGACGAAGGGAGGGATAGCTGTGTATGGGGATGGATTGGTAGATGGATGGATGGATGGATTGGTAGATGGATGGATGGATGGGTGGATGTGTGTTGGGACGAAGGGAGGGATAGCTGTGTATGGGGATGGATTGGTAGATGGATGGATGGGTGGATGGATGGATGGATGGATGGGTGGATGTGTGTTGGGACGAAGGGAGGGATAGCTGTGTATGGGGATGGATTGGTAGATGGATGGATGGATGGATTGGTAGACGGATGGATGGATGGGTGGATGTGTGTTGGGACGAAGGGAGGGATAGCTGTGTATGGGGATGGATGGATGGATGGATGGATGGATGGATGGATGGGTGGATGGGTGGATGGGTGGATGTGTGTTGGGACGAAGGGAGGGATAGCTGTGTATGGGGATCGATTGGTAGATGGATGGATGGATGGATTGGTAGATGGATGGATGGATGGGTGGATGTGTGTTGGGACGAAGGGAGGGATAGCTGTGTATGGGGATGGATTGGTAGATGGATGGATGGATGGATGGATTGGTAGATGGATGGATGGATGGATTGGTAGATGGATGGATGGATGGGTGGATGTGTGTTGGGACGAAGGGAGGGATAGCTGTGTATGAGGATGGATGGACAATGCGTGAGGCTGTGAGTCTGTCACGGAGGTCATGGATGTCATGGATTCCATGACCTCTGTGACTTCTGCAGCGGGCAGCAGCAGCACTCTGGATGTGTGGGAGGGGGCTAGGGAAGAGGGATGCAGGGGGGCACTTACCTTGGGATGGGGGGCTCCCCGGCTCCCACTGGCATGGCTCTGCAGCTCCTAGGCAGCGGAGAGGTCTGGGGGCTCCACGCACTGCCCATGCTCACAGGCCCCTCCCCTGCACCTCCCACTGGTTGCGGTTCCCGGCCAATGGGAGCTGCGCAGCCGGCGCTTGTGGCGGGAGCAGAGCGCGGAGCCCCCTGGACCCTCCGCCGCCTAGGAGCTGCAGGGACACCCGGAGCCGGGAGCCGGGAGCCTGCGAGCCCCACCAACCCTCCCCTCACAGCACCAGCAGGGGTCCCGGGCCACACGCTGCTGCCTGCTCCCACCCAGCACCAGCACCGGACCACCCCCCCAGAAAAACACCTGCAGCCCCACGCCCAAGTTTTAGTTAGGGGTACATAGTAAAAGTCATGGACAGGTCACCAGCCGTGTGTTTTTGTTTAATGCCCATGACCTGTCCATGACTAAAATGTAGCCTTAACAATGGGTAATTTTGGCATGGGTGGATGGCTGTGTGCTATGGGGTGTATGGGGAGGGACTGGTAGACGGGTGGATGGCTGTGTGTTTTGGGGTGTATGGGGACGGACAGGTAGACGGGTGGATGGCTGTGTGCTATGGGGTGTATGGGGAGGGACTGGTAGACGGGTGGATGGCTGTGTATTATGGGGTGTATGGGGAGGGACAGGTAGACGGGTGGATGGCTGTGTGTTATGGGGTGTATGGGGAGGGACAGGTAGACGGGTGGATGGCTGTGTGTTTTGGGGTGTATGGGGACGGACTGGTAGACGGGTGGATGGCTGTGTGCTATGGGGTGTATGGGGAGGGACTGGTAGACGGGTGGATGGCTGTGTGTTTTGGGGTGTATGGGGAGGGACAGGTAGACGGGTGGATGGCTGTGTGCTATGGGGTGTATGGGGAGGGACAGGTAGACGGGTGGATGGCTGTGTGTTTTGGGGTGTATGGGGAGGGACAGGTAGACGGGTGGATGGCTGTGTGTTATGGGGTGTATGGGGAGGGACTGGTAGACGGGTGGATGGCTGTGTGCTATGGGGTGTATGGGGAGGGACTGGTAGACGGGTGGATGGCTGTGTGTTTTGGGGTGTATGGGGACGGACTGGTAGACGGGTGGATGGCTGTGTGCTATGGGGTGTATGGGGAGGGACTGGTAGACGGGTGGATGGCTGTGTGTTATGGGGTGTATGGGGAGGGACTGGTAGACGGGTGGATGGCTGTGTGTTTTGGGGTGTATGGGGAGGGACAGGTAGACGGGTGGATGGCTGTGTGCTATGGGGTGTATGGGGAGGGACTGGTAGACGGGTGGATGGCTGTGTGCTATGGGGTGTATGGGGAGGGACAGGTAGACGGGTGGATGGCTGTGTGTTTTGGGGTGTATGGGGACGGACTGGTAGACGGGTGGATGGCTGTGTGCTATGGGGTGTATGGGGAGGGACTGGTAGACGGGTGGATGGCTGTGTGTTATGGGGTGTATGGGGAGGGACAGGTAGACGGGTGGATGGCTGTGTGTTATGGGGTGTATGGGGAGGGACAGGTAGATGGGTGGATGGCTGTGTGTTATGGGGTGTATGGGGAGGGACAGGTAGACGGGTGGATGGCTGTGTGTTTTGGGGTGTATGGGGAGGGACAGGTAGATGGGTGGATGGCTGTGTGTTATGGGGTGTATGGGGACGGACTGGTAGACGGGTGGATGGCTGTGTGTTTTGGGGTGTATGGGGAGGGACAGGTAGACGGGTGGATGGCTGTGTGTTTTGGGGTGTATGGGGACGGACTGGTAGACGGGTGGATGGCTGTGTGTTATGGGGTGTATGGGGAGGGACTGGTAGACGGGTGGATGGCTGTGTGTTATGGGGTGTATGGGGAGGGACTGGTAGACGGGTGGATGGCTGTGTGTTTTGGGGTGTATGGGGAGGGACAGGTAGATGGGTGGATGGCTGTGTGTTATGGGGTGTATGGGGAGGGACAGGTAGACGGGTGGATGGCTGTGTGTTTTGGGGTGTATGGGGAGGGACAGGTAGACGGGTGGATGGCTGTGTGTTTTGGGGTGTATGGGGAGGGACAGGTAGACGGGTGGATGGCTGTGTGCTATGGGGTGTATGGGGAGGGACAGGTAGACGGGTGGATGGCTGTGTGTTATGGGGTGTATGGGGAGGGACAGGTAGACGGGTGGATGGCTGTGTGTTATGGGGTGTATGGGGAGGGACAGGTAGACGGGTGGATGGCTGTGTGTTTTGGGGTGTATGGGGAGGGACAGGTAGACGGGTGGATGGCTGTGTGTTATGGGGTGTATGGGGAGGGACAGGTAGACGGGTGGATGGCTGTGTGTTTTGGGGTGTATGGGGAGGGACAGGTAGATGGGTGGATGGCTGTGTGTTATGGGGTGTATGGGGAGGGACAGGTAGACGGGTGGATGGCTGTGTGTTATGGGGTGTATGGGGAGGGACAGGTAGACGGGTGGATGGCTGTGTGTTATGGGGTGTATGGGGAGGGACAGGTAGATGGGTGGATGGCTGTGTGTTATGGGGTGTATGGGGAGGGACAGGTAGACGGGTGGATGGCTGTGTGTTATGGGGTGTATGGGGAGGGACAGGTAGATGGGTGGATGGCTGTGTGTTTTGGGGTGTATGGGGAGGGACAGGTAGATGGGTGGATGGCTGTGTGTTATGGGGTGTATGGGGAGGGACAGGTAGATGGGTGGATGGCTGTGTGTTTTGGGGTGTATGGGGACGGACTGGTAGACGGGTGGATGGCTGTGTGTTTTGGGCTGTATTGGGACGGACTGGTAGACGGGTGCATGGATCTGCTTGCGGATCGGTGGCAGGGTGGAAGGGTGCGTGGGGATGGATGACATCGATGGTGAGACGCGGGGGATAAATGGAGAGGAATCGCTGAATGTGTGGACGCACAGATCGATGGACGGATGCCTGGCTGTATGTGGATGAGTGCCCAGGTGCCGGATTACTCCTTGCCCTGGCGGGTGCTCAACCCCTGCTCCACCCCAGGCCCCACCCCCACTCCACCCCTTCCTCCAAATCCCCACCCCGCCTTTTTCCACCCGTGTTCTGCCCCGTCCCACCTCTTCCTGCCAGGTCCACCCCCTCCCCTGAGCCTGCCCCATCCCCGCTCCTCCCCCTCTGCGGAACAGCTGATCACAGCGGGTGGGAGGCGCTGGGAGGGAGCGGGAGGAGCTGGCTGCTGGTGGGTGCTGAGCTCCCTCCGTGGGGCTGGATGGGTGTCAATGGGGATCTTTCCACTGATGTTTGCGGCTTTGGTTCACCCCCTTCGCTCTCTCTCTCATTTGTTCTTCCTTCCCCCTCTCCCCCCCCAGCTCAGCTCTCACTATGATTTGTGCTGGAAAGACCCCCCTGTAACGAAGGTGCCCGTGGGAGCCAGCTGAGGTCACTCAATCAGGGTGAACTGCAAACAGACTGGGGCAGGCGAACCCCAAACCCTGGTGGATATTCCACTGCCGAGATTTACCCAGCCAGGCCAAAGCAGCCTCTGTCTGACCTCCCACGGGGACCCAGGAGTCCAACAACGCAGTGCCCTTACAGTGCCTGGCCTCCGGCCGCCGTCCAGACACACATCAAACATAGGATGATAAATTCTGAAAATCTTCTCACCGTATAAAGGAAAAGGTCCTTCCAATCCCAAAGGATCAGCCACACACCCAAGTCAAATGATAGCTTTGATCTTACCCAGAATACCTGTTTCTCGCCAATTCTTATTAGCTAAACTAAAATGTATTAAAAAAGAAAAGGGCGTTGGTTGAAAGATCAATATCCAGACAGACTTGAGTTCAGTTCTTGAGGTCCAGAGTCACAGCAGAGATAAGTTTGTAGTGGCCAAGTTCTTTGGACTATAACCTGTGGCCTATTTCTAAATGTCCAAGTTCAGGGTGACTCCAGTCAGCGACTGGGGATCTCAATCCTTATGGATCTGGGTTTCCCCTTCTTGAACCCCAAAGCGGATCTGAGATGAAGGAGGATCGGGTCCCGGGGTCTTTATACATTTCCTGCAGCCTTTTGGCCTGAGAAAAGAATCGGCTTAAATTTCCTCCTCCCAAACATCCTGGCAATTAGCCCAGGGTCATTTCTCCATTAAACAGTTCAGACACAGGTTATCACAACCTTCCCAGAGACATAGAGACAATCTTACTAGTTCCCTCCAGTGTCTTCCTAAATATTAATACGCCTTTTTGATCTTTGGATCAAAGCCACAGCCATAGACAAGACTTGTTTGCTGACGTCACAAGACCTGAGCACGCAGCTCCCCTTCTCTCTCTAACCATGCCAGCTGCATTGCAAACCTCTCTTCATTTCCAGATCTTCCTAACCAGTCTTTACAGTTTAGCCCTGGGTCACGTCAGTCTGTGAGTTAATAACTCTTTCTGGCCCTGTCACCCATCAATGAGATATGATATTGCACTCATAACATCACACCCTCCGTGGGGCGGGATGACCCTGGGGAACCCGGGAATGTGGGATCCTCTTTGCAGACATACCCCGTCCGTCTCTCTGTCCCCAGCTCCCCTTCCCAGCTTCAGGATCCAGCTGTGTCCTGGGGCTGGTCACTGGGGCTCCCTGCCCCCTCCCCCACTAATCATCTCCGCAGATCCCCTCTGGCTCAGAATAACCCGGCCCCACATGAACCCGGAAAGCTGCCCCCAACCCTGGATGTGACCTTCACCTCTCTCTCTCTGTTCCAGCCGCAGCGCTGCGGGAGAAGGAACCCGCCTCCGAGCCGAGCCTGGGGGAGCTCTCGGCCTCCAACGTCACCCACGACTCCGCCCTGCTCTCCTGGACCGTCCAGGCCGGGGACTTCGACTCCTTCCTCCTCCAGTACAAGGATGCGGAGGGTAAACCCCAGGCGCTGCCCGTGGATGGGGGATCCCGCACGGTCACCGTCGCCAACCTGGCCCCCTCCCGCCGATACAAGTTCAACCTCTACGGCATCTCCGGCCGCAAGCGCCTCGGCCCCGTCTCCACCGACGCCGTCACAGGTCAGCGGCTGCTCCCAGGGGTGCCGGCCTCTTCCCCACCCGCCCCCTTTGCTTTGCAGCGTGGTGGTAACGCCGACCACAGGGCCGGGACATTCGCAGGAAGTTGCTTCCAATCCTCCAGCCTCCCCCAGACAGATTGTCGCCCATTCAACAGCTAGAGAGAGGAAGATGGATGGATGGAGGAGTTGTGTGGAGGGATGGATCAATGGACAGAGGGGTGTGTATTGGGATGGATGGATGGAGGGGACAGTCGGATAGATAGAGGAATGGATGCAGATGTGGATGGATGGGCAGACAAGCAGGTGGGTGAGGTGTATGAGGACAGATGGAGGAAAGGGGTGAAGGGTGCGTGGAGGCGTACGGGGATGGACAGCTGTTTTGGGAGATGCACACGTAGAGGTGTATTTGTATGTACGTGTAACCCTTCTGCCTGGTGATACTGGCAGCCATAATACCTCTGTTGCACATGGGGATGGATGCAGAGATACTTGGACAGAGGGAGGGTTTGGTGATAGATGGGTATGGAGCTGCGTACGGGGATGGAGGGAGGGATGGATGGAGGGATGGATGGATGGATAGGTGTACGTGCAGAGGGATGGAAGAAGAAGTGTTCTGGGATGGATGGACTGATGTGTGTATCTGGGGCTGGATGGGTGTCAATGGGGATCTCTATTGACATTGGTGGCTTTGGTTCACTCCCTTCCCTGTCTCTCTCAATAGTTCTTCTTTCCCTCTCTCTCCTCCCATCTCCGCTCAGCTCTCACCGTGGTTTGTGCCGGTCGCTCTCACCTGACCCCTCCACGGAAGCGGAGTGGTTGTGGGGAACCCGGGAATGTGGGATCCTCTTTGCAGACATGCACCATCTGTCTGTCTGTCCCCAGCTCTGCTTCCCAGCAGCAGGATCCAGCTCTGTCCTGGGAACAGTCCCTGGGGCTCCCTGCACCCTCCCCTCACTAATTGTCTCTGCAGGTCCCATCTCGCTTGGAATAACTTGGGCCCCCAAGGACCCAGTGAGCCACCCCCAACCCTGGCTGTGACCTTCTCCCCCCTCTCTCTGTTCCAGCTGTGACAGGGGAGGAGGAACCCGCCCCCCAGCCCAGCCTGGGGGAGCTCTCGGCCTCTGACGTCACCCACAACTCCATCCTGCTCTCCTGGACCGTGGAGGAGGGGACCTTCGACTCCTTCCTCCTCCAGTATAAGGACGTGGAGGGCAAACCCCAGGCGCTGCCCGTGGACGGGGGATCCCGCACGGTCACCGTCGCCAACCTGGCCCCCTCCCGCAGATACAAGTTCAACCTCTACGGCATCTCCGGCCGCAAGCGCCTCGGCCCCGTCTCCGCCGACGCCGTCACAGGTCAGCGGCTGCTCCCGGGAGTGCCGGCTCCGTCCCCTCCCGCCCCCTTTGCTTTGCAGAGTGGTGGTGATGCTGGCCCCCAGGCTAAGAACTTCCCAAAAAGATGCTTCCAAGCCTCCAGCCTCCACCACCAGACTACCAGCCATTCAAGGTCTGGAGAGAAGAGAATTGATAGGCACGGATGGATGGATGGAGGGAGGGAGGGGTGGATGGAGGGATGGAGGGATAAACTGGTGGATTGATGTGCACGGGGCAGGTTGAGTGAATGGATAGATGTGTATGGGGATGGATGGAAGGATGGAATTGGTGGCCACGGATGGATAGATGGAGGAATGGCTGTGGATGGGGATGGATAGACAGATGGGTGGGTGGACGGATGTGCATGGGGATGGAGGGCTATTTATGGGGATGCATAGGTAGACATGTGTGTACGTGTAACCTTCTGCCAGTTAGTACTGGGAGCCAAAAGGCTGTTATGTATAGTGATGGATGGATGGTTGGACAGACAGATGGTTTGGTGATCGACTAACGGATGGGTGTGTATGGGGGGGGTGGATGAGGGGAGGGATGGATGGAGTGTATGGGTGTGTACAAGGATGGATAGATGGGTGTATATTGGGAGTGATGGATGGAGGGGTGGGTTTGGCAATGAATGGGTGTCAGTGGGGATCTTTCCATTGACAGTGGTGGCATTGGTTCAACCCCTTCTCTTTCTCTCTCATTTCTTCTTCCTTCCCTCACCGAGGTTTGTGCCGGTTGCTCTGGGCCAACCCCTCCACGGAGACGGAGTGGCCACGGGGAATGTGGGATCCTCTTTGCAGACATGCCCCATCTGTCGGTCTGTCCCCAGCTCTCCTGCCCAGCAGCAGGATCCAGTTGTGTCCTAGGGCTAGTCCCTGGGACTCCCTTCGCCCTCCCAACAATAATTCCTCTCCTCAGGTCCCCTCTGATTAGGAATAATCCGGGCCTCAAGGACCCAGTGAGCCTCCCCCACCCTGGCTGCACCCTTCACCCCCCTCTCTCTGTTCCAGCCGCAGCGCTGCGGGAGAAGGATCCTGCCTCCGAGCCGAGCCTGGGGGAGCTCTCGGCCTCCAACGTCACCCACGACTCTGCCCTGCTCTCCTGGACTGTCCAGTCCGGGGACTTTGACTCCTTCCTCCTCCAGTACAAGGACGCGGAGGGCAACCCCCAGGCGCTGCCTGTGGACGGGGGATCCCGCACGGTCACCGTCGCCAACCTGGCCCTCTCCCGCCGATACAAGTTCAACCTCTACGGCATCTCCGGCCGCAAGCGCCTCGGCCCCGTCTCCACCGACGCCGTCACAGGTCAGCGGCTGCTCCCGGGGCACCGGCTCCGTCCCCTCCCACCCCCTTTGCTTTCCAGTGTCAGAGGCACTGACCCCTGGGCCGGGACCTTCCAGGGAAGATGCCTTCAATCCTCCAGCTTTAACAAGCAGATTGCTGGTCAGAGAGAGTGTGGGTGGGTGGATGGATGGATGGATAGACGGGTGGGTGGGTGGGTGGGTGGGGGTGTGCATGGGGCAGGTTGAGTGAATGGATAGATGTGTGTGGGGATGGATCGCTGAATGAATAGGTAGATGGATGACTGTCTATAGGGGTGGATGAAGATGTATGAATAGATAGAGGATTGGATATTTATGGAGATGGAAGGATGGACGGACGGACGGAAGGATAGGTGGGAAGGCAGATGTGAATTAGAATGGACGGGGGGAAGGGTGAGGAGGTGTATGGGGACGGATGGAGGGACGGGGGAAGGGTGGGCGGAGGTGTATGGGGATGGATGGAGGGACGGGGAAGGGTGGGCGGAGGTGTATGGGGACGGATGGAGGGACGGGGGAAGGGTGGGCGGAGGTGTATGGGGACTGGGGGAAGGGTGGGCGGAGGTGTATGGGGACGGATGGAGGGACGGGGAAGGGTGGGCGGAGGTGTATGGGGACTGGGGGAAGGGTGGGCGGAGGTGTATGGGGACGGATGGAGGGACGGGGGAAGGGTGGGCGGAGGTGTATGGGGACGGATGGAGGGACGGGGGAAGGGTGGGCGGAGGTGTATGGGGACGGATGGAGGGACGGGGGAAGGGTGGGCGGAGGTGTATGGGGACTGGGGGAAGGGTGGGCGGAGGTGTATGGGGACGGATGGAGGGACGGGGGAAGGGTGGGCGGAGGTGTATGGGGACGGATGGAGGGACGGGGGAAGGGTGGGCGGAGGTGTATGGGGACGGATGGAGGGACGGGGGAAGGGTGGGCGGAGGTGTATGGGGACGGATGGAGGGACGGGGAAGGGTGGGCGGAGGTGTATGGGGACTGGGGGAAGGGTGGGCGGAGGTGTATGGGGACGGATGGAGGGACGGGGAAGGGTGGGCGGAGGTGTATGGGGACGGATGGAGGGACGGGGGAAGGGTGGGCGGAGGTGTATGGGGACGGATGGAGGGACGGGGAAGGGTGGGCGGAGGTGTATGGGGACGGATGGAGGGACGGGGGAAGGGTGGGCGGAGGTGTATGGGGACGGATGGAGGGACGGGGGAGCGGAGGTGTACGGGGACGGATGGAGGGACGAGGGAAGGGTGGGCGGAGGTGTATGGGGACGGATGGAGGGACGGGGAAGGGTGGGCGGAGGTGTATGGGGACGGATGGAGGGACGGGGAAGGGTGGGCGGAGGTGTATGGGGACGGATGGAGGGACGGGGAAGGGTGGGCGGAGGTGTATGGGGACGGATGGAGGGACGGGGGAGCGGAGGTGTATGGGGACGGATGGAGGGACGGGGGAAGGGTGGGCGGAGGTGTATGGGGACTGGGGGAAGGGTGGGCGGAGGTGTATGGGGACGGATGGAGGGACAGGGGAAGGGTGGGCGGAGGTGTATGGGGACGGATGGAGGGACGGGGGAGCGGAGGTGTATGGGGACGGATGGAGGGACGGGGGAAGGGTGGGCGGAGGTGTATGGGGACGGATGGAGGGACGGGGAAGGGTGGGCGGAGGTGTATGGGGACGGATGGAGGGACGGGGGAAGGGTGGGCGGAGGTGTATGGGGACGGATGGAGGGACGGGGAAGGGTGGGCGGAGGTGTATGGGGACGGATGGAGGGACGGGGGAAGGGTGGGCGGAGGTGTATGGGGACGGATGGAGGGACGGGGAAGGGTGGGCGGAGGTGTATGGGGACGGATGGAGGGACGGGGGAAGGGTGGGCGGAGGTGTATGGGGACGGATGGAGGGACGGGGAAGGGTGGGCGGAGGTGTATGGGGACGGATGGAGGGACGGGGAAGGGTGGGCGGAGGTGTATGGGGACGGATGGAGGGACGGGGAAGGGTGGGCGGAGGTGTATGGGGACGGATGGAGGGACGGGGGAAGGGTGGGCGGAGGTGTATGGGGACGGATGGAGGGACGGGGAAGGGTGGGCGGAGGTGTATGGGGACGGATGGAGGGACGGGGAAGGGTGGGCGGAGGTGTATGGGGACGGATGGAGGGACGGGGAAGGGTGGGCGGAGGTGTATGGGGACGGATGGAGGGACGGGGAAGGGTGGGCGGAGGTGTATGGGGACGGATGGAGGGACGGGGGAAGGGTGGGCGGAGGTGTATGGGGACGGATGGAGGGACGGGGAAGGGTGGGCGGAGGTGTATGGGGACGGATGGAGGGACGGGGGAAGGGTGGGCGGAGGTGTATGGGGACGGATGGAGGGACGGGGAAGGGTGGGCGGAGGTGTATGGGGACGGATGGAGGGACGGGGAAGGGTGGGCGGAGGTGTATGGGGACGGATGGAGGGACGGGGAAGGGTGGGCGGAGGTGTATGGGGACGGATGGAGGGACGGGGAAGGGTGGGCGGAGGTGTATGGGGACGGATGGAGGGACGGGGAAGGGTGGGCGGAGGTGTATGGGGACGGATGGAGGGACGGGGAAGGGTGGGCGGAGGTGTATGGGGACGGATGGAGGGACGGGGGAAGGGTGGGCGGAGGTGTATGGGGACGGATGGAGGGACGGGGGAAGGGTGGGCGGAGGTGTATGGGGACTGGGGGAAGGGTGGGCGGAGGTGTATGGGGACGGATGGAGGGACGGGGGAAGGGTGGGCGGAGGTGTATGGGGACTGGGGGAAGGGTGGGCGGAGGTGTATGGGGACGGATGGAGGGACGGGGAAGGGTGGGCGGAGGTGTATGGGGACTGGGGGAAGGGTGGGCGGAGGTGTATGGGGACGGATGGAGGGACGGGGGAAGGGTGGGCGGAGGTGTATGGGGACGGATGGAGGGACGGGGGAAGGGTGGGCGGAGGTGTATGGGGACGGATGGAGGGACGGGGGAAGGGTGGGCGGAGGTGTATGGGGACTGGGGGAAGGGTGGGCGGAGGTGTATGGGGACGGATGGAGGGACGGGGGAAGGGTGGGCGGAGGTGTATGGGGACGGATGGAGGGACGGGGGAGCGGAGGTGTACGGGGACGGATGGAGGGACGAGGGAAGGGTGGGCGGAGGTGTATGGGGACGGATGGAGGGACGGGGGAGCGGAGGTGTATGGGGACGGATGGAGGGACGGGGGAAGGGTGGGCGGAGGTGTATGGGGACTGGGGGAAGGGTGGGCGGAGGTGTATGGGGACGGATGGAGGGACGGGGGAAGGGTGGGCGGAGGTGTATGGGGACTGGGGGAAGGGTGGGCGGAGGTGTATGGGGACGGATGGAGGGACGGGGGAAGGGTGGGCGGAGGTGTATGGGGACGGATGGAGGGACGGGGGAGCGGAGGTGTATGGGGACGGATGGAGGGACGGGGGAAGGGTGGGCGGAGGTGTATGGGGACGGATGGAGGGACGGGGAAGGGTGGGCGGAGGTGTATGGGGACGGATGGAGGGACGGGGGAAGGGTGGGCGGAGGTGTATGGGGACGGATGGAGGGACGGGGAAGGGTGGGCGGAGGTGTATGGGGACGGATGGAGGGACGGGGGAAGGGTGGGCGGAGGTGTATGGGGACGGATGGAGGGACGGGGAAGGGTGGGCGGAGGTGTATGGGGACGGATGGAGGGACGGGGGAAGGGTGGGCGGAGGTGTATGGGGACGGATGGAGGGACGGGGGAAGGGTGGGCGGAGGTGTATGGGGACGGATGGAGGGACGGGGAAGGGTGGGCGGAGGTGTATGGGGACGGATGGAGGGACGGGGGAAGGGTGGGCGGAGGTGTATGGGGACGGATGGAGGGACGGGGAAGGGTGGGCGGAGGTGTATGGGGACGGATGGAGGGACGGGGGAAGGGTGGGCGGAGGTGTATGGGGACGGATGGAGGGACGGGGGAGCGGAGGTGTACGGGGACGGATGGAGGGACGAGGGAAGGGTGGGCGGAGGTGTATGGGGACGGATGGAGGGACGGGGGAGCGGAGGTGTATGGGGACGGATGGAGGGACGGGGGAAGGGTGGGCGGAGGTGTATGGGGACGGATGGAGGGACGGGGGAAGGGTGGGCGGAGGTGTATGGGGACTGGGGGAAGGGTGGGCGGAGGTGTATGGGGACGGATGGAGGGACGGGGGAAGGGTGGGCGGAGGTGTATGGGGACGGATGGAGGGACGGGGGAGCGGAGGTGTATGGGGACGGATGGAGGGACGGGGGAAGGGTGGGCGGAGGTGTATGGGGACGGATGGAGGGACGGGGAAGGGTGGGCGGAGGTGTATGGGGACGGATGGAGGGACGGGGGAAGGGTGGGCGGAGGTGTATGGGGACGGATGGAGGGACGGGGAAGGGTGGGCGGAGGTGTATGGGGACGGATGGAGGGACGGGGGAAGGGTGGGCGGAGGTGTATGGGGACGGATGGAGGGACGGGGAAGGGTGGGCGGAGGTGTATGGGGACGGATGGAGGGACGGGGGAAGGGTGGGCGGAGGTGTATGGGGACGGATGGAGGGACGGGGAAGGGTGGGCGGAGGTGTATGGGGACGGATGGAGGGACGGGGAAGGGTGGGCGGAGGTGTATGGGGACGGATGGAGGGACGGGGGAAGGGTGGGCGGAGGTGTATGGGGACGGATGGAGGGACGGGGGAAGGGTGGGCGGAGGTGTATGGGGACGGATGGAGGGACGGGGAAGGGTGGGCGGAGGTGTATGGAGACGGATGGAGGGACGGGGGAAGGGTGGGCGGAGGTGTATGGGGACGGATGGAGGGACGGGGGAAGGGTGGGCGGAGGTGTATGGGGACTGGGGGAAGGGTGGGCGGAGGTGTATGGGGACGGATGGAGGGACGGGGGAAGGGTGGGCGGAGGTGTATGGGGACGGATGGAGGGACGGGGGAGCGGAGGTGTACGGGGACGGATGGAGGGACGAGGGAAGGGTGGGCGGAGGTGTATGGGGACGGATGGAGGGACGGGGAAGGGTGGGCGGAGGTGTATGGGGACGGATGGAGGGACGGGGAAGGGTGGGCGGAGGTGTATGGGGACGGATGGAGGGACGGGGAAGGGTGGGCGGAGGTGTATGGGGACGGATGGAGGGACGGGGGAAGGGTGGGCGGAGGTGTATGGGGACGGATGGAGGGACGGGGAAGGGTGGGCGGAGGTGTATGGGGACGGATGGAGGGACGGGGGAAGGGTGGGCGGAGGTGTATGGGGACGGATGGAGGGACGGGGGAAGGGTGGGCGGAGGTGTATGGGGATGTGTGTGGGGAAGGATGGGTGTTTTGGGGGATTCACCGGTAGTTGTATGCGTGTGACTCTGTGGCCAGCTGCCGTTGTCAGAAACAAGGCCCGGATGGTTGTGGTGATGAATGCATGGATGGACGGGTAGACGGACGGATGGTATGGTGATGGATGGATGTGTATGGGGATGGAGGAGTTTCTGGGGGTGGATGGGTGTCAATGGGGATCTTTACAGTGATGTTGGTGGGTTTGGTTCACCCCCTTCTCTTTCTCTCTCATTTGTTCTTCCTTCCCCCTCTCTCCTCCCGTCTGAGCTCAGCTCTCACCGAGGTTTGTGCCGGTCGCTCTGGGCCGACCCCTCCATGGGGTGGGATCGCCGCGGTGAACTCGGGAATGTGGGATCCTCTTTATAGACTTTCACCATCCGCCTGTCTGCAATTCTACTTCCCAGAAGCAGGATCCATCCGTGTCCTGGGACTGGTCCCTTAGTATCCCTGCACCCTCCCCCTGCTAATTCTCTCTGCAGATCCCCTCTGGCCTAGGAATAACCCAGACCCTGAAGGATCCGGTGAGCCCTGCCCACCCCGGCTGCGCTCTTCACCCCCCTCTCTCTGTTCCAGCTGCAGCGCCGCGGGAGGAAGAACCCGCCCCCCAGCCCAGCCTGGGGGAGCTCTCGGCCTCCGACGTCACCCACGACTCCGCCCTGCTCTCCTGGACCGTCCAGGCCGGGGACTTCGACTCCTTCCTCCTCCAGTACAAGGACGCGGAGGGTAAACCCCAGGCGCTGCCCGTGGACGGGGGATCCCGCACGGTCACCGTCGCCAACCTGGCCCCCTCCCGCCGATACAAGTTCAACCTCTACGGCATCTCCAGCCATAAGCGCCTCGGCCCCGTCTCCACCGACGCCGTCACAGGTCAGCGGCTGCCCCCGGGGGTGCCGAGCCCCTTCCCCTCGTACCCCGCTTTGCCCTGCAGCACAGTAACGGTGCTGGCCATCGCGAAGACGTTCTTCTCTTCCATCTTCTCTTCGTGGTCTCTCTCCATTGCACAGGAGCTTGGGGGATCAAGATGCTGCTTCCAGCCCATGTTCCTCTGTCCCGCTTGTCTGAGTCTGCCCCAGTCCCCCTTCCTTGGACTGTCTATGGACCTCTTTATGGGGCCTACACATGACTGTGTACTCCTCCGTCCATCTCCAGCATGTGGCCACACCTCCATCCATCCATCCCCAGCATCCATCCATCTATCCATCCCCAACATGTACCCACACCTCCATCCATCCCCAGCATCCATCCATCCATCTCCAACTTGTACCCTCACCTGCATCCATCCATCCGTCCATCCCCAGCATCCATCTATCGCTAACTTGTAGCCACACCTCCATCCAACCCCAGCATCCATCCATCCATCCATCTCTCCCATTCAGGATACACTCAGGGTCACCCAGGCCCCCTCTCGAGGTCCCATCTCTCCTTTTTGCTCCCTTTCGACCTCCCCGCTTAACTTTTCACCCCCTGCAGAGTCCCTGGGTAACGGGGCATGAGCCCCAGCACGCCCTGCCCCTGCTCTCTCTGGTTCATTGTCCCCGCTTGGACTCAGCGAGTGGCCATGCCCCTCACCCCCCAATCTCTCTTCCAGCCATGGCACCGCGGGAGGAGGGAGTCGGGACGCAGCTCCGCCTGGGGGAGCTCTCGGTGGCCAACGCAGCCCACAACTCTCTTGACCTTTTCTGGACCGTGGAGGTGGGGACCTTCGACTCCTTCATCCTCCAGTACCGGGACGCAGAGGGCAACCCCCGGGCGCTGCCCGTGGACGGTGCCCTGCGCTCCCTCCATCTCCATGACCTGGCCCCCTCCCGCAGATACAAGTTCAACCTCTACGGCATCTCCGGCCGCAAGCGCCTCGGCCCCGTCTCCACCGACGCCGTCACAGGTCAGCGGCTGAGCCCAGGTGCCTGGGTCTCCTCGGCCTCTCTGGCTCCTCGAGCGTCACGTCTCTCTCCGGAGCCGCTTGTGCCCGTGTCCTTGCTCACAGCACGGGCGTACACCATGTGTCTGTCTGTGCTGAGAGCCACCCGGCCGCCAGCCCATCCCCAGGGTCCTGGGGCTGCGTCCTCCTCCTCCTCCCACGCTCCGTCTATCTCCTGTGCCTAGTTCTCTGCCTCCTTCCACCTTCTCTCTCTTTCTGCCTTCAGCTTCTCCCAATGCCAGGCAACCGGCTCTTTCTTCCTCCTTCTGTCCATCCAATGCCCTTCTTTTATCTCCTTCACTCTCCTGCTTCTACCCTCCGGCTGGTCTGTGCCTTTCTTTCTGCCTCCCCCTTCTTTCTCTCTTTGTCTGTCATCTGTGAGTCCAGGGATCCTCCCCTTCTCTCCCCTTTCCGTGATCGATCTACTCCTCATTTCTCTTTCTCCTCCACTTTCACTCTCTGTCCGTCTGCGCCATCCAGTTCTCTCCTTTCCTTCCTCTACGCTGTTTAGTCAACGTTCCTTCCCCATCATTCTTCTGTTTCCTCCCTTTCATGCTTTCATTCTCCCCTTCCCGATCTCTCTCACGCTGTCTCCCCACTTCCCTTGGATTCTTCCCTCTACTTTTCTTCCTCTTTCTTCCTTTGCTGCTTCCCCCCTTTTCTCTCTTCCGTTTCCTCGAACGTTTCCCCTCCTTCCTCATTCATTTTTTCTTTTGGTCGGTTTTGAGTCTATTTTTTTTCTCCACTCTTCTGCTTTCTCTTCCCTCCAATTGTTGCCTTTTATCCCAGACAGTGATCTGCCCCCTTCACCCCCCTCTCTCTGTTCCAGCCGCGGCACCGCAAGAGGAGGAACCCGCCCCCCAGCCCAGCCTGGGGGAGCTCTCGGCCTCCAACGTCACCCACGACTCCGCCCTGCTCTCCTGGACCGTCCAGGCCGGGACCTTCGACTCCTTCGTCCTCCAGTACAAGGACGTGGAGGGCAACCCCCAGGCGCTGCCCGTGGACGGGGGATCCCGCACGGTCACGGTCACCAACCTGGCCCCCTCCTGCCGATACAAGTTCAACCTCTACGGTATCTCCGATCGCAAGCGCCTTGGCCCCGTCTCCACCGACGCCGTCACAGGTCAGCGGCTGCTCCCGGGGTGCCGGCTCCTTCTCCTTGTATCCCGCTTTGCTTTGCAGTGCGGTGGGGACATTAGCCAGTGCTCCAGGGCCATCTCAGGAAGACACTTCTAAGCCTCAGATGTCCAAGACTAGGCTACTGATCATTCAACAGATGAGAGTGTGGGGGGTGGATGGATGGATGGATGGATAGAGGGGGTGTGTGGATAGATGGATAGAGGGGGTGGATGGATGGTTGGAGGGTTGTATTGGGGGATGGATGGACAGCTATATTGGGGGATGGATGGATGGATGGAGGGGGGGTATCAGAGAATTGACAGAATGATAGATGGATGGAGGGGGTGTGTGGATGGATGGGGGTGTGGATGGATGGACGGCTGTATTGGGGGATGGATGGATGGATGGATGGAGGGGGGTGTGGATGCATGGAGGGCTGTATCAGAGAACGGAGGGAATGATGGATGGGTCGAAGGATGGATGTGTTTGACAAGATGGAAGGATGGGTGTGCGGGGGATGAATAGCTGGTAGGAGGACATGTGGAAAGGGATGGGTAGACACTGGGTATTTATGGAGATGGATGGATATGAATGAAAAAGGATGGGGATTGAGGCGTGTGTATACGGCTGGATGGGTGTCAATGGGGATCTTTCCATTGACATTGGAGGCTTTGGTTCACCCCCTTCTCTCTCTCACTCACTTGTTCTTCCTTCCCCCTCTCTCCTCCCATCTCAGCTCAGCTCTGCTCGTGGTTTGTGCCGGTCACTCTGGGCCGACCCCTCCATGGAGGCGGGATGGCTGCGGGGAACCCAGGAATGTGGGATCCTCTTTGCAGACATCCCCCGTCCGTCTGTCTGTCTCCAGCTCTCCTTCCCAGCAGCAGGATCCGACTGTGTCCTGGGGCTGGTCTGTGGGGCTCCCTGCCCCCTCCCTCCGCTAATCCTCTCTGCTGATCCCCTCTGCCTAGGAATTACCTGGCCCCCAAGGACTCAGTGAGCCTCCCTCTACCCCAGCCGCGCCCTTCACCCCCCTCTCTCTGTTCCAGCCGCGGCGCCGCGGGTTGAGGAACCCGCCCCCCAGCCCAGCCTGGGGGAGCTCTCGGCCTCCGATGTCACCCATGACTCCGCCCTGCTCTCCTGGACCGTCCAGGCTGGGGACTTCGACTCCTTCCTCCTTCAGTACAAGGACGCGAAGGGCAAACCTCAGGCGCTGCCCGTGGATGGGGGATCCCGCACGGTCACCGTCACCAACCTGGCCCCCTCCCGCCGATACAAGTTCAACCTCTACGGCATCTCCGGCCGCAAGCGCCTCGGCCCCGTCTCCACCGACGCCGTCACAGGTCAGCGGCTGGACCCGGGGGTGCTGGTCCCTTCCCCACCCGCCCCCTTTGCTTTGCTGCCAGCCGGGATCTTCCTGGGAAAACACGTCCCAGACTCCAACCTCCACAATCCACCTACCAGCCATTCAATGGGTGGAGGAGTTTGGATGGGAATGGAGGGGTGGCTAGACAGCTGGATTGATGTGCATGGAGCAGACTGACTGACTGGAGCCATGTGCTTGGGGTGCATGGATCAATGAGTGAATAGATAGATGGATGGCTGTCTATGGGGAGATGGAGGGATGAATGGACGGATGGAGGGGATGGTCATGGATGGATAGATGGATGAATGGATGTCTATGGGGATTGGTGGGGATGGATAGAGATGAATGGATGGATGGGTAGGTGGATGAATGGATGGATGTGTAGACGGGTGGCTGTCTGGGGGCATGGATGGGGATAAAGGGGATGGTCACGGCTGGACAGATAGATGAATGGGTGTGTATGAGGACGGAGGGATGTTTGGAGAAGTGGTTGGGGCTAGACGGGTATGGGCGTTTCTGGGGCTGGATGGGTGTAAATGGGGATCTTTCCATTGATGGTGGTGGCTTTGGTTCACCCCCTTCTCTTTCTCTGTCATTTGTTCTTCCTTCCCTCTCTCTCCTCCCCTCTCAGCTCAGCTCTTACCATGGTTTGTGCTGGTCACTCTGGGCCGACCCCTCCATGGAGGCGGGATGGCCCCGGGAACCCAGGTGGGAATGTGGGATCCTCCTTGCAGACATGCCACATCTGTCTGTCTGTCCCCAGCTCTCCTTCCCGGAAGCAGGATCCAGCTGTGTCCTGGGGCTGGTCCCTGGGGCTCCCTGCACCCTCTGTCCGCTAATCCTATCCACTGGTCCCCTCTCGTTTGGAATAAAGCAGCCCCCCAAGGACACAGAGAGCCACCACATATCCCGGCTGCACCCTTCACCCCCCTCTCTCTGTTCCAGCCGCAGCACCGAGGGAGGAGGAACCCGCCCCCCAGCCCAGCCTGGGGGAGCTCTCGGCCTCTGACGTCACCCACGACTCCATCCCGCTCTCCTGGACCGTGGAGGAGGGGACCTTCGACTCCTTCCTCCTCCAGTACAAGGACGCAGAGGGCAACCCCCAGGCGCTGCCCGTGGACGGGGGATCCCGCACGGTCACCGTCGCCAACCTGGCCCCCTCCCGCCGTTACAAGTTCAACCTCTACGGCATCTCCGGCCGCAAGCGCCTCGGCCCCGTCTCCACCGACGCCGTCACAGGTCAGCAGCTGCTCCCGGGGGTGCTGGCCCCTTCCCCACCCGCCCCCTTTGCTTTGCTGCCAGCCAGGACCTCCTGGGAAGATGCTTCCAAGTCTCCAACCTCCACAACCCGTCTACCAGCCGTTCAACAGATAGAGGACTTTGGATGGGGATGGCTGAGTGGATAGACAGACGGATTGATGTCCATGGAGCAGACTGAACGAATGGATCAATATGTATGGGGTGACTGGATCAATGATTGTATGGATAGATGGATGGCTGTCTATGGGGATGGATGGATGGATGGATGGATGGATAGTGTGGCAAGAAGGCCGATGTTTATATGGTGGGTTCTGCGCTTTTCTTGGAGAGGGGCTAAGATGTCACCCCTTGCCCCTGCTCTTGGGTGCTGAGGGCCCCGCTACTAGGCCGGGAAGGCGGTAGAGGAGGGAAATGGGGGAGGGAAACTTGCTCCTCCCTCTAAGCCCCAGCCCCAGCCCCTCTCAGCCCTTGCGGGTTTCTTACCCTCATCCCCCTTAGGTGGGGTTACCCTCGGCCCTTAGATGCTGGGGGGAAGGGAGTCTCCCTGTCCTGCTGGGGCAGGGTCTCCCTTACTTCAGTTCTCAGGTCTTCCAAATCTCTCAACGCTCCTCCAAGCTCCAGTCCTCTCTCCTTCCTCCTCCTCCTCTGACTGCCTGAAGCAGGGGGTTTTATTAGGTTTTTGACAGGGTTTAATTGACCTCAGGTGCTCCAATTAATCTGTAGCCACCCTCCCTCGTCTACAGGGAACCAGGCCTCAATTAGCCTAGGGCTTATATATCTCCCCTCGACCACTCCCCCACTGCTTCCTGGCCCCCCCGTATCACAATAGATAGGTAGATGGATGGCTGTCTAAGGGTATGGATGATATGGGATGGGGACGGGGATGAATGAATAAATAAATAAATGAATGCGTGTGTATGAGGATGGAGGGATGTTTCGAGGAGTGGTTGGGGATGGATGGGTATCAATGGGGATCTTCCCATTGATGCTGGAGGCTTTGGTTCACCCCCTTCTCTTTCTCTCTCGTTTGTTCTTCCTTCCCCCTCTCTCCTCCCGTCTCAGCTCAGCTCTGCCCATGGTTTGTGCCGGTCACTCTGGGCCAACCCCTCCATGGAGGCGGGATGGCCGCGGAGAATGTGGAAATGTGGGATCCTCTTTGCAGATTTGCCCCGTCCGTCTGTCTGTCCCCAGCTCTCCTTCGCAGCAGCAGGGTCTGGCTGTGTCCTGGGGCCGATACCTGGGGCTCCCTGCACCCTCCCTCTGCTAATCCTCTCTCCAGATCCCCTCTGCCCAGGAATATCGCCGCCCCCAAGGACCTGGCAAACCACCCTGCACCCCAACCACATCCTTCACCCCCCTCTCTCTGTTCCAGCCGCGGCACCGCGGGAGGAGGAACCCGCCCCCCAGCCCAGCCTGGGGGAGCTCTCGGCCTCCGATGTCACCCACGACTCCATCCTGCTCTCCTGGACCGTCCAGGCCGGGGACTTTGACTCCTTCCTCCTCCAGTACAAGGACACGGAGGGCAAACCCCAGGCACTGCCCGTGGACGGGGGATCCCGCACGGTCACGGTCACCAACCTGGCCCCCTCCCGAAGATACAAGTTCAACCTCTACGGCATCTCCGGCCGCAAGCGCCTTGGCCCCATCTCCACCGACGCCGTCACAGGTCAGCGGCTGGACCCGGGGCACCAGGTCCTTCCCCTCCCGCCCCCTTTGCTTTGCAGTGTGGTGGGGACAACAGCTGCCAGCAGGGACCTTCCTGGGAAGACACGTCCTAGACTCCCACCTCCACGTCCCATCGACTGGCCACTCAACAGATGGAAGCATATGGTTTGGTGGATAGACAGACAGGCACCTGGATCGATGTGTTTGGAGCAGTTTGACTGAATGGATCGATGTCTGTGGGGTGCATGGATCAGTGAGTGAATAGACAGGTGGATGGCTGTGGGTGGGGATGGATGGATGGATAGATAGATCAATTGAGGGCTGTCTAAGGGTATGGATGGTGTTGGATGGGGATGGTATGGATGGATAAATAGATGAATGGGTGTGTATGAAGATGCAGGGCTGGATGGAGAAGTGTCTGGAGCTGGATGCCTGTCTATGGGGATTGGTGGAGATGGTGAATGGATGGATGTGTAGATGGGTGGCTGTCTAGGGACATAGATGGGGATGGAGGAGATGGTCATGGATGGACAGATAGATGAATGGGTGTGTATGAAGTTGGAGGGATGGAGGCGTGTGTATGGGGCTGGATGGGTATCAATCGGGATCTTTCCATTGATGTTGGTGGCTTTGGTTCACCCCCTTCTCTTTCTCCCTCATTTGTTCTTCCTTCCCCCCTCTCCTCCCGTCTGAGCTCAGCTCTGCCCATGGTTTGTGCTGGTCACTCTGGGCCAACCCCTCCACGGAGGTGTGATGGCTGCGGGGAAAGTGGGATCCTCTTTGCAGACATGCCCCGTCTGTCTGTCTGTCCCCAGCTCTCCTTCCCAACAGGAGGATCCGGCTGTGTCCTGGGGCCGGTCTCTGGTGCTCCCTGCACCCTCCCCCCGCTAATCCTCTCTACAGATCCCCTTTGGCTAGGAATTACCCGGCCCCACCAAGGACCTAGCGAGCTGCCCTGCCCGCCGTCCTTCACCCCCCTCTCTCTGTTCCAGCCGTGGCACCGCGGGAGGAGGAACCCGCCTCCCAGCCCAGCCTGGGGGAGCTCTCAGCCTCCGACGTCACCCATGACTCCGCCCTGCTCTCCTGGACTGTCCAAGTTGGGACCTTCGACTCCTTCCTCCTCCAGTACAAGGACGCGGAGGGCAAACCCCAGGCGCTGCCCGTGAATGGAGAATCTCACACGGTCACCATCACCAACCTGGCCCCCTCCCGCCGATACAAGTTCAACCTCTACGGCATCTCCGGCCGCAAGCGCCTCGGCCCCGTCTCCACCGATGCTGTCACAGGTCAGCGGCTGCTCTGGGGGTGCCGGCTCCATCCCCTCCTGCCCCCTTTGCTTTGCAGCATGGTGGGGACAAGAGCTGCCATTTGGGACCTTCCTGAGAAGATGCTTCCCAGACTCCAACCTCCACAACTCGTCTACCGGCCATTCAATGGGTGGAGGAGTTTGGATGGGGATAGATGGGTGGATAGACAGACAGATGGATCGAAGTGCATGGAGCAGACTGAATTTATGGATCGATGTGTATGGGATGCATGGATAAATGAATAGATGGATGACTATGTATGGGGATGGGTGAGGATGGATGGATGGGGATGGATGGAGATGGATGGATGAGGATGGGGATGGATGGATAGGTAGATGGAACAATGGTTTTCTAAGGGTATAGATGGTGTTGGATGGTGAAGGTGATGGATGGATAAATAGATAAATTAGTGTGTATGAGGGTGGAGAGATGGATAGAGGCATGTCGGGGGCTGGATGGCTGTCTATGGGGATTAATGTAGATGGCTGGATGGATGAATAGCTGGATGGATGAATGGATGGATGGATAGGTAGATGAATGGCTGTCTATGGGTATAGATGGGGATGGAGGGGATGGTCACGGATGGACAGATAGATGAATGGTTGTATATGAGGATGGATGCATGGAGGGAGGAGTGTCTGGGGCTGGATAGGTGTGACTGGGGATCTTTCCATTGACATTGGTGGTTTTGGTTCACCCCCTTCTCTTTCTCTCTCATTTCTTCTTCCTTCCCCCTCTCTCCTCCCATCTCAGCTCAGCTGTCACTGAGGTTTGTGCCAGTCGCTCTGGGCCCACCCCTCGCGGGAAGCGGGATGGCCTTGGGGAACCTGGGAATGTGGGATCCTCCTTGCAGACATGCCACATCTGTCTGTCTGTCTGTGTGTCCCCAGCTCTCCTTCCTGGAAGCGGGATCCAGCTGTGTCCTGGGGCCAGTCGCGGGGCTCCCTGAAATCTCCCACCGCTAATCCTCTCTTCAGGTCCCATCTCGCTTGGAATAACCCAGCACCCCAAGGACCCAGCGAGCTGCCCCCTACCCTGGCCGCACCCTTCACCCCCCTCTCTCTGTTCCAGCCGCGGCACCGCGGGAGGAGGAACCCGCCCCCCAGCCCAGCCTGGGGGAGCTCTCGGCCTCTGACGTCACCCACGACTCCATCCCGCTCTCCTGGACCCTGGAGGAGGGGACCTTCGACTCCTTCCTCCTCCAGTACAAGGACGCGGAGGGCAAACCCCAGGCGCTGCCCGTGGACGGGGGATCCCGCACGGTCACCGTCGCCAACCTGGCCCCCTCCCGCCGATACAAGTTCAACCTCTACGGCATCTCCGGCCACAAGCGCCTCGGCCCCGTCTCCACCGACGCCGTCACAGGTCAGCGGCTGCTCCCGGGGGTGCCGGCTCCTTCCCCTCCTGCCCTCTTTGCTTTGCAGTGTCAGGGACGCCGTCCGCTGGGCCAGGACCTTCCTAGGAAGATACTTTCCAGACTCCACCTCCATGACCCAGTTATTAGCCATCCATGGATGGAGAGGGGGTCGTGGGGGGAAGAATGGGGGGGCGTTTGGACGGATAGAGAGGGGGTCGTGGGGGGAAGAATGGGGGGTCGGGTGGATGGATAGAGATGCCAGTTAATATGTACGGGAAGGATGGATGCAGAGTTGGGTTGGTTTGCGTTGGATGTGTACGGGGAAGGATCTACAGGTGTCCCCAGGGATGGACGGATGGGTGTGTGTGGGGATGGGGGGATGGTGGGAGGGGTGGATGGAGGAGTGTGTGGGGATGGATAGGTGTCAGTGGGGATCTTTCTACTGGTGTTAGTGGCTTTGGGTCACCCCCTTTCTTTCCGGGAATATGGCGAGGTGTGTGCTCCCTGAGTGGCATGCCGGGTAATCACCATGTGTGACGTTCCTCAGGGTGCAGCCTGGACCCCTGGATTCCCTTCAGCCACCAGCCTGGGCTGCCTTTTACACTGCTTTGCTGTGAACAACCACTAGCGTGTAAAGTCACTCCCAGCTGAATGCAAGACTGCTGTGCCCAGCCACCCGTGAATAGATACAGGGTGACACCCGCGTGTCCCTCCATCCCAGCCTTGCCCCCAGAATGTGCGTCTCATGCCATTCTATAATCCACGGGACGGTACAAGCTCAGACATCATCCGCCGTTGCCCCAGCCCCATTGACCTGGGCAGGGAGTCTCCCAAACACTTCAGGCAAACACGCTGGTTTAGACAAGACAATAAAACAAGTTTTTTAACTAGATTTCAGGTGATTAGAAAGGGTAGGGCATAAAAGTCAGAACTGGTTACAAAAGAAATAAAGAAATAAACACGCAAGCTAATTCCTCAACTTTGCCAAGCTCAATAGGATTTGAAGTAACTGGTTTTCTCGCCACACCAGATGCCGCAGCCAGTTCACAGGTAGGATTCCCTTTCAGACTGGGACCAGTCCCCTTTGTTCAGTATTCTTCAGGTGTGCGTTGATGTGATGAGCAGAGAGCTGTAAGGTGGAGAGGCTAGGGACATTTCCCTCCCTTCTTATATGCCCGTCCTTTGTGCTGGAAAGATCTTCTCTGGGTCATGGGGGCCGGCAGTTCCATTACCTATGTGAGCTCCAAACTATCCTTCATTTGAATTGTAAATTTCTTTTTTACACCTCTCCCCTTGCTGGAGAATGTCCGATTAAGTAAGCGACAGCCCACTTGACTGTGTTGATGCCTGTCTGGGGTTGCCAGTGTGTCTTTGGCTCTGAAAAATGGGTTTGTTGGCATTACCCAGAACTGCAACATGTTTCAATAACAATCATACATAGCTTTACACACAGTGCTGTTATACACAGCTTAACAGGACAATGATGTCCAGCAGATTATGAGTTTTCAAATGATACCTCACAAGGCATCCTTTGTACAAAATATATCATAACTGTATAAAGGTGTGAACATGGGGTACAGGGTGTCACAGGAGGGTTACTAACCTCAGCTGGCTCTTTATTCAGGCAGCTCACGGCTAAACGTCCCAGCCCTGTGCTTGCAGACTGATGTCCCGGCATCCCCGCCACACCCTTCCCTCCTGCAACTGGTCTGCACCTGCCAGGTTCCAGGCAGGGTTACTGGAGGATAAGGCCAGAAGGGACCGGGCTGATTGTCCCGTCTGACCCTTGTACACCACAGGCCAGAGAATGTCCCCCAGTTCCCTCCGTACTGAGCCCAGACACTGAGGCTTGGCTAACGCGTGTCCTAGCGAGGCAGCCGGGTTGGGTCTGCAGCTGTGCGGAGGTGGAGAGGACATGGCTTCCCAGGGAAGAGCAATTCCCCACACTGGGGAGCGTGGGCCAAATTTCTGAGTGGGGTTCGTCTGCGTTTGTGTCCAGCCCCTGGGTCATGTTCTGCGCGTCTCTGCTGGGTTACAGAGCCTGGCGGAGCCTGGGGGGTTGTCGCGGCTTTTCTCCCCGAGGGGTCACAATTTGAGGCAACCCTCAGTCGTCTCTCCAAGGGGCTGAACAGCCTGAGCTCTCTGACCGTGGGGGCTGGGGGCCCTTTGGGTTCACGCGCTAGGAGATGTGTCAGCCCAGAGCACCTCGGACCAGCCCGCAGGATGTCTGGGTGGGACGGGATGGGGGTCTTCCCCAATGCTTTGCATCCACAGGCTGTTCCCATCAGTCCCGGTGCCCCCCGACCCCATCACCCAGCTCTCCCTGACGCTTCTGCCCCCTATTTCCCCTCTGCGGCGAGTCCCCAAGGAATCGTTCATCGAATCCGCACCCAACTTTGTTCCAGCTGCGGGGCCACGGGAGGAGGAACCCGCCCTCCAGCCCAGCCTGGGGGAGCTCTCGGCCTCCGACGTCACCCACGACTCCGCCCTGATCTCCTGGACCGTAGAGGAGGGGACCTTTGACTCCTTCCTCCTCCAGTACAAGGATGCGGAGGGCAAACCCCAGGCGCTGCCCGTGGACGGGGGATCCCGCTCGGTCACCGTCGCCAACCTGGCCCCCTCCCGCCGATACAAGTTCAACCTCTACGGCATCTCCGGCCGCAAGCGCCTCGGCCCCGTCTCCACCGACGCCGTCACAGGTCAGCGGCTGCTCCAAGGGCGCCGGCTCCGTCCCCTCCCGCCCCCTTTGCTTTCCAGGGTCAGGAGCGCCGGCCACTGGGCCAGGACCTTCTAAGGAAGACACTTGTGAGCCTCAGGCATCTACGACCCTGGCTGCCGACCCTTCAGCAGATAGAGAGTGGGGTGTGTGCGGATGGATGGATAGAGGGGCGTCTCCAGGAATGGAAGAAATGATTCATAGATAGATGGATGGGTGTGTTTGAAAGGATGGCGGGACGAATGGCTGCATAGAAGGATGTGTGTGAATGGATGGATGGACCTTGGGCCTTCATGGGAACGGATGGATGGGAAGGGAATGGCTGGCTGGGTAGATGGGTATGTATGGGGATGAAAGGATGGAGGAGTATCTAGGTCCGCATGGGTGTCAATGGGGATTTTTCCATTGATGTTGGAGGCTTTGGTTCACCCTTTTCTCTTTCTTTCTCATTTGTTCTTCCTTTCCCCTTCTCTCCTCCCGCCTCAACTCAGCTCTCACCGAAGTTTGCGCCGGTTGCCCTGGGCCGACCCCTCCATGGAGGCGGGATGACTGCGGGAAACTCAGGAATGTGGGATCCTCTTTGCAGACATGCCCCGTCCGTCTGTCCCCAGCTCTCCTTCCCAGCAGCAGGATCCGTCACTGTCCCGGGGAGGGGCCCTAGGGCTCCCTGCACCCTCCCCTCACTAATTGTCTCTGCAGATCCCCTCTCACTGGGAATAACCTGGCTTCCCAAGGATGCAGTGAGCCGCCCCCTGACCCTGGCCACACCCTTCACCCCCCTCTCTCTGTTCCCACCACAGCACCACAGGAAGAGGAACCTGCCCCCCAGCCCAGCCTGGGGGAGCTCTCGGCCTCCGACGTCACCCACGACTCCGCCCTGATCTCCTGGACCATGGAGGAGGGGACCTTCGACTCCTTCCTCCTCCAGTACAAGGATGCGGAGGGCAAACCCCAGGCGCTGCCCGTGGACGGGGGATCTCACACGGTCACCGTCACCAACCTGGCCCCCTCCCGCCGATACAAGTTCAACCTCTACGGCATCTCCGGCCGCAAGCGCCTTGGCCCCATCTCCACCGATGCCGTCACAGGTCAGCGGCTGCTCTGGGGGTGCCGGCCTCTTCCCCTCCTGCCCCCTTTGCTTTGCAGTGTGTGGGGACAGCGGCTGCCAGCCGGGACCTTCCTGGGAAGACACGTCCCAGACTCCAACCTCCACAACCCGCCTACCGGCCATTCAGTGGGTGGAGGAGTGTGGATGGAGGTGAATGGGTGGATTGACAGACAGACAGATAGATCAGTGTGTATGAAGCAGACTGAATTAATAGATAGATGACTATGGGGTTAATGAATGAATGAATGAATGAATGAATGAATGAATGAATGAATGAATGAATGAATGAAGATACATGGATGGCTGTTTATAGGGATCAGTGGGGATGGATGGATGGGGAAGGTCATGAATGGATGGATGGATGAATGTGTATGGGGAGGGAGGGAGGGATGGATGGATGGATGGATGGCTGAGCAGATGGATGATGTCTACTGGTAAGGGTGGGAATGGATGGATTGATGGTCATGGATTGATAGATGAAGGGATGGGGATGGATGGATAAGGAAATGGATGGATGGGGATGGATGGAAAAGGAGATGGATGGATGGATGGATGGATAAGGAGATGGATGGATGGGGATGGATGGATGGATGGATGTGGATGGGGTTGGATGGGGATGGAGCTGATGGATAGATGAATGGATGGAGGGGATGGATGTGGATGGATAGGGATGGAGCAGCTGGATAGATGAATGGATGCGTATGGGGAGGGATGGATAAGGAGATGAATGGATGCATATGGAGATGGATGGATGGAGATGGATCGATGAGTGGGGATGGAATGGATGGATAGATGAATGGATGCATATGGGGATGGATGGAGTTTACGGAATTGGATGGGTGTGTTGGGAGATTCACGGCAGAGGTGTGCGTGTCTGGGTAACCCTTCTGCAGGGGGCAGCTACAAGGGCTATGCTGGGTAAGGTCATGGATGCCAGGATAGATGGATGTGACTAGCCATGGGTGATGGATGGATGGGGGAGCGTATGAAGATGGTATGGTCATTTCTGGGGCTGGATAGGTGCCAGTGAGAATGTTTCCATTGGTGTTGGTGGCTTTGATCCACCCCCTTCTCTTTCTCTCTCACTTGTTCTTGCTTCCCCCTCTCTCCTCCCATCTCAGCTCAGCTCTCACCGAGGTTTCTGCTGGTTGCTCTGGGCTGACCGCTCCATGGAGGCGGGATGGCCGTGGGGAGCCCAGGAATGTGGGATCCTCTTTCCAGATATGCCCCATCCATCTGTCCCCAGCTCTCCTTCCCAGAAGGAGGATCCGGCTGTGTCCTGGGGTCGGTCTCTGGTGCTCCCTGCACCCTCCCCCAACCAATCCTCCCTACAGATCCCCTTTGGCTAGGAATTACCCGGCCCCACCAAGGACCTAGCGAGCTGCCCTGCCCGCCGTCCTTCACCCCCCTCCCTCTCTTCCAGCCGCGGTGCCGCGGGAGGAGGAACCTGCCCCCCAACCCAGCCTGGGGGAGCTCTCGGCCTCCGACATCACCCATGACTCCGCCCTGCTCTCCTGGACCGTGGAGGGGACCTTTGACTCTTTCCTCCTCCAGTACAAGGACGCGGAGGGCAAACCCCAGGTGCTGCCCAACGACGGGGCATCCCGCAGGGTCACCATCAACAACCTGGCCCCCTCCCGCCGATACAAGTTCAACCTCTACGGCATCTCTGGCCGCAAGCGCCTCGGCCCCGTCTCCACCGACGCCGTCACAGGTCAGCAGCTGGACCCGGGGTACCAGCCCCTTTCCCACCCCGCTTTGTTTTGCAGTGTCAGAAACGCCGACCACTGGGTCAGGACCTTCCCAGGAAGACACTTCCAATCCTCCAGCCTCCATAAGCAGATTGCCGGCCACTCAATGGGTAGAGAGAGGAGTGTGGATGGGGATGGATGGATAGATGGATAGACAGACAACTGGATCAATGTGTCTTGGGCAGGTTAATTGAATGGATAGATTTGTATGGGGATGGATGGATGGATGGATGGAGACGATGGTAATGAATGGATAGAGAATGGACATATATGGGGGTAGACATACAGACGGTAAGGTGGGTGGATGTGTGTGGGGATGGATGGGTATTTTGGGGGATTCATGGGTAGATGTGTGGCCAGGTGGCATTGTGAGCAATGGGACACGGTGAGTATGATGATAGATGCGTGGCTGGATGGCTGTATGATATGGTGATCGATGGCTGTATAGGTTTGTGTTGGGCTGGATGGGTGTCAGTGAGGATCTTTCCATTGACGGAGGCTTTGGTTCACCCCCTTCTCTCTTGCTGTCATTTGTTCTTCCTTCCCCCTCTCTCCTCCCATCTCAGCTAAGCTCTCACTGAGTTTTGTGCCGGTCGCTCTGGGCCGACCCCTCCACGGAGGCGGGATGGCCGCGGGGAACCTTGGAATGCAGGACTCTCTTTGGAGACATGCCCCGTGCGTCTGTCTGTCCCCAGGTCTCCTTCCTAGCAGCAGGATCCGCTGTGTCCTGAGGCCGGTCCCTGGGGCTCCCTGCGCCCTCCCCTGCTAATTCTCTCTGCTGATCCCCTCTGGCTGGCAATAACCAGCTCCCCCAAGGACCCGGCAAGTGTTCCTGCTGGCCATGCGCTTCACCCCCCTCTCTCTGTTCCAGCCGCGGCACCGCGGGAGGAGGAACCCGCCCCCCAGCCCAGCCTGGGGGAGCTCTCGGCCTCCGACGTCACCCACGACTCTGCCCTGCTCTCCTGGACCGTCCAAGCCGGGACCTTCGACTCTTTCCTCCTCCAGTACAAGGACGCGGAGGGCAAACCCCAGGCGCTGCCCGTGGACGGGGAATCCCGCACGGTCACCGTCTCCAACCTGGCCCCCTCCCGCCGATACAAGTTCAACCTCTACGGCATCTCCGGCCACAAGCGCCTCGGCCCCGTCTCCACCGACGCCGTCACAGGTCAGCGGCTGCTCCCGGGTGTGCTGACCCCGTCCCCTCCCGCCCCCTTTGCTTTGCAGCGCGGTGAGGACAAGAGCTGGCATTTGGGACCTTCCTGGGAAGAGGCTTCGCAGACTCCAACCTCCACAACCCTCCTCCCGGCCATTCAGTGGGTGGAGGAGTGTGGATGGATGGACAGAGGGATCGATGTGTGTCGGGCTGACGGAGTGAATGCGTCACTGTGTATGGGCTGGTGTCACGGACTCCCAGGTCGTGCCCACTCTTGGCCCTGTGTGGTCCGTGGAGGGAACCCCCTTCAGTGAGACAGCCCTTCGGGGTCCAGCCCCTCCTCTCTTCGGGGTCCAGCCCCTCCACGTCCTGGTACCGCACCTCTCTGAGCCTTAGCACCCCTGTCTCTGCTGTGGGCCCCCTCAGGGAGTCCCCTCGCTCTGGACCCCCGGGCCTCCACCCCCCCCAAAGGGGATGATGCCCCCCTGTTCTCTAGACCGGAGCAACTCTCAGCCAGCGTAAAACAGGAGGGTTTATTGAGCGTCTGAACCCAGCACAGGAAACTCTCCGGCCTCAGGCCTGGCCTCCCTCAGCCCAGTGCATCCCAGTCTCCCCTGCATCCAGGGGGGCTCTGCCTGCTCCCCCTCTCCAGCCCAGAGACCCCCTGCTTCCCAGCTGGGCAGCTGATATCACTGGCCCCAACAGCTCCTCCCCTGTCCTTTGTCCTCTGTCCTCCATCCCAGGTAAACTGGACGCTGGGGCCCTCTCTCCTCCGTCCTTTGTTCCCTCTGGCTGGAACCGGCTGGTCAGGTCACCGGGGTCTCTCCGCAGCCCACTGTCCTCCCACTGGCCAGAACCGGCTGATGGCCAAGCTGGGGTGGGCGTCTTGGTCACCAGTTGTTAGGGTTCCCCATCTCCTGGCCATTGTCTGGTGGTCCCGGCTGCCAGGCAAGGTCACACCTGGTCCTCGGCAACAACAACCCCCTCCCACCGCCTTGTTAAACATGCAGCACACAGGGAAACTGAGGCACGCACACGCTATTCATGTAAAACACGACAAACATCCCCAAGTTCGTCACAGGTGCACGGATGAATGAATGGATGAATGAATGGAGAGCTGGACGGCTCTCTGTGGAGACTGGTGGGGATGGATGGATAGATTGGTAGATGGATGGATGTCTACGAGGATGGATGGATAGGTAGGTGGATGGATTTGGATGGGGATGGATGGATGGGGGAGCATATGCAGATGGTGGTAAGGATGTTTCTGGGGATGCATGGGTGTCAGCGGGGATCTTTCCACTGATGTTGGAGGCTTTAGTTCATCCCTTTCTCTTTCTCTCTCGTTTGTTCTTCCTTCCGTCTCAGCTCATCGCTCACTGAGGTTTCTGCCGGTTGCTCTGGGCCAACCCCTCCATGGAGGTGGGATGGCCTCAGGAACCCAGATGGGAATGTGGGATCCTCTTTGCAGACATGCCCCGTCCATCCGTCTCTCCCCAGCTCTCCTTCCCAGCAGCAGGATCCGTCACTGTCCTGGGGCTGGTCTCTGGGGCACCCTGCACCCTCCCCACACCAATCCTCTCTGCTGAACCCCTCTAGCTGGCAGTAACAAGGCCCCCCAAGGTCCCAGTGGGCCACCCTCCACCCTGGCTTCCCCCTTCACCCCGCTCTCTCTGTTCCAGCCGCGGCATCGCGGGAGGAGGAACTCGCCCCCCAGCCCAGCCTGGGGGAGCTCTCGGCCTCCGACGTCACCCACGACTCCATCCCGCTCTCCTGGACCGTGGAGGAGGGGACCTTCGACTCCTTCCTCCTTCAGTACAAGGACGCGGAGGGCAACCCCCAGGCGCTGCCCGTGGACGGGGGATCCCGCACGGTCACCGTCGCCAACCTGGCCCCCTCCCGCCGATACAAGTTCAACCTCTACGGCATCTCCGGCCGCAAGCGCCTCGGCCCCGTCTCCACCGACGCCGTCACAGGTCAGCGGCTGCTCCGGGGGCTGCCGGCTCCGTCCCCTCCCACCCACTTTGCTTTGCAGCGTGGTGGGGACAAGAGCTGCCAGCCGGGACTTTCCTGGAAAGACCCTTCCCAGACTCCAACCTCCACAATCTGCCTACCAGCCATTCAATGTGTGGAGGAGTTTGGATGGGAATGGAGGGGTGTCTAGACAGCTGGATCGATGTGCATGGAGAAGACTGACTGACTGGAGCGATGTGCATGGATCAGTGAGTGAATAGATAGATGGATGGCTGTCGATCGGGATTGGTGGGGATGGATGGATGTGTAGATGGGTGGCTCTCTATGGGCATGGATGGGGATGGAGGGATAGTCATGGATGGACAGATAGATGAATGGGTGCATATGAGGATGGAGGGATGTTTGGAGGAGTGGTTGGGGCTGGATGGGTGTCATTGGGGATCTTTCCATTGACGCTGGAGGCTTTGGTTCATCTCCTTCTCTTTCTCTCTCATTTGTTCTTCCTTCCCCCCTCTCCTCCCGTCTGAGCTCAGCTCTCACTGAGATTTGTGCTGGTCGCTGTGGTCCGACCCCTCCACGGAGGCAGGGTGGCCGCAGGCAACTGCGGAATGCGGGATCCTCTTTGCAGACATGCCCCATCCGTCTGTCTCTCCCCAGCTCTCCTTCCCAGCAGCAGGACCCAGCTGTGTCCTGGGGCCGGTCCCTGAGGCTCCCTGCACCCTCCCCCCGCTAATCCTCTCTGCAGATCCCCTTTGGCTAGGAATTACCTGCCCCCCCAAGGACCCGGCAACCCACCCCAGCCTCCCACTTCACCCCCCTCTCTCTATTCCAGACGCAGCGTTGCGGGAGAAGGAACCCGCCCCCCAGCCCAGCCTGGGGGAGCTCTCGGCCTCCGACGTCACCCACGACTCCGCCCTGCTCTCCTGGACCGTCCAGTCCGGGGACTTCGACTCCTTCCTCCTCCAGTACAAGGACGCGGAGGGCAAACCCCAGGCGCTGCCCGTGGACGGGGGATCCCGCACGGTCACCGTCGCACACCTGGCCCCCTCCCGCCGATACAAGTTCAACCTCTACGGCATCTCCGGCCGAAAGCGCCTCGGCCCCGTCTCCACCGACGCCGTCACAGGTCAGCGGCTGGACCCGGGGCGCCGGCTCTGTCCCCTCCCGCCCCCTTTGCTTTGCAGTGGGTGGGGACAGCAGCTGCCAGCCGCTTCCCGGACTCCAACCTCCACCCCCCGTCTACCGGCCATTCAACAGATAGAGGAGTTTGGATGGGGATGGATGGGTGGATAGACAGACAGACAGATGGATCAATGTGCATGGATGAATGAATAGATAGATGGATGTCTGTGTATGGAAATCGAGGCGGAGGGATGGATGGATGGAGGGGATCTCATGGATGGATAGACTGATTAAGGTTCTGTATGGGGATGAATGGATGGAGGGAGGGGATGGTCATCAATGGATAGATAGACGAATACATGTCTAAGGGAAGAGATGGCAGGAGAGATGGAGAGATGAATGGATGTGTATGGGGATGGATGGCTAAGGGGATAGATGGATGGGGATGGGGATGGATGGAGTTTATGGATGGCTGTTTTGGGGGATGCACACGCAGAGGTGTGCGTGTCTGGGTAACCCCTCTGCAGGGGGCAGGTACAAGGGCTATGGTGGGTAAGGTCGTGGGTGCCTGGATAGATGGATGTGACTGGCCATGGATGGGTGGTTGGAGGGGAGCGTATGAAGATGGTGATATGGGTGTGTATGGGACTGGATGGGTGTCAATGGGGATTTTTCCATTGATGCTGGAGGCTTTAGTTCACCCCCTTCTCTTTCTCTCTCACTTGTTCTTCTTTCCCCCTCTCTCCTCCCATCTCAGCTCAGCTCTCACCGAGGTTTGGGCCGACCCCTCCACGGAGGCGGGGTGGCCGCGGGGAACCCAGGAATGCGGGATCCTCTTTGCAGACATGCCCCGTGCGTCTGTCTCTCCCCAGCTCTCCTACCCAGCAGAAGGATCCGGCTGTGTCCTGGGGCCGGTCTCTGGGGCTCCCTGCACCCTCCCTCTGCTAATCCTCCCTGTTGATCCCCTCTGGCTAGGAATTACCCGCCCCCAAGGACCCGGCAAACTGCCCCCAAACCCAGCCGCACCCTTCACCCCCCTCTCTCTGTTCCAGCCGCAGCACCACGGAAGGAGGAACCCGCCCCCCAACCCAGCCTGGGGGAGCTCTCGGCCTCCGACGTCACCCACGACTCCGCCCTGCTCTCCTGGACCGTCCAGTCCGGGGACTTCGACTCCTTCCTCCTCCAGTACAAGGACGCGGAGGGCAACCCCCAGGCGCTGCCCATGGACGGGGGATCCCGCACGGTCACCGTCGCACACCTGGCCCCCTCCCGCCGATACAAGTTCAACCTCTACGGCATCTCCGGCCGCAAGCGCCTCGGCCCCGTCTCCACCGACGCCGTCACAGGTCAGCGGCTGCCGGGAGGAGGTTCCCAGCCAGCGCCTGCCTCCTTCCTTCTCCCCCTGCAGGGTCTTTCCCAGGACCCACCTTCACTGATTTGCTTTTCCCCTGCCTTCCCACTCTCCCACCTCGCCTGTCCCTGCGCGGCGTTTCCTCCTCTGGGATCCTTCCCTCCTTGTCTCCCTTTGCCCCTTTCTTCTCTTGGGCATTTTTTCACTCCTCCTCTCTTCCCACCACCCCTCCGGCTGTCCCCTCCTCCACCAGGGCCCCTTCCACGTTCCTTCGCTCCCAACCACCCTCTTCCACATCCCTTTGCTTGGTGCAGTCATGGCACCAGAGGCCACATCCAAGGGGTCTTGCCTCTGTCAGCCACTTTGCTCCCCTATTTCCACCCCACAGAGGGGCCACTTGCCCCGGACATCAGAGGTGACACTGCCTGAGTTTGCAGAGAGCCTGATCCCATCGCTCTGCAGTGGGGGAAGCTGCCTCTGTTTGCCCCACAGGCTGTTACCTCACCCTTAACCCTCCCACTCTGCTCCAACCACAGCGCCGCGGGAGGAGGGAGCCGGGGTACGGCTCCGCCTGGGGCAGCTCTCGGCCTCTGACATCACCCATGACTCCCTCGATCTGTCCTGGACTGTGAAGGAAGGGACCTTCGACTCCTTCATCCTCCAGTACAGGGACACGGACGGCAACCCGCAGGCGCTGCCCGTGGACGGGGGATCCCGCACGGTCACCGTCGCCAACCTGGCCCCCTCCCGCCGATACAAGTTCAACCTCTACGGCATCTCCGGCCGCAAGCGCCTCGGCCCCGTCTCCACCGACGCCGTCACAGGTCAGCTATCAGCTCTCTCCTCCCACCTTCCCCACCCCCCCGGCAGGTGCATGATGGGATAGAATCGCCCCCTTCTCTACGTCCCTGTGCCTCGTGGGGCAGGGGGAGGGTCCGAGGGACGCGCTTTGAGACGGGAAAATGCCGACTCGCCTCTCGAAGCGCTGGCGAGGAAACAGGCTCGTATGGAGCCTTGGGCTCGGCGAGGGGACCTGGGACCCCTGGTCTGGGCCGCGTAGCCCTGGCCCTCGCCCCGGCCTGTGTTCGCGCTGGGCAGAACCAGCGGCGAGCTCATCCAGAAACAGCCTGTGTGGGTTTCACGTGAGCCAGGGACGGAGAGTCCGGCCTGGCCCGTGGGGATTGTCTGGCTGGCTAATTCCCCTCCCTGCTCTGTGCCGCCGGCCGCAATCGGCTCTGATCCACCCTCCTGCCCACGCCACGGCCCAGGGCCGGCTGGGTCTGGCGCGTCCCAGCAGCAGTCAGGCCACCTGCAAAGAGACTGGCCTCTCGGCCGCTTGCCAAAGTTTTGCAGCTTTCATCCCGATCCCAAACAGGGGTGGGGTCTGGAGACGTGGGGTCCGGGCCGGGTCTGAGCTGCTCCCCTCTCCCCAGGCCGGCAGGAGGAGGAAGACGAGGAGGAGGAGGAAGGTGCCTCGCAGCCCAAGCTGGGGGAGCTCTCGACCTCCGAGGTCACCAAAGACTCCGTCCGCCTCTCCTGGACCGTCCAGGCCGGGGCCTTCGACTCCTTCCTCCTCCAGTACCGGGACGGGGAGGGCAAACCCCAGGCGCTGCCCGCGGACGGGGCGTCCCGCACGCTCGTCGTGTCCGACCTGCTCCCCTCCCGCAAGTACAAGTTCAACCTCTACGGCGTCTCCGGCCCTAAGCGCCTCGGGCCTGTCTCCACCGACGCCGTCACAGGTCAGCGAGCCGGGGGGCCGGCCGGCCAGGGCCCCTCAACATCTTCCAGCCCCCTTCCTTCCGCAGGTCTTCCCTCCGTGGCCCAGCTGGGACCCTGGACTCCTGGGTTCTCTCCCAGCTCTGGGAGGGGAGTGGGGTGTGGTGGGTTAGAGCAGGGGGGCTGGAAGCCAGGACTCCTGGGTTCTCTCCCAGCTCTGCCTCTGACCTTCTGGGTGACCATGCAAAAAGCCCCATAACTGCCCCTTGCCTCAGTTTCCCCACCTGTAACACGGGGCTAACGATCCCATTGCGCCACTGACAAGCTGTGGCGACAGGCCCTTCCTCTTCTGGGCCTAACCCCTGCTCCTGACCCCCCATTCCTGTCCTCCCTCTGTCGCCCCCCGCCCCTCCCGGCAGTTAACCCTTTCCACTCTGCACCGGAGCCCCATGGGACAAAAGTAACTAACCTGCTCCCAGGGCTCCTGGCCAGGTGCATGATGGGATAGAGTTAACCCCTTCTTGCCTGGCCCCAGCCCCCCCCCCCCCGGTGCCATCTCCCCCAGGGACAATTAACCCTGTCCTGCCCTTGCAGGAGCCTAACCCCCCTCCTGCCCCCGCAGCCTTCCCGGAAGCCTCCAGCGTGACGCCCGCCCGGCTGGACCAGCTGCTCATCTCCGAGGTGACCCCGACCTCGCTGCGGCTGAGCTGGGACGCGCCCGAGGGCAACTTCGACACCTTCCTCATCCGGTACCGGGACGCGGGCCGGGGGCCCGGGCTGGGGCCGGCGCCCGCCCAGGAGGTGCCGGTGCCGGGGGCCCAGCGCTCGGCCGTGCTGCGGGGGCTGCGGCCCAGCACCGAATACGGCCTGGCAGTGTACGGCCTGCGGCAGGGCGAGGAGACGGCCAACGTCCACGGGGCCGCACAGACCAGCAGCCTCGGTACGGCCCCCGCTGCGGCACCGAGCCCAGCTGCCCCCTCGTCCCAGCACCCCGTGCTGCCCCCGCCCCACAGCCCAGCGCCCCTGTAACGAGGCTGGTTCTGGCGGGACCCCACGGAGAGGGGCCAATTCAGGACAAATCGCTCAGAGCGGGGCAGTCACAGCCCCGGCCTGGGGTTTCTGTGCACCCCGAGGCAAACCAAACCCGCCAGCCGGAGAGGACTTCGGTCTCACCCCACCGCTAACCACGAGTCACACGAGCAGTTCCCTTAGACACCCCAGTTTCCCCACCAGCGCCCCTCGTTATGGGGATGAGTGGTTATGAAAACCAATCCCCCAGAAAGAGAAAAGAGGTTCCCTCGATCCCAAAGGACCAAGCCCAGACCCAGGTCAATGTACAGGTCAGATCTCACCCCCGAATCACGCTGTGGCCAACGCTTTTGAATCTAAAATCTCGAGGTTTATTCGTAAAAGGAAAAGAAAGAGACGAGAGCAAGAGCTGGTGACATGGACTCACTGACATCCAGTAACGGCCAACCCCAGCGTCCGGCCCTTAGGCCTCTCCCCGCCTGCCGGGCTGAGTCCCCCGGCGTGTCCGCCGTGGGTCAGGGGTGTCGCTCATGGGCCACCCAGCAGGCTGGGCAGAGCTGACCCCCACTTGTCTGGGGTGTCCCCCAGGAGTAGAGCACCCGTGTGAACTGCAGACAGGCCAGAGCTAACGCCGGCATCTTTAAATACAACGTGACACCTGCACCCAGACGGCATAATCCCAACCGGCCAGCCTCACCCCCTCCGAGACACCGCATCCCACCCCTTTGCACAAGAGCTGGGGCCACGACGGGAGCTTGGTTGCAACCATGTTCTATACGGTCCCAGTTCAAGTCAGTAGCGTGACAGCCCCCTGCTGCCCCCTGCCCCATCCCTGGTGAGAGGGGGTAGCGGGGGTAGGACAGATGGAGGGTGTGGAGCCCGTGACAGACGGAGGGAGGGACAGGTGGATGGGTGAGCGCCAGGGGGTGACGGTGGGGGGCACTGGTGGGTCTCAGCCCCCTCGCCCGGCTGGGGGGGGGGACGGGGACGGGGCTTTGCAGGCTGGTGCTCTCCCCCCAGTGGTCATGCTGGGAAGGGGCCCCCCAGTTGGCTCCGCCTGAGGGCCCATGGGGCCCCCCTGACCCCCATGTCTCCCCAGAGCTGGAGAGCCCCCGGGACCTGCGCTTCAGCGATGTCCGTGAGACCTCGGTGGGGGTGACCTGGGGGGCCCCGTCCACCCATGTCGACCGCTACAAGGTGTCCTTCCAGCTGAGCAAAGGGGGTAAGTGCCCCACAGCACCCCCCTGCTCCCCCCCACAGCTCCCCTCGCTGGCCCCCCACAGCGCCCCCTGCTGCCCTCCCCAACACCCCAAACCGACTCCCCACAGTGCCCCTCGCTGGCCCCCCACAGTGCCCCCTGCTGCCCTCCCCAACACCCCAAACCAGTTCCTCCCAGTGCACCTCGCTGCCCCCCACAGTGTCCCAAACCGACCCCCCTCCACAGCGCCCATCACTGCTTCCACACTGTGGCCCCTGGCCCTCCCCCGCTGGCCCCTGCTGCACAGTGACCGCCCCCATAGCGCCCCACACTGAGCACCCCAAAATGCCCCCAGAGCCCCCAAGAACTGCCTGCAGAACAGCGCCCCCTACTGGCCCTGTGCCCTGGCCCCGACACATGGCCCCGCCCCCAGCGCGTCCTGACCCGCCTGTCGCCCCAGGGGAGCCGCAGAGCGTGATGGTCGCGGGCACCCGGCTGCAGACAACGCTCGAGGGGCTGATCCCCGGGGTCAGCTATGAGGTCAGCGTCATGGCCGTCCGGGGCTTCGAGGAGAGCGAGCCACTGGTGGGCTACGTCACCACAGGTAAGGGCCGGATGCCTGGGTCCCCTCCCCTGCTCCCGGGCCACTGGCCGGACGCCTGGGTCCCCTCCTCTGCCCCAGGGCCAGCGCCGGACACCTGGGTCTGCTCCCCTGCCCCGGGGCCAGCACCCCATGCCACCGGCCGGACGCCTGGGTCCCCTCCTCTGCCCCAGGGCCAGCGCCGGACACCTGGGTCTGCTCCCCTGCCCCGGGGCCAGCACCCCATGCCACCAGCCGGACGCCTGGGTCCCCTCCTCTGCCCCAGGGCCAGCGCCGGACACCTGGGTCTGCTCCCCTGCCTCGGGGCCAGCACTCCATGCCACCGGCCGGACGCCTGGGTCCCCTCCTCTGCCCCAGGGCCAGCGCCGGACACCTGGGTCTGCTCCCCTGCCCCGGGGCCAGCACCCCATGCCACCGGCCGGACGCCTGGGTCCCCTCAGCGGGGGCTGCCCCCCTGACGCTCCGCGCTCTCTCCGCAGTCCCCGACGGCCCCTCGGACCTGCGTGCCGTCAACGTCACCGAGGCCTCGGCCCTGCTGCGCTGGAACCCGCCCCGGGCCCCCGCCCAGAGCTACGAGCTGAGCTACGGACCCCCCGAAGGTGAGCGCGGGGGCAGGGCGTTGCTCCCCTCCCCCGGCCTGCACCCGGCTCTCGCTGGCTCCCCGCCCCGGCGGGTGGCTCCGTCCCCGGGGCCCTGGCGCCCTTCGCCCGCCTGCCCCGGGTCCGGGCGGCCGGCGCGGGCATCTCCGGGGCCCTGGGCCATCGGCTCCCTCTGGCCCGGTCGCCCCTCGCCCGGCCCGGCTCCTTCGGCCTCCCCACGCCGGCATTGCATCCACAGGGGGGGTGTTGGGGGCAGCTCAGACGTGGGGATCCCCAGCCCCCCCTCCGGACCCCTCCCCTCCAGCCTGCCCCCCCTCACCCCAGCTCTCCCCGCAGGCCCCGCGGTGACGGTGCGGCTCCCTGGGGCCCGGGCCGAGCACCCCCTGACCGGGCTGCGGCTGGACACCGAGTATCTGGTCAGCGTCCACGGGGTGACGGGGGGCAACCGCAGCTCCCCCGCCCATGCCACCTTCACCACCGGTATGGGGGGGTGCAGGGAGGGGGGCGGGGGTCACGGGGAGGGGTGGGGGAAGCAGTGAGGGGAGGGAGGCTGTCGGTGGGGGGAGGGGGTCATGGGGAGGGGTGGGGGAAGCAGTGAGGGGAGGGGGGCTGTCGGTGGGGGGAGGGGGTCATGGGGAGGGGTAGGGGATGTTGGTGGGGGGAGGGGGGTCATGGGGTGGGGTGGGGGATGTTGGTGGGGGGAGGGGGGTCACGGGGAGGGGTGGGGGAAGCAGTGAGGGGAGGGGGGCTGTCGGTGGGGGGAGGGGGGTCACAGGGAGGGGGGAGGTCGGGGGGTCCCTGTTTCACTCTCCCCTCCCCCAGGGCTGGATGCCCCCCGGGACCTGCAAGCCACTGACGTGACCCCCCGCAGCGCCCGGCTCTCCTGGACGCCCCCACGCGTCCCCCCCACCGGCTACCTGCTCAGCTACGAGACACCCTCTGGCCAAACGCAGGTACCCGGACCCCCAGCCCCCCCCAGCCCCCTGCCTGCTCAGCCCCCCCGTTCCCTCCCCAACCCTTGCCACAGCCCCCCCAACACCCCGCCCCACTCTCCACCCTCCCCCCCGGCTCCCCCCACATCCCGCCCCCAGCCCCATCGCTGCTCCCTGCCCCTCCCCCACCCCCTCCGGCCCATCACCCCCCCTCACTCCCTCTCCCCCCAGGAGATTCCCCTGGGCTCAGACGCGGCCTCCTACCAGCTGAGCAACCTGAGCCCGTCCAGCCGCTACCAGGTCCGGGTGCAGGCGATCCGGGGGGGCCTCCCCAGCGCCCCCATCGCCACCTCCTTCAACACCGGTGAGCCGCAGGACGCCTGGGTTCTAGCCTGGCTCGGGGGAGGGGGGGCTAGTGGGTGGTTACAGCCGGGGGGCTGGGAGCCAGGACTCTTGGGGTCTCTCCTGGCTCGGGGAGGGGAGTGGGGTCTAGTGGTTGGAGGGGGTGGGGCTGGGATCCCGGACTCCTGGGTTCTCTCCTGGCTCTGGGAGGGGAGTGGGGGCTGGTGGGTTAGAGCAGGGGGGGCTGGGATCCAGGACGCCTGGGTTCTATCCCAGCTCTGGGAGGGGAGTGGGGGCTGGTGGGTTAGAGCAGGGGGCTGGGAGCCAGGACGCCTGGGTTCTCTCCTGGCTCGGGGAAGGGAGCGGGGTCTAGTGGTTGGAGGGGGTGGGGCTGGGGTCCCGGACTCCTGGGTTCCATTCTCGCCTCTCCGCGCAGTCTGGCTGACCTACCCCTTCCCCCGGGACTGCGTGGAGGAGCAGCTGAACGGGCCGGGCCCCTCCCGCGAGGTGACCATCTACCTGGGGGGGCGACAGGCAGCGCCCCCTGCAGGTCTACTGCGACATGGAGACCGACGGGGGCGGCTGGCTGGTGAGTGCGGGGCCGGGGCAGCGCGGCCTGCGGGGGGGACACACCCGCCCCGGGGGGGGCAGCGGGGCCGAGCGTGTGTCTCTGACCCCCCCCCGCCTCCCCCCAGGTGTTCCAGCGCCGCATGGACGGCGAGACGGATTTCTGGCGCGACTGGCAGGCCTATGCCCAGGGCTTCGGGAACCGGTCCCGCGAGTTCTGGCTGGGTGAGGGAGAGAACCCAGGCGTCCGGGCGGCCCTGCGATCCCCCCCGACCCCCGCTCCCCCCCGAGCCGGGAGAGAACCCAGGCGTCCGGGCGGCCCTGCGATCCCCCGCTCCCCCCCGAGCCGGGAGAGAACCCAGGCGTCCGGGCGGCCCTGCGATCCCCCCCGACCCCCGCTCCCCCCCGAGCCGGGAGAGAACCCAGGCGTCCGGGCGGCCCTGCGATCCCCCCCGAGCCGGGAGAGAACCCAGGCGTCCGGGCGGCCCTGCGATCCCCCCCGAGCCGGGAGAGAACCCAGGCGTCCGGGCGGCCCTGCGATCCCCCCGACCCCCGCTCCCCCCCCCCGAGCCGGGAGAGAACCCAGGCGTCCGGGCGGCCCTGCGATCCCCCCCGACCCCCGCTCCCCCCTGAGCCGGGAGAGAACCCAGGCGTCCGGGCGGCCCTGCGATCCCCCCCGAGCCGGGAGAGAACCCAGGAGTCCGGGCGGCCCTGCGATCCCCCCCGACCCCCGCTCCCCCCCCCGAGCCGGGAGAGAACCCAGGCGTCCGGGCGGCCCTGCGATCCCCCCCGACCCCCGCTCCCCCCCGAGCCGGGAGAGAACCCAGGCGTCCGGGCGGCCCTGCGATCCCCCCCGAGCCGGGAGAGAACCCAGGCGTCCGGGCGGCCCTGCGATCCCCCCCGACCCCCGCTCCCCCCTGAGCCGGGAGAGAACCCAGGCGTCCGGGCGGCCCTGCGATCCCCCCCGAGCCGGGAGAGAACCCAGGCGTCCGGGCGGCCCTGCGATCCCCCCCGACCCCCGAGCCGGGAGAGAACCCAGGCGTCCGGGCGGCCCTGCGATCCCCCCCGAGCCGGGAGAGAACCCAGGCGTCCGGGCGGCCCTGCGATCCCCCCCCGACCCCCGCTCCCCCCCCCGAGCCGGGAGAGAACCCAGGCGTCCGGGCGGCCCTGCAATCCCCCCCGACCCCCGCTCCCCCCTGAGCCGGGAGAGAACCCAGGCGTCCGGGCGGCCCTGCGATCCCCCCCGACCCCCCGCTCCCCCCTGAGCCGGGAGAGAACCCAGGCGTCCGGGCGGCCCCGGCGCAGCAGGGAGAGAACCCAGGCGTCCTGCCCCCAGGTAACGACGCCCTGCACCAGCTGACGGCGGCCGGGGAGCAGGAGCTGCGGGTGGATCTTCGGGCCGGCGCCGAGGCCGCCTACGCCCGGTACCAGCGGTTCCGGGTCGACCCCCCCAGCGAGCATTACCGCCTCCACCTGGACGGCTACCGCGGCACGGCCGGTGAGGGGCAGGGGCGGCTGGGGGGGCGCTGGCGAAAGGGAGGCGGGGGTCGCCAATGGGGAAGGAAAGGGGGGGTCATGATGCGGGGTGCTGGCGGAGGGGGCAGAGGACGAGGATGGATGGGGGACAGCAGGGGGTTGCTATGTCGGGGTCAGTGGATTGGGGGGTCTGTGTCCCGGGGGGGCTGGGGGGCAGTGGGGGGGTTGCTATGTCAGGGGTCAGTGGATGGGGGGGTCTGTGTCCCGGGGGGGTGGGGGGGCAGTGGGGGGGTTGCTATGTCAGGGGTCAGTGGATGGGGGGTCCGTGTCCCGGGGGGGCTGGGGGGGCAGCAGGGGGTTGCTATGTTGGGGGGTCAGTGGATGGGGGGGTCTGTGTCCCGGGGGGGCTGGGGGGCAGTGGGGGTTGCTATGTTGGGGGGTCAGTGGATGGGGGGGTCCGTGTCCCGGGGGGGCTGGGGGGTCAGTGGATTGGGGGGTCTGTGTCCCGGGGGGTCTGGGGGGCAGTGGGGGTTGCTATGTTGGGGGGTCAGTGGATGGGGGGTCCGTGTCCCGGGGGGGCTGGGGGGGCAGCGGGGGGTCCCTGTCCCAGGGGTGGTTGGGGGAGGGGCGCTGTGCCCCCAGCCCCCCCTGACCCCCTGTCCCCCCCCAGGCGATGCGCTGAGCTACCACTCGGGCAGCGTCTTCTCGACCCGGGACCGGGACCCCAGCCGGCTGCTGACGCCCTGCGCGGTGTCCTACCGGGGGGCCTGGTGGTACCGGAATTGCCACTACGCCAACCTCAACGGGCTCTACGGCAGCGGCCGGGACCACCAGGTACGCCGCCCGGACGCCTGGGTTCTCTCCCCGCTGCGGGGGCGGGGCGGTGTCAGGATGCCTGGGTTCTCTCCCAGCTCTGGGGGCGGGGCGGTGTCAGGATGCCTGGGTTCTCTCCCGGCTGCGGGGGCGGGGCGGTGTCAGGACGCCTGGGTTCTCTCCTGGCTCTGGGGGCAGGGGCAATGTCGGGATGCCTGGGTTCTCTCCCAGCTCTGGAGGCGGGGGGGGGGGGGCTGGTGGGGAGAGCAGGGGGGGGGGCTGGGAGCCAGGACTCCTGGGTTGGCCCATCCCAGGGCAGGAAATTAACTCCTTCCCATCCAGCACGTCCAAGCCAGTTGGGAAACTGAGTCACGGATTGCATTTAGCACTATTACAGAAGTTGCCGAGGGGGCCAGTGCTGGGGGGTCTCTTACCCCCCATTTCTGCCCCCCCCAGGGCGTGAACTGGTTTAACTGGAAAGGCTTCGAGTTCTCCATCCCCTTCACCGAGATGAAGCTGCGGCCACGGCGGGGCTGAGCTGGACGGACGGACAGACGGACGCGGGAGGGAGGGAGAGCGAGCGAGCGAGCGAGACCGCAGCACTGCCGGGCGCCACCAGGGGAAGCCGGGGCATCACGAGGAGACCCCCCCCCCGGGGCCCTTCCACCCCCCCATGAGACTCCCCTCCCCCACAGAGCCCCAATGCTTAATTCCCTCCCCTCACCTAGCCCCTCCCACACACCCCTGGGGAGTCCCCTGCTCCCCACAGTGAAGGGGGGGGGTCTGTGCAGCAGGCCCAGCCCAAAGGGGGCACCCCAATCCAGCCTGGTGGGGGGGCGGGGCAGATGGAATCCAGGAGTCCTGACCCCCAGCTCCTCTGGGGCTCCCATCACCTCCCCACTCAGAAGCGGGGGCCTGTGGGGAGACAGGGGAGCGAGCGGTGACCCCATGGGTGGTGGAGCGACGGAGACAGATGGACCCAAAGCACCTTTATTCTGACTGAAACGGCCCAGATGGGCGAGGACGTTGGGGAGGGCAGAGTTAAGGGGGGTTGCGGGGAAATGGGGGGGGGCAGAGTTAAGGGGGGTTGCAGGGGGCTGTACAGAGTCTATTGAGTGATATAGTTTATATATTAAAAACACAGCTGAAATTGTTACAAAACCCCCCAGTGAGTGAGAAACTGTTGGGGCCAGGGACAGGTGTGGGGTGGAGGCTCCCCATGACCTGGAGAGATGCGGGGGGGGGATATAAGGGGCTTGGGGAGGGGTCCCTGGGGCACAGAGTACAATGCGGGGTTGGGGCTCACTGCAGTGGTGGGTCAGTGAGGGGTTCAGGACGGCAAGAGGGTCACCTGGGGTCACTGGCGGGATGGGGGTTGGGGCCGTGGGGAGGTGACTGGGAGTCCCGGGGGTTCAGGGAGATGTGACAGGATCCCTGGGGTGCTGCATGGCACCGCTGGGCCCCCTTCACGCTGCAGCCTGGGCTGGCTCTCACAGAGCTAGGCCAGTGAGCTGCAGCAAACCCTCCAGGTGCTGTGATCACTCAGCCCCATGGGGAGCCCCACACCTGGCGAGGTCGCATGAAGGCTCCCAGAGCCACCCCCAATTCGCACACAGAGAGAGGCCCCAGCCAGTCCCCCCCAGCCTTGCACCCCACAGCTGGGCCGGCCTCTCCTGGGCAGCAGCCTGGCCAGTGTGAGTTCATTACCCGCCCGCCCCCCCGGCTGTGGGGAGGACACGCCCCAGCCTTTGTACCGGAGCGGAGACCCCGAGCGCGCCGAGCAAACCCCCTGTTTTAGGGACAATAGAAACCAGGTTTATTCACGCCAGAGCGAGACGGGAGGCGATGAGCCGAAGGGCCGCGCTCGTTACCTAAGCGAACGCCCGGTGAGCGCACCGGCTACAGCTGACGGCTCCTCGCAGGCGGGCTTGGCTCACCCGTTCTCTCGCCCCACGGGACCCGGGCCTCTCCCTGCAGCCTGGGGCCAGTCTCCTCGGTCAGAGGCTTTGTCTGCCCAGGGGCCGCGTGGCCGGGGGAGAAGAAGGGCCATCGCATGAGGCCCCGTCCCCTCGTTTCTGCCCTGGGCCCCTGTGCCTACGACACTCGCCCGGACGTCCCGACGGGCTTTGCTGAGTCCCGGGGCCGGGCGATCCCCCGGCCTGGCCTCGTGCACCCGGGTCGCAGAGCAGCCCCGGCGCATGGGGCTCGGGCAGGCCTCAGGGTCGAGGAGCGCCCGCCTGGGGGTGGGTCGCCGCCGGTCCCAGTAGCCCCCCCACAGCAGCAGCTCACAGCTCCCTGCACCCCAACGCGGCCCACGTTGGGACAAGCCAGCGGGTCTCAGCAGCTCACGGGTTTCACACGACACCTCACACGGGCGCTGTGTGGGGACAGCGCAGCCCCGTGGGAATGAGGGAGACGGGGCCCAGGGCGCTGCTTTGAGGCGCAGGGGCTCACAGGAGGCTCAGCAGGGGTCCCAGGGGTGGCGGGGGGGTTAAGGGCAGCAGTGGGGGCTATGGGGTCACTGGGGGCTCGGGGAGGGGCCCCCGGGGCAGGACGCGGACGCGGACGCGGAAGGGCGGGCAGCACACCACGGTGCCGTACAGGCCCCGCAGGGACGGGAGGGCGCCGGGGGGGGCTATGGGGTCACTGTGGGCTCGGGGAGGGGCCCCCGGGGCAGGACGCAGACGCGGAAGGGCGGGCCGCGCACCACGGTGCCGTACAGGCCCCGCAGGGATGGGAGGGCACCGGGCGGGGGGCTATGGGGTCACTGGGGGCTCGGGGAGGGGCCCCCGGGGCAGGACGCGGAAGGGCGGGCAGCGCACCACGGTGCCGTAGAGGCCCCGCAGGGACGGGAGGGCGCCGGGGGGGGGCTATGGGGTCACTGGGGGCTCGGGGAGGGGCCCCTGGGGCAGGACGCGGACGCGGAAGAGCGGGCAGCGAACCACGGTGCCGTAGAGGCCCCGCAGGGACGGGAGGGCGCCGGGGGGGGGCTATGGGGTCACTGGGGGCTTGGGGAGGGGCCCCCGGGGCAGGACGCGGACGCGGAAGGGCGGGCAGCGCACCACGGTGCCGTACAGGCCCCGCAGGGACAGGAGGGCACCGGGGGGGGCTATGGGGTCACTGGGGGCTCGGGGAGGGGCCCCCGGGGCAGGACGCAGACGCGGAAGGGCGGGCCACGCACCACGGTGCCGTACAGGCCCCGCAGGGATGGGAGGGCACCGGGCGGGGGGCTATGGGGTCACTGGGGGCTCGGGGAGGGGTCCCCGGGGCAGGACGCGGACGCGGAAGGGCGGGCAGCGCACCACGGTGCCGTACAGGCCCTGCAGGGACAGGAGGGCACCAGGGGGGGGCTATGGGGTCACTGGGGGCTCGGGGAGGGGCCCCTGGGGCAGGACGCAGACGCGGAAGGGCGGGCAGCGCACCACGGTGCCGTATAGGCCCCACAGGGACGGGAGGGCACCAGGGGGGGGCTATGGGGTCACTGGGGGCTCGGGGAGGGGCCCCCGGGGCAGGACGCGGACGCGGAAGGGCGGGCCGCGCACCACGGTGCCGTATAGGCCCCACAGGGACAGGAGGGCGCCGGGGGGGGGCTATGGGGTCACTGGGGGCTCGGGGAGGGGCCCCCGGGGCAGGACGCAGACGCGGAAGGGCGGGCAGCGCACCACGGTGCCGTATAGGCCCCACAGGGACGGGAGGGCACCGGGGGGGGGGCTATGGGGTCACTGGGGGCTCGGGGAGGGGCCCCCGGGGCAGGACGCGGACGCGGAAGGGCGGGCCGCGCACCACGGTGCCGTACAGGCCCCGCAGGGACGGGAGGGCGCCGGGGGGGGCTATGGGGTCACTGGGGGCTCGGGGGGCTCGGGGAGGGGCCCCCGGGGCAGGACGCGGACGCGGAAGGGCGGGCAGCGCACCACGGTGCCGTACAGGCCCCGCAGGGACAGGAGGGCGCCGGGGGGGGGCTATGGGGTCACTGGGGGCTCGGGGAGGGGCCCCCGGGGCAGGACGCAGACGCGGAAGGGCGGGCAGCGCACCACGGTGCCGTATAGGCCCCGCAGGGACGGGAGGGCACCGGGGGGGGGGCTATGGGGTCACTGGGGGCTCGGGGAGGGGCCCCCGGGGCAGGACGCGGACGCGGAAGGGCGGGCCGCGCACCACGGTGCCGTACAGGCCCCGCAGGGACGGGAGGGCGCCGGGGGGGGCTATGGGGTCACTGGGGGCTCGGGGGGCTCGGGGAGGGGCCCCCGGGGCAGGACGCGGACACGGAAGGGCGGGCAGCGCACCACGGTGCCGTACAGGCCCCGCAGGGACGGGAGGGCGCCGGGCGCAGGCGGCTCCAGCCGGAACTCGCGCAGGACGTGCCCGAGGAAGACGAAGATCTCGGCCCGGGCCAGCGTCTCCCCCAGGCAGGCCCGAGCCCCACAGCTGAAGGGCAGCAGGTTGCGCTGGGCCAGCCGGGGGTTGTCCGCCTCCAGGAACCGCTCTGCGGGAGTGGGAGAGAGCCATCAGCCGGGACCCAGGTGTCCGGGCACCGCCCCCCATGAGAATCGGAGGCCCAGGTGTTCAGCCCCGTAGGTGGGGGAGTGGCCCAGGGGAAGCTGGGGGGCAAGGGGGGGGCCGTACCTGGCCTGAACTCCAGGGGGTGACTCCAGGTGCCCTTGTCGTGGTGGGCGGCGAAGAGGTTGGGGATCACGGTGGTTCCCTTGGGGATGCTGAAACCCAGGAGGCTGCAGAGACAAGCGGGGGTCAGATGGGAGAAGGAGCAGGTGCCTGGTGTCCACGTGGTGCTGTGGGGCAGGCTGTGGGGCAGGGCGGGGGAGGGGTACCTGGTGTCCCCCATGGTGCTGTGGGGGTGGGGGGTGGGGGCAGGGAGGCCAAGGGGTGGGGGGGGGGGAGGGGTACCAGGTGTCCCACGTGGTGCTGTGGGGCAGGGCGTGGGAGGGGTACCTGGTGTCCCCCATGGTGCTGTGGGGGCGGGGGATGGGGGCAGGGAGGCCAAGGGGCGGGGGGGGAGGGGTACCAGGTGTCCCACGTGGTGCTGTGGGGCAGGGCGGAGGATGGGGGCAGGGAAGCCGTGGGGCAGGGCGGGGATAGGGGCCGTGGGGCGGGGGAAGGGAGGGGTACTTGGTGTCCCACATGGAGCTGTGGGGCAGGCCGTGGGGCAGGGCGGGGGAGGGGTACCTGGTGTCCCGCGTGGTTCTGTGGGGCAGGGCGAGGGGCGCCACGGGGCGCAAACGCAGCGTCTCGGAGATGGTGGCGCTGAGCAGGGGCAGCCGGTCCCGGTCCCCATAGCTGGGGGGGCGCTCGGGGCCCAGCACCCGCTGCAGCTCCGCGTGGATCCCGTCCTGGACCTGTGGGGGGACCCCATGGACACTGACCCCCCCCATAGACACTGACCGCCCCCATCAGGGGTCACCCAGTGCTTTATGGGGGGGAGGCTCGTCCTGCCTGCTGTACAAATGGGGAAACGGAGGCAAGGAGAGATGGGACTTGGTCAAGGTCACCCACAGAGACCCCCACGAACGCCTCCCAAGACACAGAGGTTTGGGGCTCACCTGGGGGTGGTGCAGCAGGAAGGCCACAGCCCAGGTGAGCAGGGCGGCTGTGGAGGATCAGGGGGTACGGGGGGTTTGGGGGTACAGGGGGTTCGGGGCTCACCTGGGGGTGGTGCAGGAGGAAGGCCACAGCCCAGGTGAGCAGGGAGGCTGTGGAGGATCAGAGGGTATGGGGGGGTTTGGGGGTACGGGGGGTTCGGGGCTCACCTGGGGGTGGTGCAGCAGGAAGGCCACAGCCCAGGTGAGCAGGGCGGCTGTGGAGGATCAGGGGCTACGGGGGGTTTGGGGCTCACCTGGGGGTGGTGCAGGAGGAAGGCCACAGCCCAGGTGAGCAGGGCGGCTGTGGAGGATCAGGGGGTACGGGGGGTTCGGGGCTCACCTGGCGGTGGTGCAGGAGGAAGGCCACAGCCCAGGTGAGCAGGGCGGCTGTGGAGGATCAGGGGGTACGGGGGGGTTTGGGGGTACGGGGCTCACCTGGGGGTGGTGCAGGAGGAAGGCCACAGCCCAGGTGAGCAGGGCGGCTGTGGAGGATCAGGGGGTATGGGGGGGGTTGGGGGTACGGGGGGTTCGGGGCTCACCTGGGGGTGGTGCAGGAGGAAGGCCACAGCCCAGGTGAGCAGGGTGGCTGTGGAGGATCAGGGGGTACAGGGGGTTTTGGGGGTACGGGGGGTTCGGGGCTCACCTGGGGGTGGTGCAGGAGGAAGGCCACAGCCCAGGTGAGCAGGGCGGCTGTGGAGAATCAGTGGGTACGGGGGGGTTTGGGGGTACGGGGGGTTCGGGGCTCACCTGGGAGTGGTGCAGCAGGAAGGCCACAGCCCAGGTGAGCAGGGTGGCTGTGGAGAATCAGTGGGTACGGGGGGGTTTGGGGGTACGGGGGGTTCGGGGCTCACCTGGGGGTGGTGCAGGAGGAAGGCCACAGCCCAGGTGAGCAGGGCGGCTGTGGAGGATCAGGGGGTACGGGGGGGTTCGGAGCTCACCTGGGGGTGGTGCAGCAGGAAGGCCACAGCCCAGGTGAGCAGGGCGGCTGTGGAGGATCAGGGGGTATGGGGGGGTTCGGGGCTCACCTGGGGGTGGTGCAGCAGGAAGGCCACAGCCCAGGTGAGCAGGGCGGCTGTGGAGGATCAGGGGGTATGGGGGCGTTTGGGGGTACGGGGCTCACCTGGGGGTGGTGCAGGAGGAAGGCCACAGCCCAGGTGAGCAGGGCGGCTGTGGAGGATCAGGGGGTATGGGGGGGGTTGGGGGTACGGGGGGTTCGGGGCTCACCTGGGGGTGGTGCAGGAGGAAGGCCACAGCCCAGGTGAGCAGGGTGGCTGTGGAGGATCAGGGGGTACAGGGGGTTTTGGGGGTACGGGGGGTTCGGGGCTCACCTGGGGGTGGTGCAGGAGGAAGGCCACAGCCCAGGTGAGCAGGGCGGCTGTGGAGAATCAGTGGGTACGGGGGGGTTTGGGGGTACGGGGGGTTCGGGGCTCACCTGGGAGTGGTGCAGCAGGAAGGCCACAGCCCAGGTGAGCAGGGTGGCTGTGGAGAATCAGTGGGTACGGGGGGGTTTGGGGGTACGGGGGGTTCGGGGCTCACCTGGGGGTGGTGCAGGAGGAAGGCCACAGCCCAGGTGAGCAGGGCGGCTGTGGAGGATCAGGGGGTACGGGGGGGTTCGGAGCTCACCTGGGGGTGGTGCAGCAGGAAGGCCACAGCCCAGGTGAGCAGGGCGGCTGTGGAGGATCAGGGGGTATGGGGGGGTTCGGGGCTCACCTGGGGGTGGTGCAGCAGGAAGGCCACAGCCCAGGTGAGCAGGGCGGCTGTGGAGGATCAGGGGGTATGGGGGCGTTTGGGGGTACGGGGCTCACCTGGGGGTGGTGCAGGAGGAAGGCCACAGCCCAGGTGAGCAGGGCGGCTGTGGAGGATCAGGGGGTTCAGGGGGGTTCGGGGCTCACCTGGGGGTGGTGCAGCAGGAAGGCCACAGCCCAGGTGAGCAGGGCGGCTGTGGAGGATCAGGGTTATGGGGGGGTTTGGGGGTACGAGGGGTTCGGGGCTCACCTGGGGGTGGTGCAGGAGGAAGGCCACAGCCCAGGTGAGCAGGGCGGCTGTGGAGGATCAGGGGGTACGGGGGGTTCGGGGCTCACCTGGGGGTGGTGCAGGAGGAAGGCCACAGCCCAGGTGAGCAGGGCAGCTGTGGAGGATCAGGGGGTACGGGGGGGTTTGGGGGTACGGGGGGTTCGGGGCTCACCTGGGGGTGGTGCAGGAGGAAGGCCACAGCCCAGGTGAGCAGGGCGGCTGTGGAGGATCAGGGGGTACGGGGGGTTCGGGGCTCACCTGGGGGTGGTGCAGCAGGAAGGCCACAGCCCAGGTGAGCAGGGCGGCTGTGGAGGATCAGGGGGTACGGGGGGTTCGGGGCTCACCTGGGGGTGGTGCAGGAGGAAGGCCACAGCCCAGGTGAGCAGGGCGGCTGTGGAGGATCAGGGGGTACGGGGGGGTTTGGGGGTACGGGGGGTTCGGGGCTCACCTGGGGGTGGTGCAGGAGGAAGGCCACAGCCCAGGTGAGCAGGGCGGCTGTGGAGGATCAGGGGGTACGGGGGGGTTTGGGGGTACGGGGCTCACCTGGGGGTGGTGCAGCAGGAAGGCCACAGCCCAGGTGAGCAGGGCGGCTGTGGAGGATCAGGGGGTACGGGGGGTTGGGGGTACGGGGGGTTCGGGGCTCACGTGGGGGTGGTGCAGCAGGAAGGCCACAGCCCAGGTGAGCAGGGCGGCTGTGGAGGATCAGGGGGTACGGGGGGGTTTGGGGGTACGGGGGGTTCGGGGCTCACCTGGGGGTGGTGCAGCAGGAAGGCCACAGCCCAGGTGAGCAGGGCGGCTGTGGAGGATCAGGGGGTACGGGGGGGTTTGGGGGTACGGGGGGTTCGGGGCTCACCTGGGGGTGGTGCAGGAGGAAGGCCACAGCCCAGGTGAGCAGGGCGGCTGTGGTCTCGGTGCCCCCGATGAAGAGGTCGACGAGCGCCATGTGAACGTGCTCCGGGGTGAGCCCCCCCCTCGGCCGTGGGGTCCCCCCCGCCCCCCCGCCCCCCGCCGGTCCTGCAGCAGCTGCAGCATGTGATCCACCATGTCCCGGGCGCACTCGGGGCGCAGCGACTCCTGGGGGGACATGGGGGGGAGGGAAGGGAATGGGGACCCCCAAACCCCACACTAGGGACCCTCCCCCCCACCCCAGAGACCCTGCAGCCCGCCCCCCAAACCGCGCCCCGGGGACCCTCCACCCTGCTCCAGAGACACCCCCAGCCCGCCCCGCGAACCCTCCACCCTCTACCCCAGAGACCCCGACCCCATACACCACCCCGACTCCCACCCCTGCCCCAGAGACCCCCAACCCCCACCCCATACCCCGCCCCCAGGGAAACCCCCTCATCCTGGAGAACCCCCAGCCCCCCAGACAGTTTCATCCCCGGGGATCCCCCCTCCAGCCCCCGCGTCTCTCCCCCAAGTTTCCCCTCCCCCAGCCCCCCCCACCTGGTGCCGCTGGATCTGGGCCCGGACGAAGGCGTCTCGGAACTGCACCTGGCGCAGGAGCCGCCGCAGGGCCCCGCTGGGGAACACCTGGGGGGGACCCCGAGACTGAGACTCCGGCGCCCCCTGCTGGGCCCCCACAGCGGCCCCCCTCCCCGCCCCACAGCGCCCCCCGCAGCGACACCCCCCTCCCCTCCTCACAGCGCCCCCGCTCCCTGCTGGCCCCCCACAGCGCCCCTCTCCCCGCCCCACAGCGCCCCCTGCCGGCCCCCACAGCGACACCCCCCTCCCCTCCTCACAGCGCCCCCGCTCCCTGCTGGCCCCCGACAGCGCCCCTCTCCCCGCCCCACAGCGCCCCCTGCAGCTCCCCCGCCCCCACAGCGACACCCCCCCTCCCCTCCTCACAGCGCCCCCGCTCCCCGCCGGCCCCCCACAGCGCCCCTCTCTCCGCCCCACAGCGCCCCCCGCCGGCCCCCACAGCGACACCCCCCTCCCCGCCCAACAGCGCCCCCCGCAGCGACACCCCCCTCCCCTCCTCACAGCGCCCCCGCTCCCTGCTGGCCCCCCACAGCGCCCCTCTCCCCGCCCCACAGCGCCCCCTGCCGGCCCCCACAGCGACACCCCCCTCCCCTCCTCACAGCGCCCCCGCTCCCTGCTGGCCCCCGACAGCGCCCCTCTCCCCGCCCCACAGCGCCCCCTGCAGCTCCCCCGCCCCCACAGCGACACCCCCCCTCCTCTCCTCACAGCGCCCCCGCTCCCCGCCGGCCCCCCACAGCGCCCCTCTCTCCGCCCCACAGCGCCCCCCGCCGGCCCCCACAGCGACACCCCCCTCCCCGCCCAACAGCGCCCCCCGCAGCGACACCCCCCTCCCCTCCTCACAGCGCCCCCGCTCCCTGCTGGCCCCCGACAGCGCCCCTCTCCCCGCCCCACAGCGCCCCCTGCAGCTCCCCCGCCCCCACAGCGACACCCCCCCTCCCCTCCTCACAGCGCCCCCGCTCCCCGCTGGCCCCCCACAGCGACACCCCCCTCCCCGCCTCACAGCGCCCCCCGCAGCGACACCCCCCTCCCCTCCTCACAGCGCCCCCGCTCCCTGCTGGCCCCCGACAGCGCCCCTCTCTCCGCCCCACAGCGCCCCCCGCCGGCCCCCACAGCGACACCCCCCTCCCCTCCTCACAGCGCCCCCTGCAGCTCCGCACAGCGCCGCCCCCCCTCCGCCGGCCCCCCCAGCGTAACCCCCTCCCCCCACAGCGCCCCCCGCCGGCCCCCCCAGCGCCCCCCCACACCCCGCCCCCTCACCCTCAGCAGGGGCAGCGCGTCCAGCGCCCGCACGGCGCCCCGGCCCCACAGCGCCACCAGGTCCGTGATGCAGTCGTGGATGTCCCGGGTGGCGGCGGCGTCCGGCATCTGCGGGGAGGGAGCGGGACGGAGCCCCCCAAATCCCCCCCGGCCCAGGCTGGGCGCCAGGGGGCCCTGCCCCGTCTCCCCGGGTCCCCTAGGGGTGCGCTCCCTGCCCCGCCGCCCTGGATGCCTGGGTCCCAGGGGTACGGGGTCCCCTCCCCTCCCCTCCTCCAGGTCCTGGGAGCTGAGTCCCAATGGGGTGCTGTCCCGGACACCTGGGTCCCCTAGGGGTGCGCTCCCTGCCCCACCGTCCCGGATGCCTGGGTCCCCTAGGGGTGCGCTCCGTCCCTCACCTCCCCGGGCGCCTGGGTCACCTAGGGGTGCGCTCCCTGCTCCGCCGCTCCGGACACCTGGGTCCCCTAGGGGGGCACTCCCCGTCCCGGACACCTGGGTCCCGACCCCGGGCTCACCATGGGGCCGAAGGCCATAGCACAGATGGTACGACACGTCTGCAGCGAGAAATCTTGGGCCACGTCCACAGCGGCCCCCCCATAGCTACGGAAAACCTGGGGGGCAGAGAGAGGTAAAGGGGGTCCAACGCCCCCGGGGGCCCTGGGTCCAGGCCAAGGCGGATCCCCGGGGAGGGGGGAGTATGGGTGGGAAGTGAGATGTCATGGGGGTCCCTGTTGGGGGGTTTCCTTAGGGCGAGTGCCCACGGGAGGGGGAGGGGTGGGGGTTCCCAAGGGTGAAGGGGGGTCCCCATGGGAGGTGGCATTTCCCTGGGGTTAAGCAGGTCCCAGGGGCGGTCCCTGGGGTGAAGGGGGATCCCTGGGATGAAGAGGGTCCCTATGGGGGGTGGAAGCTCCCTGGGGTTAGGGGAGTCCCAGGGGGGTGCCCGGGGGTGAAGGGGTTCCCTGAGGGGTGTCTGGGATGAAGACGTTCCCTACGGGGGGGTGGGAGCTCCCTGGGGTTAGGGGGTCCCGGGGGGGCCCCTGGGGTGAGGGGCCGCCTGGGGTGAAGGGGGGTGGGAGTTCCCTGGGGTTAGGGGGGCCTGGGGGGCCCCTGGAGTGAGGGGGAGTGGGAGTTCCCTGGGATTAGGGGGTCCCGGGGGGGCCCCTGGGGTGAAGGGGGGTGGGAGTTCCCTGGGGTTAGGGGGTCCCGGGGGGCCCTCACCTGGCAGAGCGCGGCCGCCTGGGCCCCCAGCACCGGGTCCAGCTGGAGGCGCTGGGCGCGGGCCAGGGCCGAGTGAGCCACTTTGCGCTGCAGCCGCCAGCCGGGGGTGAAGTCACCCAGGGACAGATCGTGGCCCCCCAGGGAGATGAGATCCGCTGCAGGGGGGGAGGGGAGGGTTAGTGACCCGCTGGGAGAGACCCCCCCAGCCCCCGGGACCTGCCCCCATCCCGTCCCAGTATTAACTCTGGACCCTACTGATGGCAGGACCCAGGGGAGTCGGAGCTCCGGGAGCTGGAGAAGGGCTGATCCCCCCTAGATAGCTTCATGTACAGCCCCCCAGAGTCCTCTGGCAACACATCCCCCACCCTCACCCCACAGCCCCCCCAAACAGCCGCAGCCACCATCTCAACCCCCTCAGTCCCCAGCCCCCCATTACCAACGAAGCTGGAGGGGCGCCCGGCGAAATCGGACCATTTCTGGGTCAGCGCCTGGCGGATGGAGTCCACGCTGTTCAGCACCACCACGTCTGGGGGCACACGTGCCGGGGGGGTCAGCTGGGGTTTTAACCCTTCCCCCCCCCCGTCTCTAGCACAACTGGGGGGAGGCTGGGGTTAACAGGGGGACCCCGGCCAGGTCAGAGCAGGGAGGAAACAAGCTGGGGGCACCCGGCCAGGGCCCATGGGCAAAAGGGGGAGGCCATGGGGGGAGGGGCCCCTGGGCAGGACACATGGGGGAAGGGGGGCCCAGTGGGGAGAAGGAAGGAGGCGGGGGGGGGGCCTGGCCTGGGCACATGGGGAAAGGGGGGGCCTGCAGGGGAGGGGTCCAGCTGGGGAGGGGCCTGGGCGCATGGGGGGGAAGGAAGGGGGGCCCAGTGGGGGCAGGGCCAGGGCACAGGGGGGCCCCAGGGGGTTCCGGCAGGGGGGCCCCAGCCCCGCTGACCTTTGGCCCCGAAGCGGAGCCGGTAGACGGGCCCATAGCGCCGGGCGAGCTCCAGCAGGTGCAGGGGCAGCTCGGGGTGCAGCATGGGGGGCAGCCCCCCCACCAGGGGCAGGGCCCAGGGGCCAGGCAGGGCGCTCAAGCCGCCCCCCCCGCAGGCCCCCCGCCTGCCCCCCAGCACGGCCAGGGCCAGCAGCACCAGCAGCAGGAGCAGGGCGGCCGTCAGCATGGCTGGGGCCTTGGGGCGCGGGCGAGATATAAAGCCCCAGAGCCCCTCGTCACGGGGCCTTGGAGAGACAGGCGTGACGCAGGGGCCCCTCGCTCCCGCCCCCCGGTCCCCCTCGCTCCCGCCCCCCAGCTCCCCGCTCCCACGGTGCCTCTCACTCCCAATGCACAGCCCCCCCAGTGCCCATCACTCCCGACCCGCAGCCCGCCAGTGCCCCTCACTCCCGACCCGCAGCCCCCCAGTGCCCCTCACTCCTGACCTGCAGCCCCCCGCTCCGCTGCCACCCCTCACTCCCGACCTGCACCCCCCCAGTGCCCCTCACTCCCGACCTGCAGCCCCCCCAGTGCCCCTCACTCCTGACCTGCAGCCCCCCGCTCCGCTGCCACCCCTCACTCCCGACCCGCACCCCCCCAGTGCCCCTCACTCCCGACCCGCAGCCCCCCAGTGCCCCTCACTCCTGACCTGCAGCCCCCCGCTCCGCTGCCACCCCTCACTCCCGACCTGCACCCCCCCAGTGCCCCTCACTCCCGACCTGCAGCCCCCCCAGTGCCCCTCACTCCTGACCTGCAGCCCCCCGCTCCGCTGCCACCCCTCACTCCCGACCCGCACCCCCCCAGTGCCCCTCACTCCCGACCCGCAGCCCCCCAGTGCCCCTCACTCCTGACCTGCAGCCCCCCAGTGCCCCTCACTCCTGACCTGCAGCCCCCCGCTCCGCTGCCACCCCTCACTCCCGACCCGCAGCCCCCCCAGTGCCCCTCCCTCCCGACCCACAGCCCTCCGCTCCGCCGCCACCCCTCACTCCCGACCTGCAGCCCCCCCAGTGCCCCTCACTCCCAACCCGCAGCCCCCTGCTAGCCCAGCCCTGGGGCTCAGAAGTGACTTCTGGGTAACTTCAGTTTCATTAACTTGAGGTCAGAGCCCTGCAGTGGGCCGGGGTCTGGGGGTCCCACTGCCATAATACCAGGCGTGGGTCCCGGGCACTTTGCTGCGGGGAGCATTGAATAGGCAGAAACCAGCCTCTGGGAATTTTGGGAACCTACCAAATCTCTCGCTGGTTTGTTGGTGACCGATTGGCAGCCGCTCACTGCGCTCTGACGGGGCACGGCAGGGGTTCGAACCGGAGTCCCGGGGCGTTTACATGGCACGAGCAAGATGTGGTTTATTCTGGATCCACTCACGCCTAGGACCCGTTCCCTGCCCACAGCTGAGCAGCTGCTGGGGGGGCTCGCTCGAGCAGGATCGGAAGGATAAAAATGCAAGAAGCAATTTTTTTGGGGGGGTGGGTATTGGGGGGCAGGACAGGATTAAATAAACGACCCCCCGGCACGGGGCTTTGCCTGGGGTCCCTCTTCACACCCCATCAACACCTGTTCAATATCACCATTCAGCAGCCCCCTGCCCCACCCCAGAGCCAGTCGCATCCCAACACCGGGGGAGGGGGCTCCGTGTAACCAGCCCCCAGCCCCACCCCAGAGCCAGCCGCGCCCCAGCACCAGGCAAGGGGGCTCCCTGTAACCAGCCCGGGAAGCCCAGTCCCAACCTTGAGGCACTGTCAGCATAAATCATCCCAGCGCGTCACTCCCCACCCTTGACCCTGGGGGACCCCGGTCGCCATGGAAACAGCGGGGGGGGGTCCCATCCATCAGCAGGTGATGGGGCGGGGGGGGTCATGGACACACACACCCAGGGGGTTTCAAAATACTTGTTTAAATTGGGAGACAAAGAGGTCCAGAGGCAAAATGGCAGGGACGGGGGTGGGGGGATGGGTTCCAGGATCCCGTCCCCCAGCTGCTGCCCCCTCCCTGAGCAGGCTCCCCACCCCCCTCCTACCCACCCCACCCCAATACAGCAAAAAGGGGGAAACAGCGAGGTGGCAAAATTTACAGAGGATACGAAACTACTCCGGATAGTTCCGTGCCAGGGGACTGCGAAGAGCTGCAACGGGGTCCCCCAAACCCCGGTGACGGGGCAGCAGACGGGCAGGTGACTTTCCACGTTGCTAAATGCAAAGTGACGCAAGCTGGAAATCATCATCCCAACTCGACACATCAAATGACGGGGTCCGAATTAGCCGTTACCCCTCAAGAAAGAGCTTGGAGTCACCGTGGAGAGTTCTCGGAAATCATCCACTCAACGTGCAGCGGCAGCCACAACCCCGAACACAAAGCTGGGAACCACTGGGAAAGGGACAGATAATAGGACAGAAAATATCCCGCTGCCTCTCTAGAAATCCATGGGACGCCCACACCTTGAACACTGCGCGCAGATCTGGTCACCCCATCTCCGAAAAGATCTATTGGAATTGGAAAAAGTTCCACGAAAGGGCAACAACAATGATTAGGGGGATGGACCAGCCGCCCTATGAGGAGGGGTTGATAAGACTCTTTAATTAATGGGACTTTTCAGTTGGAAGAGAGACACCTAAGGGGGGACAGGATTGCGGTCTATACAGTCATGACGGGCGTGGAGAAAGTAGATAAGGAAGTCTTATGGACTCCCTCTCATAACACAGGAACCAGGGGTCACCCAATGAAATGAATCGGCCGCAGGTTTAAAACAAACAAAAGGAAGCATTTCTTCACAGATCGCACAGTCAACCTGTGGAACTCCTTGCCAGAGGATGTTGTGAAGGCCAAGACTATAACATGGTTCAAAAAAGAACTAGATCAGTTCATGGAGGACGGGTCTATGGATGGCTATTAGCCAGGATGGGCAGAGATGGTGTCCCTGGCCTCTGTTTGCCAGAAGCTGGGAATTGGCCGACCGGGGATGGATCCCTCGAGAACTGCCCTGTTCTGTTCATTCCCTCTGGGGCACCTGACAGTGGCCACTGTCGGCAGACAGGACACAGGGCTGGATAGGCCTTTGGTCTGACCCAGTGTGACCGTTCTCATGTTCTTTTAATTGTGACAAAGTGGGGGATTTTCTTAGCACAAGCACTTAGCATAAGCACAGTGTGTGCCTCAGTTTCCCTTCAGTGCTGCATGTGAGGAGGTAGGGGAAGGGGGCTTGTTGGTGCAGAGGGCCAGGCGTGACCTCGCCCTGCAGCTGGGACTCAGAGGCCCAGCCCCTCTGGGGAGCCGGGGGGGAACAACCGGCAGGAGAGAGGGGGCCCAGGTAACCTGTTTGCCAGGGGAAGACAAGGGGCGGAGGAGGGGCTGTTGGGGGAGGGGATATGGGGGCACGGCTGGAAGGAGGGGGCACTGGACAGGGGACAAGGAGCAGCCGGAGCCCCAGGGGCTGGGGCTCAGTTTGGGGCTGGGTGGTGGAACTTACTGGCTGGCTGAGAGGCCCAGGGAACCCCAGGAAGAGGGGTGCAGGGCCCAGACTCCCCCACCCTCCGTGACAAGGGGGTTGCTCCCTCTGGGAATGGGGGAGCAAGGGGACTCCCCGAGGGGCCCACCGCAGAGCCAGGCAGCTGGAGTCGGAGAGGTGGGGTCCCAGGAGGTGGCAGGGCCCATGGTTTAACCCCCGAGAGAGAGCAGCCCCCCCGAGAAGTCGCCCCAGGGAGCTGAGAGACAGGGGCGGGGGCTGGGAGTCCGGGACAAGTTCAAACCAACTTTATTGACATCACAGCAGCCGCTCTGTACAATACACACAACGCACCGGCCTGGCCCCCCCCCCCCCCCCGATCCAGGGGGCTCCCCCTGGGGCCCCCCTTCGCTGTGCCTCCCTCTCTCCACCGGGGGGTTGGGGGGGGTCGGCTCTGGGGCAGGAGAGAAGTTAATATCAGAGGTTAAAACCCTGTGCAGCCCCCCACCTCCCGGAGCTGGTAGGCCCAGGACTCCTGGGGTGCCCTGCCCCCAGGCTCAGACTGGGGGGACCCTGTGGGGGAGATCAGGGGATTAAAAAGAGCAGGGGAAGGGGGCTCAGATAAAACCTCCCTGGAGGATTGGGGTGAGATGGAGGCTGCGGGGGAGGGCTCAGGGACAGGTTGGGGCCCCAGGGAGGATTCCAGGGGGCCCCAGGGAGGATTCCAGGTCTGGTTCCTGCTCCGCCCAGCCTGTTGTGGACACCACCGATGCGCTGGGGGGTCGCAGGGCGGGTCCAGCCCCCCTCAGCCCAAGCCCTGGGGGCTGCACTGGGGCCCGGGGGGGCCCAGGGAGACTCAGGGGCCCCCCTCAGCCCAGGCCCTCCTGGATGCCGCGGATGCGCCGGGCCAGCTGGATGTCCTTGGGGAAGAGGGTGACGCGCTTGGCGTGGATGGAGCAGAGATACGAGTCCTCCAGCAGCCGCACCAGGAACGCCTCCGCTGCCTGGGGGTGGGGGGGGAGGTCAGGGGGAGCCCCCACAGCACCCCTGAGGGAGCCCCCACAGCCCCCCAAACAGCCGCCCTGAGGGATCCCTTACAGCCCCCCAAACAGCCCCAGAGACCCCTCGAGAGATCTCCGACAGCCCCCGAATCCGTCCCCTCCGGCACAGCCCAAAGCACGCCTCCCCCAGAACACTCCCCCCCCCAACTGCTGGGGCAGCCCTATGGACCCCGAGGCCCCCTACCCCCAGGACCCTCCTTCTCCAGCCCATTTCGACCCCCCCTACCCCCCCAGTCCCTCACCTCCTGCAGGGCCAGCAGGGCCATGGCCTGCCAGCGAAAGTCCACGCCCCGGGTGTACATCAGGCAGATCTCCCGCACCTGGGGGGAACGGCAGTGGGTGAGACCGGCTGGTGCAGTCCATGGGGCGGGTGTGTGTGGAGGGGGGGGGGGGGTTGCAAGGCCTGTGGGGCAGAGGGGGGCCCGGCGGGGCTCACCACACGGGAGAAGGGGGCAGGAGGGTCTCAGGGGGCAGAAGGGGGTCCGGAGGGGGTCCGGGGCAGCTCACCACGCGGGAGAAGGGAGCAGGGGGGTCCCAGGGGGCGGGGGGGGCCTGGGGGCAGGGGGAATCCCGGGGGGCAGGAGGGGCCGGGGGGGGCTCACCATGCAGGAAAAGGGGGCGGGGGTTCCCGGGGGGGCTCACCACGCGGGAAAAGGGGGCGGGGGTTCCCGGGGGGGCTCACCACGCGGGAAAAGGGGGCGGGGGTTCCCGGGGGGGCTCACCACGCGGGAGAAGGGGGCGGGGGGTCCCGGGGGGGCTCACCACGCGGGAGAAGGGGGCGGGGGTGTGACGATGTGACTCAGCAGGGAGGGGGGAGCGTTGACCTGGGAATGTGCCCTGGGGAGGGGAGACCTGAGAACCTGTCACCTGAGCCAGGAGGGGGAGGGGGAGGTGACACCTCTGCCCAGGAATGTGAACAGGGGCTGCAGCAGGGAACCTGCTGGGTGAGTTTAGTTTCAGTTTGGGGCTGGGTGGAGGAACACAGGGAACCCCAGGGCTGGGGTCTAAGCTCCCTGCTCCCCCAGAAGGACGTGATTGAGGGGTCCTGGTTGTACCCACAAGCTCTGTTTTTGGACTGTGTTCCTGTTGTCCAATAAACCTTCTGTTTTACTGGCTGGCTGAGAGTCTCAGTGGATCCCAGGAAGAGGGGTGCAGGGCCTGGACTCCCCCACACTCCGTGACAACTGGTGGCAGCGGTGGGATCTACTGCACCCCGTGAACGGCGCTTCCTGCAGTAAGTGACTGGGGAGCAGTAAAACGAAGGGGAATTGACGGGGACCAGGCGTGCTGAAGATTCAGAGAGAGACGGTTTCGGGGGGCGGTTAACCCCTGGGAATGTGTGACCAGAGAGAAAGACTTTTGCAGTAACAGGGTCCCCCGGGGGATTGCAGCGAGCGGTCCCAGGGGCGGAGGAATCTGCAGCTCGACCCTGGCAAAGAGTCGGTGACCTCAAGAAGGACTGGCACACGAGGGGCTTTTCCTGGAAACCGTGGGAAGCTGCCTGGCCTGCGAGTGGCCAGCAGGGAGATGTACGCTAAACGCCTGAAGAGCGACCTGGTGGAGCTGTGCAGGCAGAGGGGGCTGCGCATCGGGAGGTCCACCAAGGAACAGCTGATTGCCCAGTTGGAGGAGGGGGATCGCTTGGATGACCCGATCCCTGTCCCTGAGGGAAGCCGCCCGGCAGACGCAGCGTGGGCCCTGGGGCCTGACCGGGCTGGGAGGGGTCAGACTGCTGCTGAGGACATCCCGAGACCCTTCCTACCTATGTCCGGGGGAGGGGTTGGGGGAAGCCCGGCGAATACCGAGGGCACCCTGACCCCGGCACCCAGCAGGGGATCCTCCCGGCGGAGCTCCCCATCCCTGGAGCGGATGCGGCTGGAATGGGAGAGGGAGATGAAAATGAGGGAGCTGGAGGATCATGAAAAACAACGTCAACATGAGCAGGAGGAGAAGGAGAAACAACGTCAACATGAGCGTCAGGAGAAGGAGAAACAAAGACAGCATGAACTGGAGCTGGCCAGGCTGAGGAGCAGTGGGGCCCCGGCTGCGGCTGCGGTGAGTGTGGGGGGACCCAGGACGGCAAGGAACTTTGATAAGTGCTTCCTGGCCCAGCGGAAGGAGGGGGAGGACATAGATAGCTTCCTGACGGCCTTTGAGAATGCCTGTGAGCTGCACAGGGTTGACCCTGCAGACAGGCTCCAGTTTCTCACCCCCTTACTGGACCCCAAAGCCGTGGAGGTGTACAGCCGGATGACAGGGCCGGAGGCAGGGGACTATGAACTGTTCAAACAGGCCCTGCTCCGTGAGTTTGGGCTGACCCCCGAGATGTACCGGAGAAGGTTCCGGAGTCAGCGTAAAACGCCTGAGGTCACCTACCTACAACTGGCCAACCGGATGCAGGGGTATGCCCGCAAGTGGACAGCTGGGGCCCGAGCTAAAGAGGACCTGCTGGACCTAATCGTACTGGAGCAGCTGTATGAACAGTGCCCTTCCGACCTGAGGCTGTGGCTGGTGGACAAAAAGCTCGAGAACCCCCAGCACGCAGGGCAGCTGGCCGACGAGTTTGTGAACAGTCGGTCAGGGGGTAGCCGGGAGGAGTCCCAAAAGAACAGGCCCCCCCCGATGCAGAGAGAGAGTCACCAGGGGGCCTCCCAGCGGGGAAATAGGGAGAACCCCCTCCCAAGGGGAACGCCTGGCGTCGGGCCCCTCCGACCCGCTCAAGGGGACCAACGTGACCTGAGCTGCTATCACTGTGGCCAGAGAGGCCACGAACGGTCCCAGTGCCCCGGGCTCAGGGACAGACTGAGCAGACCCAACCTACCCAGGGTTAACTGGGTAGGGACCCAGCTGGACGAGGGGCAGACGACCCAGGAAAGGGGGCCTACCAGTTTACCACCTGCCCCGGAGGGAAGAGTACCCCAGGCCAGCTCCACCAGAGGGCTGGAGGCTCTGGACTCAGGGTGCTCAGTTTACAGGGTGGGCGCGGGGCTGTCCCTCCGGAGAGAGTGCCTTGTTCCCCTGGAGGTGGATGGGAGGAAGGTCAATGGATACTGGGATACGGGCGCGGAGGTGACGCTGGCCCGGCCCGAGGTGGTGGCCCCAGATCGGGTGGTGCCCAACACCTATCTGACCCTGACAGGGGTGGGCGGGACCCCATTTAAGGTGCCCGTGGCAAGGGTACACCTGAAATGGGGGGCCAAGGAGGGCCCCAAGGATGTGGGGGTACACCACCATTTGCCCACTGAAGTTTTGATGGGGGGAGACCTAGAGGACTGGCCAAGCAAGCCCCAGGCCGCCCTGGTTGTGACCCGTAGCCAGAGCCGGCGAGGGGCACTGCGCCCTGACCTCGGGGAGGGTATCACACCGGAGGCGCAGGACCCTACCCTGGTGGGGAGGGAGCGCCGAGGGGCACGGCTCAGAGAGGCTGAGGCCTCAGACCTGGCCACTGAGGGGGAACCGGGCCCCATCCCTTCCCCAGCCGCTGAGTTCCAGGCCGAGTTGAGGAAAGATCCCTCCTTGCGGAAGCTCAGGGACCTGGCCGACCTCAGTGTGGTACGGACCATGAGGAGAGGCTGCCAGGAGAGGTTCCTGTGGGAGAAGGGGTTCCTGTACCGAGAATGGGCTCCCACAAGGGAAGTAGAGTCCTGTGGGATCAGGAGGCAGCTGGTGGTCCCCCAGAAGTATCGCCGCAGGCTCCTGTACCTGGCCCATGACATCCCCCTCGCAGGGCACCAGGGAATCCGGCGCACCCGGCAGAGGTTGCTACAGAACTTTTACTGGCCCGGGGTCTTTACCACGGTCCGGCAGTATTGCCGATCCTGTGACCCTTGTCAGAGGGTGGGGAAGGCCCGGGACAAGGGGGAAAGCGGCTTTGAGACCTTTGCCCATCATAGAGGAGCCTTTCCAGAAGGTGGCCATGGACATCGTGGGGCCTCTCAGCAAGACGACCCGGTCGGGGAAGAAATACATTCTGGGGGTGGTAGATTTTGCCACCCGCTACCCCGAGGCAGTGCCCTTAGCTTCCATTGAAGCAGACACCGTGGCCGATGCGCTCCTGACCATTTTCAGCCGAGTGGGGTTCCCCAAGGAAGTCTTGACAGACCAAGGCTCCAACTTCATGTCGGCCCTGCTCCGGTGCTTGTGGGAGAAATGTGGGGTCCGGCACGACTGGGCCTCAGCTTATCACCCCCAGTCCAATGGGCTGGTGGAGAGGTTTAACGGGACGCTAAAGATGATGCTGAAAACCTTTATGAACCAGCACCCGCAGGACTGGGACAAGTACTTGCCTCACCTGCTGTTCGCGTACAGGGAGGTGCCCCAGGAGTCGACCGGATTTTCGCCTTTCGAACTGTTATATGGAAGGAGGGTGAGGGGCCCCCTGGACCTGATGAGAGACGAGTGGGAGGGGAAGGCCACTCCCGATGGAGAGTCAGTGGTGGAGAATGTCCTGATCTTCCGAGAGAGACTGGCTGAACTCATGGGCCTGGCCAGGGAGAATCTGGCCAGAGCCCAGAGGAAGCAGAAGGTCTGGTATGACCGCACAGCGCGGGCCCGTGCCTACGCCACCGGGGATCCGGTGATGGTTCTCATCCCAGTGAGAAAGAACAAACTACAGGCCGCCTGGGAGGGCCCTTTCAAGGTCGTCAAGCAGCTCAATGAGGTAAACTATGTGGTGGAGCTGTCAAACCGGGCGCACCACCGCCGGGTGTACCATGTGAATATGATGAAGCCATATTATGCCAGGGGGAATGTGGTGTTGGCCGTGTGTGGACAGTGGGAAGAGCAGGGAGATGACCCTTTAGTAGATCTATTCCCTGGGACCAGAGCTGGTTCCCCCCTGGAAACAATTCCCCTCTCGGATCAGCTAACCCCTGCCCAGCAAGCTGAGGTCAGGGAGGTGCTGCATCCGTACCGACAGCTGTTTTCCAACCAGCCTGGACGCACTAATCTGACTGTCCACCGGGTGCAGACAGGGTCGCACCCGCCGATAAGATGCTCCCCCTTCCGAGTCACAGGGAAAACTGCTCAGGACCTGGAAAGAGAGGTCCGGGACATGCTGGCTTTGGGGGTGATCCAGCCATCTGCCAGCCCTTGGGCCTCGCCGGTGGTGCTGGTCCCCAAAAAGGACGGGTCGGTCCGGTTCTGTGTGGACTATCGGAAGCTCAATGCCATCACTGTATCTGATGCCTACCCCATGCCCAGGCCGGACGAGCTCCTAGACAAGCTGGGAGGAGCTCGGTACCTTACCACCATGGACCTTACAAAGGGCTACTGGCAAGTGCCGCTGGATGCAGATGCCCGACTGAAATCGGCCTTTATCACCCCTCTGGGGCTCTATGAGTTCCTGACCCTGCCTTTCGGCCTCAAGGGAGCACCGGCCACCTTCCAGCGCCTGGTGGACCAGCTCCTGAGGGGGATGGAGAGTTTTGCCGTGGCGTATATTGATGACATCTGTGTCTTTAGCCAGACCTGGGAGGACCACGTGTCCCAGGTTAGACAAGTGCTGGACCGACTCCAGGGGGCTGGGCTGACTGTAAAAGCGGAGAAGTGCAAGGTGGGGATGGCGGAAGTATCTTACCTGGGCCATCGGGTGGGGAGCGGCCGCCTAAAGCCGGAACCAGCCAAGGTGGAGGTGATCAGAGACTGGCCCGCTCCCCACACCAAAAAGCAGGTCCAAGCCTTTATTGGGATGGCAGGATACTACCGAAGATTTGTGCCCCACTTTAGCGCCATCGCGACCCCCATCACGGAGCTATGCAAGACGGGGAAGCCAGACAAGGTGGTCTGGACCGAACAGTGCCAGGTGGCTTTCCGGGCGCTGAAGAAGGCTCTGGTCAGTGGCCCAGTTCTGGCAAACCCAGACTTTGACAAGCCCTTTGTGGTGTTCACCGACGCCTCAGACACGGGACTGGGGGCGGTCTTAATGCAGGAGGATGAAAAGGGGGAGAGACACCCCATCGTGTACCTGAGCAAGAAGTTGCTACCCCGGGAGCAACACTACGCGGCCATCGAGAAGGAGTGCCTGGCCATGGTGTGGGCCCTCAAGAAACTAGAGCCCTATCTCTTCGGGTGGCACTTCACCGTCTACACCGACCACTCTCCCCTGACCTGGCTGCACCAGATGAAAGGAGCCAACGCCAAACTCCTGAGATGGAGCCTGCTCCTGCAGGATTACGACATGGACGTGGTCCACGTGAAGGGAAGTGCCAACCTGATAGCGGATGCGCTGTCCCGGAGAGGGGGCCCCGAACTTCCCCAGGTCACTGGTCAGCGTGACCCCGCTCAGTTCAGTCTCAAAGGGGGGAGAGATGTGACGATGTGACTCAGCAGGGAGGGGGGAGTGTTGACCTGGGAATGTGCCCTGGGGATGGGAGACCTGAGAGCCTGTCACCTGAGCCAGGAGGGGGAGGGGGAGGTGACACCTCTGCCCAGGAATGTGAACAGGGGCTGCTGCAGGGAACCGGCTGGGTGGGTTTAGTTTCAGTTTGGGGCTGGGTGGAGGAACACAGGGAACCCCAGGGCTGGGGTCTAAGCTCCCTGCTCCCCCAGAAGGACTTGACTGAGGGGTCCTGGGTGTTCCTGTTGTCCAATAAACCTTCTGTTTTACTGGCTGGCTGAGAGTCTCAGTGGATCCCAGGAAGAGGGGTGCAGGGCCTGGACTCCCCCACACTCCGTGACAGGGGGGTCCCGGGGGCAGCAGAGGGGAGTTCCCGGGGGGGCTCACCACGCGGGAGAAGGGGGCGGGGGGTTCCCGGGGGGGCTCACCACGCGGGAGAAGGGGGCGGGGGGGTCCTGGGGGGGCTCACCACGCGGGAGAAGGGGGCGGGGGTTCCCGGGGGGGCTCACCACGCGGGAGAAGGGCAGTTTGCTGATCAGCAGGTTCGTGCTCTTCTGGAATTTGCGGATCTCCAGCAGCGCCCGCTGCCCGGGCCGGTACCGGCGCCGCAGCCCTGGGGAGCAACGGGGTTAGGGGGGTTGGGGCCGGCGCCGGCCCGGGGAGCAGGGGAGGCCCGAGGGGCCCGAGGACCCGGCGGCGGGGGGATCCCGGCGGGGGGGGGCGGGGAAGGTTCCGGGGGGGGGATCCCGGCGGGGGGGGGGGGCGGGGAAGGTTCCGGGGTGGGATCCCGGCGGGGGGGGGGCGGGGGAAGGTTCCGGGGGGGGATCCCGGCGGGGGGGGGGGGGGGGCGGGGAAGGTTCCGGGGGGGGATCCCGGCGGGGGGGGGGCGGGCGGGGATCCCGGCGGGGGGGGGCGGGGAACGTTCCGGGGGGGGGATCCCGGCGGGGGGGGGCGGGGGGAACGTTCCGGGGGGGGGATCCCGGCGGGGGGGGGGCGGGGAAGGTTCCGGGGGGGGGATCCCGGCGGGGGGGGGGCGGGCGGGGATCCCGGCGGGGGGGGCGGGGAAGGTTCCGGGGGGGGGATCCCAGCGGGGGGGGGCGGGCGGGGATCCCGGCGGGGGGGGGCGGGGAACGTTCCGGGGGGGATCCCGGCGGGGAAGGTTCCGGGGGGGGATCCCGGCGGGGGGGGGGGCGGGCTACGGGGGGGATCCCGGCGGGGGGGGGATCCCGGCGGGGGGGGGCCCGAGTGACGTGGCCCCGGCACTTACCGGGCGGGCGGCGGCGGCGCGGGGGGGGGCGGCTCGGGCCGGCGGGGGGAGCGGCGCGGGGGGGCGGCGGCCTTGCGGCGGGGAGCCGGGCCGCGGGGGGGAGCCGCGCTGCATGGCGGGGTCCGGCCTGGGGGAGAGAGACGGGGGGGGGGGGTGAGCGGGGAACCCAGGAGTCCGGGCCCCCAGCGCGGCAGCGATGACGTCACGACCTCCCCGCCGATGACGTCACAGCGGCCGACCGAGCACCCCGGGTCGTCCCCCCTCGGTGGTGACGTCACCAGCCCGCGCTCACACCCCCCTCCCCCGGCGCTGACGTTACCGCGGCGGCTGTGACGTAGGCGACTCCCCACGTCTCACCTGGCGGCGGCGGCCCCGCGTCTCTGGGATTCAAACCTCCCGCGGGCCCCGCCCCCTCTCATCACTTCCGGCGCGTCCCGAACTCCGGCCCCGCCCTCCCCGGAAACTCGCGAGCGCAGCCGCTCTGCGCCGCCGGCGGACCCGCCTCTATGGTCCCTCTGCCCGCGGGGCGGGGCGGGGCGGGGCGGGGCCCGGGGTCTGTCGCGAGCCGGACGTTGGGGCGGAGTCAGCGACGCGGCGACGTCACACACCCCGTTCGTTGGGCGCGAGCCGGGCCTTGCCCCGCCCCCCGGGCTCACCGGGCCCCGCCCACTCCTGTCTCCCTCCCCCCCGGCGCGTCACGTGCCCCGCCCGGCCCGCCCTGCGCCGGCCCGCGCCCCGCCCCCACAGCCCCGCCCCTCGGGGTCAGGGGTCACCGCGCGCCAATCAGAGCAAAGAGACCCGCTGAGCTGAGCCGCTTTATTGGGGGGGGGCGGTGCCCGGGGGGGCGGGATCTCGGCGGGGGGGGCGGTGCCCGGGGGGGGGGGTCGGGGTCTCGGCGGGGGGGCGGTGCCCGGGGGGCGGGGTCTCGGCGGGGGGGGCGGTGCCCGGGGGGCGGGGTCTCGGCGGGGGGGGCGGGGTCTCGGCGGGGGGGGCGGTGCCCGGGGGGGCGGGGTCTCGGCGGGGGGGCGGTGCCCGGGGGGCGGGGTCTCGGCGGGGGGGGCGGTGCCGGGGGGGCGGGGGTCTCGGCGGGGGGGCGGTGCCCGGGGGGGCGGGATCTCCGCGGGGGGGCGGTGCCCGGGGGGGCGGGGTCTCGGCGGGGGGGCGGTGCCCGGGGGGGGTCGGGGTCTCGGCGGGGGGAGCGGTGCCCGGGGGGGGGCGGGATCTCCGCGGGGGGGCGGTGCCCGGGGGGGCGGGATCTCCGCGGGGGGGGCGGTGCCCGGGGGGGCGGGGTCTCGGCGGGGGGGGCGGTGCCCCGGGGGGGGTCGGGGGTCTCGGCGGGGGAGCGGTGCCCGGGGGGGGCGGGATCTCCGCGGGGGGGCGGTGCCCGGGGGGGCGGGATCTCCGCGGGGGGGCGGTGCCCGGGGGGGCGGGATCTCCGCGGGGGGGCGGTGCCCGGGGGGGTCGGGGTCTCGGCGGGGGAGCGGTGCCCGGGGGGGGCGGGATCTCCGCGGGGGGGCGGTGCCCGGGGGGGCGGGATCTCCGCGGGGGGGGCGGTGCCCGGGGGGGGCGGGATCTCCGCGGGGGGGCGGTGCCCGGGGGGGGTCGGGGTCTCGGCGGGGGAGCGGTGCCCGGGGGGGGCGGGATCTCGGGGCCCCCCCGCGCCGGCCGCGCTCAGTCGACGTCCATCCCGGTCACCGTCTCGTCCAGCAGCTGGATCCGCAGGGGGGCGACGGCTTCGCTCAGCACCGCCGAGGTGCCGGCCCGGTACCGGTACCGGCCCTGCCTGCGGGGGTGGGAGTCAGCCAGCGCCCGGCCCGGCCCCCCCGCCCCGGACTCCTGGGTCCCCGCCCCGGCCCCCACGTCCCCCCCGCCCCGGACTCCTGGGTCCCCGCCCCGTCCGTCCCGACCCCGCCCTCTGCCCCGGACTCGTGGGTCCCCGCCCCGTCCGTCCCCGACCCCGCCCTCTGCCCCGGACTCCTGGGTCCCCGCCCCAGCCCCCACGTCCCCCCCGCCCCGGACTCCTGGGTCCCCGCCCCAGCCCCCACGTCCCCCCCCGCCCCGGACTCCTGGGTCCCCGCCCCGTCCGTCCCGACCCCCCCCCTCTGCCCCGGACTCCTGGGTCCCCGCCCCGTCCCGTCCGCCCCGGACTCCTGGGTCCCCGCCCCCTCCGTCCCCGACCCCGCCCTCTTCCCCGGACTCCTGGGTCCCCGCCCCGTCCGCCCCCCCTCTGCCCCGGACTCCTGGGTCCCCGCCCCTCCCGTCCGCCCCGGACTCCTGGGTCCCCACCCCGTCCGCCCCGACCCCCCCCCCTCTGCCCCGGACTCCTGGGTCCCCGCCACGTGGTGCCCCCGGGGGTTCTCACCTCTGCCCGCGGGCGATGGGGGTGCGGAAGGGGCGCAGGATCTGGGCCCCCCCCCGGGTGAGGACACACAGATCCACGTTGCTCCCCGAGCCCAGGTCGCCCAGCACCCCGGCCGTGATGGCGTCGGCCAGGAGCTCCTGGGCCTCCGCCAGCTGGGGGGAGAGAGGGGTGAGCCCGCCGGCCCGGACGCCTGGGTCCCCGCCCGGAGCCCCGCCCCACACACCCCCGCCCGGACACCTGGGTCCTTGCCCCGCCCCCACACACCCCGCCCGGACACCTGGGTCCTTGCCCCGCCCCCACACACCCCCGCCCGGACTCCGGGGTCCTTGCCCCGCCCCCACACACCCCGCCCGGACACCTGGGTCCTTGCCCCGCCCCCACACACCCCGCCCGGACACCTGGGTCCTTGCCCCGCCCCCACACACCTTGCCCGGACTCCGGGGTCCTTGCCCTGCCCCCACACACCCCGCCCGGACTCCCGGGTCCTTGCCCCGCCCCCACACACCCCAACCGGACTCCCGGGTCCTTGCCCCGCCCCCACACACCCTGCCCGGACACCTGGGTCCTTGCCCCGCCCCCACACACCCCGCCCGGACACCTGGGTCCTTGCCCCGCCCCCACACACCCCGCCCGGACTCCCGGGTCCTTGCCCCGCCCCCACACACCTTGCCTGGACTCCTGGGTCCTTGCCCTGCCCCCACACACCCTGCCCAGACACCTGGGTCCTTGCCCCGCCCCCACACACCCTGCCCGGACACCTGGGTCCTCACTCCACTCCCACACACCTTTCCTGGACTCCTGGGTCCTTGCCCCGCCCCCACACACCCCAACCGGAAACCTGGGTCCTCACCCCCACATCCCCTGCCCCAACACCTGGGTCCTCACTCCACTCCCACACACCCCACCCGGACACCTGGGTCCCTGCCCCCACATCCCCCGCCTGGAGCCTCGCCCCACGCACCCCTCCCAAATGACTGGGTCCTTGCTCCACCCCCACACACCCCGCCCAGACACCTGGGTCCCCACCCCCACATTCCCCACCCGGACACCTGGGTCCTTGCCCCGCCCCACCCCGCCTCCACATCCTCTGCCCAGATGCCTGAGTCCTGGCCCCACCCCACCCCCACCCACCCAGCCCGGACACCTGGGTCCCTGAGGCCCCCCCTCACCTCCATGTCTGGCTTGAACCGATCCTCAAGAACCGCAATGGCCGCCGCAGCCCCAGAGCCTGGGGGGCAGGGAGAGGGGTCAGAGCCAGCCCCATAGACTTCCCCCCCAGACATCCGCAGCCCCTCCCCGGTCCTCCCCCCACAGACACCTGCCCCTCCCTCCAAAGAGCCCATCCCCACCCAGCCCCCTGCCCCCCCCCGCTCACCCATGGAGGTGAAGGGCAGTTTGCTGGTGGAGCCGTGGGGGTGGACGCTGTACAGGTGGGGCCCGGTGGAGTCGACGCCCCCCAGGATCAGCGACGCCCCGATGTGACCCTGGTACCTGGGGTGGGGAGGAGACACTCTCGGAGCCTGTGACATCACCCCCACCCCAGTGACATCACACCGGAGCCTGTGAGGTCACAGCCACACTGGCCCTAGCCCCCGCTGAGTTATGTCACGATGCCCCGCCCTGTGCCGTGATGTCACGTCGTGATGTCACGCCCCGTGTCGCAATGCCCCACCCCATGGTGTGATGTCACACTGCGATGCCCCACCCCATGTGCTGATGTCACGCCGTGACGTCACGCCCCGTGTCGCAATGCCCCACCCCATGGCGTGATGTCACACTGCAATGCCCCTCCCCATGTGCTGATGTCACGCTGTGATGTCACGCGGCGATGCCCCGCCCCTCACCGGAACAGCATCTGCTTGAGGAAGCGGCAGGCGGTGGCCACCCGGGGCGGGCGGCCGGTGGCCAGCGAGTGCAGCTCCATGTTGGACGAAAGCATCTGGGTCGTCACCTCGGCGTCAGCCGCCACCCCCGCCCCACAGCAACTGGGGGAGAGAGACAGGGGGCGGGGCGGGAGTGAGGGGCACCGGCAGGGCTGGGGGGTCAGGGGGGGCTGCGGGTCGGGAGTGAGGGGCACCGGCAGGGCTGGTGGCTGCGGGTCGGGAGTGAGGGGCACCGGCGGGGGTCGGGGGGGCTGCGGGTCGGGAGTGAGGGGCACCGGCAGGGCTGGGGGGGGGCAGGGGGCTGCGGGTCGGGAGTGAGGGGCACCGGCAGGGCTGGGCTGGCAGGGGGTGCGGGTCGGGAGTGAGGGGCACCGGCGGGGGTTGGGGGGGGCTGCAGGTCGGGAGTGAGGGGCACCGGCAGGGCTGGGGGGGGCAGGGGGCTGCGGGTCGGGAGTGAGGGGCACCGGCAGGGCTGGGGGGTCAGGGGGCTGCGGGTAGGGAGTGAGGGGCACCGGCAGGGCTGGGGGGGCTGGTGGCTGCGGGTCGGGAGTGAGGGGCACCGGCAGGGCTGGGGGGTCAGGGGGCTGCGGGTCGGGAGTGAGGGGCACCGGCAGGGCTGGGCTGGCAGGGGGTGCGGGTCGGGAGTGAGGGGCACCGGCAGGGCTGGGGGGAGCAGGGGGCTGCGGGTCAGGAGTGAGGGGCACCGGGGGGTATTCGGGGGTCACTCACTAGATGTTGGGTGAGATGTAATGGATTTTCTCACAGTTCTTGTCAGCTACAACCATGTCATCGGTGGCGCGAGTGTCGGCCCCGAGAATTATCCCCTCCTGTGGGGAGATGTGGGGCAGGTCAGCGACCCATAGCCAGCCCCACAACTGTCCCCGGCTCCAGACCTCCCCTTGGGACAGGCTTCCAGCCCCTCACCCCCACCTGGGACAGACCCCCAATATCACATACCTGACCCCCCCAGTTCCCCCACCTGTCCCAGCCCCACACCTCCCCTTTGCACACACCCCCAGCTCCGTGGCCACAACCCCTCCTGCCACCATCCTGGAGCCCCAGCCCCCTATCCCAGCCCCCCTGCCCCTGGCACAGACCCCCCACCCTTTCCCAGCCCCCGCCGCCCCCCCATCCCATCACCTTGTAGATGAGGCCAGCGATGGTCGTTCCTGTTTTCCTGGCCTTGGGGGGCAGGAAACCCTGGGGGCCCCCAGCCTTCGCCAGAGCCGCATTCCTGGGTGGGGTAAGGAGGCACCACTGTGGGGGTGGATAGGACATGGGGCCCTTCCCCGCCGGGGGGTGCCAGCCACAGGTGTGACCCACCCCATGGTAGGCACATGCCCCCCTCAGGGCAATCCCAGCCCGTCCTCCGCTCCCATCGGCCCTTCCCCGGGGGCATCGTTCCACGACAACCAACTCGGGGGGCAGGGCCGGGCTAGCGGGGGGCTGCGGGTCGGGAGTGAGGGGCACCGGCAGAGCTGGGGGGGCCCAGGGCTGGGCTAGCAGGGGGCTGCGGGTTGGGAGTGAGGGGCACCGGCAGAGCTTGGGGGGCAGGGCCGGGCTAGCGGGGGGCTGCGGGTCGGGAGTGAGGGGCACCGGCAGAGCTGGGGGGGCCCAGGGCCGGGCTAGCAGGGGGCTGCGGGTTGGGAGTGAGGGGCACCGGCAGAGCTTGGGGGGCCCAGGGCCGGGCTAGCAGGGGGCTGCGGGTTGGGAGTGAGGGGCACCGGCAGAGCTTGGGGGGCAGGGCTGGCCCGGCAGAGCTGCGGGATGGGGGGCAGATTTTGTGTTTCACTTTTGCTCTCCAATCTCAGGGTGTTGCTGGTTGAGGCTCTGGGGGTCGAGCCCTGTGTGGATGCAGGGCCGGGGGGTGGTCTGAGGAGGGACCCAGGTGTCCGGGGGCAGGATGTGGGGGGCCTGTCTGTCTCTGCAAGGGGAGGGGGTGTCTCACCTCAGGCAGTTCTCGAAGGCGAAGCCCCCGTGTGGCTCCGGGGGGGCCTTGTCTCTGTCCATGTGGGGGGCAGGTGCTGGGACTGGGGGTCTCTGGGGGTCACTGGGAGGCCGGGCCTTGCTTGTCCCACGTCTTCCTGTGACTCCGTCGGCCTCGCTGGGTCCTTTCACTTTCCCTTTGGGTCACATGGAGCTGGGCAGGGCCCACGTGTGACGAAGTGGGCCTGTTCTTAATGTTTCCTCTGAATAGTGTGGGGGTGCCTCAGTTTCCCCTAGGCAGTTCTTAAGTATCTAGGGGGTGGGGTAAGGGTGTATGATCATTGCAGGGCCCTGGAGGGCAGGTGTGTGCAGGGGTCTGGACACAGAGAATGGCCGACACCCTGTTTCCTGGCAACTGATGGCCTGGGCCCTTCCCCCCTGGGAGGTGAGAGCTAAAGGGTTGGAGAACAAAGGAATCCGGTGCCCTCCTGGCCCGGGAAAGGGACAAAGCCCAGAGCAGGGGGGCTGGAGGGAGTTTCAGTTTGGGGCTGGCTGGGACATGGAGTGAAGGGCAGACGTGGTTGTCTGGCTCACTGCCCCCCAAAATGGACCCAGCTGAGGGGTCCCGTTCTCTGCACCTACAAGCTCTGTGTTAGACCTTGTTCCTGTCGTCTAATAAACCTTCTGTTTTCCTGGCTGGCTGAGAGTCCCGTCTGACTGCGGAGTTGGGGGGCAGGACGCTCTGGCCCCCCAGGACCCCACCTGGGCGGACTCGCTGGGGGAAGCGCATGGAGGGGCAGAGGAGGCTGAATGCTCCGAGGTCAGACCCAGGAAGGTGGAAGCTGGGTGAGCTGTGTGTCCTGCAGACAGGCTGCTCCCAGAAAGGCGACTGCCCCAGAGTCCTGCCCGGCTTCACGGGGAGCAGTTCCAGAGCATCGCCCAGGGACTCCGTGACACCACGCACCAGAGCCAGGATCCGCCCCACACCCGACTGGACGCCCCCCAGGCCCCATAGCGCCACAGCCCGGCACCCCACACACCTCACACCCCCCAGGCCCCACGGCGCCGCACCCCACACACTCCACGGCCCATCACCCCATGGCCCACCACGTCCCGCACCCACAGCTACGATGCCCCCCCACACACACACACAGACCCCCCCGTACAACACACAACACGCCGCGACCACCCACAGCACAAGCTTCTAGAGAACCTAGGTGCCTGGGGGCCACAAACACACAAACCCCCTGAGATTGGGGAGGGGGGAGGAGGAGCCATGGGCTGGGCTGGCAGGGGCTGCGGGTCGGGAGTGAGGGGCACCGGCAGGGCGGGGAGCCCAGGGCAGGGCGGGCAGGGGGCTGCGGGTCGGGAGTGAGGGGCACCGGCAGGGCTGGGGGGAGCCCAGGGCAGAGCTGGCAGGGGGCTGCGGGTCGGGAGTGAGGGGCACCGGCAGAGCTGCGGGGAGCCCAGGGTTGGGCTGGCAGGGGCTGCGGGTCGGGAGTGAGGGGCACTGGCAGGGCTGGGGGGAGCCCAGGGCAGGGCTGGCGGGGGGCTGCGGGTCGGGAGTGAGGGGCACCGGCAGAGCTGCGGGGAGCCCAGGGTTGGGCTGGGGGGAGCCCAGGGCAGCGCTGGCGGGGGGCTGCGGGTCGGGAGTGAGGGGCACCGGCAGAGTGGGGGGAGCCCAGGGTTGGGCTGGCAGGGGGCTGCGGGTCGGGAGTGAGGGGCACCGGCAGGGCTGGGGGGAGCCCAGGGCTGGGCGGGCAGGGGGCTGCGGGTCGGGAGTGAGGGGCACCGGCAGGGCTGGGGGGAGCCCAGGGCTGGGCGGGCAGGGGGCTGCGGGTCGGGAGTGAGGGGCACCGGCAGGGCGGGGAGCCCAGGGTTGGGCTGGCAGGGGGCTGCGGGTCGGGAGTGAGGGGCACCGGCAGGGCGGGGAGCCCAGGGTTGGGCTGGCAGGGGCTGCGGGTCGGGAGTGAGGGGCACCGGCAGGGCTGGGGGGAGCCCAGGGCTGGGCGGGCAGGGGGCTGCGGGTCGGGAGTGAGGAGCCGGCGCTTGCAGTGACATCATCCTGATGACCTCACAATGCTGCCTAGCAATGACCTCACCGTGGGGGGCGAGGCCTGGGGGGGTCTCTCCCGAGGATGAAATGGGCTGGATGGACCCTGGTTTCCCTGCTTGTGTCTCAGGTCCAAGGTGAGCGAACTCAGGCGTCCGGGACACTCCCCTCCCCCATGGGGGCCACTTGAGGAGGGTGAGCCTGGGCTTTGTCGAGCCTGGGCTTTGGGCTCCTATTTGATCGTCTGATTATTATAGAACCCAGGCGTCCGGGGCCCCATTGGATGTGGGGGGTCTTTCCTATCTCCTGGGGGGCTGACACCTCTCCTGCCCCCCCCCCAGGTCTCTGCTCCTGCCCACCTGAAGGTGTCGCCACCCCAAACAGCTGGGTCCCGGCTCTCTGCATCTGGCTGGCTCTGAACCTCTCGCTGCTCGGAGCCCTGGGGGGTCGGCGTGGGGCTCACCCGCCGCAGAAAGGACCCAGGTATCCGAGGGGGGGAGGGGAGGGGGAGAAGTGGAGAGGACCCACGTGTCCAGGGGAGAGATGTCATTGGCCCCAGGCGTCGGGGAAGTCCCCCAAAGCTGGAGCAGGGTCGGGGGAGGGGAAGGAGCTTTACCGAACCCAGGCGTCCGGGTGCCTGAAGTCCCCTGTCCCCTGCTCTGTTGCAGGATCCACCCCGAAGTGATGCTCACAGACTGGGCAGGGGGCCCCCGCCCCAACCCCCTCAGCCCCCCGCTGGAATAAACGGGGAGCCAGACACCGAATGGGAGTCAATTGGGGGGGCTGAGGAAACAGCAGGTGGGGGGAACAGAGGGGGACAGGGGGGTGGCCAAGGGGTGCCGGTGGGCAGGGGTGGGGGGAACAGGGGGTACTGTCAGTGATGGGGGGCAGGGCAGGGGGTACTGGGTTCAGCCCTCAATGGAGCCGACACGGCAGTCAGGGGGAAACATGTTTTATTCCAATCAGCTCCAGGAATGGGGGGTCCCGGTCCGGCTGGGCCAGCGGTTCTGACCCGAGCCAGGCTGGGGGAGGAGGTTGGCAGCTCCAATCTGGGCTGGGGGGGCTGTTCCGATCTGGGTTGGGGGCAGTTCCAGGCAGGTTGGGGGCCCGGTTCTAATCTGGGGGTCGTTCCAGGCGTGGGGCAGTTCCGGGGGCAGTTCCAGGTGGGCAGGGGTGGTTCTGGGGGCGGTCCCAGGGACGGTTCCAGGCGGGCGGGGGCGGGTCCCGGGGGGATCCAGGTGGTCCCGGGGCGGATCCAGGCGGGCGGGGCGGATCCAGGCGGGCGGGGGGCAGTCCCGGGGCGGATCCAGGCGGGCGGGGGCGGTCCCGGGGGGGATCCAGGCGGTCCCGGGGGGGATCCAGGCGGGCGGGGGCGGTCCCGGGGGGGATCCAGGCGGTCCCGGGGCGGATCCAGGCGGGCGGGGGCGGTCCCGGGGGGGATCCAGGCGGTCCCGGGGCGGATCCAGGCGGGCGGGGCGGATCCAGGCGGGCGGGGGCGGTCCCGGGGGGGATCCAGGCGGTCCCGGGGGGGATCCAGGCGGGCGGGGGTGGTCCCGGGGGGGATCCAGGCGGTCCCGGGGCGGATCCAGGCGGGCGGGGCGGATCCAGGCGGGCGGGGGGCGGTCCCGGGGGGGATCCAGGCGGTCCCGGGGGGGATCCAGGCGGGCGGGGGGCGGTCCCGGGGGGGATCCAGGCGGTCCCGGGGGGGATCCAGGCGGGCGGGGCGGATCCACGCAGGCAGGGGCGGTCCCAGGGGGATCCAGGCGGTCCCGGGGGGATCCAGGCGGTCCCGGGGGGGATCCAGGCGGGCGGGGGCAGTCCTGGGGCGGATCCAGGCAGGCGGGGGCGGTCCCGGGGGGATCCAGGTGGTCCCGGGGCGGATCCAGGCGGGCGGGGCGGATCCAGGCGGGCGGGGGCGGTCCCGGGGGGGATCCAGGCGGTCCCGGGGGGGATCCAGGCGGGCGGGGCGGATCCACGCAGGCAGGGGCGGTCCCAGGGGGATCCAGGTGGTCCCGGGGCGGATCCAGGCGGATCCAGGTGGTCCCGGGGCGGATCCAGGCGGGTGGGGCGGATCCAGGCGGGCGGGGGGCGGTCCCGGGGGGGATCCAGGCGGTCCCAGGGGGGATCCAGGCGGGCGGGGCGGATCCACGCAGGCAGGGGCGGTCCCAGGGGGATCCAGGCGGTCCCGGGGGGATCCAGGCGGTCCCGGGGGGGATCCAGGCGGGCGGGGGCAGTCCCGGGGCGGATCCAGGCGGTCCCGGGGCGGGCAGAGCAGGGCGCTCAGACCTTGCAGCCGTGCTGCCCGTAGCCCTCGGCGAAGGCCCGCAGCTGGGCGCAGCGGTTCCGGTTGACCGTGGCCTGACACTGCTTCGGGTCGGGCAGCTCCTCGATCCAGGCGGCCGCGTCCAGCAGGTACCGGCGGCTGGGGGGGCAGTGGGGCTCAGCGGGGGCCTGGGCGACCCCCACCCCTCTCTGCCCCCCGCCCCACTGCCCCCATGGAGCCCTCTCTGCCCCCCGCCCTCCCGCCCTCTCTGCCTCCGATACGTCCCCCCCGCTCCCCCCCACCCCCCGCACTCACCGGCCCTGGGGGTCCCGGGTGTCCCCGTCCTGCCCCATCAGGAGGTAGCGTCTGCCCGGCCCCAGGCGGATCCGGCACGAGCCCCGGACCAGGAACAAGCGGCTCTGCCCAGCCTGCAGCCCCACGTCCTCCGCTGGGGGGGGGAGGTTAGATGGGGGGTCACCCTGCTCCCTTCTTCCCCGGGCACCCCAACCCCTTCCCCGCCCCTCCCCCCAGCTCATCCCCCACTCCCTCCAGCTCACTCCCCCTCCCCCCACAATCCCCTCTCCCCCAACTCACTCCCCCTCCCCCCAGCTCATCCCCCTCCCCTTCCCCCACAATCCCCCCCACTCACTGAACTGCAGGGGCTCCAGGATCTCGGCCTCGTAGGACCGGAAGCCGCTCAGCTCCTCCAGCCGCTGGACCCGAACCTCGTACGCTGGGGGAAGGGGTGGGGGTCAGCGCGGGGAGGGGTCACACAGCCCCTCCCCCATCCCGTATTGCGCCCTGGGGCTGCTCGGAGGGTTGTGGGGGGCTGTGGGTCAGGGTCTGTGGGGTGATGGGGCGCTGAGACCAAATGGGAATTTTTCATAGTATTTTGCACAAACATGGTGTGTGCCTCAGTTTCCCCACATGCTGCATGTTTCACAGGGTGGGGGAAGGGAGTTTCCTATGGGCTGGGGGCAGTCAACCCCAGACTTTCCCGGGAGCTTGGCCAAAGGCCGGGGCAGGAGGCCGGGCTGAGCCCGAGGTGGGGGGAAGGAGGGGCTGCTGGGGACTTGGGGGTCGAGCCAGGTCTGTGGGGCTGACCCACACCGCTGCCGCTCCCTGCACTCGGCGTTAACAGAGGAGTTTCTACGACGAACCAACCCACATCTTCCCTGCCGGCTGCGGCATGGGGCCGGTGGGGCGGGGCTGTGGGGGCTCATGGGGCGGGGCCAGGGGGGCCCGTGGGGCGGGGCCAGGGGGGCCGTACCATACTGCACCCGGGGGCTATAGCAGGCGAACTCCGTCCGACTGGCCTCCGTCATCTCGTCCTTCAGGGTCCGCCTCAGCTGCGGGCAGGCGCCTGCGGGGGAGATGGGTCAGGACGCCTGGGTTCCCTCCCAACCCCGGCTTGGGGAGGGGAGGGGGGTCCAGTGGTAGAGCAGGCGGGGCTAGGAGCCAGGACTCCTGGGTTCTCTCCCGGCTCGGGGAGGGGAGGGGGGACTGGTGGGTTAGAGTGGGGGGGACTGGGAGCCAGGACTCCTGGGTTCTCTTCTGGCTCGGGGAGGGGAGGGGAGGGGAGGGGGGTCCAGTGGGTAGAGCGGGGGGCTGGGAGCCCAGACGCCTGGGTTCTCTCCCAGCTTGGGGAGGGGAGGGGGGTTTAGTGGGTAGAGCAGGGGGGTCTGGGAAGCAGGACTCCTGGGTTCTCTCCAGGCTAGGGGAGGGGGTCCAGTGGATTAGAGCAGGGGGGCTGGGAGCCCGGACGCCTGGGTTCCCTCCCGGGGGGCGAGCAGGCGGGGTCTCACCTTCGGCGCACTGGCAGACCTCCTTGGAGCACAGGGCGGAGACGAACCTGCTCCGGGCCGGGGCCGTGTAGAAGATGCTGCACTGCTGGGCTGGGGGGAGAGGTGGGGGGTGAGGGGCCAGTGGGGGCGGCTGGAGCCCCACTGCCCCCCATGTGCCCCCTTCCCCACCCCACTCCCATGTATCCCATATGACCCCTCCTGCCCCCCACACTACCCCCCCATCCTGCCCCCCAACTCCTCCCCCTGCCCCCCCATCCTGCCCCCCCACCTCCCCACCTGGCTCGTAGAAGTCGTAGAGGCTGGCGCTGGCCGGCTGGAGCAGGCCCACGGGCACCGTCTGGGCCGCCCGGAACCCCACACAGTCCCGCTCCTGGGGGACCTGGGGGGCGGGACGGGGGTCAGACACCGGGAGAGACCCCCCCACTGAAACCGCAGCACCCCGGGGGGCCCCTCCCTCCTGTCCCCCATCACCGCTCAGCCCCCCAACTCCCCCCACTGCAACCGCAGCACCCCAGAGGGCCCCTCCCTCCTGTCCCCCATCACCGCTCAGCCCCCCAACTCCCCCCACTGCAAACGCAGCACCCCGGGGGGCCCCTCCCTCCTGTCCCCCATCACCGCTCAGTCCCCCAAGCCCCCCACTGCAACCGCAGCACCCCGGGGGGCCCCTCCCTCCTGTCCCCCATCACCGCTCAGCCCCCCAACTCCCCCCACTGCAAACGCAGCACCCCGGGGGGCCCCTCCCTCCTGTCCCCCATCACCGCTCAGCCCCCCAACTCCCCCCACTGCAACCGCAGCACCCCGGGGGGCCCCTCCCTCCTGTCCCCCATCACCGCTCAGCCCCCCAACTCCCCCCACTGCAAACGCAGCACCCCGGGGGGCCCCTCCCTCCTGTCCCCCATCACCGCTCAGCCCCCCAACTCCCCCCACTGCAACCGCAGCACCCCGGGGGGCCCCTCCCTCCTGTCCCCCATCACCGCTCAGCCCCCCAAGCCCCCCACTGCAACCGCAGCACCCCAGGGGGCCCCTCCCTCCTGTTCCCCATCACCGCTCAGCCCCCCAACTCCCCCCACTGCAACTGCAGCACCCCAGGGGGCCCCTCCCTCCTGTCCCCCATCACCGCTCAGCCCCCCAACTCCCCCCACTGCAACCGCAGCACCCCAGGGGGCCCCTCCCTCCTGTCCCCCATCACCGCTCAGCCCCCCAACTCCCCCCACTGCAACTGCAGCACCCCAGGGGGCCCCTCCCTCCTGTCCCCCATCACCACTCAGCCCCCCATACCCCTCCCTGCCCCCTCTCACCGTCTCGAAGTAGAGCAGAAGTCTCTGGCCCTGGACTTCGTAGTGGCTGATGTAACGATCGGCCAGGTCCTTCAGCTGCGGGGGGACGAGGGGGTTACACATGCCTGACACGGCCCCCCAGACATCCCCCAGCTCCGCCCCCACACAGACACCCAGCCCCTCCCCCCACAGCCCCTCCCCCCCACACACAGCCACTCAGAGCCCCTCTCTCCCCACCCCACTGAGACATGGCCCCCTCTAGGGAGAGGGGCAGGGCGCCCCCTACGGGGGGTGATGGCGCATGAGTGTCTGAAGGTGGCATCAGGCAGGCGAGAGGAGGGAGGGGGGCCAAGGTGGGGGGATGGACGGGGGAGTGGGGGGATCGGGGGCCCCCGACCTTGTCGAGGTCGTCCATGTGGGGCTGGAAGCCGCTCAGCAGGGTGATGTCGGCAATAGCCATGCCGGAGAGACGGGAGCCCGGCTGCCTCCTGCGGGGGAGGGGACACCGTAAGCATGGGGGGGACACCAGGAAGTCCCGCCCCCCGTGTCAGTGTCCTTGTAGCACATGGACATAGAGGAAGTCCCGCCACCAACGGAAAGGAGGTTAAGGCAGAAAGTCCCGCCCCCACATGGATACATCAGACCCGCCCCCATAAGAGTTACGGTATGACAGAAAGCCCTGCCCCCACAGCACATGGACCACAGGAAGTCCCACCCCTGTTAGAATAAGGCTAAGACAGGAAGTCCCACCCCCCCCACAGCACATGGACAACAGGAAGTCCCACCCCTGTTAGAATAAGGCTAAGACAGGAAGTCCCACCCCCCCACAGCACATGGACCACAGGAAGTCCCACCCCTGTTAGAATAAGGCTAAGACAGGAAGTCCCACCCCTGTTAGAATAAGGCTAACACAGGAAGTCCCACCCCTGTTAGAATAAGGCTAAGACAGGAAGTCCCCCCCCCCACAGCACATGGCCAACAGGAAGTCCCACCCCTGTTAGAATAAGGCTAAGACAGGAAGTCCCACCCCCCCACAGCACGTGGACAACAGGAAGTCCCACCCCTTAGAATGAAGCTAAGACAGGAAGTCCCACCCCCCACAGCACAGGGACAACAGGAAGTCCCGCCCCCCAGCAGAAGTGCCGCGGCCCTGGCGTCCCGACTCACCAGATGCAGACGGAATAGGCCACGTCCTTGTCGCGCCTGCGGGGGTCGGCTGCCTCCCTGCGGCGCCGGCGCCGGGCGTCGAACCAGTGGATGGGGTGAAGCGGGGCCTCGGCCGCGGGGGCCTCCCCCTCATAGTCGTAGTCATAGTCATCCTCCTCGTCCACTGCGGGGCACAAACCGCAGCATCAGCCCGGGAAGTGGGGGCCGGCCCTTTAACAGGCGTGGCCTAAGCGCGTGGACGCCACGGAGGAGGCGGGGCCTCGCTGCAGCGCTGGAAGCTCCGCCCCCCACGCCAATGGGGAAATGAGAAGGCCTAACGCGCGGGCCCTGGCCGGGGGGCGGAGCCTCGGGCGCCCCGGGAACCCGTCCCGCGCCGGGGAGACTCACCCTCGAAGCGCACGTCCCCGCTGACCGTCACCTCCAGCCCCAGGCTCTGGCAGGAGCCATTGTGCAGCTCCAGCACGTTGTACAGCTTCAGCACCTGGGCAAAGGCAGGCAGCCGGCCAGGAGAACCCAGGAGTCCGGGCTTCCAGCCCCTCCCCCAACCCGCTCTCACCCCCTCCCAGAGCCGGGGAGAGAACCCAGGAGTCCTGGCTCCCAGCCCCCTGCTCAGACCCACCCGCCCCCACTCCCCTCCCAGAGCCAGGGAGAGAACCCAGGAGTCCGGGCTTCCAGCCCCTCCCCCAACCCGCTCTCACCCCCTCCCAGAGCCGGGGAGAGAACCCAGGAGTCCTGGCTCCCAGCCCCCTGCTCAGACCCACCAGCCCCCACTCCCCTCCCAGAGCCGGGGAGAGAACCCAGGAGTCCGGGCTTCCAGCCCCTCCCCCAACCCGCTCTCACCCCCTCCCAGAGCCGGGGAGAGAACCCAGGAGTCCTGGCTCCCAGCCCCCTGCTCAGACCCACCAGCCCCCACTCCCCTCCCAGAGCCGGGGAGAGAACCCAGGAGTCCGGGCTTCCAGCCCCTCCCCCAACCCACTCTAACCACCCGCCCCCACTCCCCTCCCAGAGCCAGGGAGAGAACCCAGGAGTCCGGGCTTCCAGCCCCTCCCCCAACCCGCTCTCACCCCCTCCCAGAGCCGGGGAGAGAACCCAGGAGTCCTGGCTCCCAGTCCCCTAGCTCTAATCCACCAGACCCCACTCCCCTCCCTGAGCCAGGCAGAGAACCCAGGCGTCCTGACCCCGCCCCCAGGCCTGTGTTACTCACAGTCAGGGTCCCCTTTCCTTTCCCTTCCACCTTCACTTGGAGGCTGTCGCCCAAGGAGAACTGGGGGGAAGAAGTGGGGGGGGTGTCAAATAAAATGGTAAAACCAAGGGCAACACTGGGGGGTTGTTAAACCACCTCTCAGCCCATGGGCTGGGAGAAATCGGGGGACACGGAATGGGGTGGGGAGTGGCTGGCTCAGGGGGGCGGGGAATGGGGCTCGGGGCCTGTCCCCTCAAGGGGACACCAGCTCCCATCCGGCCCCGGGGCAGGGACTGGCTGGCTCGGGACGGGAGGCATCTGGGTTCATTCACCTGCAGTTCTTCCTGGATGTGGTTCTGGGATCGGTCCAGGGTGACTTTCTTGGTGCCCGATTTGCCTGGGCTGGAGAAAGTTAAATCCAGCGTGTTCCCTTCCGGGGTGTAGGTGTTGATCCAGTACTGGGAGAGGGCATCCAGTGCCACCACCGTGTCCTGCAAGCAGCCGGCGATGGGACCCAGGAGTCCTGGCTCCCAGCCCCCACACTCTAACCCGCTAGCCCCCACTCCCCTCCCAGAGCCAAGGAGAGAACCCAGGCGTCCTGGCTCCCAGACTCACCCACTCCCCGCTCTAACCCGCCAGCCCCCACTCCCCTCCCAGAGCCAAGGAGAGAACCCAGGCGTCCTGGCTCCCAGACTCACCCACTCCCCGCTCTAACCCACCAGCTCCCACTCCCCTCCCAGAGCTGGGGTGAGAACCCAGGAGTCCTGGCCGGGACCTGTGTGGATTTGAAGCCGCCACCATAGTTCCTCTGCTCCATCAGCCACCGGGCGACCTTCTTGGCGCTTGAGAGGTCGTTGCGCAGCACGAAATGCAGAAGCCCGTAGGCCGTGGCCTCGACTGAGATGGCCGAAGCGGAGGTGGCCCCACCCTGCTCCACTGCCCAAAACATCATGGTCCCCTCTGCGGGGGGAGAGAGACCCAGCTTGAATTTACCATCCTTGGGAGCTGCAGTACCGCCCGGCGCCGCTGGGGGGAGCCGGGGGCTGCAGTACCGCCCGCCGCCGCTGGGGGGAGCCGGGGGCTGCAGTACCGCCCGCCGCCGCTGGGGGGAGCCGGGGGCTGCAGTACCGCCCGCCGCCGCTGGGGGGGTGTCACTGTGACACATTCTGGAGGCGCAGAGGAAGGGTTTCTATGGGGCTCACTCAGATCCCCCAAGGGCAGAGTAAAGGGGCTTCTTCCAGTTTGGAGGTCAGGGATGGGGCAGAGGCTGCAGCGGGGAGCTGGGGGGGCAGAGGCTGAAGCAGGGGGGCTGGGGGGGCAGAGGCTGCAGCGGAGGGGCTGGGGGGCAGAGGCTGAAGCAGGGGGGCTGGGGGGGCAGAGGCTGCAGCGGAGGGGCTGGGGGGGCGAGGCTGAGGTAGGGGGGCTGGGGGGGCGAGGCTGAAGCAGGGGGGCTGGGGGGGCGAGGCTGAGGCAGGGGGGCAGAGGCTGCAGCCAGCAGGACGCACCCGTGTCCTGCAGGGCGAGCGCCCGGAGCCGGCTGTCCGCAGCCCCGATGGCCGCCCCGTCGTCGGAGGCCAGGGACAGGGCGTAGGCCGTGATGGTGGCCGGGTAGGGGGCCAGCCCCTGGTGCGGCCCGGCCGACAGGTACCGTGTGGCCCGGGACAGGCTGCTTTTCTGCGGGGGGGGTAAGATCAACAATCAGACAGACCCCCCCAGCCCCCTGAGTCCCCCCACTTCCCCATCTCCCTCGTAACCCCCCAGCCTGCCCCCCATCTCCACCCACGTGCTCCCCCTGGCCCCCCCCAGCCTCCCCCGTACCACGCGTTGCTGCTGCTCCTCCTTCTCTGCCTTCCGCTCCGGGTCGGCTTCTTGCCCCTCGTACAACCCCAGCGCCTGCTTCAGGGCCACCACCACGAACGCCGTGAGCGAAACGCCCCCTTGGTGCCCCCCGACGCCCCCCTGGGGGGTGAGAGAGCGGGGATGAGCATGCGAGGTGCACGTGCGAGGGACGCCCTGCGGGTTGGTCGCGGTGAGTTCCCCATGTGCCTGGCCTGGGGTCTTAGTGACATCCCCTCTCCCCCCACCGCCCTGGGCCCTGGGGGGTGCCCGTCGGGGCCTGGGGCGTGCGTACAAATCCGCATGTGCACGGCGTGAGGGGGCAGCGGGCTTGGAGTGTGAGTGTGCAAATCTGAGCATGCGAGTCCCAAGGGGCTGGGGGAGCCGGGGGGCACGTTTGGGCGTGCATGGTCGGAGGGGAGCGCGCAGAGCAGAGCGTGCGAGTCCCAAGGGGCTGGGGGAGCCGAGGGCACATTTGGGCGTGCACGGTCGGAGGGGAGCGCGCAGAGCGGAGCGTGCGAGTCCCAAGGGGCTGGGGGAGCCGGGGGGCACGTTTGGGCGTGCACGGTCGGAGGGGAGCGCGCAGAGCGGAGCGTGCGAGTCCCAAGGGGCTGGGGGAGCCGGGGGGCACGTTTGGGCGTGCACGGTCGGAGGGAAGCACGCAGAGCGGAGCGTGCGAGTCCCAAGGGGCTGGGGGAGCCGGGGGGCACGTTTGGGCGTGCACGGTCGGAGGGGAGCACGCAGAGCGGAGCGTGCGAGTCCCAAGGGGCTGGGGGAGCCGGGGGGCACGTTTGGGCGTGCACGGTCGGAGGGGAGCGCGCAGAGCAGAGCGTGCGAGTCCCAAGGGGCTGGGGGAGCCGAGGGCACGTTTGGGCGTGCACGGTCGGAGGGGAGCGCGCAGAGCGGAGCGTGCGAGTCCCAAGGGGCTGGGGGAGCCGGGGGGCACGTTTGGGCGTGCACGGTCGGAGGGGAGCGCGCAGAGCGGAGCGTGCGAGTCCCAAGGGGCTGGGGGAGCCGGGGGGCACGTTTGGGCGTGCACGGTCGGAGGGGAGTGCGCAGAGCAGAGCGTGCGAGTCCCAAGGGGCTGGGGGAGCCGGGGGGCACGTTTGGGCGTGCACGGTCGGAGGGGAGCGCGCAGAGTGGAGCGTGCAAGTCCCAAGGGGCCGGGGGAGCTGAGGGCACGTTTGGGTGTGCACGGTCGGAGGGGAGTGCGCAGAGCGGAGCGTGCGAGTCCCAAGGGGCTGGGGGAGCCGGGGGGCACGTTTGGGCGTGCACGGTCGGAGGGGAGCGCGCAGAGCGGAGCGTGTGAGTCCCAAGGGGCCGGGGGAGCTGAGGGCACGTTTGGGCGTGCACGGTTGGAGGGGAGTGCGCAGAGCGGAGCGTGCGAGTCCCAAGGGGCTGGGGGAGCCGGGGGGCACGTTTGGGCGTGCACGGTCGGAGGGGAGCGCGCAGAGCGGAGCGTGCAAGTCCCAAGGGGCTGGGGGAGCCGGGGGGCACGTTTGGGCATGCACGGTCGGAGGGGAGCGCGCAGAGCGGAGCGTGCGAGTCCCAAGGGGCTGGGGGAGCCGGGGGGCACGTTTGGGCGTGCACGGTCGGAGGGGAGCGCGCAGAGCGGAGCGTGCGAGTCCCAAGGGGCTGGGGGAGCCAGGGGGCACGTTTGGGCGTGCACGGTCGGAGGGGAGCGCGCAGAGCGGAGTGTGCGAGTCCCAAGGGGCCGTGGAGCAAGGCTGTGCGGGTGAGCCGGCAGAGCTCAGGGTGTGAGCGCGAGTCTGAGGAAGGGAGCGCCTGGGGTGCCGTGGTGAGTGTGCGGCCTGCTGGGTTAGCGTGCAAATGGGAGTGCAAATACTTGTGCAAATCGTGGGCTGTGTGTTGGTGTGACTCCAGCAGGGCCCCAAGCCCAGGGTCTAGCCTGTGTGTGCCAGGAGAGCACTCTGGACGTTGCACACCAGGGCGGCGAGTGTGCATGGGTGGGATTGCAACATGACAGGGAGTGTGCGACGTTCTGAGCGTACGATCGCCTCTCACTGGCGGGGGCAGGGCCAGGACGGGTTCCTGAACTCCCCGACCGAGCGGCCCCAGGCCCGGACGCAGAGACGGCTTCGGAAGAGATGGGGCCGAACCCGGGTGCGACACGCAGGCCCTTGGGAGGGAGGAGGGGCTGCGAGCTGGGGCTTGTGACGTCAGCAAACGAGGCTCGTCTCTGGCCGTGGCTTTGATCCAAAGATCAAAAAAGGGGGATTCGTGTTTGGGGAGACACTGGAGGGAACTAGGGCGATTGGCTCTGGCTCTGGGGAGGTTGGGGCGACCTGGCTCTGAACGGTTTCAGGGATAAATTACCTCGGGCTAATGGCCGGGATGTTTGGGAGGAGGAGACTTGAGCCTGCTGTTTTCTCAGGCCAAAAGGCTGCAGGAAATGTATAAAGACCCCGGGACCCGATCCTCCTTCATCGCTGATCTGCTTTGGGGTTCACGAGGGGGAAACCCTGAGCCACAAGGATGGAGACCCCCAGTCACTGGGGAGTCTCCGCGAACACGGACATTGGACTGCACCCTGCGGACCGTTTCTAAAAGGGCTTTGACCACTACAAACTCAGCTCTGCTCGGTGTCTGAGCTCAGGAACTGAGCTCGGGACTGTCTGGATAGCCACCGTTTAACCAACACTGCCTCTCTCTTCTTTTTTAACACATTTTAGTTTAGTTAACAAGAATTGGCGAGAAGCAGGAGTTCTGGGTAAGATCCGAGTTCTCATTGGACCTGGGTGTGCGGCTGATCCTTTGGGGTGGGAAGGCCCTTTTCCGTTCGGTGACGAGATAAGGTTTTCAGTGACCATCATCACATCTGACGTGCGTGTCTGGACGGCGGGCGGAGGCCGGGCACTGGAAGGGCACTGCGTTGTTTGGACGTCTGGGCACCCAGGGAGGTGGGACAGAGGCTGCTTTGGCCTGGCTGGGTAAATCTCGGCAGTGGAATATCCGCCTGCCCCGCGCTGTTTGCAGTTCGCCCTGATTGAGTGACCTCAGCTGGCTCCCACGGGCAGCCCCGTCCCAGGGCAACATGACAGGCCCCTGTGCACTGGGGCACCGGTGTGACTCAGTGGCAAGTCTGCGAGGGCAGTTGTGCAATACACCGGCTAGTGTGCAAGGGGCCTAGTGCATGCAGTAGCATGGGTGAATGTGCAACATCTCCGTGAGTGTGTGAAGGCAGTTGTGCAACATAGTTGGTGAGCGTGTAACAAGTGTGAGCGTGTGATGTGGAGCGACTATGCAAGTGTGCAAGGCAGCAGGGTGTTAGGATGATGGTGCAGATGAAAGTGAGCATGCAAAATTGGGGATCAGGTGTGCAAGGCCCAGGGTGTGAATGTGAGTGTTAGGCAGTGATGTGTGTGAATGTGCAAATGTGTTTGTGCAAGGCAACTGTGTGAGGGCAGTGTGCAGGCAGCAGTGAGCGTGCAAGGGCATCGGGGGGCACGTGCAACGTCACCTGCATGTCCCGGTGGATGACGGGCTGCGGGTCACGGAAGGAGCCGTCGGTCTGTTGGTTTCCCAGCAGCCACGTGACCGACTCTCGGATCCCGGCATTGTCCACGACCTGGTACTGCCGGCTGAGCACCAGGACCTTCACCACGAACGCCGTCAGCCTGGGGGGGCCGGGATCGGGGGGCTGACTCACGGACCCCTGGCAGAGGATCCCCCCCTCAACGCCTCCTGGCCTTTCCCCAGGGATTGGATCCCCCCACAGAACCCCCAGCCCTTGACACCCCCCCCACATCCCCCTCACAGAGCTCCCGGGCTTGGACCCCCCACCCCCCGACCCTCCCCAGGACCCCCCAGCCCCGGCTCACCAGCTGCTGCTGGGCCGGTGCAGCCAGGCGCCGTAGGACCCGTCTGTCTTGCGGAAGGTCAGGATCCGCTCGTAGCCTGGCAGGGGAGGGGATGGGACAGGGGGTCATGTTGGCAGGTTTGACCCCCACCCTCCATGCCCACGGCCCCCCGTGCGCTCCGTGCTGGGCTGGTGCCTGGGGTGTGCGGGAGAGGGAGGGAAAAGCATCCGCATGTCTGTGCGCTGGGCATGGGGGGGGGCCTGTGCAGGTGGCTGCCCACGTGTGTGCAAGGGCTGGGGCCGGCTGCGGGGCACCCATGTTGCCAGGGGACCAGCATGCAAGCTGGGGTCCGGTGCCCCATGCCCTCAGCTGGGGCTTGTGTACAGCCCCCCATCCCAGGCCCTCAGCCCTCATCCTCACCTGCCCCTGGTGCCCAGGCCCCCCCAACCACGCCCACCCCAGTACCCAGCCCCCTCGCCTCTGCCCTCGCCTGCGTGATGCCCAGGTTGCTCACCCACGCGTAGGTTGTCCAGCCCCTCCTGCTTGCGCTCGGGTTTCAGCTGGGCCCACTGCTCCGTCTCGTCCAGGTACCGCATGGCGTAGAGCCCGGGCGCCATGTAGATCATCGTCTGCTCCGCGCAGCCCCGCGGCACCTGCAGCAGCCCCACCAGCCCGGTGGGCGAGAGCGAGTTGTCCAGCGTGTCCACGGGCACGTCGGCTGCCCCACGGCGGGAGGAGAGCGAGACAGCATCAACGACCCTCAGACACCGCACCGGGGAGAGCGAGATAGAGCCCCACAGACCCACAGACACCGCGCCGGGGAGAGCAAGACAGCGTCATCGACCCTCAGACACCGCACCGGGGAGAGCAAGACAGCGTCATCGACCCTCAGACACCACGCCGGGAGAGTGAGATAGAGCCCCAGCAACCCACAGACACTGCACCAGGGCCGGGGAGAGGTGGTGTTGGGGTGGGTCTACAGGGAGGGGGAATGTGGTGGGGTGGGTATATGGGGAGGGGGCATCCAGTGGAATGGGGGAGGGGCATCAGGGCAGTGACAAAGTGGTGATGTTCTCAGCGTTTTCTCCGAACACTGTATTTGCCTGTTTCCCCTCTGAGTTACTCAGGTGTCGAGTTGGTGGCTGTCACGCTACTGACTTGAACTGGGACCGTATAGAACATGGTTGCAACCAAGCTCCCGTCGTGGCCCCAGCTCTTGTGCAAAGGGGTGGGATGCGGTGTCTCGGAGGGGGTGAGGCTGGCCGGTTGGGATTATGCCGTCTGGGTGCAGGTGTCACGTTGTATTTAAAGATGCCGGCGTTAGCTCTGGCCTGTCTGCAGTTCACACAGGTGCTCTGCTCCTGGGGGACACCCCAGACAAGTGGGGGTGGCCCATGACGGCCCATGAGCGACACCCCTGACCCACAGCGGACACGCCGGGGGACTCAGCCCGGCAGGCGGGGAGAGGCCTAAGGGCCAGACGCTGGGGCCTCCAAGCCAGGTGCCGGGCAGCTGGTTTTGGGGACAAAGGAAGCAGAGGCCACGTGACAAGACACTCTCAAGGGCCCCGGAGACCCTCCGCCTGGTCTCCAGTCCTGCGCCTGGCCTCGGAGGGACTTGGCTACACGCGGAAGCGCTGACCCAAGGGCTGAAGGACCTGGGGATGTTCTCCAGAGCCGGGATTTGACCCTGCAGCTTCGTCCGTCCCCGCCCCACACCTGAAGCACGGACTTGGCCGTTGCTGGAGGTCATGGACTCCACGTGACCGACTCCAGCTCTTCTCTCGTCGATTTGCAAGGCTGAAGGGTCGGCAGCCGCGAGATTTGGGGTAAGAGCTGATCTGTTCGTTGACCTGGATCTGGGGCTCGGGCCTTTGGGATGGAGGGACCCTTTCCCTTCACTGGGGAGCTGGTTTCCACAGCCAGTCGTCCCCCCAGGCAGCGCTGCCGGTGGGGACACCCGGGAACCGGGCTGTCCGAGGGGATGGCTTGGCCGACGTCTGGTTGCCCAGTGGGGTGGGACCCACGTCCCCTCCGTGGGGCCGGTTGGAGCCGGTGCGGCGCGGTTTGGCCTCCGTTGACTCTCGGCTGGCTCCCGCCGGAGGCCGCGGCGTCACCGGGTCGCAGCGACCCCTAGGGACCGGCCGAGGCGGTCGCCTGACCACCGGGCAAGGAGCAGCCCAGGGGGCCGGCTGGCCCGGGACGGGGACAAAGGCCAGAGGCGGGATGGGGGGGGGTGCTGGGCAGCTGGGAGTGAGTCAGTCTCTGGTTTTGGGACTCGAGGGGGGGCCCAGGACCTGGGCGGCGGGGGGCGGTGATGAGGGAGGGGCAGCGGGGGCATGGGAAAGGTGGGGGAGGGGCAGCGGGGGGGTTCTCTCACCCGTGACGCGGACGCTCATCTTGAAGTCCTGGCCGGGGATGGCATCGGGGGGCAGCTCCCCCGGGACCTCCAGCACCCGGCTGCGCCTCTCTGTGTGGGGACGGGGGGTCAGACAGGATCCAGGCAGCCCCCAAACCCCACCCCAGGGGCAGCCCCCCCACAGAGAGCCCCTCCGTTGGCACCCTATGGAGCCCCTCAGAGACTTCCCTCTGCCCCCCACCCCCTGGGGGTCACCCACCTTCAGGATACAGCGAGTAGCTCATCTCCTCCAGGTGGGCAGCACCTTCTCTCTGGGGGGGGCAAGATGGGGGGGTCAGAACTGATGCCTCGGGGGGGGCAGAGCAGGTTGGGGAGGGATAGGCGGGGGAGGGGCAGGAGCAGACAGGGAGGGGCAGGTGGGGGAGGGGCCGGGGCATCGAAACAGGCGGGGGAAGGGCAGGCGGGGGAAGGGCAGGCGCAGATGGGGAGGGGCAGGGGCAGCGGAGCAGGTGGGGGATGGGCAGGCGGGGGGCAGGGCAGGCAGGGTAGGGGCGGATGGGGAGGGGCCGGTGCAGCGGAGCAGGAGGGGGAGGGGTAGGCGGGGGAGGGGCAGGAGCAGATGGGGAGGGGCCGGTGCAGCGGTGCAGGCGGGGGAGGGGCAGGCTGGGGAGGGGCAGGCGGGGGAGGGGCAGGCGGGGGTTCTGTGGGGCTCAGCCCCCCTCTCACCTCCACCCGCAGGCTCCGGGTGACGCTGTCCCCGAGCCCCCAGCTGCCCTGTGCTGTGACGGTGACGGGGATGTCGGCGGCGCCCATGGGCACCACGGCAAAGGGCACGGCCAGTGCCCCCTTGGCCGGGACCTGCAGGGCCTGTCGCCGCACCCGGTCCCCCGTCGCCGGGGAGCAGATGCCCTCGGAGCGCTCCATGTACACCGAGACCTGGGGAGAGAGAGACTGAGACCCCCGCACGGGCCTGGGGGGCCGGAGAGAGGGGCACAGGACTGGGGGGCACCGGCAGGGCTGGGGCAGGGGGCTGTGGTTTAGGGCTGAGGGGCACTAGGGGGCAGAGTGCTGTGGGTCGGGAGTGAGGGGCACCGGCAGGGCTGGGGGGGCCCAGGGCCAGGCTAGCAGGGGGCTGCGGGTCGGGAGTGAGGGGCACCGGCAGGGTGGGGGGGGCAGGGCCGGGCTGGCAGGGGGCTGCGGGTCGGGAGTGAGGGGCACCGGCAGGGTGGGGGGGGCAGGGCCGGGCTGGCAGGGGGCTGCGGGTCGGGAGTGAGGGGCACTGGCAGGGCTGGGGGGGCAGGGCCGGGCTGGCAGGGGGCTGCGGGTCGGGAGTGAGGGGCACCGGCAGGGCTGGGCGGGCAGGGGCTGCGGGTCGGGAGTGAGGGGCACCGGCAGGGCTGGGGGCAGGCGACCAGGGGGCGCGGCCGAGCAGGGCCCCTCACGTTGACGGGCCGATCCTGGTAGTTGTACAGCACCGGGCGCAGCTCCAGCTGCTCGAAACGCTTCACCGCGTAGGGCAGCCGGAGAGAGACGTGGAAATCCTGGAAGACGCGGACGCTGAGCGGGTCGGACACGCAGATCCCTGGGGCAGGGGAGGAGCTGGGTGAGCCGGGGGGCCGGGGGGCGGACGGACGGGGGGCGGGCGGACGGGGGGACGGACTCACCGGTGGTCGGCGACATGCTGACAGCCTGGATCTCCCAGGTGGTGATCGAATCCGGCACCAGGTGGGTTTGCCTGCGGGAGATGGGCGGGGGGGTCAGTGGGGTGGGGGCGGGCTGCACATGGAGGCTGGGGGGCTGGGTAGGGAGGGTGGCCCCAGGGGAGGTGTTTGGAGGGATATGGGGGGATGCCCGGCAAGATGGGGAGCCCTGGGGTGGGGGGGAGGGGCACTGCAGGAGACATGGGGGGAGGGGGGCGACATGGGGGAGGGGCTCCCCGGGGGTCCCTGACCGGCTGCTCCTGTCCACGGTGATGGTTTTCCACAGCCAGCTCTCGGGGAAGACGCTCCGGGTCTGCACAGAATCGTCGTCGAAGAAATCGTCCTCTTCCACGTCGGGGTTCACTGCACGGGGCACAGCGGGGCGGGGTCAGGGACGGGGGGGACCCCAGACCCAGGCTCCCACCCCCTGCTCCAACCACCTGCCCCCACTCCCCGCCCAGAGCCCGGGAGAGAACCCAGGCGTCCTGGCTCCCAGCCCCCCCTGCTCTAATCCACCAGCCCCCCTCCCCTCCCAGGCCTGGGGACAGAACCCAGGCGTCCTGGCTCCCAGCCCCCCCTGCTCTAACCCACCAGCCCCCGCTCCCCTCCCAGGCCTGGGGACAGAACCCAGGCGTCCTGGCTCCCAGCCCCCGCCCAAGCCCAGGGCAGGACCCGGTGTCAGGGCTCACCGCGGGCCAGCCCGCCGGAGCCCCAGTTCCGGGCCTTGCGGCGCAGCTGGGTAGCGAATTGGCAGCAGTCCAGGAAGGCGGGCCGGCAGCGGGGGGCCTCGGCGCCCGGGATCCGCGTCGCTCGCTGCTCGCACGTCCGGCGCATCGGCACCCGCGTCATCCCGTCCCGGCAGCACCGCAGAGCCACTGGGTCGGCCTGGTACTGCGAGGCTGGGGGCAGACGGGGCGCGGGGGGCAGAGCGTCAGACGGGCGCGGGGGGGAGGCCGGGCACCACGGGCCTTGCCCGGGGTCCCAGGCTGGCCATGGGGCAGAGCGGGAGCTGCCGTGGGGAGCAGGGGGCTGGAGCCCACAGGGTCGGTCTCGGAGGTGGTGGGGCCAAACAGCCAGCCCTGGGCAAAGAGGGGCACCCGTGGGGGGCTGGAACAGCAAAGAAGTCCTCCAAGGGGCAGCCCCACGGCCGGGATGGCCCAGCACCGAGCTGGTGGATCCATGGCACAGGGTGGGTGCAGGGGTCGGTGGAGGGATGGGGGGCTCGGTGGGTGCAGAGGTGGGTAGATCCTGCCCCCTCCCCCTCGGGCAGAGCCCCCCCCTTACCTCCCAAACTCACCCTTCTTCTGGGCCTGCACCTGGAAGTCCAGCGAGCGCTTCCTGCGGGGGGCATCCTGGCCGCAGCCATGCCCTGGGGGTCCAAAGACCATGGGAGGGGGTAAGACTGGGGCGGGTCACAGCCCCTGAGCCCCCTCCTGGCCCCCAAGTGACCCCCGCCCCTCAGCCCCCTCTTCCCCTCCCCTCCCCGGGTCCTCCCTCCTGCCCCCCGTCTCACCGCTCCGCAGCGAGCTCTGCAGATCCCCCGCGCGTAGGGCCAGGCCGGCGTCTCCGAAGACCCCCAGGGCGTTGGCCCCACTGCCTGGCGAGCAGCCCAGGTCGTAGCTGTCCATGGCCGCAAACACCTGGGGGGCGGGGGACAGAAGCCGGGGGATGGGGGGCGGGGGACAGAAGGGGAGATTCATTGTCCCACCAGGGCCCTTGGCCACGCCCGTCATGGCCCCATTCTCTGGCCATTGACCGTTCGGGGTCACAGGTCACCAGCGGGGTTGTGGGTCAAACCCAAGTCCTGGGGGTGAGGCCAGGGCCAAGGGCCCTTTGAATGGAGGAGGGCGTGATTGGCCAGTCATGGGCATAGGGCCAGTTGGGAGGTCAGAGGTCAAACCCAAGGGCCGATGACCATCCACGCCTAATGGGTTGACCGTTCAAAGGTTGTAGGTCAAGGCAGAGAGGTCGTGGGTCAAGCCCAAGGAGGCTAATGGCCTGGAGATGACCGTTGGCTCTCCATGGGTTGGCCATGGAAGGTCCCAACTCCAGGCTGGGGGTTGTAGGCCAAGCCCCAGGCTGGGGGGTGACTTTAGGGGGCGATGGCCGATCTGGTGGTGGCTCGGCCCCACGGGGAGGTCGGGGGCCAGGGCGGGGGGGCTCAGCCATACCTTGGCGGGCGTGAGGCGGTGCCGGCGGTTGACGATGTAGACGGCCGAGTCGACGGCCACCAGGGAGACGGAGGCGCGGGAGTCGGTGGCCACTGTGAACTTGAGCATCTCGTGGGGGCGCAGCTCCCAGCTGCCCGACTCCAGCTGCAGCTCCAGCTGGGGGGCACGGGTCAGGGGGGACCCACATCCCACCCCACACACCCCACCCTGCTCCGTGCCCCACCTCACCCACCCCACAAACCCCATTGCACCCCACAGAACTCCTGCACCAAACCCTGCCCCACAACTTACCCTGCCTCAACCCCCCGTCCCCACTCACTGCCCCACACCACCCGCCTCCCCGCTCCCCACACCGCTGCCCCCCCGGCTTTACCTTCCCCTTGCAGCGGTCCACCACGTCCACCCACAGGGAGTTGGCCACCACCTCGTCCCCGCGCCGGTAAAAGGCCACGAGCCGGAAGGCTGGGACCAGCTCGGGGGTGACGGGGACGGAGATCACGGTGTAGGACGTCCGGGGCACGGCCCGTGCCGCCACGATGGAGCCCCTGTGCAGCACCTGCCAGGGGAGACCCACAGCTGGTCCCAGGGCGGCGCTCGGGGCCCTGTGCTGCAGGGAGCGGGGCAGGGGGCAGCGGGGGCTCTCCCAGCCGGGGGGCAGTAGGGGGCACTGGGGGGCACTAGGGGGTGCTGAAGGTCACTGGGGATGACATTAGGGGGCGCTCTCCCAGCTGGGGGGCAGTAGGGGGCACTGGGGAGCACTGAGGTGGACTCTCCCCATCAGGGGGCAGTAGGGGGCACTGGGGAGGACATTAGGGGGCGCTCTCCTGGTCAGGGGTCAGTAGGGGGCATGGGGGGCACTAGGGGGCATTGGAAGGCACTAGGGGGTGCGCTCCCGGCCAGGGGTCAGTAGGGGGCACTGGGAGGCACTGGAGGGCACTGGGGAGGACATCGGGGGGGGACTCTCCCGGCTGGGGGGCAATAGGGGGCACTGGAGGGCACTGGGGGGGGCTCTCCCGGCCGGCCGCGCTCACTCACCATGTAGTAGAAGTGGGAGAAGTCACTGGACCCCAGGTCCTTGAGCCCCACGGTGAGCGACTGGCCAGGCCCCACGGCGCCCGAGCGCTGGTTCTCCAGCACCAGGTAGCTCCCGCTGGGGGACCAAACCGCCGTGACCCGGAGAGACCCCTTGGCCGGGTCCTTCTCCCCCGCCACCACCTGCGGGGGGGGGGGCAAGGCTCAGGGGGGCTAGCGCCTGCCCCCCAGCTCTGCCCTGCCCCTCTCCCCTCCCCCACTCCCCCTCCTGCCAGCCCCCCTCCCCCGGGGGCCGTACCTTCAGGGTGAGGGCGCTGGCTCTGGGGTCCAGGTTGAGGGGGAACATCACCACCCCTCTCTCGTCTGCCACCACCCGTCTCTCGGGATGAGACGGGCCCCCCGATACCTGGGCTGAGACCCGCACGGGGGTGTGGGGGGCCGGGGAGCCATTGGCCAAGGTGACGCGGGCCTGGGGGGCGATGGGAGAGTGTGTATGCAGAGCCCCCCATCATCCCAGCTCCATGCCCGCTACCCCTGATCCCCCAGCCCCACGACCCCCACCCCGATTCTCCCAGCTCCCGATTCCTCCACCCCTGATCCACAGCTATGCACCCCCAGTGCCCCACCTCCGATCCCCCAACCCCACGCCCCCCACCCCTGACCCCCAGCTATACACCCCCCAGTTTCCCCACCCGTGAGCCTCCACCCCCAGCCCCAGGCGGCCAGCAGCAGCTCCCCCCACCAGCACAAGGAAGGGTGCCCCGGGGATGAAGTGCCGTTTGGTTTGCGACAGGTCCACGCTGTAGGGAGACAACACGAACTTGACAGTGCTCAGCTCCTGCTCCTCCAGCTCCCCGCCTGCAGGGGGGGGGACGCAAGCGTGAACAATGGGTACAGGCCCTGCCCCCGCCCTGCAGGATCACAGCCAGTGTCCCCTAGAGGGGACAGGCCCCGTGCCCCATTCCCCACCCCCTGAGCCAGCCAGTTCCCGCCCTGGGTATTCCTGGGGGAATTCTGCACTACTGCATGTGTGCAGCATTAATGAGCCATGCATATTTTAATTTTTTGCCAAAATGTTGCTGCGGTTCCGCCCTTGGCCCACCAGAGGGTGCTGCGGTGCTAGAACAAAGCAGCAGCTCCCAGCCAGTGGGGGAAGAGAACGAGCATGTCTTCTTCGCAGTGGGTCAGGTCAGGAGACAGGGGCTATGGGGAGACAGACAGTGCGGAGTGCTGGGGGGAGACAGACAAGGGCTCATAAGGGCTAGTCAGGGAGGACAGACTGGAGCAGGGGATGAATGGGAGCGGAGGCACTGGGCCACACGGGGAGGGAGGTGCAGGGCCACATGGTGATGCGGGAGGGTGCAGAGCTACATAAGGAGGGGGTGGCTGAGTGGGGGCACAGAGACACATGGGGAGGGGGGGAGGGGTGCAGGGACACATGGGGAGGGGGGAGGGGGTGTCTGAGAGCGGGTGGAAGAACACATGTGGACAGCTCTCCCTCAGCTCCTCCATTACCCCGACTCCGCCCCAGCCTTTGCTTCTGAGGGGGGCGGGAAATCTGGTTCTGTATTGTCATGTAAATGAATTATTACTCTGAGTTCTGGATTAATTTGCCTGCTAAGGAATCTGTTTGTCAAAAAACATTTCGTGAACCTTTTTTGTTCTCTGTATTATTACAGACACACCTGCTGACAGGTAATTTGAAATAAATGATCAAAAATTATTGTAACTGGCGTGATTATATTGTGTTATTTTGACAAATACAATATGCAGATTTATGCAGAATTTTAAAATATGATGTGCAGAATTTTTTAATTTTTTGGTGCAGAATTTTTATTTTTTGGTGCAGAATTCCCCCAGGAGTACCTGGGACCGGATGGGAGCCAACACCCCCTGGAGTAGACAGGGCCCGGGCCCCATTCCCTGCCCCCCTGAGCCAGCCAGTCCCTGCCCTGGGGCCAGATGGGAGCCGATGCCCCCTAGAGGGGCCAGCCCCTGGCCCCCACACTCACTGGCAGTCTCTATGAAGGTCACCGCAATGTAGAGGTTGGTCCCTGCCAGGTCCTGCAGGGGGCGTCCCAACTTCTGCGCCAGGAGGCTGCGCTTTAGGATCATGTTTGCCGCCCCCTCATTCACCTGCCGTGGGGGTCGGGGAAGGGAGAGGGTTAGACAATACCCAGCCCCCACATAAACCCAGACCCAGCTGCGTGGGCCCTCATGGGGGGGGCGGGAGGAAGGGGGGCAGGGGGAGCTGTGACTGTGATGTTATTGACATGACCTGGAACTGTATAGAACATCGTTGCAACCAAGGTCATATAGTGGCACCAAATCTTCTACAAAGGGGGTCAAATAAAGCGTCTATGAGGAGGTGATGGTTGGCTGGTTTGGATTATGCTGTCTGGATGCAGGTATCATTTTTGTATTTCAAGTTATAAGCGTTGGCTCTATACTGGGGTGGGCAAACTTTTTGGCCCGAGGGCCACATCTGGGTGGGGGAATTGCATGCAGGGCCATGCGTGGAGGGCTGAGGCAGGGGGTTGGAGTGCAGGGTGCCGGAGGGGTGCGGCAGGGGGCTCAGGGCAGGGGGTTGGGGTGCAGGAGGGCTTCGGGGTGCGGCTCCGGAGTGCCAGGGGCACACACCAGGGCCAGGACAGGCTCCCTGCCTGCCACTCCGGCACCACGTCCCTGCGGCCCCTGGAGGAGGTGGAGGGCAGAGGGCTCCCCACGCTGCCCTGGCCTGTGGGTACCTCCCCCGAAGCTCCCATTGGCCACGGTTCCCCGTTCCCAGCCAATGGGAGCTGCGGGGGGCAATGCCTACAGGCAAGGGCAGCGTGGGGAGCCCTCTGCCCCCCACCTCCTCCAGGGGCCGCAGGGATGTGGCGCCGGCCGCTTCCGGGAGCGGTGTGGGGCCCGCAGCACCACGGGGGGGGGCATCCCGTGGGCTGCAGTTGGCCCACCCCTGGTCTCTCCTGTCTGTGCTCTGCCTCCGGGGGACACCCCAGACCCGCTGGCCTCCGCTCTGCCCGGCCTGCCTAGGGCCCATCAGCTGCAAACCTGACCCATGGCGAGAGGGTGGATACACCCCGACGCAGCCAGGCAGGCCGGGGGGCAGGGACCGGCCTATGGATCGAACTCTGAGGCTTCCAGGCCATGTGCTGGTTTTGCTGAGCCCCCATGGGGCAGGTGGGGCGGCCTCTGGGTCCCCCCAAGCTGTACTTAGCTGCCGGTCCCAGCTCCCCGTGCTCACAAGCTGTGTCCAGTGCCGGGTTCCCAATGGCAAATAGCCCACCTGGGGGTCGCTGCTGCCGGCGCAGTGGGGGGGCACCCTTAGGGGGGGTGAAGCTCCCCCAGGGGTCCCATCCAGGGGGACTCACTGCGGGGGGCTCACAAGAGGCTGGGAGGGAGGGGGACCCGCTGGAGGGTCCCGGGGAAGAGGGTCCCTGGGGGGGCTCTGGGGGCATCCCATGGGGTCCCAGGAGGGGAGGGGGGTCCCAGAGGAATGGTGGTCCTGTAGGTGGATGGGGGTCCCATGGGAGGGAAGAGGGTCCCAGAGGGATGGGGGTCCCATGGGGAGGAGGGGAGTCCCAGAGGGAGGAGGGGCCCTGTGGGGGGTGGGGGTCCCAGAGGGATGGGGGTCCCATGGGGAGATGGGGGGGGTCCCATAGGGAGATGGGGGTCTCACCGTGACCTGTTGCTCCAGGCCCCTGAGGAAGGTTTTCTCCCCGTCCTCGTCGCTCACCCCAAACCTCAGGTAGGCAACGCCGTTCACGCCCTTCCCATAGACGAACCTGGGGAGATGGGGGGGTCACCCCAAACCCTGACACCGGGGGGCAGAGCCCAGGGGGGTCAGCATGGGGGGCAGGGGGACGGCTCCATGGGAGGCATCTCTGCCGGGGTCTGGATTCGCTGGGGAGCTGCACCCCGAGGCCCGTCCCAGCGCAATGGGGAGTCTGGGGCCCAGCCCAGTAACTGAGGGGTTGTTCTGGGGAGCCAAGGGAAAGCTGGGACCCAGAGCACCCCAGAAACTTCCCCGCCCCGGCTGCCTGAGCCCAGCCAGAGGGGAGGGGGGTTGAGGGAGCCAGTTAGGGGGTCGGGGGAACTGACCCTACCTGACCTGCAGGTCAATGCGCAAATCGGGGCCCCCCTCTCCCGTCACCAGCATGTGGGTCCGTTCAGGGATGATCTTCACCTCGAAATTGGGGAGCACTGGGGGGAGAAAACACACTTGGGACCCAGGAGTCCTGGCTCCCAGCCCCCCCTCTGGACTCCAACCCCAGAGCCAGGAGAGAACCCAGCATTCCTGGCTTCCAGCCCCTGCCCCTCCCTGAGCCAAGAGGGAACCCAGGAGTCCTGGCTCCCACCCCCTCCCCGAGCCGAGAGAGAACCCAGGCGTCCGGGACTCACCGTATTTCTTCACCTCGAACTCGGTGCTGGTGTTGGAGTCGAGGGCGTTGGAGAATCGCGCCGTGATGCGCCAGGTCCCGGGCCTGGGAGGGGCGAGGGGGTGAGAGGGGTCGGGGCCCCCCCATTGCCCCCCAGCTCCCACCACAACCCACCCACAGAGGCTGGACAAGGATGTCGGGGTCCCGCCCCCAGACAGGCAGATCCAGGCCAACAGGTTCACAGGGAGTCCCCCTGACACCCCAGCCCCACTCCTGGGGGGGACCCCCCCAGCAGGGGGTCCCCCAGTCTGGACCAGTCACAAACCAGCTCTGGGGGGCTTCTCTGCCCCTGCCACCCCTGGTGCCCTCCCAGCTGTAGGGGTGTCCCGGCCCCCCCGCCCCCGGCAGTGGGGTGCCCCCCCACTCACTCGGAGATGTCGGGGATCAAGAGATGGTCCGTGATGACCCAGTTCTGTGGGAACCGCTCGACCTTCCGCACCTGCAGCCCCTGGCTGTTCTGGGGGGCAGATGGGTGGGGGGCAGGGTTAGCGGGGGCCCGATCCCCTCCTACCAGCGGCCCCCACAGCCCCCTCCAAGGGGCCCCAACCCCTCATGGGCCTGATCCTTCCCCTCCCCTTCCCAGCCTCCGTCTCCCATCCCCCAAACCACCATGGGCCCGATCCTGCCCCTCCCCCTCCCAGCCCAGACTCCCATCCCCCCAACCCTCCCATGGGCCCAATCCTGCCCCTCCCCCTCCCAGCCTCCGTCTCCCATCCCCCCAACCCTCCCATGGGCCCAATCCTGCCCCTCCCCCTCCCAGCCATGGGCTCCCACCCCCCAACCCTCCCATGGGCCCAATCCTGCCCCTCCCCCTCCCAGCCATGGGCTCCCACCCCCCAACCCTCCCATGGGCCCAATCCTGCCCCTCCCCCTCCCAGCCACGGGCTCCCATCCCCCCAACCCTCCCATGGGCCCGATCCTGCCCCTCCCCCTCCCAGCCCAGGCTCCCATCCCCCCAACCCTCCCATGGGCCCAATCCTGCCCCTCCCCCTCCCAGCCACGGGCTCCCATCCCCCCAACCCTCCCATGGGCCCGATCCTGCCCCTCCCCCTCCCAGCCCAGGCTCCCATCCCCCCAACCCTCCCATGGGCCCAATCCTGCCCCTCCCCCTCCCAGCCATGGGCTCCCACCCCCCAACCCTCCCATGGGCCCAATCCTGCCCCTCCCCCTCCAGCCACGGGCTCCCATCCCCCCAACAGCCCTTGTCTCTGCCCCCCAGCTCTCACCAGGACCGTGATGGTGATGGACTCGGCCGTGGGGCGCAGCTTGTGGTTCAGGGCGAAGACTCGGAAGTGAACTGGGCAGGGGAACGAGACAGCCAGTGAACGGGGGCAGGGCTGGGGGGAAGGGGGAGTGCAGAGGGATGTGGGGGGCAGGGACTGGGGGGTAAGGGGGTCCATAGGGGACCAGTGTCCGTGGGGGGCAGGAGCTGTGGGATGCAAGTGGCCATAGGGGAACGGTGGCTGTGGGGCACCGGGGGTGTGGGGGGCCATGGGGGGCTGTTGGCTGTGGGGCATGGGGAGCTGGGGGCCATGGGGGCAGGAGCTGTGGGGAGTAGGGGGCAATGGGGGGCAGGTGGCTGTGGGTCACGGGGACCATGGGTCGCAGGGGCTGTGGGGCACGGGGGCTGTGGGGCACGGGAGCCATGAGGTGCAGGGGTCCACGGAGGGCAGGTGGCTATGGGGCACGGAGGACATGGGGGGCTGGGAGCTGTGGAGCATGGGGGCCGTGGGGCACAGGAGGCCCTGGGGGGCAATGGGGGGCAGGTGACGGTGGGGCGCGGCTCTCACCCTTCTGCCGGGGCGTGTAGACCGGCTTGTCGGTCTGGATGAGGAGCTGCCCGCGCCGGCTGGTCCAGGCCAGTCTCAGGGTCTGGGTGCCCGGGGGGGGCAGCTGGGGGCTCCGCGCGACCAGCTGGACGTAGCGATCCCGTCGCAGCGCGGCCAGGCCACAGCGAGTCGCCAGGTCCAGGGTCACCTGCGGACGGGGGGTCAGCACGGGGGGCTCTCCCAGGGGCCGAGAAGGGGCGGGGCTCTCCCCGGGGGCGGGGCTCTTCCCAAGGGGCGGGGCTCTCTCCAGGGGCAGTGAAGGGGCGGGGCTCTCCCCAGGGGCAGTGAAGGGGCGGGGCTCTCCCCGGGGGCGGGGCTCTTCCCAAGGGGCGGGGCTCTCTCCAGGGGCAGTGAAGGGGTGGGGCTCTCCCCAGGGGGCGGGGCTCTTCCCAAGGGGCGGGGCTCTCTCCAGGGGCAGTGAAGGGGTGGGGCTCTCCCCAGGGGGCGGGGCTCTCCCCAAGGGGCGGGGCTCTCCCCAGGGGCAGTGAAGGGGCGGGGCTCTCCCCAGGGGGCGGGGCTCTTCCCAAGGGGCAGGGCTCTTCCCAGGGGGCAGTGAAGGGGCGGGGCTCTCCCCAGAGGGCAGGGCTCAGGAGCCCCCTACCTGCAGGCTGAGGAGCTGCATGTGGCCGTTCTCGGGGCGCAGGCTGAAGAGCTTCTCGCCGGAGCATTTCTGCCGCGTGTCCACCTCATTCTGGAAGTAGAGGGTCCCGTCCAGTTGCCCGGACACCCCCTCGGCCTGGAGCAGGACCCCCAGCTCCACGCCCACCGGCACCAGGCGGGGGGCCGCCATCAGCAGCCTGGAGGGAGAGAGAGATCTGCCGGTGCCCCTCACTCCCGACCCGCAGCCCCCTGCTAGCCCAACCCCCCCAGCCCTGCCGGTGCCCCTCACTCCCGACCCGCAGCCCCCTGCTAGCCCAGCACCCCCCCAGCCCTGCCGGTGCCCCTCACTCCCGACCCGCAGCCCCCTGCTAGCCCAACCCCCCCCAGCCCTGCCGGTGCCCCTCACTCCCGACCCGCAGCCCCCTGCTAGCCCAGCACCCCCCCAGCCCTGCCGGTGCCCCTCACTCCCGACCCGCAGCCCCCTGCTAGCCCAACCCCCCCCAGGCCTGCCGGTGCCCCTCAATCCCGACCCGCAGCCCCCTGCTAGCCCAACCCCCCCCAGGCCTGCCGGTGCCCCTCACTCCCGACCCGCAGCCCCTGCTCTCCCGGTCCATACCGGGGGGCTTGGTGGCTGGTGCAGACCAGGGCCCCCACACAGGCCAGCCAGAGCAGCAGCCGCATGTTGCTTTAGGTGCGTCTCTGCCCCCGTCTGTCCCTGGGGGTCCGGGCTGGCCCTGGGGAGATGGGGGAGTCGCTGCTGTTTATCTCCTGGGGTAATTATTAACTCGGCAAGGCCCTGGCCTGGCTGCCAGTACCTGGGGGTGGCGGGGGGGGGGGGGGCATGGCTGGACAGACAGACAGAGGGAGAGGATGGAGAGGGTGGACAGGAGCCCGGCCCCATAGGACCCCTCCCCCTCTAGGTCTGGGAGTTCCCCGATGGGGCCCGTGCCTGGGATCAGCCTTTGGGCCGGGACTGGCAGGGTCCTGGCGTTTCAGGGGAGCAGCGTGTGCCCCCCCCGACCCCAACTGGTCACTAACCCTGAGGTCTTGGCTAGGTCCCGCCCGCTCCCAGGTGCCAGGAAAGGAAACCACGTGACTGCTGGGAAATCACAGAGTGACCCCTGCTCACCCCAGAGATCTGCCCCAGGGCGGCCCTGGGGACTGTGCTGTGGGGTGGGGGCAGGAGGGGGCTCTCCCCAGGCAGTCAGGGCTGCCCCAGTGTCCCAGGTCTTGTACCCCCTCCAGGGACCCCCAGGGTCTCCCCCAGACAATCGAAGGGGGCAGGAGCCGAGCACCCTGGCCTGGAGGGTCTCTGCGGTGCTGGGGGGAGGTGGCTAGTAACAGGAGTGTGGGGGAGGGGAGATGGGAGCTCGAGGGGCTGGGTGGGGGGAGATTTGAGGTGGGGGACGAGAGGAATAAGAGGTCATTGAAAGATCTGGCAAACTACAATAGCAGGGGGCTGCGGGTCGGGAGTGAGGGGCGCCGGCCGGGCCGGGGGCTGCGGGTCGGGAGTGAGGGGCGCCGGCCGGGCCGGGGGCTGCGGGTCGGGAGTGAGGGGCGCCGGCCGGGCCGGGGGCTGCGGGTCGGGAGTGAGGGGCGCCGGCCGGGCCGGGGGCTGCGGATCGGGAGTGAGGGGCGCCGGCGGGGCAGGGGGCTGCGGGTCGGGAGTGAGGGGCGCTGGCTAGGCCGGGGGCTGCGGGTCGGGAGTGAGGGGTGCCAGCCGGGCCGGGGGCTGCAGGTCGGGAGTGAGGGGCGCCGGCCGGGCCGGGGGCTGCGGGTCGGGAGTGAGGGGCGCCGGCCTGGTGAGGGGCGCTGGCCGGGCCGGGGGCTGCGGGTCGGGAGTGAGGGGCGCCGGACGGGACGGGGGCTGCGGGTCGGGAGTGAAGGGAGCCGGCCGGGCCGGGGGCTGCAGGTCGGGAGTGAGGGGTGCCGGCCGGGCCGGGGGCTGCAGGTCGGGAGTGAGGGGCGCCGGCCGGGCCGGGGGCTGCAGGTCGGGAGTGAGGGGCGCCGGCCGGGCCGGGGGCTGCGGGTCAGGAGTGAGGGGCGCCGGCCGGGCCGGGGGCTGCGGGTCGGGAGTGAGGGGCGCCGGCAGGGCAGGGGGCTGCGGGTCGGGAGTGAGGGGCGCTGGCTAGGCCGGGGGCTGCGGGTCGGGAGTGAGGGGCGCCGGCCTGGTGAGGGGCGCTGGCCGGGCCGGGGGCTGCGGGTCGGGAGTGAGGGGCGCCGGACGGGACGGGGGCTGCGGGTCGGGAGTGAAGGGAGCCGGCCGGGCCGGGGGCTGCAGGTCGGGAGTGAGGGGTGCCGGCCGGGCCGGGGGCTGCGGGTCGGGAGTGAGGGGCGCCGGCCTGGTGAGGGGCGCTGGCCGGGCCGGGGGCTGCGGGTCAGGAGTGAGGGGCGCCGGACGGGACGGGGGCTGCGGGTCGGGAGTGAAGGGAGCCGGCCGGGCCGGGGGCTGCGGGTCGGGAGTGAAGGGAGCCGGCCGGGTGAGGGGCGCTGGCCGGGCGCTGCGGGTCGGGAGTGAGGGGCGCCAGACGGGACGGGGGCTGCGGGTCGGGAGTGAAGGGAGCCGGCCGGGCCGGGGGCTGCGGGTCGGGAGTGAGGGGCGCCGGCCGGGTGAGGGGCGCTGGCCGGGCCGGGGGCTGCGGGTCGGGAGTGAGGGGCGCCGGCCGGGCCGGGGGCTGCGGGTCGGGAGTGAGGGGAGCCGGCCGGGCCGGGGGCTGTGGGTCGGGAGTGAGGGGCGCCGGCCGGGCCGGGGGCTGCGGGTCGGGAGTGAGGGGCGCCAGCCGGGCCAGGGGCTGCGGCTCGGGAGTGAGGGGCGCTGGCTAGGCCGGGGGCTGCGGGTCGGGAGTGAGGGGTGCCGGCCGGGCCGGGGGCTGCAGGTCGGGAGTGAGGGGCGCCGGCCGGGCCGGGGGCTGCGGGTCGGGAGTGAGGGGCGCCGGCCTGGTGAGGGGCGCTGGCCGGGCCGGGGGCTGCGGGTCGGGAGTGAGGGGTGCCGGCCGGGCCGGGGGCTGCAGGTCGGGAGTGAGGGGCGCCGGCCGGGCCGGGGGCTGCGGGTCGGGAGTGAGGGGCGCCGGCCTGGTGAGGGGCGCCGGCCGGGCCGGGGGCTGCAGGTCGGGAGTGAGGGGTGCCGGCCGGGCCGGGGGCTGCAGGTCGGGAGTGAAGGGTGCCGGCCGGGCCGGGGGCTGCGGGTCAGGAGTGAGGGGCGCCGGCCGGGCCGGGGCCTGCGGGTCGGGAGTGAGGGGCGCCGGCGGGGCAGGGGGCTGCGGGTCGGGAGTGAGGGGCGCTGGCTAGGCCGGGGGCTGCGGGTCGGGAGTGAGGGGCGCCAGCCGGGCCAGGGGCTGCGGCTCGGGAGTGAGGGGCGCCGGCCGGGCCGGGGGCTGCGGGTCGGGAGTGAGGGGCGCCGGCCGGGCCGGGGGCTGCGGGTCGAGAGTGAGGGGCGCCGGACGGGACGGGGGCTGCGGGTCGGGAGTGAAGGGAGCCGGCCGGGACGGGGGCTGCAGGTCGGGAGTGAGGGGTGCCGGCCGGGCCGGGGGCTGCGGGTCGGGAGTGAGGGGCGCCGGCCTGGTGAGGGGCGCTGGCTAGGCCGGGGGCTGCGGGTCGGGAGTGAGGGGCGCCAGCCGGGCCAGGGGCTGCGGCTCGGGAGTGAGGGGCGCCGGCCGGGCCGGGGGCTGCGGGTCGGGAGTGAGGGGCGCCGGCCGGGCCGGGGGCTGCGGGTCGAGAGTGAGGGGCGCCGGACGGGACGGGGGCTGCGGGTCGGGAGTGAAGGGAGCCGGCCGGGACGGGGGCTGCAGGTCGGGAGTGAGGGGTGCCGGCCGGGCCGGGGGCTGCGGGTCGGGAGTGAGGGGCGCCGGCCTGGTGAGGGGCGCTGGCTAGGCCGGGGGCTGCGGGTCGGGAGTGAGGGGCGCCGGACGGGACGGGGGCTGCGGGTCGGGAGTGAAGGGAGCCGGCCGGGCCGGGGGCTGCAGGTCGGGAGTGAGGGGTGCCGGCCGGGCCGGGGGCTGCGGGTCGGGAGTGAGGGGCGCCGGCCTGGTGAGGGGCGCTGGCCGGGCCGGGGGCTGCGGGTCGGGAGTGAGGGGCGCCGGACGGGACGGGGGCTGCAGGTCGGGAGTGAAGGGAGCCGGCCGGGCCGGGGGCTGCGGGTCGGGAGTGAGGGGCGCCGGCCTGGTGAGGGGCGCTGGCCGGGCCGGGGGCTGCGGGTCGGGAGTGAGGGGCGCCGGACGGGACGGGGGCTGCAGGTCGGGAGTGAAGGGAGCCGGCCGGGCCGGGGGCTGCGGGTCGGGAGTGAGGGGCGCCGGCCGGGTGAGGGGCGCCGGCCGGGCCGGGGGCTGCGGGTCGGGAGTGAGGGGCGCCGGCCGGGCCGGGGGCTGCGGGTCGGGAGTGAGGGGCGCTGGCCGGACTGGCACAATGGGACAAAGGCAGGAATCGCTTGTTGCGGACGGAAAATCTCGCCCACGATTCAGCTCTAAACAAGCCCATTGTGTGTCCCCGTCCGGGGGGGGAGGGGAGGCCTGTCTGGGCCCCCCCCAGCTTGGCCCTGATGATGTCAGCGGCTGGCCCCCCAACACCCCCATGGGTTCAGGGAACAAAGCGGCACCGTCAGGGCCCCGGGTGTGGATTCGGGGGGGCTCAGGCGGGGCACAATGGGGCCTTTCTCGTCCGGGTGCCAGGGGAGGGGGGCGCCGGCTGCGTGAATCAGTCGCGGAGGCCGAAATGGCAAGGGGCACGGGGGGGGCGGGACCCCACCCTGCTGGCTCCAAGGAGAGGGGGTGGGGGGGTTCCTGATGCTGGGGGGAGGGGCTCTGGCTCTGTGGGGGGGATTCCCTTGCTGACGCGGGAGGAGGGGATTCCAGCCCCCCCAGCCACAGGAAGGCTCCGGGTTCAGGCCGGCTCAGAGGCCAGGAGGAAGGAGCAGGGCCGGGTCCTGGGACCAGCAGAAAAGGTGAGAGCACATGGGGGGCTGGGGGGGGTCTATGGGGTGTGCGCTAGGGGGGGGGGTCTATGGGGTGTCCCTATCTCCAGTGCACTTCCTACTTTCCCTAACAAACTCCCACACCAGGACTCTGGGTTCTCTCCCTGGCCTTGGGAGGGTGGTGGGGTCTGGTGTATTAGAGCAGTGGGGGCTGGGAGCCAGGACTCCTGGGTTCTCTCCCTGGCTCTGGGAGGAGGGTGGGCTCCCCAAGGTTCAGTAGAGCTGCCCCCTCCCACAGGGGGTCTGAACAGGAAATGAGCCCCGGACTTCTGGGTTCTGTACTGTGCCCCATTGCGGGAGGCGGGTGTCCCGGATGCCTGGGTTCAATAATTGTCTCCTCTCTCTCCTGCAAGGAGCCCCATTGGAATCGGGGCCCCCCTTCTCAGAGCACCGAGGCCGGAGCCCCGCGACATGTCAGGGGTGCTGCCTACCCTGGTGGCCATGCTGTGGGGGGGGATCCTGGGGGCCGGGGGGCAGGGAGCCAAGCCAGAGAGGTGAGAGGGGGGAGCTCTAGGGGCGGGGATGTGGGATCCAGAGGGTGTGGGGGTCCTGGGATAGGGGATGGGAGGGATGGAGGGGGTCTCCTTGGAGTGGGAGGGGGGCCCTGGGGTGGGGTCTGAGGACGCAGGGGAGCTGGGGGGCTCTGAGCAGACAGGGGGGCTGGGAGGATATGGGGGGAGATGTGGGGGGGGCCGCTCTCCTCACCATCTCTCCCCCCAGCCGGGGTGTCTGTGCCCGTCACACCCTGCGGGTCCCCCTGGTTTACAATGAGACCTTCGCCCGGCCGCTGCACCAGCCCTACCTGACCCTGTGCCCCGGGGGGACCGCATCTGCAGCACCTACAGGTACCCCGCCCCCCCCGCAGGACTCCTGGGTTCTACCCAGCTCGGGAGGGAGGTGGGGGCTAGTGGGTCGAGCTGGGAGCCGGGAGCCAGGACTCCTGGGTTCTCTCCCAGCTCTGGGAGGGGAGTGGGGGCCTAGGGGGGTGGGAGCCAGGACTCCTGGGTTCTCTCCCAGCTCTGAGTGGGAGTGGGGGCCTAGGGGGGTGGGAGCCAGGACTCCTGGGTTCTCTCCCAGCTCTGAGGGGGAGTGGGGGGCCTAGGAAGCTGGGAGCCAGGACTCCTGGGTCCCATCCCTACCCACAGGACCACGTACCGTGTGGCCCTGCGTCAGGTGACCAGGGGACGTGCTGCAGACCAGAGCCATCTGCTGCCAGGGCTGGAAGAAGAGACACGTGGGGGCCAACACCTGCGAGGAGGGTGAGTCTGGGGGGGTGGCTGGGTGGGGGGGACCCCCCACCCCCGCCCTTTTAACCCTTTGACGCCTTCTCCCTCCACAGCCGTGTGTTACAAGCCCTGCCAGAACGGGGGCGTCTGCACCAGCCCCGACCGCTGTCAGTGCCGACCCGGCTGGGGGGGGCGTTACTGCCATGTGGGTGAGTAGAACCCAGGCGTCCGGGCCCCTGGGCCCCCCCGCTCCAACCACCAGCCACCACCCCCCTCCCAGAGCTGGGGAGAGAACCCAGGCGTCCGAGCCCCCGACTCCCCTGCTCTAACCCACCCAGCCCCCACTCCCCTCCCAGAGAACCCAGGCGTCCTGCCCCACTGCGAGGGTCTCTCCTCTCCAGATGTGGACGAATGCCGCTCGCCCCGTCCCGCTCTGCTCCCAGCGCTGCCTCAACACCCCGGGCAGCTTCCGGTGCGAGTGTGAGCCCGGCTGGGCCCCGGGGCCCGACGGGACCGGCTGCCACCCGCTGCCCACCGCCCCAGGTACGTGGGGCACCACTGGGGGTGGCTGGGAGCCCGGACTCCTGGGTTCTCTCCCAGCTCGGGGAGGGGAGTGGGGCTGGTGCGTTGGAACGGGGGGGGGGCTGGGAGCCCGGACTCCTGGGTTCTCTCCCAGCTCGGGGAGGGGAACGGGGGCTGGTGCGTTGGAACGGGGGTGGGGGGGGGCTGGGAGCCCGGACTCCTGGGTTCTCTCCCAGCTCGGGGAGGGGAACGGGGGCTGGTGCGTTGGAACGGGGGTGGGGGGGGGCTGGGAGCCCGGACTCCTGGGTTCTCTCCCAGCTCGGGGAGGGGGAACGGGGGCTGGTGCGTTGGAACGGGGGGGCGGGGGCTGGGAGCCGGACTCCTGGGTTCTCTCCAAGCTCGGGGAGGGGAACGGGGGCTGGTGCGTTGGAACGGGGCGGGGGGGGGGGGGGGTTGGGAGCCCGGACTCCTGGGTTCTCTCCCAGCTCGGGGAGGGGGAGTGGGGGCTGGTGCGTTGGAGCCGGGGGGCCGGACGCCTGGGTTCTCGGGGGCAGGGTGTTGTTTGTTCTCTTTCAGTGCCTCTTCCCTCCCCCCCCCCCCCCCCCAGTGCGGGACCCCCCGCCCCGGAGCGGCTGACCAGGCAGGTGCTGGAGCTGCAGCAGCAGATGGAGAAGCTGGAGGAGGTGAGGGGGGCAGGGAATGGGCGGGGCTTAGGGGCTGGGGGCGGGGTTACCGGCTTGGAGGGCGGGGCGGGGGGAGCTGGGTGGGAGAAAGGAGGGGCCGGAGGGAGTTTTGTTCAGATGTGGGAGGTTCAGGGGGTGTTGGGGGGAGTTTCGGGGTTCAGATGTGGGCGGTTCAGGGGGGTTGGGGGGACACGGGGGCGTTGGGTGGGAGTTTCGGGTTCAGATGTGGGAGGTTCAGGGGGGTTGGGGGGACACGGGGGCGTTGGGGGGAGTTTCGGGGTTCAGATGTGGGAGGTTCAGGGGGGTTGGGGGACCCAGGGGGTGTCGGGGAGTTTGGGGGCAGGAGCGGTTTGGGGGCGGGGGCGCTGGCGGGAGTTTGGGGGGCCCAGGGGGGATCCGCGGGGAGTTTGGGGCTCACCCCCCCACGGACGCTGCCCCCCCCCCAGCGCGTGGAGCGGGCCCTGGGGACCCTCCGCCGGCTGCTGCCGCCCCCCTGGCCGAGCTGGGCCCCGACGAGGCCGCCGAGCTCTGGAGCCGCCTCCGGCACCTGGACCGGCTCGACTCGCTCAGCGACCAGCTCCTGCTGCTGGAGGAGAGACTGGGGGCCTGTGAGTGACCCCCCGGCCCCCCAACTCCCCCTGCCCCCCGGCCCCCCAACTCCCCTGCCCCCCCGGCCTGGGAGTGACCCCCCGGGCCCCCCAACTCCCCCAGCCCCCCCGGCCTGGGAGTGACCCCCCCGGGCCCCCCAAATCCCCCTGCCCCCCCGGCCTGGGAGTGACCCCCCGGGCCCCCCAACTCCCCCAGCCCCCCCCGGCCTGGGAGTGGACCCCCCCGGGGTCCCCCAAATCCCCCTGCCCCCCCCCGGCCTGGAGTGACCCCCCGGGGCCCCCCAAATCCCCCTGCCCCCCCCGGCCTGGGAGTGACCCCCCCCGGGGCCCCCCAAATCCCCCTGCCCCCCCCGGCCTGGGAGTGACCCCGTCCCCCCTAGCCCCCCCAAATCCCCCCTGCCCCCCCCGGCCTGGGAGTGACCCCCCGGGGCCCCCCCAAATCCCCCTGCCCCCCCCGGCCTGGGAGTGACCCCCCCGGGCCCCCCAACTCCCCCTGCCCCCCCGGCCTGGGAGTGACCCCCCGGGCCCCCCAAATCCTTTGCCCCCCCGGCCTGGGAGTGACCCCCCCGGGGCCCCCCAACTCCCCAGCCCCCCCGGCCTGGGAGTGACCCCCCCGGGCCCCCCAACTCCCCCAGCCCCCCCGGCCTGGGAGTGACCCCCCCGGGGCCCCCCAAATCACTCTGAGATAGCGCGT